>NC_056746.1:282199553-282894553 GCF_019279795.1 Protopterus annectens
GGCTACTTGCAAGTGAGGGGCCAGGTCCCCTTTCTAGCATGGCATTCCCAGCCTTATTCCCCTTTATGCTCTTCATCAGCAGTCTAAGCATGGGTGAGCTGTGGTTTAAGTATATGCTTAGCAAGTCTGTCATCTTGAACTACACTGTGGAGACACGGTAGGGAGTTTTCCATTACTGAATGCATCCCCACAGCAGGCTGAATATTTTTTAAGTAGAACTAACCGTGGCTAGCTGCCAACCTCTCCTGACGTGTGGTATATTACACAGTTACTGTTTCATTGTGTTGGTGGTGAAAGAGAAAGGGTACATCGGAAAAATAAGTCATGTGTAAGGTAGAATGTCAGAACAGCAGATGACAAGTCACAGTCCCATACATGTCTTCCATTAGCTGCAGAACATGCAGCAGAATGATGTCCATCTCAACTATCCCATCGGCGCCGACACCTAAGAAACATAAATCTTCAATTCCGAAGAGTTTATCGGATCTAAATGACTCTGACTTAAAGGCTTAATTACCGGGCAAGTCCCCTGCACCTACCACCACTACTGTGACAAAACCCTCGACGCTGAAGGCTTTGGCACAGGAGACCTTACCTTCTACTTCTTTATCATTGCAAACTCTGGATATTTCACAGCAAGAAGTTTTACCCAGAACGAGTTACTCTCCATCTATAGACCCCTTTGTGGGTGAGCTCCCAGAGGTCTTTCTTCAAAGACCAAAATCCCCCTCTCTGTCATTAGTCCATTTCACCAAACGCCTTCCGGACTTAGATGTGGAGAGATTGGTGAATAAAATTTTGTGGGTGAGAGGTCTTACAGGACTCCCTTCGGCTCTGACTCCCTTGAGTTTAGGAGCCAAGCATTCATTCACCCCTCTAACCACTCCTCCTCTGACTTCCACTGAGGTTTCAGAGTTTACAGTTCTGAGTTGTCTGGCACTGACTGTACCAGTTCCAGAGATTTCTCTCTCTCCGGAACTGGTCAATAGCCTGAGTTCTTCGTTTTACCGGAACCTGAATTCTCCCTGGGCCGTGTCTGTCCTGTCAGATTAGAGGAACAGGGGTCGACTCAGATTTTTTCGAAGCCGTTCATGTACCTTGGAGCGCCAGCACGGTTTATTTCGGCTCTGGCTTCTGTTTCGTCAGTGGTTTTCTCAGAGCAGGGGGTGACCTCAGTTCTGAGGCAATCTATCTCTGTTCCGGGCTCCCTCCCCTCTTAAAGGGGTCAGCCTTCGAAGCATTGGAGACGGCCTTGTCTCTTAGTTACTTATTTGCCTCCTTCTCCCTCGGAACAGGCACAAGCCTCATGCCCATATATTCAGCTGGTCTCTCCATTAGGACAGCAAGTGCCAAAACCTTAGGAATCTCAGATGCAAATTCTGTCATCTTCTGATACCTCTCCAGACTGTCCCCCTGAAGAGATTCCTCAGAAGAAGAAGTGCAAGAGGAAGCACTTAGATTCCCCACAGGAATCGGTCATGGAAGACACTGATTTTGTTGAAGGGAAAGGGTCCCCAAGGTCACCCCCTGATGATGTCTCCTTTGGAGACATCCTAGAAATCTTGTAACAGGGGTGTCTGGAAGTCCCAAAACCCTTCCTTGAAGGAGTCAATTTACCTGCAGGCTTTTGGCACTCACCCATCTACCTTTGGCACTCGCCTATCTACCTTTTGGGTGATTCTGCCTGCTGACAAACTCATTAATTTGATTCCCCAGCAAGCATGGAAGGCTCCAGATACCTTTGAACCCATATCCCAAAGAGACCAGACAAAATTTTATCTGCTCCCAAAGATAAGGAATTTTGGGCTAAAGGTTTAGCAGTAGATGCCATGGTCATAGTGGGCGCCATGAAGAAGGAACTTGCTGAGGAGAGATCATCTCTCCATCCACCCAACAGAGTCTCTCAGGTAATGGATAGATTGGGGAAGCGAGTTTACGCTTCGTTTACTTTCGCCTAAAGGTCTTTAAATTTCCTGGCACATTTCACCAAACTTCAGTGGGATCTGATTAAGGAGTTGTCGGATAGCCTGGAGGGATATGTTACTGAGGGAGTCTAAGAGAAGGTTGCTTCCCAGTTGGCCACCCTAGAGTTTGTGTCAAACTCGTCCGTGAAGCTCATTGCGCATACAGCCAAAGGGACCTCCAGAGCTGCAGGTTCGGGCATAGCCATAAGGAGACATACCTGGATGCACCTATGTGACTGTGCTGAACCCTTTAAGTCTTCGTTCTTCAAGGCACCTGTTGACGTATCGTCTTTGTTTGGCCCAAAAGTAAGAGAGACTTCACTCAGATGTGAGAATGATGGTAATACCCTTTCTGCTGTGGGCGTATGTTTTTCCACCCTCTAAAAGATCCTTTTTGTAGGAGCTAGAGAAGCAGTGGAAAGATGTGGTTCAAAAAATCCCAAGGGCCTTTCCAGGACACACGTGGAGGCAGTTCTCTCAGGGGCAGAGGGGGGGACCACAATAGAAGATGCCACCCACATGGCAGAGGTGGTCCACAGAACCAGGGCTTCAGGGACTCCTTCCCAAGTAAGCCCTTTCAGTATGCCTGAAAAGAGGCCCAATTGTCTTCCTCTGGAGGCACTCAGGGGACACTTATCCTTGCACCAAAATGCCTGGCTGAATTTAATAGCAGATTCTTTGGTACAACAGATCATATCCAGAGGTTATACTGTACCCTTTTCCCATCTTTTGCCTGCATGCAAAACAATCCCAGTGTTCCACCCCGTCAGAAGAATGCTCCGTTTGACGGCACGTCTCTTTCTGGTCCCAAAGTCAAAGATTCGGTATCCAGGTGTGAGAAGGAAGGTAAGACTCTTTCTGTTGTGAGCATACATGTTCAGCTCCTCAGTGACTTTATCCTAAGGGTCAGAGAGGAGGCAGAAAAATGTGGTTCAAGATATCTCAAGGGTCCTACCAAGACGCATGTGGAGAGTTTTCTTCTAGAGGCAGAGGGGAAAATAATAATGGAAGATGCCGTCCTCATGGCAGAGGAGGTCCGTAGAACCAAGGGTCCTGGGAGTCTTTCTTCGGAAGCCCTGTCAGTGCTCCTGAAAGGAGGCTTGATTATCCACCTCTGGAGGCAATTGGCGGTCGACTATCCTTGCACTGCAGAGCCTGGCAAAAGAAAACTTCTGATATGTGGGTGCAGAAGATAATATCCAGGGGTTACCAAATTCCCTTTTCTCAACAACCCCCTCCCAACAAGAAAATCCCAGATGTTCCATCCAGTCAATGGGATCAGGCAGTCATTTAAATTCAAAAACTGCTGGAAAAGAATCATCCAAGAGGTCTCCGGGGTCAGAGAGGATTCGGAACTTACTCAAGGTTCTTTTTGGTTCCACAGAAAACAGGGGACTGGAGATCAATCCTAAATCTCTGCAGATCAAACAAGTCAGTTCAACATCGCAAGTTCTGAATAGTCACTGTGCAGTTCATACTTTCTTTTCTGGAACAAGATGATTGGGTGTGCTCTGTAAATCTTCAAGAATCATACTACCATATAAAAATGGACAGATGCTCCAGAATATGTCTAAGGTTCCAGCTGGGAGCCAATCATTACCAGTTCAGAGCATTGCACTTTGATCTCACTACCTCCCTAGAGTGTTCAACAAATGCATGGCAGTGGTTGTGGCTCACCTGAGACAACAGGGATTCTGGATATTTCCTTATTTAGACAATTGGCTCATATCTGCCCTGACCAGGCATCTACTTAACTACGCAAGATACTCTGTTCTTCAAGTTTGTTCCAAGCTAGGCATAACCATAACTTACCAAAAACGTCATCTAGAACGCGCACAAACGCTAGAGTTTATAGGGGCACTGCTAGACACTACCCAGATGATTGCAAAGATTTCTCCTTCCAGAATGTTAACAATCAGAAGGCAAACTTCAAGGTTAATCAGAAACAAGGAGGTCGCTGCCCGCCATATTCTACAGGTGTTAGGCTCTATGGCTGCGGCGATTGTGTTGAATCCATTATCCAGGTTTCACATGTGAATCCTGCAATGGCTTCTGGCTGCTCAGTGTTCAATAAGTCACCAACAAATGTCTCACCAAATTCTTATAACAGACATATGCAAACAGAATTTTTCATGGTGGATTTGTTCAGAACAGGTGACACAATGTCGACCATTTGTCCCCCCTCAACCACAGGCTACAGTGACCACGGATGCTTCCCAGATAGGGTGGGTGGGGCATTATCTGGGGAAGACAGTCTAAGGAACCTGGTCCACAGACGAGGCCAAGCTGCACATAAACATCCTGGAGATGACGGCAGTGCTGATAACGTTGCAGGCTTTTCAGACTGCTCTTCCTCTGGGGACGGTAGCGATTCAGTTAGACAACATGTCTGTGTTATGGTACATAGGCAAGTAGGAACCAGATCATACCCTCTGTGTCGAGAAGGTCTCCGAGTGTGGCAGTGGGCGATCTCACCCAACCATTTTCTTGTAGAAACATACATTCAGGGAAGGTCCATTGTTATAGTGGACAAGTTGAGCAGAGCCATTCTAATGCCTCATAAGTGGTCCAGCAACCAGAATGCAGCAGAGAACATTTTCCGCACATAGGGCCAGCCTTGTCCTCTTTGCCTCTTCCCTAAACAACAAATGCAGCAGCTACTTCAGACTTATTCCCCCAGCGAGGCAGGCCCTGAGGGATGCTCTAGTACATGATTGGCCTCCTGGACAATTGTATGCCTTCCTCCCCATTCCATTGATTCCCAAATTCCTTCAGAAAGCCAACAGGTTGAAGAGAGTAATAATCCTCATTGCCCCGTATTAGCCTCGACAAGTCTGGTTTCCTTTTCTCTGGCCTCATCTGCAGAAGGAGCCCTGGATTCTGGAACCCTTTCCAGACCTACTATCACACCCAGCAGAAATGCTTCATCCCAACCTTCACAACCTCAAGCTGACAGCTTGGTTCGTCCAGTTCTGTTGATTGCCAGTCAGCCTGTGCTGTCCTCTCTCTGGTTCATCATATTCTGATGTCCTTCCATAAGTCATCCACTCAGAAACTCTATAGGAATAAATGGAAGAGGTTTGTAATTCGGGCTGAACAACGCAGTATGGATCCTGTCACAGCTCCCATTCACTCGATTCTAGAATTTTATCCCATCATTTCAGTAACAGAGCTGCGGCTTCTACTATTAAGGTCCAGTTAGCACCCATTTCAAATTTTCACATTGGGATAGACAACTGATCTCTCATTTCCCACAAACTTTGCAAAGCCTTCTTAAAAGGGACCATGTTGTTAAGTCCTCCCCTCAAGGATCCTTCTCCTCCTTGGGATCTTAATTTGGTACTGTGTCTCATTGTTCAACCACCCTTTGAACCTGCAGCAACTTGTGATATTAAATTCCTGTCCTGGAAAACTATCTTTTTGGTGGCTATCACTTCTGCGACACTCCATATTTGGTCTTTCATAAAGACAGATTCTGTTTGCATACCAACCCCTCTTTTTTTTTTGCCCAAAGTTGTTTCACAAACAAATATTAATCAGACTATACATTTGCCTTTTTTCTTCCCTAATTTTAGTAATAAGGGCAAATATGTACTTCATTTGTTGGATGTTCGAAGACAGTTACGTTTCTATTTACATAGAACTTAAGAGTTTTGGAAAGCCAACTGATTGTTTATTGCATTTGCAGGCCCTTGGAAAGGCCAACCAGTTTCCAAAGTTACCTTATCAAAATGACTTTCAAGTTGCATTTAGGTTCGTAGGTGTTTACTAGGCTAACGACCACAAGGGCCTTTTTAAGTCTTCATCAGTGTTTACTAGGCTAACGACCACAAGGGCCTTTTTAAGTCTTCATAGGTGTTTACTAGGCTAACTACCACAAGGACCTTTTTAAGTCTAGTCGTGCATCCCAAATGTCTGACAAGTTCTGATACCCTTGATAAGTGTAAGCATGGGCTGGAGAGATGAACCATTTACAGGTTACCTGTTTGCATCAAAGACATAGGTGCTAAACCAGGGACGAATTTCCAGTTTCCCATCCAATTGTCCAAGTTGCACTTGAATTGGGTTAGGGAGGAACTCTGCTTCACCTGGATGGGGAGCCTGTTTAATAGACTGAGTAGTCGCTGGGATACATACCTATCTCTCCAGCAGGTCCTATTTATATCACAGGTAAGATTTAAGTCTTTAGAATGGGTAATTCTGCTACTGTTTGTTTTGTGGATATGCAGGAGGTCCATCAGAGTGGGGTCTGACAATGCCCTGTATGCTAGGCATAGATCTCCACTCAAAAGCCTGTAGGAGACAGAATACAGGGATAGGGCCTTGAGGCGGTCTGCATAGGACATATTACTTATGCCCTGTATTCTTTAGTGAGGAACCTCTGTGGACGTTCCAGTTGTTGGATATGCCTGGTGAGGTACATACCAAAAGGTGTATTATACTCAATGATAGGTCTGATGAGTGCTGAATACAGTGAAACAATGACTTCCTTGGACTTTGATGCCATACCTTTGTTTATAAGTTGTGCAGCATAGAATGATTTCCTCACCACTGTAGACACATGATGATCAAAGGCTAGATTACTATCTATGTGTGTTCCCAAGTCCCTGACTACTGGGTCAACTCTAAGGGGTGTGTTGTCATTGTGATAGTTACCAGGGATGGATGACTTCCCAAAGGATACAGTTATGCATTTCTTGGCATTTAGTTTTATTCCATGGCTCTGACACCAGTTATTTGTCTGTGTCAGCCCCTCCTGGAGAGCATTTGTGTCAGTGTGAGATTCAATGACAGCTCCTAATTTGCAATCATCTGCAAATTTAGTCATCCAGAGACCACTGACATTGGCCTTGACTTCTGAGAAGTAAATGCCAAAAAGTAGCGGTCCAAGGACTGATCCCTGAGGGACTCCACTTGTGACTGGCCTCTTCGTAGAGGTGGACTCCTGCCCAATTTTAACTTCTTGGGGTCCTGTCTGTGAGCCAGTTGTCTGTCCACCTGGTGACACAGAGGTTTGTACCTAACCTTTTGAGTTTGTAAACAATGCCCGAGTTGGGTATTGTGTCAAATGCCTTGGCCAGGTCAAGGTAGGCAGTGTGAACAATTTTGCCCTCATCCATTGCTTTGGTGACCTTCTCAAAGAAGTCCAAGTTTCCTTTATTTATACCTCAAAAGGCATGAAACTTCTCAAATCTATTCAACCTCACTCTATCAGGGAGATGGCCACATCTTTGCAGTCTTCCAGACAAATGCTTCCTTGGATGATATTTGTGCAGTAGCAACATGGGTAACCCATCATACCTTTATCACTCATTACAGGTTAGAGTTGGTTTCCAGAGGAAGGGCCTCCTTTGCTACGATGGTTTTAAGGAACATTCTCACGTGAATCCACCTAAGGTAAAGGTAGCTGGGGTCTCGGTCGTGTATGTGAGGATGAGATGAAAAATTGACAATATCAGATAAAGAAGTTATGTACTCAGCATAACGTTCCATCTGTATTGTCAGTTTTTCATCTCTCCTCACATCTCCTCCCTCCAACCCCCTTCCTTTGCGGTTCTTGATTGAATGGGGAGAGATTCTCAAAGATTAGGTTGTTTTCTTTATACTCCAAACAATGGTCTCCTTTTAAATGTTTTTGGGTATTAAACACTAAAATATTTTTTCTATGGATATAATTATAGCAAACAAGATCTGAGTTAATGGGGAGAGATGCATTGTGGGTAAAGGGGGCCAAGAGCTTTTTGGTTGCCATGAGCTTGGTAATAGCTGAGTCGGATCCAGTGGATTGTATCCAAACCCGTATGTGAGGCGAGATGGAAAGTCGACAGTACAGATGGAACGTTATGGTGAATACATAACTTCTTTTTTTTTTTATATAGCAATAACCTCTGCTAGAAGAAAATCTGAAAATCAGGCTTCATCATGTAAACCACCTTACCTGATCTTTCATAAAGATACAGTCTCCTTACAAACAAATCCCACTTTCCTACTGAAAGTGGTATCAGAGACTAATATTAACCAAGCAATTAATTTGCCGGTATTGTTTCCAAATTTTTCAAACAGAGGCAAATACTAGCTGCATTTCTTAGATGTTTACAGACAATTACTTTTTTTAAATTCATAGGATAAAAGACACGAGGAAATCTGACCGACTATTTGTCTCCTTTTCAAGTACTAGTTTTGATAAACCAGTCATCAAAATGACTTTAGCCAGATGGCTCAAGGATGGTATTTCCTGTATCTGTGACAGAAAGAATATTACCTTACCCTGTTAAAGCAAATACTACAAGATCTGTTGCTACTTCAGCAGTTTTTCAGTCTAGAGCTTTAATGGATGATATATGTGCAGCAGCTACTTGGGCTTCTCCCGAACCCTTTGTTACTCATTACAAATTGGATTGGGTGTCTAGGGGAAGAGAGCGTCCTTTAGTTCAGTGGTGCTCAGGGAATCTCCTTCCGTGAATCCACCCAAGGTCTAAGGTAGCTGGGAACTCTGTCCCATATTTCAAGGATAAAATGAAAATTGACATCATCAGATAAAGTTGTTTTATACTTATAAATAAAAATGAGTGTTCAATGTGACCAAACTCACACTGGTAAACTCAAAAGACAGGCACAGCAGATCAGCAAGAGATGTTTATTTTCACTCCATGAACAAACCTCACAGAACAGAAATAAAAACATTAACGCTGCTACAGTTCTCAGTGCGTTTTCTCCAACATGCACTTCATCAGAAAAGCTAAACAGTGCTGAGTTTGCTAAATTTATAAGTCAGATGTTATTTGAATCTACCAATGGTGTCTCCTAACTAATTAAAATGTTAATACATTCAATTAACATCCTTGTAGGGTGGCCACGGTGGTGCAGCGGTTAGCTTTGCCACCTCACAGCAAGAGGTTCTCCGGTTCAATCCTTGGCTGGGGTGCCTTCTGTGCAGAGTCTGCATGTCCTCCCTGTGGTCGCGTGGGTTTCCTCTGGGTGCTTCGGTTTCCTACCACATCCCAAAGACATGCTGTAGGTGAATTGGGCACTCTAAATTGGCCCTAGGTGTGAGTGCGTGTGTGTGCCTTATGTGGAAGGTTTGGCGCCGGGCTGGCAACTCGACATAATAAAACTCCATTGCCAGTCATGAGTGGACAGATGATCCGCTGTGGCGACCCCTAACCGGGAAAAGCCGAAAGAAGAAGAAGTTGAAATTACAGATTTCTTAACAAAGTCAAAGAAACAATATCACCATCTAGTGGTGAAACAAAAAATTTACAGGCAGGAATACATAGTAAAAATTTATATATTTTTTTAAATTTATTTATTTATTTATTTTTGTTGACCGGGCTAGTCTAGCTGGATACATATCCATTTTCAGCAGAGGCCTGGGGAGAAAACCTCCATGTACAAATTCATTAAGGTATTAAAAACTTAGCAAAAAAAAAAAGACTAGCTACAGTTATACAGCATAACAAGTACAGAAGTTAGTATTGTGAACACTGTACAGAGACATTAGAGTAGATATAGCATAATCATATTTTAATTCTACAGAGGGGTTGCGAATACAATCATGCAACAGTTAACATAATTGAGCATCAACATTCATTTGAGAGACAAGAAACTTAAATCCAAAATCACAAAGTAAGGGAAAGAAAAGAAAAAAAAAAGAAAAAAAGAAAGTAGAGACAAGGCAGGACAAAGAGCAGGTAAAAAAAGGGGTTGGTAGTCAAAAGTCAGTGACTCACAGGGGTGGGGTTTGTTAAAAAGCATGAGAGGAGGGGGGCGAAAAGTAAAAGTATGTTTTAATCAGGCTTAGAGCAGGGACAAAGCCATTGTCCTTTTAGGTAATATCTGAGAGTATATAAATATTGTATGCTCTAAAAACCATTTTAATTAATACATAAAAATGTACCTGTGTGCAAAATGTTTGAAAAAAATATATATATATATATATGTATAATTACAACTGATATATGGGTGAGTGGTTATAACTTGGCTGATCTCAACTTTAATACCGGTTTTAAAGAGATCATTTCATTTAAACCTGGGTGACTGCTAGCCTCAAGCATTAATTGCCACCATTGGTAGATTCAAATAACATCTGACTTATAAATTTAGCACACTGAGCATTGTTTAGCTTTTCTGATGAAGTGCGTGTCAACGTAAACGCGCTGAGAACTGTAGCAGCGTTATTGTTTTTGTTTCTGTTCTGTGAGGTTTGTTCGTGGAGTGAAAATAAACATCTCTTGCTGATCTGCTGTGCCTGTCTTTTAAGTTTTGTACTTAACATAACGTTCCATCTGTGTTGTCCATTTTCATTTATCCTTGACTCTTTCCACAAAACCCCCAGCCTTTGAAGGTTTTTTGATGGAGCTGATAATGTACTTAGGTCTTGTAGTAATCTTTAAGGCACAGCAGATATGGCTTCCATTGAGGCTACTTTATCTGTCACTGTATTTCTAATTTGCAAACTCGATCTGAGGTGTTTGAGAGGGAGGGATTATAGGTAAAGGTGAAGCTTGAGAGTTTTTGGTCAGCATGAGCTATAGTAACAGCCAAGTTGGTTCCGATATCGGAACCAAACCCATATGTCAAGGATAAATGAAACCTGACAACACAGATGGAATGTTATGGTAAGTGCATAACTTCTTTTTTTTTTATTTATCACCAAGTGTTAATTATCTCAAGTTGGGCGGTGTGTGTTGTTTGTTTAGTAGTATGTCATATCTTCATTATCCTCCTTCTTTCTTGACTTGCAGAAAGTTCTTCACTTGCTAGTGGCTGGGGAGGGTGAACTGAATTTTGTGAGATATTTCAGTATATTTAACATCTGTATTGTATCACAGTGTGCATTAGCTCAGGTGTATAGAAGTCCCCAACTGCCTAGTTTTACAAAAAAGTGCAGAATTGTGATCAGTGGAGATAACCCCAATCAAAGGCCCGTCTAGGAACATAATCTCTTAGATCAACCTGTATTTAAAAATATTCATCATTGGGTACTTAAGAATTTTGTCTGTTATTTTTCCACATTTTCTACATGAGGTCAGGGTGCTTTGTCACCTGTCACCATCTTTCTTTATTCAGTGCCACTCTCCTACCTTCTTCTGTGGTCATACCTTTCATACGATTCAGCTATCATTTTAATGAATGTCCTTGTTTCCTCTTGCCTTTGTCCTGTCTCTTCAAATCTTCTTCACCAGATTGCCTTCTGCTTTCTTGTATGTGTGGCCAAGTCACATAATCAGTTCTCTTTGACTTCCCCTGCAATTGAAGCTACATTAGCTTCTGTCGTGATGTCCTGTTTTTTTCTTTTGTCCCACAGTGTGCATCATACCACACATCTCAGGCATTTCATCTCCATAACTTCTCGCTTCCTGAACTGCTCTTTCTTCCTTCACTGCTCAAGTTGCTATACCATATATTATTACTACTGTATGGTATAGAAACATACAGTATTACTGGTTGCACCACTGTTTTGTATGCTTTTTGTTCAGCTTCTTTGACATTCTTCTGTTACACTTCTGTCACACACTACCAGTTAGCTGGAGCCCCACTGATTCTACCATTGACGTCCTCATTCAGGCTTCCTGTCCCTCAACCACCCCTCACAGATACTTAAAGCTGTTAACCTGTTCCACTGTTTTCCATTCTGTCTCAATTTTCAGCATCTTCTGATTTTCCTCATTTGCTGCCATGGCTACTGTCTTGTCTTTACTCAGTTTCATCCCATTTGCTTTCATTTCTGCATTTCTTTCCCCTATCATAGGTGTGTACTAGGCTAATGGCCCTGGGGCCTTTACAAGCCTAGCCATAGGATTACCCTGGCATCGTACCACTCTACCTTAGTTCCCGTGCCTCTGTCAAGTAGAGCCACTGGAGTTATCCCTGGGGTGAATTTTCTATTTCCCATCCACTCATCAAGATTTCTCTTGAAGAGGGTCAGCGAGGTGCTTTGCTTGACATGTATGGGAAGTGTATTCCATAGCATGGGCGGTCTCTGGGTTATGAACCTTTCCCTCCAGTACATTCTGTTGATTGTGTTAATGAGGTTGAGGTCTCTGGAGCGTGTGGTGTGGAGGGATTGGGATTTCTTTAGATGTAGCATTTCTAACAGAGCTGGGTCAGACATGGCTTTGTAAGTCAAGCAGAGATCACCTCTAAGTAGGCGATATGAGACAGAGTTGGAGTTTTTTTGAGTCTGTCCATATAGGACAAGTGCTTAAGGCCTATGATCCTCTTTGTGAGGTACTTTTGTGGCCTCTCCAGTTGTTGCAGGTGTCTAGTGCGGTACATGCCAAATGGGGCATTGTACTCTATGACTGGCCTAATGAGGGAAACAGTGACCTCTTTCTTCCTGGATGCAAAATGCTTAGTAGTGAGATGTGCCGCATAGAAGGACTTTCTGACCACAGTGGCAATGTTTTGATTAAAACAGAGGTTGCTGTCAACCTGTGTTCCAGATCTCTTATAATGCCTTCTGTGTTCATTGGATTACCATCGATGTGGTAATTCATGGGAACTTGTTTTTCCCAAATGGGATGATGACACATTTTTTGGCATTGAGCTTAAGGCCATGGTTCTGACACCAGTCGTTGGTCTCAGTGAGGCCGTTCTGTAGGATGTCAACATTACTTGGGGAGTTAATAATAGCTCCCAACTTGCAATCGTCTGCGAACTTTGTCAGCTAGAGTCCGTTTGTGGTGGCCTGGACTTAAGAGAAGTAGATACCAAACAGGAGAGGACCCAGGACCGAACCCTGTGGGACTACAGTCAGCAGTCTGACTTGGAGTCAGCTACTTTAACACTGTGGGTTTAATCTGCAAGCCAGTTTGCAACACACCTAGTGATATAGGGGTTGATGCCTACTTAGTGAGTTTTTCTATGATTCCTGAGTGGTAAAAACAAAATGAAAACTCCAGCAAAGTTACAACTTCCATTGAGTGACCTCCCAAACCTCTTTTATCAGAGGCACATGGGATATATGCAAATGACCCCTATGAACATCAGGTGTTTCAGGTAATTGGCGATTCTGAATGCCCATGACTTGTTTCGTCATTTTAATGGACAATTTTAGGCCAATAAAGCCAAACCCCACTAGCTGTGGATATGAATATTTCGGCCTTGTTATGACCTCGCTGTGGGTTTTGTGCCTTGTTCAACGCCTGAACTATTCGTCGTCGGGCCCTTATTGTCGCTAAATACTTTCGATGTTATGTGGTCCTATCTCGCCTACATTCATTACTGATGGGTTCAGAGCCGATAATCGGCTCCAACTCGGCCGACTGTTTTCTAGCACAAAGTCTCTAATTGGCTGGGCTAACCCATATCCCAGGATGCACCTCTCCCAAACCCCCAGATCTCGTTTGCCGCTCGTTGAGTTAGGATGTGGTCTCGAGCGTGGCTGTGGCTAAGTACCCTTTTTGACTAAACTTTCTAAAGTTTTATACCTTTTCTGTCAAACAAAAGCTATTTTCATAGCTATTTTGGGTTTTGTGTGTGTTTCGAGCTTGTTAGAGTTTTGTGGAGAGTGTGTGTGGTTTCCTTGTGTTTGGCGGGCTAGGCCCATTTAATTTAGTGGGACCTAGTCCTCTCCTTCGTCTTGTTCTCTGTGTTTTTCCCTCGTCGACCCCTAGTAGCGTTTGACTTAGAGTTCCTGTTGTGTATCCCACCTTCCTATTGTTGTATTGAGTGTTTTTGTTGGACATGTCTAAAGAGCAAAAGGAGCATAAACCCTCGGGTTTAAAAAATTCTGTAAGTGTGCCTATAAAATGTCGATCACAGATGGGCATGCCATCTGTGTTTATTGCCTTGGCGCGATTCACTTACAAGAATCCTGCAGTGTCTACCATTCCTTCAGTTCCAGGGTGCTGCAGGAAAGAAAAAATAAACTGATTTTGAAGGGCCTGGTCAAGCCCTCCTTTGAAGAGGATATAGAATCTGCTTCTTCTACTGGCAAATCCAAATCCACTAGAACTAAGAAACGATCTCCGGCTCCATCTAGTTCTTCGGAGCCACCGGAGAAGATTTTGAAAACAGTTAAAACCTCCTCGGCTCCGTTGGCTTCAGAGCCGCAGGACAAGAGCTCAGGTTTGGATACTGCTTCCTTGGCACCATTGTTTTTGGGGCCGCAGGAGGTATCGGTGGTACTGGAGTTGATGATCGGAGCCGATTCGGAGCCGGTCACCCAGTGTTACACAGGAATCGATAGGTAGGAGATCCTCATCTCCATCAGTTGCCTCCAAATCCTGTAGGTTATCTGATTTGGACGTGAATAGGGTGGTTCAGAGGCTCCTTCAGTCGCCGGTGTTAGCCAAATTGTTTTCGGCTCCGACCTAGTCTGCTCCGGAGCCTATTCCCTTTTCGATACTGATGATTCCTCCTCTGAGCATTGTGTCATCGGAGCCGGAGTGTTCGGCGCCCAGTGATGTCCTTACGCCGCTCCGGTACCCCTAGCGGGTTTATCGGAGCCGTCGTCGGCTCAAACCATTTCGGTTCCGTCATCTGGTTTCGGCACTCTGATTTCCTCGGTCTGGCCCGAGGGGGATACATCAAGACTTCTTTTGGCCCCGAGTCTCCCTCTTGGCGCTTCGGCTAGGGGATCCCGACTTCGGTTGTGGTCTCGGAGACGGGTCAGTCCTTGGATTCGGGGGGACCCGCCTTCGAGGCCATGAGGAGCGCACTGGCTAGGTCGTCAGTGACATCACTTGGATCGGCCACTCCGTCCCCATACACCCCAACTAGAGCCTCTAACACCCCCTATCAGTGGACAGCAGAGTTCGAATGCCTGAGGACACCCCCATGAGTGGTCCTCAGCTTTCTGAGGGCCCCTCAGAGTCTGTGCCTGAGGAGCCTCCCAGGAAGAAGCTGTGCAAGAGGAAGCACATAGACTCCCAAAACGAGTCCATCACCTCGGATACTGACCTCGATGATGCAGACGGGTCCCCTAAGTCGGCCTGCGATGACGTCTCCTTCTCCGACATCCTGGAGATTTTGAGGCAGAGAGGCGACTGGCCTTCCAAGCCCCCCTCTGAGGAGGAGTCGGTATTCCTCAAGGCCTTCGGAGCTCAACCTTCCGCCTCCTGGGTGTCTCCACCCTTCGATGAACTCTCAGACCTGATTTGTCGAAGGGTGTGGGAGCACCCTGATTCCGTCGAACCAGTGCCCAGTCATCCTAATAAGTTCCTGTCTGCTCCCCCGGGGAAAGAGTTTTTGACAAAAGGGGTCCCTGTAGATATCACGGTGGTGGCATCAGCTACTCAGAAAGAAGTTGCAGAGGCTTCTTCCTCCATCCATCCTCCTAACAAGGAGTCCAGAAATATGGATCGATATGTGAAGCGTACCCTGTCTTCAGCGACCTTTACACTGTGGTCTCTGAATTAACTTTGTCACTTTACTCGGCTCCAGAGAGATCTCCTCAAAGAGTTGGGAGATACCTTGACGGGGAACATGCCTGAGGCGGTAGCGCAGACTGTTAATGCCCAGTTGTCTACCCTTGGTTCCATTGCAAACTCGTCCTTGAGGCTCATATCCTATGCAGCCAAAGGGGCGTGTAGGGCAGCTAGCTTAGGCTTGGCTCTTAAGAGGCAAGTCTGGATGCGCCTATGTCACTTCGCGGAGGCTTTCAAGTCTTCCTTCACGGACGCCCCCTTCGATGGGTCCTCTCTTTTTGGATCCAAAGGGAAAGAGACTCTCACCAGATGTGAACAGGAGGGTAAGACTTTATCTGCCATAGGGGCCCGTTTCTCTTTCCCCTCTAGGCCTTATCCCAAGGCTCAGAGAGGAGGGAAAATGTGGTTCAAGAAATCGCAAATGTCTTTCCCAGCCACACATGGTGAGCCCCCCTCCAGAGGCAGAGGTGGGGGGAATTATTCTGAAAGACACCGTCCTAGGGGCAGAGGAGGCCCCCGCAGTCTGGGAGACCGCGACTCCTTTCACGGATCTTCCTATCGGCATCCCTGAGGGATTGCCCGACTGTGCTGCTCCGTAGCCAGTCGGGGGTCATTTTTTGAGGCATCCTCAAGCCTGGGAGAGCATCACTCAGGATCGATGGGTGCTTCGAATAATCACTGGAGGTTACACCATTCCCTTTGTTTCGCCCCCTCCCCTAATCAAAAAAATCCCAGACGTTCCACCCAGTCAAAGGGATCAAGTAACGCTAGAGATAGCAAAGCTGCTAAGAAAAGGAGTCATCCAACCGGTCCCCTCAGACCAGATTGGATCAGGAACTTACTCAAAACTCTTTTTGGTGCCGAAACAAACAGTGGACCTGAGACCCATTTTGGATCTCAGTCGATTGAATCACTACGTCCTGAAGTCCAAGTTCCGAATGGTCACTCTTCAATCCATCTTCCCATTGTTGGGAGAGGGAGTATGGATGTGCTCCATCGACCTCAAGGACGCCTATTATCACATCAAGATAAACAAGGCATCCAGGAATCATTTACGCTTCTGGCTGGGAGCCAGTCATTTCCAGTTTCGAGCCCTGCCCTTTGGTCTCACCACAGCCCTCAGGGTGTTTACCAAGTGCTTGGTAGTGGTGACAGCTCACCTGAGACGTCTAGGATTCCAGGTGTATCCTTACCTGGACGATTGGCTCATTACCGCCCCCACCAGGCATCTCCTCATCCAAGCCAGAGAGGCTACCATAAACCTTTGTCAAAGGTTAGGAATTACACTAAACTGGGAAAAATCTGCCTTGCTGCCCTCACAGCGTGTTGTATTTATAGGCGCAGAATTAAACTCTGTCCTAATGAGAACCTTTCTACCTCAAGAAAGGATTACAGTGTTGCAATCTCAGGTCGAGGCTCTATTGCCCCGGAAGAAGGTCCAAGCCAGGTCCGTTCTTCAGTTATTGAGATCCATGGCTGTGACCATCATGTTAGTACCCTTAGCCAGGCTACACAAGCGGATCCTCCAGTGGCTCCTATCAGTCCAGTGGTCCTATCAAAAATTACCCCTCTCTCACCCAATTCTTCTCACAGAGCATTGCAGGCAGGATCTCTGTTGGTGGCTATGTTCCTCCAACCTGGACAGGGAGAGGAATCTAGTCCCCCTTTCTCCTGCTGCCACAGTAACCACAGACGCTTCTCAGATAGGGAGGGGGGGGCATTATCTGGGCAGAACGGTCCAAGGCATGTGGCAGGATTACGAGGTACACTTACACATCAGTGTCCTGGAGATGAGAGCAGTGCTGTTAGAGTTGCAATCACTTCAGAGCTCTCTTCCCCGGGGAACAATTGCTACTCACTCAGACAGCATGTCAGTTGTTTGGTACCTGAACAAGCAAGGGGGAACCAAGTCTTACCCCCTTTGCAGAGAGGCCATGAGAGTGTGGAATTGGGCAGTGTCTTCCCAACGGTTTCTAGTGGCAACACACATTCCGGGAAAATCCAATGTGATAGCAGACAGGCTAAGTAGAGCTATTCTCATGCCTTACGAGTGGTCCCTGAACAACCGAGTTGCCACTCGGATCTTCAGCAGGTGGGGTCAGCCTTGCTACGATCTCTTTGCCAGTCCCTTCAATGCCAAATGCAGCAACTACTTCACTCTGATCCCCCCACAGGGGGAATCACCCAGGGACTCTCTAGTCCACGTTTGGCCTTCCGGTCTGCTCTATGCCTTTCCTCCGTTTTCTCTGTTACCAAGAGTGATTCAGAAAGCCATCCACTTGGGAAGCAAGATGATTCTAATTGCTCCACACTGGCCCCGCCAGGTCTGGTTCCCCTTCCTTCAGCAGTTCACTGTAGACGGTCCTTGGACTCTGGATCCAGTACCAGACCTTTTGACTCATATGTCGGGACAGCTCCACCCCTCCTTACAGTCCCTCAGGTTGACAGCCTGGCTGCTCCACTTCCATCGATAGTTAGACTACATTCCTTTTCACCTGAGGTGGTGCATATTCTTTCGTCGTCTCACAAGTCCTCCACTAGAAGAATTTACTCTAGCAAATGGAAGAGATTTTCCATCTGGGCTCAGGTACAAGGTCTGGACCCTTTCACAGCCCCTATGTCGGCGATCTTAGACTTTTTAGCTATGCTCTTCTGACAGGGCTCTGCTCCCTCGACCATTAAAGTGCAGCTGGCAGCCATTTCTAATTTCCATGTATCCTATGAGCCCTCTCTTATGGGCCATAAACTTTGCAAGGCCTTTTTGAAAGGAGCCTGGTTACTGCGTCCTCCTGTGTCAGAACCCGTCATGCCATGGGATTTAAATCTGGTATTGCAAGCCATCACTTGTACGCCCTTAGAGCCGGCTGCCACTTGCGAACTGAAATTCTTATCCTGGAAGATGGCTTTCTTAGTGGCCATCACTTCGGCTAGAAGAGTTTCAGAACTTCAAGCATTGTCCATTAGGCCCCCGTATTTAATATTCCATAAGGACAGGGTATCCTTGAGACTTAATCCGTCCTTTCTTCCTAAGGTGTCGTCTACATTTAACCTCCACCAATTTATTGAGTTACCTGTGTTTTTTCCCAACTTCTCCAACAAGGTGGAGTTCAAATTTCATCAATTGGATGTGCATAGACAACTAAGATTCTATTTACACAGGACAAAACACGTAAGAAAATCAGATCGTTTGTCTCCTTTTCAGAGAATAGAACGGGTAGTTCTGTTTCCAAGTGCACAATTTCTAAGTGGATTAAGGATTGCATTACCTTTATTTACTCATCAGCAGGCAGAAACTTACCCTCCCCAGTCAAGGCTCATTCCACTAGGGCGGTCTCGACTTCAATAGCGTATCATGCCAGGCTTTCCTTGGACGACATTTGTGCAGCGGCCACCTGGGCTTCTCATCACACCTTTATCTCTCATTACAAGCTGGACGTGGCATCTAGAGGCCGGGCTTCCTTTGGTTCCACAGTTCTCAGGAGTATTTTCCTATGAGCCTCCCGGGTTAGAGGTGCTAGGGACGCTGTCCTATCAGTAATGAATGTAGGCGAGATAGGACCACATAACATCAGTTAGTTATGTACTCACCATAACGATCGATGTATGTGGTCCATCTCGCCTACATTCTTACGTACCCTCCCACCTGCCCCCTGCCTAAAGGATTTGGAGGATAATTACTCTGAGACCCTTCAGAATTGGTTTATTCCCTTTTCCTGGTGGATGATACTCTTCTTACTGAGGTTGGTGTATGTGGAGTGACTCGGATGCATGCAAACAAGATCTGGGGGTTTGGGAGAGGTGCATCCTGGGATGCGGGTTAGCCCAGCCAATTAGAGACTTCCTGCTAGAAAATAGTCGGCCGAGTTGGAGCTGATTATCGGCTCCGAACCCATCAGTAATGAATGTAGGCGAGATGGACCACATACATCGATCGTTATGTTGAGTACATAACTAACTTTTCTCGATCTCCATATTCCGAAATGGCTTCCGTAAGCCATCCAACTACCGATCTACTGAAAAAAATGTAAGGATGATGACAGAGACAGACCGCACAGGTCCAAAACTGCCGACGACGCTTCCGTTAAGCTAGTCGCCATTGCGTCGGTGCTCAGTGAGAAGCTTTCACAGCCTCTGATGCCTGTTTCAGTGGATTCTCAGGCCTCTACCAAGACCCTTTCGGAGTCTGGTATGCCGCAAGACTCTTCGACTACAGAACCTGCAGATGTCTCTACCTTGGATGGGTCCGGAACTGCTGAGCAGGCACTGGCTTCTGAAGAAGTTCTTCACTCTACTGATATTCGACACTAACCGACAACTTCTTTCGCGTCTTCAGTTCTGCCTAAAACTACTGAGTTTCTAAGGATAAGAGTATGAGCTACGTCTAAAAAAATGACCCAAACTCAAGCACCTGCTTCCTTGCCACAACATCAAATGCTTAAAATGGCAGAAGACCTTATTTTACTGATTAGGCGAAGCCAGCCTTCCTCTGCTAAGAGAAAAAGAAGACCTGTCCCCAGCAGCTTTAACAGACCAAAAGTCTAACGACTCTGAGGTATCTGATTATGAAGTCTTGCCTTTATCTGCTTATGAGGATTCAGATGCAGAGGAATCCATTCCCTCTGCTTCTCCTCCAGAGGATTTTTCTTTTGGTGAAACCTTACATACTTTAAGAGAGCATTTCCACTGGGAATGCCAAGACTATCCTCAGTCCAAAATGAGACTCAGAGAATTTCTAGATTTGCCACAACATAGGCTTTAGCAATACCCCCAGTCCTGGATGTTGTGGATGATGCCTTTATGGAATCCAGTCTAACTCCTGATACTTTACCCCCTGCTCCTAGGAAACCAGACAGGTACTGCAGAGTTCCTGACTCACACATTCCTTTTCACAATCCTACTGCTGACCCAGAGGTCATCTCCCAGGGGCCTAAAGATATAAAAGCAACTACAACTAAGAATCCCACCCCTTAGGACAGAGATGTCAGAGCTTTAGACAGATGGGGTAAGAAAGTATACACCTCTGCAACTCTCGCCATTAGGGCTTTGAATTGCCAGTTTCACATGCTGAAGTACCAACAACATATTATGGAACTTATTAAGGAAAAATTAGCTACCTTTACAGACTGTGCAGAAAATAAAGAATTACAAGAGCTTATGCATTCTGCAAGCCAAGTCAGCAAGCATACTTTGCAATGTGGCTTTTATGCCATGGAAGCGTCTTGCACTCAGCAGTCACTGGTTCTGTACTAAGAAGGCATGCTTGGCTTAAGGAGCAGACCTTGCCAGACCATGTCAAATCAAAATTACTAGACGCTCCTTTGAACAAGGGCACTCTGTTTGGCACCAAGGCAGAAGAGGTTCTTAAAAAGATGGAAGAAAAAGCTAAATCTATGCAGACAGTCAAAGATTTCTTGCAAGTACAGCCTCCTAGATTCAGTAGGCATTGCCTCTCGAAGCATTGGTCCTTTCCAGCCCCTCAAGGCCATCTCAAACTAGGCCCAGGGGAAACAGACCCCCCGCAGACTACAGTCTCAGGGTATGCAGAGGTCTAAGTAATGGAGTGCCTCCACTTTAAAAACAGGGAGTGCTAAGCCCCCCCCCCCCTTACGGAAAGAATTCACAATGACTTCTCAACTCCACTCCCCACCTCTGCCCAACTGCTCATGCCCATAGGAGGAAACCTGCCCATCAAAGACCGATGGGTCCTCAACACTGTATTCCAGGGTTACAAATTTTACTTCCACTCACTGCCAACCCCAAAAGGGCTCCCAGACCTTCCTCCAAACCAGTGGGCAGAGGCACAAAACCAAGTTCAATCCCTGCTCTCCATAAGGGCAATTCAGCCTGTTCCTGTGGAACAGATAGGTCAAGGGTTCTCTTCCAGACTTTTCCTGGTACCCAGAAAAGAGAGCACGTGGCATTTGGCACCCAATCCTAGATCTTTCTACTCTAAACACCTTCCTGGTGATACCAAAATTCAAAATGCTCACTCTTCAAAAGCTTCTTCCTATGCTGGCCAAAGATGCCTGGTTAGTCACCCTAGACCTAAAAGAAGCCTATCTGCACATCCGTATTAGGGACTCATGGAGGAAATACCTACGCTTCAGGGCAGGATCAATGCATTATCAATTCTCTGCACTTGCCTTTGGCATATCCACTGCTCCCACAGTATTCACAAAATGCCTGGCTCCAGCCATTGCCTACTGCAGACAGAGAAAAATTCAAATTTACCTGTACTTGGACGACTGCCTGATTCAGGCAGACAGTCAGGAAATGCTGTTGCAGCACCTGACATTTGTACAAAACCTTCTAACCTCCCTGGGGTACACTGTCAATGAAAAGAAGTCAAAACTAGTCCCCAGTCAAAAGATTGTATTCCTGGGAGCAAGCTTGGACACAGCATCCCAGATGGCATTCCAAACTCTAGAAAATCAAGCCTGTCTGACAGGCTACTTCACTCAAATGGCCACCAGAACCCAGCTATTCGCAAGGAAAATCCTGCAGAACATAGGGTTCATGGCCTCTTGCATCCTACTAATTCCATTTGCCAGACTGCATATGAGGAAACTTGGTACTTAAAAAGTCTTTGGTGCCAACATTCTCAGGATCTGGAAACTGTCATTCCTATCATACCTTGTCTAAGGACAGAGTTTCATTGGTGGGCAGCAGCATGCAACCACAACAAGTGACTTCCCTTTACTCATATCCACGCCGCCCAGACCCTAACCACAGACGCATCAGACTATGCCTGGGGGGGCACACCTGGACAAGTGCATTCAAGGCTACTGGAACTCAAGTCAAATTCATCTGCACATCAACCAAAAATAGATGCTAGGTTTTCTAACAGCTTTCAGATCCCTACTCTCACCAGGACCCCTGCTAATAAAAACAGGCAACATCACAGTTATGTGGTACATCAGCATACAGGGGGGGAAGCCACTCTTACCCACTCTGCAGGCTAACCATGGCCCTGTGGAACACGGCCTTGGAGATGTAGGTCCATCTGCAAGCTCAATTCCTGCCAGGCAAACAAAACTCACTGGCAGACAACTTAAGCAGAAATCTCCTAGACCCACGAGTGGCAGTTAGAGCCCAGCACCTTCAGTCTTCTGATTCAGAAATGGGGGACCCCAGAGGTGGATCTCTTTGCCTCCCATGCAATCACCAGCTCATCAAATTCTGCACCAGGACACCTCACAGCAGGGCCTGGAAAGTGGATGCCCTATCCTTCCAGTGGGTAAACCTCTAATTCTATGCATTTCCCCCTCTGCCCCTTCTTTCAAGAATATTGCTCAAGATAAGACAGGACAGACCAAGGGCAGTCCTGACTGCCCTGGACTCGCCACGCCAGCACTGGTACCCATTACTGCGCAGCTTGTCCCCGGTGCCACCCTGGCACCAACCCCAGAGCCTGACCCTCTTTGCTCAGCAGGGGGGACAGATCTTGCATTCGCAACTGCAAACCCTGAATCTTGCAGCCTGGCTTATTCCTTGAATTCTCCCCCAGTGACCAGCCTAAGCAAGCAGGTGCTGGGCGTCATTCTTGAAGCCAGAAGACCCAGTACAAGGAAATCCTATGCTGATAAGTGGAAAAGGTAGTGCTCCTGGATTCAGTCTAAAGGAGAGGACACAACCCTGCCCTCCATGCCTCTAATCCTGGACTACTTAGCAGATCTACTCCACAGAGGCCTATCCTTCTCCTCCATTAAGATCCATGTCTCTGCCATCTCTGCTCATTACAACACTGAGACACCCCTCTTCTCTCACCCTCTCATCAAACAGTTCCTGAGTGGGGTAAACAACATAAGGCCACCAAGGAGAGCACCCACCCCTGCTTGGGACCTTAACTTTGTACTGGAAAAGCTCATGCTACCCTTTTTTGAGCCTGCAGCATTAGCAGAGTTAAAATTCCTCTCTTAGAAAACAGCGTTGCTTCTGGCCATCACTTCAGCTAGAAGATTGTCTGAGCTACAAGCACATGTTCATCGTGCAGTCATTACAGATGCCAAAGTCTAGGTCTGGCGTCGGTTGTCGTCACTTCTTCCCTGACGTCAGTGCGGCAGGCGTATAAAAGAGGCAGACGATGCCATTTTCTCCAGTCTTTCTTGCCGCGCAGTGCCCGAAGCAGAAGCAGTTCGCAAGTGCCGGTCGGCCAGCTCCTGAGATTTACGAAAGTATTTCAGCCGAAGTCGTCTTTAAAGCTAAGTACCCCTTTGGGGAAACTTTTCTTGCCTCAGACCGATGTCAGACAAAGTTAATAATTGCATTTCTTGTGGGAAGCAAATACCGCATAAGGATTTCCACTCTTTCTGTATACCTTGCTTAGGCCCAGACCACGAAGTCTCGGCCTGCCGTTTTTGTGCTAGGTTCAACAAGCGCACTATTAAGCGCCGGGCAGAGTTTGCCCTTCATTATTTTGGCAAAAAATTTAATTATATCATGTCGGATACACCGGCACCAGTTTTAAGCAAAAGGCGCAAAGATAAGGACCAACATCCGAGGTCCGCACCGAGTACTGAGACCACTCTTAGGCCGACTACCGGTTCTCCGGTTCTCAGCGAGGTGCCTACGCAGCCCCTGAATACCGATGAAACTATTTTACCGGTGACTTCAGTACCCGAGGTCGCAGGCTCCTCGGTCTCCATTCCTACTGCAGATACCGACGCCACTCTTGGCGGGGAAACTCAAAATTTAGTCAGGCCTGCCATTTCTGAAGGCGTCTTCAGGCCTTCCACCTTCTCTGTTAAATCCTTCACTAAATCTAAAGCTGCCATGAAAACTAAAAAACAGGGTCCTCAGACCTCCTCTCAAGGCCCCATGCCTAAAAAGCAGATGCTTAAAATGGCTGAGGATTTGATAACTCTCATCAGGGGTTCTCAACCCCCCTCTGACAAAAGACTCAGATTGGAGGAAGACTACCCTTCCTCAGACCAGGCTTCTATTACCTCAGAACATTCTGAGGACCAGGATTATGCCTATTCCCCTTTCGAAGACTCTGATGCTGAGGAGTCTATTCCCTCGGTCTCCCCCCCGAGGACTACTCTTTTGGGGAAACCCTGCATACATTGAGGGTACACTTTCACTGGGAAGGCCAAGATTACTCAGATTCCAAGAAAAGGCTCAGGGAATTTCTACTGCTCCCCCAGCACAGGCCCCTGGCTATCCCTCCTGTTTTAGATATTTTGGATGATGTGTACGCAGAAGCCAGCCTTAATCCAGATTCTTTACCTCCAGCCCCTGTTAAACCAGACAGGTATTACCGGGTTCCTGATTCTCACCAGTTCCTTTATAAAAGCCATACTGCTGACCCAGAAACTATTTCACAGGGTCCCAAGGGAATAAAGGCTTCTACTGCTAAAAACCCTTTACCTTCAGAGAGAGATTCCAGAGCATTAGAAAGGTGGGGGAAAAAAGTGTATACATCTGCCACTTTAACCATGAGGGCATTAAACTGTCAATTCCATATGTTAAAGTACCAACAGTTTTTGTTATCTCAGTTGAAAAGCAAAATGACACAAACAGAACAACCAGATTTGAAAGAGTTGCAGGATTTATTGCATGGTGCAGAGCAAGTATGTAAACATACCTTGCAGTGTGGTTTTGATGCTTTAGAGGCCTCATGTAGAGCTGCTGTCACTGGGTCTGTTATACGTAGACATGCTTGGCTCAAAGAGCAAACCTTACCAGATCATGTCAAAGCAAAGTTATTAGATGCACCACTTCAAAAAGATGTATTGTTTGGTGTTAAAGCTGAGGAGGTACTAAAGAAAATGGAGGAAAAAGCGAAGTATATGCAAACAGTGAAAGATTTCCTGCAGGTACAACCTCCACGCTTCAGCAGAAACTGGCCTTCAAAAAATTGGGCCTTTCCAGCCACGGACAGACCTCAAAAGGGCAGATACAGACGCCCAAGGGCTAGAGGACAACCTCAAGGATGTCCTTCAAGGATGCATCTGCAGTCCTAACAAATAGGTTGTCCTGTCCTCAGGCAGCCCTTCGGTCGGCCGGATTCCAAAGTCTGGGTCTGGCCTCGGCTGATGTCGCACTTTACCCGACGTCATAGCTGCAGTTCTTCGGGTATAAAGGTATCAGCCGACGCCATTTTCCTCAGTCTTTCTTGCCGCGTGGTGCCCGAAGCAGAAGCTGTTCGCAAGTGCCGGTCGGTCAGAACCAGAGATTACTGCTACCGAAGACTTCTAAAAAGCTAAGTACTCCGTTGGGGACTCTTTCTTGCCTCAGCCGATGTCAGAAAAAGTGAATAACTGTTTAACTTGTGGGAAACAAATACCTCATAAAGATTTCCACTCTTACTGCCTACCTTGTTTAGGCCCAGACCACGACGTAGCAGCTTGTCTAGCCTGTGCTTCTTTCAACCGACGGACACTTAGACGTCGGTCGGAATTTGCTGAGGAGTTTTTCGGCTCCGCTTTTGCTTACAACATGCCGTTGGAAACTTCGACTTCGCAATTAACTAAAAAGCGCAAGGAAAAGGACCAACTCTCGCGGCCCGCGGTTTCGCCCGAAACCGCGGTTAAGTCAACCGCGAGTGTCTCGGTTTCGGCTGAAACCGAGTCCTCGGTCCTTCCTTCGGCCGAAAGCTTGCCTCCTATCGAGGCCTTATCCAGCATGGCTGAATCTGCTACTGAAATTCCACCTGCTCATGCAGGTTCACAGGATTTATCTGATACTATTCCTTTAGATATATCTACTCCTGCATGTGGAGCTGCTAGGCCCCCTGCATCCATGTCGATTAAGGCTTTTGCCAGGGCTAAAGCAGCAAAATCAACCAAAAATGTGCCTGCTAAGACCCCCTCTCACAGGCCTAGCTCTAGTACTCAAATGCTTAGTCTAGCAGAGGATCTTATTTCTTTGATCCGGGGATCCCAACCTCACCCTGACAGGGCCTCTCACCCACCTCCAGAGAAGAGGCCTAGAGCAGAGCCCCCTGAGCCAGTTTTTTCAGATTACTCCTCTGATGATTCAGAAAATACAGACCCTCCAGAGGGCCCTTATTCTCCTTATGAGGACTCTGATGCAGAAGACTCCATTCCTTCTGCCTCTCCTCCTGAGGAATTTTCTTTTGGGGAAACCTTGCATGCTATGAGGGAACAATTTCAACGGCAGGGCCAGGATTTTTCAGACTCTAGGAAAAGGCTTAGGACCTTTTTGCATTTGCCACAGCATAGGCCTTTAGCCATTCCTCCAGTACTTACTATTGTGGATGATGCATTTAATGATGCTTGTACTGCTCCTGATTCACTTCCTCCGGCCCCTGCTAAGCCCGACAGGTACTACAGGGTTCCGGACACACATTATCATTTGTATAAGGCTCCTTTGCAGATCCTGAAACTATTTCTCAGGGACCCAAGGCAGTAGCAGCTACCTCTGCCAAAACCCTCCCTCTGAAAGGGAATCTAGGGCCTTAGAGATGGGGTAAAAAAGTTTACACTTCTGCTACTCTTTCGGCTAGGGCCTTAAACTGTCAATTCCACATGATTCAGTATCAGGAATTTATGTTAGATCAGTTAACTAAAAAACTGTCCTCGCCTGAACCATTAGACAAAAAATCTCTTCAGGAAATGGTACATAACATTCAGCAGGTCAGTAATCATTCCTTAAAATGCGGCTATGATGCACTGGAGGCTTCCTTTAGATCAGCTATGACTGGTACAGTGATCAGAAGGCATGCATGGTTAAAAGAGCAGTCCTTACCAGACCATGTTAAATCAAAGCTTCTAGATGCTTCCTTGGATAAGCTCAATTTGTTTGGCTCCCCTGCACAGCAGGTGCTGAAGAAGGTGGAAGAGAAAGCAAAATCTGTCCAGACAGTCAAGGATTTCTTACAGGTCCAGCCTCCAAGGTTTAGTAGGAACTGGCCTTCCAAGAATTGGTCCTTTCCAGACACCACCAGAGCACAGAGAGGCAGGAATAGGTGCCCAAGAGGCAGGGGTCAATCCAGAGGTGCCTACAGGGGACGTCATTGGCAACCTAACAACCAGCGAAGTACTGCCACAGATCCAGCCACTACCACTTCCACAGGACAATCACAGTGACTTGGCTCTGAGACCGCCTACCAGGGAACAACTAGAAGCACCCTTAGGCGGAAAGCTAGCCTTATTTTCGGAAAACTGGCATCACATCACAGGAGACAAATGGATTTTACAGACAATAGACCAAGGTTACAGGTTTTGCTTCCATACTCTACCAAGGAAGAGAGGAATGCCAAACCTACCTCCAAATCAAAAGACAAAAGCTCTAGAACAAATAGACCACTTGATAAGGATGAGAGCTATAGAAAAGGTACCGTCTATGGAACAAGGGCAAGGATTTTACTCCAGACTTTTCCTGGTGCCAAGAAAAGAAAACCAATGGAGACCTATTCTCGACCTGTCCGCTCAAAACACATATCTCATTGTTCCAAAATTCAAAATGCTGACCCTACAGCAGCTTCTTCCCATGCTGGGCAAGGAGTCTTGGCTGGTAACTCTAGATCTCAAGGAGGCATACCTGCATGTCCCCATACGACCAAATTGCAGAAGATACCTCAGATTTCTTGCAGGATCAGAGCATTATCAATTCTCAGCATTGCCCTTTGGCTTATCTACTGCGCCCAGAGTATTCACGAAATGCCTGGCATCAGTAATTGCTCATTGCAGGCTTCAGGGAATTCAAATTTACCCTTACCTGGACGACTGCCTGTTACAAGCGGACAACAAAAACAAATTAGAAAAAGATTTGAAAAAGGTCATTCATCTACTACAAGCCTTGGGATACACAGTCAGTATAAAAAAGTCAAGGCTGATACCATCCCAAACAATAACTTTCTTGGGTGCAGAACTGGACACATCAAATCAAATGGCATCCCTCACAGCAGAAAAGCAGAAGCACCTTCCTCTCTATTTCAGGGCATTAACAACGCAGAACCAGCTAACAGCAAGGAAAGTCCTGCAAGCCCTGGGTTACATGGCATCCTGCATAATATTGATTCCACATGCCAGACTACATATGAGGAAGTTGCAATGGTACCTAAGGAATTTATGGTCTCAGCACAAGCACAGCCTAGAAACCCAAATTCCAATAATTCCATGCCTGAAGCAAGAATTCCAATGGTGGGCTCAGGCCTGTCAATTGAACAAGGGACTGCCCTTCCACAGCCCTCAACCAAGCCAGACTATCACCACGGACGCCTCGGACCTCGGTTGGGGGGCACACATGCTGGACAAGTGCATACAAGGCCTATGGACTCAAGACCAGCTGAACCTACACATAAATCAAAAGGAGATGCTGGCAGTAAAACTGGCAATTCAGACATTCAGACCGTTTCTTCGACAGGGTCAATTGCTGATAAGGACGGACAACACCACAGTTATGTGGTACATCAACAAACAGGGAGGCACACATTCATACCCTCTATGCGGATGGCAATGGACCTCTGGAATGTGGCCCTGAGCTTCAACATTCAGCTACAGGCAATATTTGTACCAGGAAAAGAAAATATACTAGCAGACATCCTAAGCAGAACTACCACGGATGCCCACGAATGGATGCTGCATCCAGACATCTTCAAATCCATTACAAGGAAATGGGGACTACCAGAAATAGACTTATTCGCATCCCCACACAACCACCAATTGAAAAAATTCTGCACAAGGGCATACCACCCACTTGCTTGGAAGGTGGACTTCCTATCTTTCAGTTGGAAAAACCTGACAGCATATGCATTCCCACCTCTTCCTTTGATGCACAAGGTGCTACTGAAGATCAAAGAAGACCGGCCAAGGATCATCCTGATAGCTCCAGACTGGCCGAGGCAGCATTGGTACCCATTACTGAGGAGTATGTCTCGGGAACAAATATGGCCTCTGCCCCTAGTTCCCTTACTGCTAACACAGAACAACTTCAAAACCCTGCATCCAAACCTGAAAACGCTGCAGCTAGCTGCCTGGAACATTGCATAAGACAAAATAACCCAGATTTATCTCAAAGGGTTAAGGACATTATCTTGGAGGCTCGCAGACCCTCAACAAGGAAAACTTATTCAGCAAAATGGAAAAGATATCTCATTTGGAGTGCAGCAAAAGGAGAAAATGTGTCACTGGTAAACATAGCTAACATCCTGGAATACTTGGCAGAACTTTTCCACAATGGCCTGTCCTATTCTTCCATTAAGATTTATGCATCAGCTATTTCGGCAGAATACAACATGGATCCTCCAGTCTTCTCACATCCTCTACTCAGGCAGTTTCTGAGAGGAATTAAAAATGTAAAACCACCAAGGAAGCCACCATTGCCCGCTTGGGACTTGAACTTTGTGCTAGAAAAATTGACACTCCCTCTTTTTGAGCCAGCAGCAACAGCAGAATTACAGTACTTATCATGGAAAACTGCTTTCCTGCTTGCAATCACTTCAGCAAGAAGGGTTTCTGAATTACAGGCATTAATGGCAGTACAGCCCTTCCTTATCTCCCATCAAGATAGAGTGTCCATGAGAACTAATCCTACTTTTATGCCAAAGGTGGTCTCCAGGGTATCTTTAAACCAAGCTATCCACCTGCCTACATTCTTCCCCAACCCACAGAACAGGGGAGAAAGGCTATTACATACCTTGGATGTACATAGACAATTCGCTACTACCTGGACAGAACCAAGAGCAATAGAAAAACTGACCAGTTACTGGTAGCATATGCAACAGGAATGGAAGGAAAAGCAATTTCAAAACAGACAATCTCTAAGTGGATAGGAAATTGCATTAGATTTTGTTACTCTTACCATGGGAAGACAACTCCAGAAAACATCAGACCTCATTCCACAAGGGCTACAGCCACTACTACAGCTTTTTACGAGGAGTGGCTACCAAAGACATTTTAGAGGCTGCTACTTGGAGCTCCGTGCATACATTTGCCAAGCATTATAATCTACCCTTATACTCCAGATCCCGAGCAGGTTTTGCCACTGCTGTTTTGCAAGGGATCTTAACTACACCATAATCTTATTATTACCTCCTCCCCCAGTTTGGCTGTGGTATTCTACCCATTTGTTAGGACTGCAGATGCATCCTTGAAGGACATAGTACAGTTTTGTACCTACCATAAATGTAGATGTCCGAGAGGTATGCATCTGCAGTCAGGATTACCCTCCCTCCTTCCCCTCTGTGGTACTCCTAGGGTATTTGCCCATCTTCTAGCTAGCTGGGGGAATCTATTATGGTGTATTTGTTTGTATATATGTACATACATGTTTGTTTTTATTTGCTGTCTGTTATTTGGAAACTTTTACATTTATCCAAATTTAGCCTTCCTAGAGGGCACTTGACATCTGGGGCAAGAAACACTGAGGAAAATGGCGTCGGCTGATACCTTTATACCCGAAGAACTGCAGCTATGACATCGGGTGAAGTGCGACATCAGCCGAGGCCAGACCCAGACTTTGGAATCCGGCCGACCGAAGGGCTGCCTGAGGACAGGACAACCCATTTGTTAGGACTGCAGATGCATACCTCTCGGACATCTACATTTATGGTAGGTACAAAACTGTACTTTCTTACAGAGCAAGACAGTGGCAAGCACCAACCCCAAGAGGTGGAGAAGATAGATCACAGTCATTTAGAAAACAGACACAATGACTTACCCCTATGCCTGCCACGCAAAGCTTTAATGGTAGCACCTTTGGGCGGAAAACTGGCATTATTTTCAAAAAACTGGCATATTGTTACAAAAGACAAATGGATTCTGGACATTATAGACAGAGGCTACAGGTTCCACTTTCACACCCTTCCAAAAATGAGAGGCAAGCCAAACCTGCCACAAAATCAAAGGGCAGAGGCACAAAGACAAATTTCCGCTCTCATGGATATGAAAGCGATTCAAGAGGTACCTGCAAAAGAACAAGGTCAAGGTTTTTATTCCAGACTATTCCTGGTACCAAGGAAAGACAAAGATTGGAGACCTATCTTAGACCTAGCCATCCTAAACACATATCTACAGGTACCAAAATTCAAGATGCTCACATTACAGCAGCTTCTTCCCATGCTGGGCAAGGAGTCTTGGCTGGTAACATTGGACCTCAAGGAGGCATACCTGCATGTCCCTATCAGACAAGATTGCAGAAGATACCTCAGATTTCTTGCAGGTTCAACCCATTACCAATTCTCTGCATTGCCCTTTGGCTTATCTACTGCACCCAGAGTGTTTACGAAATGCCTGGCATCAGTAATTGCCTTCTGCAGACTACAAGGAATACAAATCTACCCATATCTGGACGACTGCCTGATCCAAGCGGACAGCAAGGACATTCTATTGCAGCATCTGGTGTTTGTAATAAAACTGTTAAACTTCCTGGGATACACAGTGAACAAAAAGAAATCAAAACTAATACCTTCTCAGCAGATAATTTTCCTGGGTGCCAGCTTAAATACAACCACCCAGATGGCCTACCTCACGCCAGACAAACAAGGGCAACTGTCTCAATACTTCAGCAAAATGGCAACTTTCACCAGACTAACTGCAAATAAAGTCCTGCAGGCACTGGGATTCATGGCATCTTGCATCCTACTAATCCCATGTGCAAAGCTGCATATAAGGAAACTACAATGGTACCTAAAAAACTTATGATCTCAACACAGCCACAGCTTGGAAACAATTATACCACTCATTCCATGCCTTCAAAAAGAATTTTTGTGGTGGGCTCAAGCATGCCAAAGAAACACAGGTCTCCCTTTCTGTGTACCTCAAGCAACTCAAATCATCACAACAGACGCCTCAGACTACACCTGGGGAGCACACTTGGCAGATCAGTGCATTCAGGGAAAATGGTCCCAAAAAGAGAAGCACCTACACATCAACCAAAAGGAGATGCTAGCCGTGCAAAATGCTCTTATGACCTTCAAAGACCTACTGCATCCAGGCCAGCTGTTGATAAGGACAGACAACACCTCAGTCATGTGGTACATAAACAAACAGGGGGGAACTCATTCATACCCCCTGTGCAGGCAAGCCATGACCCTATGGAACACAGCACTGGAATTGCAAATTCAACTACAGGCACAATTCCTGCCAGGGAAGGAAAACACACTGGCAGACAACCTAAGCAGAAATATGACAGATCCACACGAATGGAAGTTGCATCCTCAAGTTTTCTGAAAGATAACTCGGGCATGGGGACAGCCAGACATAGATCTATTTGCTACCCACAGAAATTACCAGTTGAAAAAATTTTGTTCAAGGACCTATCATCCACAGGCCTGGAAAGTGAACGCACTCTCTTTCAATTGGACAACATTGACAGTCTATGCCTTCCCGCCTCTTCCTCTACTGACCAAAGTTCTATTAAAAGCCAGAGCAGAGAGACCACAAATGATTCTCATTGCTCCAGACTGGCCACGACAACACTGGTATCCGCTCCTAAAGAGCCTGACGCACTCCCCACCATGGATCCTACCTCTAGTCCCTCTTCTGTTGTCCCAGCACAACTACAAAACCCTTCACAGCCAGCTCAAAACCCTGAATCTAGCTGCATGGAGAATACCTTAATTTCCCAACAGACTCCTCTTCAAGGAGGTGCAGGATGTCATCTTGGAGGCCAGAAGACCTTCTACTAGAAAAGCCTACTCCGCCAAATGGAAACGATTTTGTTCCTTGAATCAAGAAAAGGGCCAGAATCCTTGGGTGATAAATATACCTCAAATTTTACAGTACCTAGCTGAGATGTTAAACAGTGGCCTTTCCTTCTCCTCCATCAAGATCCACGCTTCAGCCATTTCTGCACAATGCAACACAGACCCTCCTTTATTCTCACATCCTCTATTAAGGCAGTTCCTCAGAGGGGCAAAAAATATAAAACCCCCAAGGAAACCACCAGTTCCAGCTTGGGACCTCAACTTCGTATTGAAAAAGCAGACCCTGCCTCCCTTTGAGCCGGCTTCTTCAACAGAGCTACAATACTTGTCATGGAAAACAGCCTTCCTTCTGGCTATCACCTCAGCACGCAGGGTTTCGGAACTACAGGCCCTCATGGCTGTGCAACCATTCATCATTTTCCATCAGGACAGAGTTTCCTTATGAACCAACCCTACCTTCATGCCAAAGGTAGTATCCAGTGTAGCTTTGAATCAGACTATCCACTTACCTACCTTTTATCCAAATCCACAGAATAAAGGGGAGAGACTACTACATTCCTTGGACATTCACAGACATCACCGTTATTACTTGGACAGAACAAAGCCATTCAGGAAATCTGAGCAGCTCTTTGTGTCCTATGCTACAGGTGCTCAAGGAAAGGCTATTTCCAAACAGACAATTTCAAAATGGATAGCCCACTGCATACGCTTTTGTTATTCATTTCATGGAAAATCTGTGCCTGCATACATCAGATCCCACTCCACCAGGGCCACAGCTACCTCTGCAGCTTTCCTCAGGGGGGTCCCTACCAAGGACATTTTGGAAGCAGCTACTTAGAGTTCAGTGCACACTTTCCCCAAGCACTACCACCTTCCACTATACTCAAAATCTAGAGCGGGCTTTGCCACAGCAGTCCTGCAGGGCATCCTCACTCCTCCTAGTTCCACTTAGTGCCTACCACCCTTACTTAGCTTTGGGATTCTACCCATCTGTAATGACTGCAGCTGTATGCACGATGAACATAGTACAGTTTTGTATTTACCATAAACACAGATGTTCGAGTGTTCATACAGCTGCAGTCCAGGTTACCCCGCCCCTCCGTCCCCTTTTAGGACAGGCCTTATGACAAACACCTTTATCATACAACCTATTTGGGGTATTTTTTTATGGTGTATTTGCTTGCAACTACTGTTTTTTGATTTATCTATATTGCATGTTTGCATAACATTATGTTTTGCCTTCCTTCTGGGGGCACCTGACATCTGGGGCAAGAAAAACTGAAGAAAATGGCGTCGGCTGCTTCTTTTATACCCCTGCCGCACTGACGTCAGGGAAGAAGCGACGACAACCGACACCGGACCTAGACTTTGGAATTCGGCCGTCCGAGGACCCGCCTGACGGCAGGATAACCCATCTGTAATGACTGCAGCTGTATGAGCACTCGAACATCTACATTTATGGTAGGTACAAAACTGTACTTTATGGCTGTGGAACCCTTCATTATTTTTCATGCTGACAGGGTCTCCCTCAGGACTAATCTTTCCTTTATGCCTAAAGATGTTTCCACTGTGGCTCTCAACCAATTTATCCGTTTGCCAACCTTCTTCCCTAATTCTCAAAATAAAGGGGAAAGGATCCTGCACTCCTTGGACGTGCACAGACAGCTCAGATTCTACCTGGATAGGACTAAGCCCTTCAGGAAATCTGACCACTTATTACTCAGTTTTGCACCAGGGGCAGAGGGCAAGGCCATTTCAAAACAGACAGTTTCCAAATGGATAGCACACTGTATCCTTTTCTGCTGCAAACACCATGGGAAACCAACCCCTCAGGGGGTCAGAACACATTCCATTAAGGCAACTTCCACCTCTACAGCATTCCTCAGGTGAGTCCCTACCAGGAACATTGTGGAGGCTGCTACCTGGAGTTCTGTACACACATTCACAAAGCATTACCGCCTGCCTATATTTTCCAAATCCAGAACGGGTTTTACAACTGCAGTCCTGCAGGGCATACTAGCCAGCCTAAACTCTTCTTGACTGCTTCCACCCTTTCTTCAGCTTTGGGAATCAACCCAAGTGTGATGACTGCAACAGTGAAACACGAAGAACATAGTACAGTTGTGTACACTTACCATAAATGCAGATGTTCAAGTGTATTCACTGTTGCAGTCCTGGTTTCCGTCCCTCCAGGCCCCTTCTTTCTCTCTCCTCTCTGTGTATATTACTCACCCCTTGCAGGGGTATTGGTATTGGTATTTACTTTTTGCTGGTGGTGATTTTCCCACCATAACTTAGCTCCCTATTGTGGGGCTCCTGACATTTGGGGCAAGAAAAACTGATGTAATGGTATCGGCTGCCTGTTTTTATACCTCTGAAGACCTGATGTCAGTCCTGGAGCGACAGCAACTTGCGCAGAAATACTAAGTCTCTGGTATTCAGGTCGACTGAGGGCTACCTGCAGGCAGATAACCCAAGTGTGATGACTGCAACACTGAATACACTCGAACATCTACATTTATGGTAAGTACACAACTGTACTTTCTTTCTTAAGTAATTCCCAGATATTATCAATTTTTGTGTTAGATTTAAACTGCTGTGCTTCAAACCATTGTGAATCATTGTGGTCTCATCACTGTGTTTAAGAAAAAAGTCAAACTTTCTTTTTCAGACCTTCTGTAGTGCCAGTTTTAAATGTGCTGCAAAAGACCTGCTTGAGCCAGTATTAAACTGCTGGACCCTGATTGCCCATGAGTGGATGTGTTCCACAAAGTCTACTGTCAGCTGTGCCTATATCTTTTTTTCTAACTATTTTTTTTCACATGTATTTTGCCTAGGATCCAGTCTTAAGTCCAGCTCATTTAACTAATGTTTGATGGTACCTTGTCAAAATATTTTGCTAAAATCTAGGTAGGCCATATTCACTAGCCCCTTCTAACTGTGTCGAAGTCAAAGAACATTCCCATTTCCATTTAACTTTTTCTTTTTTGAGTTTCAGGCATTGTTAAAGGTAAAATGTGGGTTTACTGATCCAACAAATATAACATGATAAAGTTAAAAAAAAGGTTAATTTATCTGCAGAATTTTTGTTCTTAACTTTTTATTTATTTTTTTGCCAACAGAACAATTTTGAAGGAACAGTTTGAAAAGAAGAAAAATGATACATTAGACCCAGAGCCGTAAGTATCTCAGTTGTTAAGCATTTGAATTTGGCTAACCACAATATTCATTTAAACTTGCCAGGTGTAGATGTTCTTCGTTCCACATTGCTGCAGTCCTTACTATTGGGTAGTCCGCTGTCCAGTCGGCGCGAATACCAGAGTATAAGGCTGACGTCGGTCAGGGCGCATTAGACAGGGTACTAATGCGCATGACTCATATCCTCAGTCTTTTGCCGCATGGTCCGATGCAGAAGCAGTTTTGCGAGTGCAGGTTGGCGTTCTGAAATATTTCCGAAACCGGAGTTTCAGACCGAATCAGAGTTGGCTAAGTACCCGTTGGGAACATTTTGGTTTTTCTTGCCTCAGTATTTAACCGGATGTCAGAAAAGTGAATAACTGTATTTCTTGTGGGAAACAGATACCTCATAGGGATTACCATACATTGTGTATACCTTGTTTAGGGCCTGAGCCGTTGTTGGTTGCCGCTCTTGTGCTAGGTTTAACAAACGCACTATTAAGAGGAGGTTAGACTGTGCCAGGTTAGTGTTTGGGAAGCGTTGCAATTATAAAATGCCGTCGGATGCTCCGCCGCCCGCCCAAGAAGCGCAAGGACAAAACAGCGAAGCCTAGGGTTGATGAACCGGCAGTCCCGGACGCCGGTTCTTTAGAGGCTCAGTGGAGCCAGAGGTTTTGCCAGGAGTTTCTATGGAGTCTCAGGCAGAATCTTTACTGTTACAGGATGTACCCTCTCAGGAGGTAGGCCAGGCTGAGGGGGCTTCTCAGGTAACTGTTCTTCCCTCTCTTCCCAAAGTAATTAGAGCCTCTCCTTCTGTTGCCAAAACTTCTTTGAGAGGTAGGCCAAGTTCAGCTTCAGTGGGGGCTTCTCCTAGCATTTCGGGTTCTGTACCTAAGAAACATATGCTTAAAATGGCAGAAGATTTGATTACTATGATCAGAGGTTCTATGGGCCCTCCTGATAAGAGGCCTAGGGTGGAACCGGAGTTTGACAGTTTTGAACAGTGTTCAGAGGCTTCTGAGTCTTCTGCGGAAGATTTGCAGGAGTATCCTCCTTATTCTGATTCTGATGTGGATGATGCCACTCCTACAGCTTCTCCTCCTGAGGATTTTTCATTTTCGGAGACTCTGCATTCCATGAGGGAGCACTTTAAATGGGAAGGCCAGGATTACTCTGATTCCAGGAAAAGGCTTAGGGAATTCTTGTTTTTACCCCAGCATAGGCCCTTAGCTATACCTCCTGTGTTGAATGTGGTGGAAGATGTTTTTGCAGAGGCTTCCCTGAACCCTGACTCTTTGCTTCCTGCTCCTGTTAAACCTGATAGGTACTATAGGGTGCCCGAAGCTCATAAGTATTTGTTTAAGAGTCCTAGGGCGGACCCAGAAACTGTTTCTCAGGGGCCTAAAGGTGTTAAGGCCTCTGTGGTTAAAAATCCTGTTCCCACTGATAAAGAGGCAAGGGCTTTGGATAGGTGGGGAAAGAAAGTGTATACTTCTTCCACTCTAGCCATGAGGCGTTGAATTGTCAGTTTCACATGCTAAAATATCAAAATTACCTCCTTTCACAATTGAAATCTAAGGTGGATGCTTTGGCGGAAGGTATTGAGTGTAAAGAGTTGCTGGATTTGGTTTATGTGTCTGAACAAGTGGGTAAGCATTCTTTGCAATGTGGTTTTGATGCTGTACAGGCCTCCTCGAGGGTGGCTGCCACTAGTTCTGTTCTTCGCAGGCATGCCTGGTTGAGGGATCAGAATTTAGCTGAGCATGTTAAGACAAGGATTTTGGATGCTCCTTTACAGTCTGATGTGTTGTTTGGTTCGCCTGTGGAAGCAGTTTTAAAGAAAATGGAGGACAAAGCTAAGTCTATGCAAACTGTTAAAGATTTTTGCAGGTGCAGCCCAAGTTTAGTAGAAATTGGCCTGCTAAGGGGTGGACATATCCTGCTTATGATTCCCAGTCTAGGGGTAGGTCTAGACGTGGTAGGGGCAGAGCTCAAGGTTCTTTTAGGCCTAGAACAGGAGTTCACCTGCTCAGACTTCTGGTGAGGGCAGGGGTCAGTCCTTAAACAGACCCAATGACCTGCCTTTTCAGCTGCCAGTAGATTCTCGGAGGAAGACTGTCTCTTTTCAAAGAAAATTGGGATTTAATTACTCAAGACAGATGGGTGTTGGACATCATTCACCACGGTTACAGATTTTATTTCCATACAATGCCCCTTTCAAAGGCATGCCAGACGTTCCTCCTCCACAAAGAAAAGAGGCTCACCAGCAAATTTCTCAGTTACTCCAGATGGGGCTCATTCAGCCAGTCCCTGTATCAGAAAGGGGCCTAGGATTTTATTCTCGCCTGTTCCTAGTACCAAAGAAGGGGAACACGTGGAGACCAATTTTGGATTTATCTCTCCTCAACACTTATCTGGACATTCCCAAGTTCAAGATGTTGACGTTACAACAGCTTTTACCTCTGCTGGGCAAAGATCACTGGATGGTAACTTTAGATCTCAAGGAAGCTTACCTTCATGTGCCTATAAGGCTAAGTTGCAGGAAGTATCTGCGCTGGAAATTCTCATTATCAGTTCTCTGCATTGCCCTTTGGCTTATCTAGAGTATTCACAAAGGTTCTGGCTCCAGTGATAGCTTACTTCAGGCTACAAGGAATTCAAATCTATCCTACTGCCTGATTCTGGCTCAAGAAAAGAAGACCTTCTGCAGCATCTGGAATATGTTATAGCAGTGCTAAGATGCCTAGGGTATTCAAATAAAGTCCAGTCTAGTACCCTCTCAAGACATGTGCTTTCTGGGTGTGAGACTGAATACAGCAGCCCAGATGGCCTTTTTAACCCCGGACAAACAAAAGAGTCTATCACTTTACTTCCATCAACTATCTCATCAGTCCGTGACTGCAAGGACAGTCCTTCAAGCATTAGGGTTCATGGCATCTTGTATTCTGGTGCTTCCCAATGCCAAACTGCATATGATGAAGCTACAATGGTATCTCAAAATGTATGGACACAGCACTGCCAGGATTTGGACACTGTCATTCAAATAATACCTTGCCTTCAAAAAGAATTTTTGTGGTGGGCTCAGGAATGTCACCTAAACAAGGGACTCTCTGTGACCCGGCCAGAGGCGAGTCAGATTTTAACGACAGATGCCTCGGACATTGCTTGGGGAGCTCATCTAAATGGAAAGTGGATACAAGACAAGTGGCCTGCCAGACTACAGCATCTACATATCAACATGAAGGAGATGTTAGCAGTCCAGTTTGCATTAATGGCTTTCAAGGAGTTACTTCTTCCAGGGCAGGTGTTGATTCTAACAGACAACACAACTGTCATGTGGTACATCAACAAGCAAGGGGAACACATTCTTATCCTCTATGCAGGCAAGCAATGATTTTATGGGAGACAACTAAGGTTTCTGCCAGGAGCACAGAACTCCTTAGCAGATGTGTTAAGCAGACAAATCATGGATCCCCACAGTGGAAACTGGATCTTCATGTATTTCAGAAATTGACAGTGTCATGGGGAACTCCAGACATAGATCTGTTCGCTTCTCCACTAAACCACCAGCTGCCAAAGTTTTGCACAAAGGGGTTTCATCGCACAGCTTGGAAAGTGGATGCTCTGTCTTTCAGTTGGAAAAACCTTCATGTGTATGCCTTTCCACCTCTGCCTCTTCTTCCAAAGGTGCTATTAAAAGTCAGACAAGACAAGCCAAGGATGATTTTGATAGCTCCAGATTGGCCTCGGCAACACTGGTACCCACTACTAAGGAGTCTGGTAAGGATGCCTCCATGGCCTTTACCTTTGATTCCTCATCTGTTATCTCAGAAGGACGGTCATCTGCTCAATGTCAAGCTTCACTCTCTTCATCTAACAGCCTGGCATATTCTGTGTTGAAGCACAGCAGGTCTCAACTTCCTCAACAAGTTTTAAATGTGATTATGGAAGCTAGAAGACCTAGTACAAGGAAAATAATGCAGAAAAATGGAAGAGATTTTTATTTTGGAGTACAGCAAAGAATTTGGAGGTTATTTGAGTGTGGCTCTTCAATATCTTACTGAGTTATTGGACAAAGGTTTGTCCTTCTCTTCCATTAAGATTCATGCTGCAGCAATTTCAGCTCACTATGATTGTGACCCACCTTTGTTTATCCTTTGTTCAAGCAGTTTCTTAGAGGGGCAAAGAATATAAGACCCCGTAGAGCACGAGCTCCTACTCCTGCTTGGGATCTCAATTTTGTGTTGGAAAACTTACTCTACAACCTTTGGCTACTGCTGAATTGAAATACTTGTCCTGGAAGACTGCTTTTCTGTTGGCTATTACTTCTGCAAGAAGGGTGTCTGAGTTGCAGGCCCTTATGGCAGTAGAGCCCTTTTGATTTTCCATAAGGATAGGTATCATTACGCACTAATCCTTCCTTTATGCCCAAGGTGGTTTCTAGTGTGGCTTTAAACCAAACTATTCATTTGCCTACTTTTTATGCAGACCCCCAAAATAAAGGGGAAAAGATTTTGCACACTTTAGATGTACACAGGCAATTGTTATTATTTAAGCAGGACTAAGGATTTTAGGCAGTCTCAGCAGTTGTTTGTTTCTTTTGCTTTGAGTTAGAGGGCAAGCCTGTGTCAAAACAAACTATTTCTAGGTGGATTGGGTTTTGCATTGCATTTTGTTATTCCCATCATGGCAAGGAGATTCCAGCTGGGATTAGGCCTCTTTCCACTAGGGCTACTGCCACTTCAACAGCATTTCTAAGGGGGGTGGCAACTAAGGATATTTTGGAGGCAGCTACTTGGAGTTCAGTGCATACTTTCTCTAAGCATTATCACCTTCCTATCTACTCTAAGTCTAGGGCTGGTTTTGCCACAGCTGTTTTGCAAGGCATGTTGTCAGCTCCTACTTCTTTATGATTTGCCAGCCTCCCTTACCTCTGCTTTGGGATTCTACTAGTAAGGACTCCAGCAATGTGGAACGAAGAACATAGTACAGTTTTGTACCTACCATAAATGTAGATGTTCGAGGATCCACATTCCTTCCCCTCTGTGTTTAGGGGTGGTTGTGTAGGTGAGGTTATATGTTACTATTTATATATATATATATTTTTGTATATATTGTACATAATTTTGGTGCAGGTATTTTGGGCCTTGTCTTTTCTTCTGACATCTGGGGCAAGAAAACTGGACAGCGGACTACCCAATAGTAAGGACTGCAGCAATGTGGATCCTCGAACATCTACATTTATGGTAGGTACAAAACTGTACTTTTTGCCTTCTCCTACAGAATCCCTTGTCAGTTACCATGTGTCACCACTGCTAACAGTTCTTATGGGTAGGACTTTAAAGTCTGTTTTTATGAGTTGTTATGTTTATGATGGCAGACAGCCCTCCATATTTAAGCCTTCTTGTTGAATGCCGTGCGAGTTCCATTAAATAAACCTGCATTTCTGTACTTTAATAGTGGTAGGGGATTATTCTTTTTTTAAATCAGTCATCTTGTAAAGGTTACATCATCATTTCACTTTAATGAAAAGGTTGCCTTTCTGGTTTATTTTAGCACAGGCCATCTTTGTAGGCCAGATTTCATCTTCATTCTTTGAATTGTAAAAATTGTCATACTGTTATATTATGTGGATGGCTGGAATTTAGGATGACTGCTTTTCCGTCATCTGTTGTGAGATCTTAGCTCATGGTGCAGCATCTAGGCAGATGACTGTCTTGTGAATTATGTTTTTATTAATGAGATTGCAGCTAGGCATATTCAGTGTATGCCATTACGTATGCTTTTTTGGGAAATAGTTTTGTGCATTCAGATACGCTAATATATGCGTGACAGTTATGTTGCACATTATGTTAAAATGTTTTTTTTTTTTTTTTTCCTTTGTAGTGGCAGTGTGGCTGTACTTTCAAGAATTTTTTTGATCTAGAATTAAAAAGTTATGCGTTGTCTAAAAGGAGACTGTACATTCTGGCAGATGGTGTAAAGTTCCAAAAAGTTTCACCTGCCCTCCTTTTTACATGTTATTGTAGGTTGGATGTTAGGATGCTTTTTCACAAGTTGTACTCCACTAGGCTTGCTGCTGCCTCAGTAGCTGCTTTCAGACATGTTCTTGATTACAAACCTAGAGGAGTTGCTCACTTCTACGTTGGTGCACACCCTTCATTTGTCATAAAAGCAGCAGTTTTGAGTCTCATTGAGATGTTGCTTTGGCCATTTCCTTTTCCATCCAGTCAGCCTACTAGAATTTGTATCTTACTCTTCCAGTAGAGAAGTCCTGGAAGTTTTCTACTTTATTGATGTATGAACTACACCCACATCCTTGAAAATACACCACAGTACTAACCATAACTCTAGAGGCTGCTTTATAATGCAGATGCCAGATGCAGAAACCTTTTAGCATGACCTCTTGTGAATATTCTCAAACCCCTTTAGAAAAGAAAGCTTTGAAACTAAGGCCGATGGAAAGTTTCTTGCTTAAGGAATCAGGGTAATGAGCATTATATCATTTGCAAAGCAACGAAACTTGTCTGTCACATACACTTATTAAACACCAACCTTTGAAGTAGTACTGCTGAGACACATGAGGGTCAGTTATGGCTTAAGTGTTTAGCCTTCTTATGGCTGTCTGACCAGCAACCCCAGTGGTGGATGTCCTCAGCCGTTATGGAAAACGAATGAGCACAAAGCTGTCAGCCAGCATAAGAATGAGTAACCAGGGTGGGTAGAGCTGCAGGGGACTTGTGTTTAGCAGGCCAACCTGGTAAAAAATGTTCATTCTAGCATATGCATTCACACCGTGACAAAAAAAAAAAAGTCTTACTTAAACTTTGCCTGAATAACAGTGGATATTCTGGGAGGATCATTGTAATAATAAATCGTTACATTTGGATTTACTACCTTCTTACTACTCTGTCCTGGCTGTTTTTCTCAGTTGCTCTAATTTGTCAGTGAGAACCAACACTGGTCTCGCATCTGCAGAAGTAACAATATATGTAGCAGTAGACCCCTACTTATAGCCCGCATTGTCATGCTCTTCTTCAGTTCTACTTCTTGCCATATAAATATATCTAGTCTCTCACTTATGCACCGGAGAAAATGTTGCTGTGTACTGGCTTTTAATACATCTGCATTTAATTCCAAATGTACGTAAAAAGTAGGTAATTGTACAGCATGTGGAAATAAAATCTCTATTTGTTCTGCCTTGGTTCAGAGCATGATAGTGACACGTGTTCACATTGTGCTAGCTTTACTCTGAGGACAGTCCGTATGAGAGCAGATTCTCTGTGGGAGTTTGCAGTGAAAAAAGAGATGATGTCCTTCTATTCATATGCAATTCATGTGTATCCATAACACAAGGGAGTGTGCCTCTGGTTGACTTGCATACATCTGTCCATTCTACAAAAGTTAGATGCTACTGCAAGGGTGAGTGTGATGTCCCGCGTCTGTCTGCAGAAGTCGGCCATAAACCAACTTCGGGTACAAAACATATGTCAGTATGCACCAACCTCAGAACTTTTCTGTCGCCTGTGTGACTGCCAGCTCCGGTTGTTGCTCCTTCGGAAAAGTGATCTTGTTTTATCCAACCTCAGATAAGTACCCCATAGGGGTTTTTGATTATCCTTTTGCTACTGCTCTGGGGTTTCATGTCAGATAGAAAGAGCAAGTGTAGGTGTGGAAGGCACAAACCTACTCCCAAAGGCATTCCACACCCCCCCCCCCTGAAGACCAACTGGCTTCCTTTCCTCCCGTTCTTCAGGAACTCCTCACACAAGGAACAATACAGGAGGTCTCTCCTCATGCAAGAGGAAAGGGATTCTACATCAGGATCTTCCTGGTTCCCCAGAAAGAAGGTCCCTGGGGACCAATCCTGGATTTCTTCCATGTCATCACCTTCCTCCAAGTACCCTCCTTTTGGATGCCCACTCTTCCTACCCTTCTTCCCCTGATTCTTCCCCAGGCCTTCTTGGTATCCTTGGATATAAAGGACGCCTACTTACACATCCCAATCCATCCCTTCTTCAGGAAATTCCTCCACTTCTCAGTGGGTTTTCCACCTTTTCAGTTCTGTGCTGTGGCATTTGGTCTCTCTACAGCCCCAAGAGTGTTCACAAAATGTCTAGCACCAGTCATGACCTATGCCAGAATAAGGGGAATCCAACTCTTCCCCTATCTAGATGATATCCTCATACAGGCCCCGTCAGTCACAGTTGGTCCTACAATACCTAGACTTCACTATTTCCCTCTTGAGAAGTCCGGGATTCACAGTAAATCTCAAAATATCATCCCTGATACCCTCATAGGATCATGTGTTCCTGGGATGCAGGATCTTAACAGAAAAAATGATGGCCTGTCTTCCCCCAGAAAAAAATTTTCGAGACTCACTTAGTATTTCCAGGAGTTACTCCCTCTCAAAGCCCTGTTGGCCAGGGAGTTTCTCAAGCTCCTGGGATTCATGAACTCCACCATCCCTATGGTACCCCTGACAAAGCTTCACACGAGGAAGTTCTAATGGTACTTAAGAACAGTCTGGAAACAATACCTGCATGCTCTGGAGTTCATGGTTCCCATACTTCCATGCCTTTCTGGGGAATTGAATTGGTGGATAGCCCAGATAAAGGCCTACCCAGGCCTGCCCTTACAACCCCTGCCCCCAAGCAGGACCTCTTCACAGATGCTCCAGACACAGGTTGGGGAGCAACCTTAGGGGAATGGAGAGTGAGAAACCAATGGACTCTAACTCAGCAGAAAGAGCACATCAATATCAAGGAAATGAGAGGCTTGATATTAGCCATACACATTTTCAAGGTTTGTCTCCTACCAGGCATGCTGAGGTGGTACACAGACATTACCACTGTGCTGTGGTACATCAGCAAACAAGGGGGACAAGGTCCTACCTCCTGTGCAGGTTGGCTCTGCAAGCATGGGAAATCACCCTAGAAAGACAAGTCAACATCTTGCATACCTTCAGCAGAGAAATGATGGCAGATACTTTAAGCAGGACCATGACTCAATCTCACAATGGGTGCTAAACAGAGATGTGTTCCTGGACCTGGTCCATCAATGGGGTATTCCGGATGTGGATCTGTTTAAATCCCCCATGAACAGGCAACTTCCAACCTTCTGCTCCAGGGTACCACATCCCGAAGCATGGACGGCGGATGCTCTCTCGTTCCCTTGGAAGGGGATGTACACTTATGCATTCCCCCCCTTCCCTCTCATACAAAAAGTTCTGCTGAAAATTCAGAAAGACCAAAATCCAAAAGCAAAGACACCAAAACTTAGAAACCAATGCAAACAAGGGAAAAAGCATGAGGCCCAAGTACACATACACTAAAAGAATATCTTTTAGTGTGTGTACTCGCACCTCACACTTTTTCCCTTGTTTGTATTGAAAATGCAGAAATAACCACAAATCTTGTTGGTGACTCCCTATTGGCCAAGGCAGCATTGGTTTCCCCCTATTACTCCCTCTAGCCAACGGCAGTCACCACAAGTTACCCCATCCTGCTCACACAGGAGAAGGGAATGCTCTTACACCCCCAGGTGACCACTCTGAATCTTACTCTCTGGGTGATAGGATATCGATTCCTTTCAGACACATATACATGGAAGACGTGCTTCAAGTTCTGCAGGAGGCCAGAAAACCAACCACCAGGAAATTATATCTTTCTAAATGGAAGAGATTTTTTGTCTGGTGTAAAAAAAACAATTTACAACCACTGGCAGTAGAACCTCCAGTGGTCTTGTCCTAACTGTGTGAATTGATGAAGTCTGGATTATCTTATTCTTCAATCAAGATACTCAAGAGGTTCTTAAAAAGATGAAGGAAAAAGCTAAGTCTATGCAGATTATTAAAGAATTCTTACAAGTGTAACCCCCCAGATTCAGTAGGCATTGCCCTTCCAAACACTGGTCCTTTCCAACACTTCTCATACCAGGCCCATGGGAAAAAGACCACCCAGACTTCAGTTTCAGGGTATGCAGAGATCTAAGCAATGGATTGCCCTCACTCCTAAATTACGGAAAAAGCTCACAATGACTTCTTTACTCCACTCCCCATCCCTGCCCAATTGCTTGTGCCTTTAGGAGGAAAACTTGCCTTCATGCAAAAAACTGGATGTCCATCACTGGTGGGTCCTCAACATTGTATTCCAGGGGTACAAATTTTATTTCCATTCACCGCCAACCCCAAACGGGTTTCCAGACCTTCCTCCAGACCAGTGGGCAGAGGCTCAAAAACAAGTGCTTTCCCTGCTCAATATCAGAGCTATGCAGCCGGTTCCAGTAGAACAGAGGGGTCAAGGATTCTATTCCAGACTCTTCCTGGTACCCAGGAAAGAGGGCTCTTGGCACCCAATCCTGGGTCTTTCCATTCTGAACTCCTTCCTGGCTGTGCCAAAATTCAAAATGCTTACCCTGCAACAGCTTATTCCTATGCTAGCCAAGGATGCCTGGTCAGTCACCCTAGACTTAGAAGAACCCTATCTGCATATCCTGATAAGGGAATCATGCAGGAAGTATCTATGTTTCAGGGGTTTGCTATCAAAAGTGCGAACGGCACTCCGTCGACTGTCATATACTCGAACATGGAAGGTCATAATCAGTAATGTCGAAGACCAAATAATCTAGGAATGGTTTTAACATGGGTCGAGGTAGGGGAGATGTTTGTAGATGTTCATCATGCATACAGCTGCAGTAATCACAGATGGGTTCTCTGCCGTCAGGCGGGTCCTCGGTCGGCCGAATTCCAAAGTCTAGGTCCGGCGTCGGTTGTTGTCGCTTTCTTTCCTGACATCAGTGCGACAGGGGTATATAAGACACAGCCGACGCCATTTTCTTCAGTCTTTTTTGCCGCGCGGTGCCCGAAGCAGAAGCAGTTCGCAAGTGTGCCGGTTGGCCAGCTCCTGAATTTACGAAAAATTGGAAACCGAAGTCTTCTTTAAAGCCAGGTACCCCGTTGGGGAAACTTTTCTTGCCTCAGACCGATGTTAGACGAAGTTAACAATTGTATTTCTTGTGGGAAGCAAATACCGCATAAGGATTTCCATTCCCTCTGCATACCTTGTTTAGGCCCAGACCACGACGTCTCGGGCTGTCGCTTTTGCGCTACTTTCAATAAACGCACTATTAAGCGTCGGGCGGAGTTCGCCCAACACTTTTTTGGTAAAGCCTTTGATTATAAAATGTTGTCGAAGACTCCAACTACCGTTTTGTCCAAAAAACGCAAGGACAAGGACTGACACGCGAGGTCCGCGGTCTCCACTGACACCACGCCAAAACCGGCTACACGTGGTCCGGTTCTCAGCGAGACACCTATGCAGCCCCTGACTACCGACGACACTTCTTTGGCAGTGTCTTCTGTAACCGAGACCGCAGGTACCTCGGCCCATACCCAGACTACAACCACCGAAGCCACTGTGAGTGTCGAGCCTCCTAATGTGGACAGGTCCACTTCCACCCAATGTGTCTTTAGACCCTTATCTTCCTTTTCCATTAAGGCCTTTACTAAGTCCAAATCAGCCATACATCCCAAGAGGCCTGTTGCACAGGGCCCATCTCCAGGCCCCATGCCTAAAAAGCAGATGCTAAAAATGGCTGAGGATTTAATTACTCTTATCAGGGTTCCCAACCCTCCAGACAAGAGACCCAGAGTGGAGGAAGATTCTCCCTCTTCTGACCAGGGCTCCATTTTTTCAGAACATTCTGATGTAGAGGAACACTCGTACTCCCCTTTTGAAGATTCTGATGCAGAGCAGTCCATTCCTTCTGTATCTCCCCCAGAGGATTTTTCTTTTGGAGAAACCTTGCACACCCTGAGGGAACACTTCCATTGGGAAGGCCAAGACTTTTCTGATTCCAAGAAAAGACGTAGGGAATTTCTTTTGTTACCTCAACACAGACCTCTGGCGATACCTCCTGTCTTGGACATACTTGATGATGTTTACTCGGAGGCTTGCCTTAATCCGGATTCCCTGCCTCCTGCCCCAGTCAAGCCTGATAGGTACTACAGAGTTCCTAACTCTCACCAATTTCTTTACAAAAGCCATAATGCTGACCCTGAAACCATTTCTCAAGACCCCAAGGGAATGAAGGCCTCTACTGCTAAGAATCCACTACCTTCCGAAAGAGAGTCTAGATCCTTAGAAAGGTGGGGAAAAAAGGTATATACCTCGGCCACCCTAGCCATGAGGGCCTTAAATTGTCAGTTCCATATGCTTAAATATCAGCAGTTTCTGTTATCACAATTAAGAAATAAAATGTCTCAACCTGAACAACCAGATTTGAAGGAGTTGCAGGATATGATGCATAGTGCAGAACAAGTGGGTAAACACACCTTACAATGTGGCTATGATGCCTTAGAGGCCTCAAGTAGAGCTGCTGTTACAGGATCAGTCATTCGTAGACATGCCTGGCTTAGGGAACAAATCTTGCCTGATCATGTTAAAGCTAAACTACTAGATGCTCCTTTACAAAAGGATGTACTATTTGGTACTAATGCTGAGGAGATACTATGGAAAATGGAAGAAAAAGCTAAATCTATGCAAACTGTCAAAGCTTTTCTACAGGTTCAACCACCACGTTTTAGCAGAAATTGGCCTTCTAAAAACTGGTCCTTTCCAGCCACGGACAAGCCCCAAAGAGGTAGATACAGGTGCACAAGGGGCAGAGGACAATCTCAAGGATCATATAGAGGCAGACAGTGGCGAAGACAGTGCACAACAATACAGAAAACAAACCCAATGACTTCCTCCTTTTCATGCCAAGCAAGTCTCAGCTGGCAGCACCCTTGGGAGGAAAGCTGGCATTATTTACAAGAAATTGGCATATTATCACAACAGACAAATGGATCCTGGACATTATAAACAGAGGCTACAGATTTCATTTCCACACTCTTCCAAAAATGAGAGGCATGCCAAACCTGCCACACAATCAAAGGGCAGAGGCACAAATACAAATTTCAAAGCTCATGGACATGAAAGCTATTCAAGAGGTACCTACTCACGAACAAGGTCAAGGTTTTTATTCCAGACTATTTCTGGTACCAAGGAAAGGAACCGACTGGAGACCCATTTTGGACTTATCCATCCTAAACACATTTCTACTCGTACCAAAATTCAAGATGCTCACATTACAGCACCTTCTTCCCATGCTGGGCAAGGAGTTTTGGTTGGTAAAATTGGACCTCAAGGAGGCATACCTGCATGTCCCAATCAGACAAAGCTGCAGAAGATACCTCAGATTTCTTGCAGGTTCAATCCACTATCAATTCTTTGCATTGCCCTTTGGCTTATCTACTGCGCCTAGAGTATTCACAAAATGCCTGGCATCAGTAATTGCCTACTGCAGACTTCAAGGAATACAAATTTACCCTTATTTGGACGACTGTCTGATTCAAGCGGACAGCAAGCACATACTTCTGGAACATCTGGCTTATGTAACACGGTTATTGAATTCTCTGGGATGCACAGTCAACAAACAGAAATCCAGGCTAACACCATCTCAGAAAATAACTTTCCTGGGTGCCAACTTGGACACAAACACCCAGATGGCCTATCTCACGCCAGAAAAACAGGGCCAACTAACTCAGTACTTCAAAATACTAGCAAATTGTACCAGGCTCACTGCAAGGAAAATCCTGCGGGCTCTGGGCTTCATGGCATCTTGCATTCTTTTAATCCCATGTGCAAAGTTGCACATGAGGAAACTTCAGTGGTACCTAAAAAACCTATGGTCTCAGCACAGCCACAGTTTGGAAACAGTAATACCAATAATCCCATGTCTGCAAAAGGAATTTCTGTGGTGGGCCCAAGCATGTCAAACAAACACAGGTCTTCCATTCTGCAAGCCTCAAGCAAATCAAGTCATCACAACAGATGCATCAGACTACGCCTGGGGGGCGCACATGACAGACAGGTGCATTCAGGGCAAATGGTCCCAAAAGGAAAAGCACCTTCACATCAATCAAAAAGAAATGCTAGCAGTGATAAATGCAATTACAGCTTTCAAGGACCTCCTGCATCCAGGGCAATTATTGATAAGAACAGACAACACCACAGTAATGTGGTACATAAACAAACAAGGAGGAACACATTCATACCCCTGTGCAGACTAGCCATGTCACTTTGGAACTTGGCTCTGGAATGGCAAATCGAACTTCAAGCACAGTACTTGCCAGGTTTGGAAAACACGCTGGCAGACAATCTAAGCAGAATTATGACAGACCCACACGAATGGAAGTTGCATCCTCAAGTGTTTACAAAGATAATCCAAGTGTGGGGAAGGCCAGACATAGATCTCTTCGCCTCCCACAGGAATCATCAATTGGAAAAGTTCTGTTCAAGGACCTTTCATCCAAAGGCCTGGAGAGTGGATGCCCTTTCCTTCAGTTGGGCAGCATGGACAGTTTACGCTTTCCCACCTTTGCCTCTTCTGCCCAAGGTGCTCTTGAAAGCAAGAGCAGACAGACCGAAGATGATACTGATTGCTCCAGACTGGCCAAGACAGCACTGGTACCCACTCCTGAGGAGCCTAACGCATGCTCCTCCCTGGTCCCTACCTCTAGTGCCTCTTCTACTGACTCAGCACAGCTACAAAACTCTTCACAGTCAGCTGAAAACACTCAATCTCGCTGCATGGAAAATTCCTTAACACCACAACAGACCCTACTCTCCAAAGAGGTGCAGGATGTCATTTTGGAGGCCAGAAGGCCATCTACTAGAAAGGCTTACTCCGCAAAATGGAAACGGTTTTGCTCTTGGAATGAGAAAAAAGGCCAGGATCCTAGAAAACTGAATTTGCCTCCGATATTACAGTATCTAGCTGAGCTGTTGAACAGTGGACTTTCTTTTTCCTCCATAAAAATTCATGCCTCAGCCATTTCTGCAGAATTCAACACTGATCCACCCTTATTCTCTCACCCACTCTTAAAACAGTTCCTCAGAGGGGCTAAGAATATAAGACCTCCAAGGAAACAACCAATACCAGCCTGGGATCTTAATTACATTCTAGAAAAATTAACATTGCCTCCCTTTGAACCAGCTGCCTCAACAGATTTGCAATATTTGTCCTGGAAAACAGCTTTCCTTCTGGCCATTACCTCAGCTCGTAGGGCTTCGGAACTACAAGCCCTCATGGCTGTGCAGCCCTTTCTCATCTTCCATCAGGACAGGGTTTCCTTGAACCAACCCGTCATTTATGCCTAAAGTGGTATCCAGGGTAGCTTTAAATCAAGCCATACACTTACCTACCTTTTACCCCAATCCTCAAAATAAAGGGGAAAGGCTGCTACACTCCTTAGACATCCATAGACAGCTATGTTATTATTTGGACAGAACAAAGCCTTTCAGGAAATCAGAACAACTTTTTGTGTCCTATGCTGTAGGAGCTGAAGGGAAGCCACTTACCAAACAGACAATTTCAAAATGGATAGGCCACTGCATACGGTTTTGTTACTCCTTTCATGGAAAATCTGTCCCTACAGGCATCAGATCCTACTCCACCAGGGCCACAGCTACCTCTACAGCCTTCCTCAGAGGAGTTCCTACCAAAGATATTTTGGAGGCAGCCACTTGGAGTTCTGTGCATACCTTCACCAAACACTACCACCTGCCTTTATACTCCCAAGACTAGCGCAGGCTTTGCCACTGCTGTGTTGCAGGGCATTCTGGCTCATCCCAGTTCCACCTAGTGCCTACCACCCTGTGCGTAGCTTTGGGATTCTACCCATCTGTGATTACTGCAGCTGTATGCACGATGAACATAGTACAGTTTTGTACCTACCATAAATGTAGATGTTCGAGTGCTAATACAGCTGCAGTACAGGTTTCCCTCCCTCCTTCCCCTCTTGGTAAAGGCCTAGAGGCTAACCCCTCCTCATACAACCTAATTGGGTTATCCTTCTATGGTATATTTGCTTGCAACTACTGTTTTTTGATTATATTGCATTGCATGAATATATATATATATATAATTTATGTATTGCCTTCCTTCTGGGGGCACCTGACATCTGGGGCAAGAAAGACTGAAGAAAATGGCGTCGGCTGTGTCATATACCCCTGTCGCACTGACGTCAGGAAAGAAAGCGACAACAACCGACGCCGGACCTAGACTTTGGAATTCGGACGACCGAGGACCCGCCTGACGGCAGAGAACCCATCTGTGATTACTGCAGCTGTATTAGCACTCGAACATCTACATTTATGGTAGGTACAAAACTGTACTTTTGGAATAATACTGAACACCTACCTCGACCCATGTTAAACCATTCCTAGATTGATTATTTTGCCTTCGACATTACCGATTACGACCTTCCATGTTCGAGTATATGACAGTCGACGGAGTGCCGTTCGCACTTTTGATAGTAAACCGTTTCAGGGCAGGGTCTATGCATTATCAGTTCTCTGCACTTTCCTTTGGCTTATTTACTGCGCCCAGAGTATTTACAAAATGCCTGACTCCAGTCATTGCATACTGCAGGCAGAGAAATATCCAAATTTACCTGTATTTGGACCACTGCCTGATTCAGGCGGACAGTTAGGAATTGCTGCTGCAGCACCTGACATTTGTGAAAAACCTGCTCACTTCCTTGGGGTACACCATCAACGAAAAGAAATCAAAACTGGTACCCAGTTAAAAGATTGTATTCCTGGGAGCAAGCTTGGGCACAACTTCCCAGATGGCATTCCTCACCTCAGAAAAACAAGTCTATCTGACAGACTACTTCACACAAATGGTCACCAGAACCCAGCTATCTGTAAGAAAAATACTGCAAGCCCTAGGGTTCATGGCCTCATGTATACTGTTGATTCCATATGCAAGACTGCATATGAGGAAACTCCAGTGGTACTTAAAAAGTATTTGGTGCCAACATTCTCAGGACCTGGAAACAGTCATTCCTATCATATCCTGTCTAAGGACAGAGTTCCTCTGTTGGGCAGAAGCTTGCAACCACAACAAGGGGCAGCCATTTACTCAACCCCAAGCCGCCCAGACCCTAACCACAGACGCATCAGACTATGCCTGGGGGGCACATATGAACGGAATATGTATTCAGGGCCACTGGAGCCTAAGTCAAATTCATCTGCACATCAATCAAAAAGAGATGCTAGCTGTACAGAATGCCCTGACAGCTTTCAGATCCCTAATCTTTCCAGGACAACTGCTAATAAAAACAGACAACACCACAGTTCGGCCCTGGACATTCAAGTCCATCTGCAAGTTCAATTCCTGCCAGGCAAACAAAACATACTGGCAGATAACTTAAGCAGAAATCTCCTAGACCCACACAAGTGGCAATTGGAGCACAGCACCTTCAACCGTCTGATCCAGGAATGGGAGACGCCAGAGGTGGATCTCTTTGCCTCCCCCTACAACCACCAGCTCAGCAAATTATGCACCAGGAATCCTCACAGCAGGGCCTGGAAAGTGGATGCTTTATGTTTTCAGTAATATCTCAATCTGTGCCTTTCCCCCTCTGCCCCTCCTTTCAAGAGTATTACTCAAGATAAAATAGGACAGACCGAGGACAATTCATATTGCCCTGGACTGGCCACACCAGCACTGGTACCCACTTCTGCGCAACCTGACATCAGTGCCACCCTGGCACCTACACCAGAATCCAACCTTCCTCTCTCAGCAGGAAGGAAAGATTCTGCATCCACAACTGCAAACCCTAAATCTTGCAGCCTGGCTTATTCCTTGAATTCTCCCCCAGCGACCTTAAACAAACAGGTGCTGGACGTCATTCTTGAAGCCAGAAGACCCAGTACAAGAAAATCCTATGCTGATAAGTGGAAAAGGTTCTGCTCATGGATTCAATCTAAAGGAGAGGACACAACACTGCCCTCTCTGCCTCTTATCCTGGATTACTTAGCAGATCTACTGCACAAAGGCCTGTCCTCCTCCTCCATTAAGATACATACCTTAGCCATTTCTGCTCATTACAACACTGAGCCACCTCTCTTCTCGCACCCACTTATCAAACAGTTCCTGAGAGGGGCAAACAACTTAAGGCCACCAAGGAGAGCACCCACCCCTGCTTGGGACCTTAGCTTTGTACTGGAAAAGCTCACACTTCCCCCCTTTGAACCTGCTGCATCAGCAGAGTTCAAATTCCTCTCTTGGAAAATAGCCTTGCTTCTAGCCATCACTTCAGCTAGAAGAGTGTCTGAGCTACAAGCACTGATGGCTGTGGAACCCTTCATTATTTTCCATGCTGACATGGTTTCCCCCAGGACTAACCCTTCCTTTATGCCTAAAGTGGTGTCCAGTGTGGCTCTAACCCTTCCTTTATGCCTAAAATGGTGTCCAGTGTGGCTCTGAATCAATCATCCATTTGCCAATCTTCTTCTCTAATCCTCAGAATAAGGGGGAAAGGATCCTGCACTTCTTGGACGTGCACAGACAATTTAGATTCTACCTTGATAGGACTAAGCCCTTCAGAAAATCTGACCAGTTACTAGTCAGCTTTGCAACAGGGGCAGAAGGCAAAGCCATTTCAAAACAAACTATTTCCAAATGGATAGCACACTGCATCCATTTCTGCTACAAGCACCATGGGAAACCAACCCCTCAGGGGGTCAGAACACATTCAGCTAGGGCAACATCTGCCTCTACAGCATTTCTCAGGAGAATCCCTACCAGGAACATCCTGGAAGCTGCTACCTGGAGGTTCTGTACACACCTTCACCAAGCATAACCCCCTGCCTATCTTTTCCAAATGCAGGGCAGGATTTGCTACAGCAGTCTTACAAGGTATACCAGCCAGCCGTAACTCTTTTTGACTGCCTCCGCCCTTCTTCAGCTTTGGGATTCCACCCAAGTGTGATGACTCCAACAGTGAAACACGAAGAACATAGTACATTTGTGTACACTTACCATAAATGTAGATGTTCGAGTGTATTCAGTGTTGCAATCCTGGTTTCCCTCCCTCCAGCCCCCTGGTTTTCTCTCTCTCTCTCTTTCCTCTCTATGGTTATTACTAACTCCTTCTGGGGTATTGTTATTGGTATTTACTTTTTACTGGTGGTGTTTTCCCCACCATAACCTAGCTTCCTGTTTGGGGAGCTCCTGACATTTGGGGCAAGAAAAACTGATGTAATGGCGTTGGCTGCCTGTTTTTACCCCTGATGACCTAACATCAGTCCTGGATCGACAGCATCTGACTCAGAAATACTAAGTCTCTGGTATTCAGGCCGACTAAGGGCTACCTGCAGGCAGATAACCCAAGTGTAATGACTGCAACAGTGAATACACTCGAACATCTACATTTATGGTAGGTACACAACTGTACTTTTTGTCTAAGGCCACGAAGCATAAACAGTGACTACCAAATCAGTGCCTGATAGTTTGCTTCTGCCCTTTCCACTTATTAGGTCTTTTCTCAACAACTGTTCAATCTAGCTTGGGATTTCATGTCCTTTTTCAAATCTAAGCAGTCATTTCAGGAAACACTGAAGGTTTCTAGTGCCCCTTCTGAAAAGCAAATAGTGGAACTTACTCATGATTTGCATACCATTGACTCTTAAGAAGATGAACTGGCATATGTAGGTCAACTCCCTTCTGTTGCACCATGCAGATCAGACACAGGGGACACTTTTTCCTCTGCTTCTGCATAAGAGCCATCTTTCATGAGATATAAGAAGAGTTCCAGTAGGAAACAGAGGAGAACTCAGAAGCCCAGCTCAGATCTAGGGCACTCACTGTTCCTTAAGTCATGGATTCCTGGAAGATGCATCTGTAGAGCCAGATTCCCTCCCCTCTGGTTCTAGGAAACCTCTTTGCATTTGCAAGGTTAAGGATTCCAAGAAATTCTTAGAAAAGAACCCTCTTGCAGATCCAGCTGTGATGTCCCTACATTCAAGTAAAGGATCTGCTCAGGCTTCATCCAGGAAGTCCATTCCCAATGAAAAGGGAAAAGATATATGAAAGATTTGAAAATAAGGTGTATATCTCTGCTAACCTGTCCTTCTGAGCCTTGAACTACCAGACCAACATGCTTAACTTTTAGCAGTACCTGTTGGAGAAGATTATAGCTAGGTAAAACAGCATCTCCAATAAGAATCTGAAGCAGGAGATGCTTAAGGTGTTTGACCTATATGCTCAAATGATCAAGAACTCCCCTTCCAGATCGTGTAAAGTCAGAGCTCCTTAATGCATCTCTGGACAAGGATCTCCTCTTTCGACCTCATTTTGAAGGTGTTTTAAAAGAGACTGGAGGAAAGAGGCAAAACCATATAGCCAGTTAAGCAGCGTTTTCAGACGCATCATGCTTTATACATCTTAAGTAAAAGAAACTGGAGGAAAGGACAAAATATAATTTTGTAAGCAAAATCTAAACAGAAGACTGAAGGCCACCATGTCCATTTTCTCGGAGTAATCAGCCATGGTGTAGCCAGACTGCCCCCTCATATTCCACCCCAACCCAACTTATCCAGTCCATCCATTTCTCAGGTTGGAGGGCATTTACCTTTGTTTGTTAAAAGTTATACAGGACTAGTGGAATTACCCTAGTGGGTTACATGATAAAGATGTCAAAGCACTGTAGCAGTATTCCTAGTCATTGGGTATTACCGCTACCGTATGGCCAATGTATCAAAGCTTTACCTTCCCAGCGTCATATGCCCAACGTGTGACCTAATCTTATAAGCATGGGGGTGTATATGTGGTCATACAAGTGTAATTCTTCAGACTGTCAAAATCCTCCTTTCACTGTTTTTTTTTTTTTTTTTTCAGAGACTTTACCAGGTGCCTGGCTCCAGTAATAGCTTTTTGCAGGAAGAAGAGCATGCACATATCTGCTTACCTGGATGGCTGGACAGCTGTGTCATCCAGGCAGATTCTTTGGAGAGGGTAACCAAAACATTGGATTTTACTGTTAACTGACTCAGGGATCTGGGCATCTCAGTCATGTTAAAGAAGTCCATCCTTCTTCCGATACAAATACTAGTGTTTCTGTGGGCATATCTGGAAACACACTTTCTAAGAGCCTTTACCCCTGAAGGCAAGATTGTTTTACGTTTCAGAATGTCCTTCATCAGTAGACGGTTTAAACAAGGGAGTTTCTCGAGGTTCTTGGCTATGTGGTGTAAAACATTCTGATGGGACCTTGGCCTACCTGTGTGAAGAAACCCCAGCTAGTTTCTCAGAAACCAGTGGTGCCAGCAGTCTTAATCTGTAGAGACAAGCATTCACCTACTCCTTCACATTAAGAAAGAGAGCTTCTGGTAAATAACACTTTCATCTCAACCTGGGGTTGCCTTTCAGACCAGCCCAGTCCAGTAATATCTTCACTACAGAATCCTCAGAGTGACATAGCTTTGGAGGCCCATGTAGGCATACTGTAAATTCAGGGGATCTGGGACTGAACCATGAAAAATAAACTTGTCAGTGTAAAAGAAACAATGGCAATGATTTTGGCATTGAAAACATTTGGGCAAGTATGTAAGCAAGATGCCCTCCAGGTAATGACACACAATATTCCAGTGATGTGGTGTTTCATCAAACAGAATGGAACTCGTCCTTACTTACTGTGCAAGTTTGCCATGCAAACCTGGGAAGTAGCACAGAGCATAGACATGACCTATGAAAGCAGCCTGTATCCACTCATGGGAATATGGTCTGGCAGACAGGCTGAGCAGATCTCAGGTAGACCCTCACAAATAGATGCCAGAGATGAAGACAGATTGTGGGGTTTGCCAGAAATAGACCTTTTTACTTCACATCTGAACAGGCAATCTAGATTATTCTGCTGTGGAACAACAATTTCAGAAGCCTGGAAGACAGATCTCCTGGATTAGTCACCCATGTTTTTGGATGCTTTCCTTCTTAAGGGTACTGATAAAATTTGGTGAGAAAAAGGCAAAGGTTATCATCCTGACCCTCTCTTGACCAAGGTAGCACTGACTTCCCCATCCTGCATAGTCTATCAAGGGGAAAGTAAAAAGTGTTACCTGAAAATGTGGATTTTCTTTCAGAAAACAAAGGGTCCATTCTACACCACAATCTGAAAACACTAAAGCTGACAGCTTGGATGAGTTCACTCTAACCCTAGCAAAGTACATGTATTCTGAAGTTATGTTAAACATGAGGGATGCTGGGAAACCAGGGACAAGGAAATCATACTTTACAAAGTGGAAAAGATTTTTCCTTTGTTGCTTATCCAGAAATCAAGACCAAAATAAAATAGAAGTCACAATGGTCCTGGACCACCCATCATACCTTTGTAAGACTGCCCTTCCTTATGCATCATAACAGTCCTTGCCTCCGGCATCCCAGGTTGTCTACTTACTGGATCTACCTTTGTACTTGAGGCCTTCCATTAAACTATTTATTTATTTACTTACTTTTGTTAAGCGGGATAGTCTGACTGGGTGTTAGCCCATTTTCAGTGGAGTCCTGGGGGAAAGCCCCCAAAACATAGAAAAACAATACAAAAAGTCAGCACAATGTGTATCTAAGGTAAACTAAATTTAGAGAAAAAAGGAAAAAAAAAAAGATGCACAGTATTTATAATAATAGAAAAGACAGAAGTACACAAGCAAAATAATAATCAAGCGACTCAGTGTGAAAGAGAATAAATAGCAGGGGAAGATGGCAAATATGACAAAATTACAAGCATAATGAAAAAGAAAGATGAGTGAAAGAGGAAGCAGATAAAGTAAATGTAAGAGAAAAGCAAGAGAGAAGACATTAGCCAGGAGAGGAACATGAACGCAGGCAATTAGAATAGAGGCAGTCTTTTAGGAGCATTTTAAATTGAGATAAGTTGGGATCGGATATAATAACCTGTGGGTTAGTATTCCATATTTTGGAGATGTAACGGGAGAATAGAGTCTCACCGGCTTTATTGTTGTACTTGGACTTGTAGCAAGAATTTATTGGAAGATCAGAGAATGATTGTTAGTGGAGGGTTGAAGCAGTAACTAAAGGGAAGAGGTATATTTAGATTGATGGTCTGTGAGCTATTGTAAGCTGAATGTAAGTTGAGGCGGGTAAGTTCAAGCCATTGGAATTGACTTAAGGCTAAGCAATGATGAAGATCTGTGTGGGTTGTTAGTAGCAAATTTTGAAATTTTGTTATACCAGGTTTCAAGCTTACCTATATCAGTTTTACTGAGGTTAGTGAAAATGGAAGAGGCATATAGTAAAGTGGAGAGAAGGTGAGTTCGTGCTAAATCTTGTCTAGTTTTAGTTGTAAGAAAAGGCTTGAGTCTGTAAAGTGAGCCAATTTTATTGAGAGTGTTTTTGATGGACTGTGCTTGATATTTCAGGTTGATAACAATTAGGGCACCTAGTAATTTTGTATGAGGTATAGCAGAAATAATGGTGTTATTGGATGACTGTATTTGAAATGTAGTAAAAAGATCATGAGATTTAGTAGGATGAAAGAGCATAAGATTGGTCTTAGAAGGCTTTAGAATCAGTTGTCATTCGGATAGCCATGAGTCAACTGATAAAAGGACTGTTGAGTTGTAGAAGCAAGCAGATTTAAGGAAGGTGCAGCACAGATAAGAGTTGAATCATCTGCATATTGAACAATATAGGCTAAAGGTGCAGATGAATGGAGCTGGTTGGTGAAAATACTAAAAAGTAGAGGACCTAAAATAGAGCATTGAGGAATACCTGAATTAACAGGCAGGAGGGAAGAGAGTTCCTGTTGCCATTTATTGGCTTGCTGTTGGCTAGATAAGTAGCTGTGAAACCAAGCTAGAACAGATTAACTAAGTTTAAGGTAGGCAAGTTCATTGAGAAATTTTTGGTGAGAAACTGTATCAAAGGCTTTAGAAAGATCTAAGAAAATAGCAGACGCAAATTGACCTTTATTTCTATATTGGTTAATTGTGTTACTAAAGCTAAGGAGAGCAGTAGTAGTTCTATGGTAGTGGTGAAACCCATGTTGTGTATTGGCTAAGAGGTTATTAATAAGAAGGTAGTTTAAAAACTGCATGTGGGATACATGTTTCTATAATTTTTGAGATGGGGTAGGCTAGCTATGAGTCTGCAAATTAGAGAACTCAGTGGAGCTCCCTCCCTTGTGTAGGGGAAAACTATAAGATATCTTCTAGTTGGAAGGAATATAGTGTTCTAAGATGGATCGGTTGTTTAGAATTGTAATGGGATAAGCAATAGCAGGGGCAGCAATTTTTAGAAAATCTGTAGGTAGATTGTCAGCAGCTAGTGATGTAGGTTTAAGTTTGGTGAGTAGTTTTTTATGGTGAGAGTTTGAACAGGTTTGAAGGAAAATGAGCTGCTGTCAAAGTTAGCTGAAGTTCAAATAATAGGAGTACTGAACTGAGAATTAGTAATAGCATGAATGCAGTTAATAAAGAAAGTATTGAATTGTGTAGCAATGCTGTCATTTAGGAGGCTGAGGGGATAGAGGTAGGAGAATTACTGGGTTGAAGAAGCTTTTTTATGGAGGACCAGAATTTCTTGGGATAATTGTAGTGCTGTTGCTGAGTGGCAGTAAAGTTTGACTTTTTGCCAGATTTTGTTTGAGGCTTAGCTTTCTTGCAAAGATGTTTATAAATGTCAAGGTCTGATTGTTAGTGGTATACCTATCCCTTTGTTTAAGAAGAGTTTTGGTATCATGTGATAGCCATGCAGCGTAATTAGATTTTAGCCTAGCAGTTGTAAAGGAGAACAGTCTGTTTAGGAGGCCAATCTGTTTAGGATATCTATCTAGGAAGGAGGTATTAAAATAGTCAACTGCAGTGTCAAGGGGAAAAGTTTTGAGGGATGACCAGTCACAGTGGTATAAAAGTGAGAGCAAATTTTGAGTATTAAAGTTGTTTTTGCTTCGAATGATTTGGAAATAGGATTGTCTAGGGAGATTAAGCTGGTATCTAAGCATGTAAGTGAGGAGGTGATCACTGATTCCATCTGGGCGACACCCTGATTGGAAGGATAGTGAAGTTTTTTTTGTGAGAAACCATGCAAGAATAGACTCTCTTTTAGTGGATTTGCCTAGACCGGACACAATAGGATAGTGAAGCACTCGGGCAGCTTTCTGATGGGCAATATTATTTACACTTAACACTCAATCCAACCCCCTTTTCAAAAAACAGATTGATGAATTTCTATCCCTAGCCAAGGAGGAGGGCATCATTACAGATACTATTATGTATCAACTTATGTTATCTGATCCCTGTAACCAATATATCTATTTTCTTCCCAAGATACACAAAGATCCACGAAATCCCCCTGGTAGGCCCATTGTCTCTGGGAGGGGCTCTTTGTACTGTTGTCCCGATTTCTAACTATACATCTTAAACCATTACTCAAATGGGTGCAGGCCCAATTACGGGAAACGACTGAATTTCTTCAGGTCATTTCTGAAATGTAGCTTGAACCGGGTTGGTTACTCTGTACTTTGGATGTTACAGCATTATATACTAACATCCCCCTTTGGGCTGGGATTGATGCTTTGGAATATTGTCTGTACAAATCTGAGTTATACCAACCTGGCTTCAGTACATTTCTCATTTGTCTTGCCGAGCATTTTCTTACCAAGAATGTTGTTTCTATCAAGATAAATGTTACCTCCAGATTCAAGGTACAGCTATGGTAGCTTCTTTTGCCCCAGTTTATGCCAATTTATTCATGGCTTATATTGAGGAGCATATAATTTACGATAGCTCACATAATTTGTTACTGGATGAAATTGATATCTGGAAAAGATATTTGAATGATTGTTGGATGGTATGGAGATCAGATGTGGATTACTTGCAGAAATTTGTCAGCTACTTCAACAAGAACAAATGGGGGATGCACTTCAAGGTAAACTGTGATATGTATCGGATTACTTTCCTGGATGTTTTGGTGACCATGTGTCATGACAATATTTTAAGATCTGAGGTTTACTGGAAGTTCCCAGAATATAATTCCCTTCTCCATGCCACCAGCTATCGTCCGCCACACATCTGCAAAAACTTTCCAAAGTCTCAGTTCATGAGAGTCAAACGTATATGCTCGGACAACAATAGTTATCTGCATTTCAGAGATGACCTCATTACTAGATTCAAAAACAGAGGGTATAAGATGGGTTATATTATCCTGGCCAAGAACAGGGTGGATAATATTGACAGAGACCATCTTCTTCAGTATAAAGATAAGCCAGGTGATGGACAGTCTGTCATACGTTTTGTTACAACTTATGGCAGGAACACTGGAGCACGTATGGATAGTGTCCAGCACCATTGGAACATCCTTTTGGCAGACAAACTTTCTGAAATCTTGGAGAATAGATGCCACTTCTCCTTTAGGAAGGGCAAAAATTTGGGCTCCTACTTCAGTCATTACAAACATGGGACCTACCATAAGAAGGAATGTGTCCAAACTGCACTCCTGGGGGATCAAGTAGTTGGCTGTTTCCCTTGTGGTCATTGTACATAGTGTCCTAGGGATGTTCTTCGTGTTTCACCGTTGCAGTCATTACATTTGGGTAATCCTGCTGGCAGGTTGCCCTCAGTCAGCCTGAATTCCAAAGTTCCAAAGTCTTGGGTCCTGCGTCGGCTGCTGTCGCCCCTTCCCTAACGTAAGATCGTCAGGGGTATAAAAGAAGCAGCTGACACCATTTTCTTTAGTCTTTCTTGCCACGCGGTGCCCGAAGCAGAAGCAGTTCGCATGTGCCGTTCGGCCGACTCCTGAGATTTTCGTGTTAGAGTTTCAGATCCGAAGTCTTCAGTAAAGCTAAGTACCCCGTTAGGGCAACTTTTTTTTTCTGGCTCCAGACCGATGTCAGAAAAAGTTAATAATTGTATTTCTTGTGGGAAGTAAATACCTCATAAGGATTTTCATTCTTACTGTATTCATTGCCTAGGCCCTGATCACAACATTTCTGGTTGTCGGTTTTGTGCTAGATTTAACCAACGCACTATTAAGCATCGGTATGATTTTGCTTTAAACTATTTTGGACGCTGGTTTAATTATCCAGAAATGTCGGATAGCCATCCGACTACCGGAGTTCACAAAAAACGCAAAGAAAAGGAAAAGATAAATAACTGAGGCCCAAAACCAACGACGAAGTTTCTCCTAAGCCAGTCACCGGTCCTCAGTGAGGCACTTTCGCAGCCCCTGACGCCTGCTACTTTAGAGTCGCAGGCCGCTACCGACTCCTGCGTAGAGTCGGCCATGCCGCTGGAAACTTAAGGTATTGGAGCCTCGGATATTATCCCTTCAGATGGGTTCGGAGCTGCTGAGCAGGCACCGGCTTCTGAGGGTGTATTCAGACCTAAACATTTTTACATCAAACCGACTTCAGCTTCAAAGGCAAAGACTAAAGCACCTTCCAAAGCAAAGAAACAAACTCAAGAGCCACATGGTCAGGCCTCTATGCCCAAAAAAACAGTTGCTCAAAATGGCCGAAGACTTGATTACCTTGATCAGGGGTTCCCATCCCCCTCCTGATAAGAGGCCTAGGCAAGAGACCTTGACTATGAATCTTCAGATCAGGTTTCCATTTCTTCTGATTCCTCTTCTGATCAGGAATATTCTCTTCCCCCCTATGAGGATTTTGATGCTGAAGAATCTATACCTTCAGCTTCTCCTCCCGAGGACTATTCTTTTGGGGAAACCTTATATACCATGAGGGAGCATTTCCACTGGGAGAGCCAAGATTTTTCAGAATCTAAAAAGAGGTTCAGGGATTTCCTTTTACTACCTCAACACAAACCACTAGCCATCCCACCTGTGTTAGACATTGTAGATGATGTGTTTTCGGAGTCTAGTCTTACCCCTGACTCCTTACCTCCAGCTCCTGTTAAGCCTGACAGATATTAAAGGGTTCCTGACTCTCATAAATTCCTTTTTAAAAACCCTGCTGCTGACCCAGAAACTATTTCTCAGGGTCCCAAAGGAGTTAAGGCTTCCGCTGCAAAAAACCCTACCCCCTCTGACAGAGATTCTAGGGCACTGGATAGATGGGGAAAAAAGGTTTACACATCTGCTACCTTGGCTATAAGGGCCTTAAACTGTCAGTTTCATATGCTCAAATATCAGCAACATATCATGGCATTGCTTAAACAGAAAATGTTGTTAAACTCTGAATGTGCAGAAAACAAGGAAATGCAGGATTTATTGCATGCAGCTGAACAAGTTGGAAAGCATACTTTGCAATGTGGTTTTGATTCTTTAGAGGCTTCCTGCAGGGCCTCAGTCACAGGTTCTGTAATTAGGAGGCATGCTTGGTTAAAGGAACAAAATCTGCCTGATCATGTTAAAGTTAAATTATTAGATGCACCTTTACAGCATGATACTTTGTTTGGTGCTAAGGCAGAAGAGGTGTTAAAGAAAATGGAGGACAAAGCTAAATCTATGCAAACGGTCAAAGATTTTTTACAAGTACAGCCACCTAGGTTTAGTAGACACTAGCCAACAAAGAATTGGTCCTTTCCTGTGTCAGACAGACCTCAAAGGGGCAGATTCAGACGCCCTAGAGGCAGATCCCAGGCGCATGGTTCATACCGCCCAAAGCAATGGGGGGCTTCTACCTCCAAAGTTGGAGAAGACAAATCACAACCATACATTAAACAGTCCCAATGACTTCCCCCTGCCTGCACCAAGCACTTATCTCCTGGCAGCACCCTTAGGGGGAAAATTAGCACTTTTATTTCTCAAAATTGGCACATTATAACCCAGGACAAGTGGGTCTTATATATCGTGTCACAAGGCTACAAGTTCCATTTCCACACCCTGCCAAAGGCAAACGGCTGCCCAGATCTGCCAAAAGATCAATGGGCAGAGGCACAAAAACAAGTCTCATCCCTCATGGACATGGGGGCCATTCAACAAGTACCAGAACAAGAGCAGGGACAAGGATTTTACTCGACTGTTCTTGGTACCCAGAAAGGACAAGGCCTGGAGGCCAGTACTGGACCTATCTATTTTGAACACATTCCTGGATATACCAAAATTCAAGATGTTGACTTTGCAGCAGCTTCTGCCCATGCTGGGCAAGAACGCTTGGCTTGTAACTTTAGACTTAAAAGAGGCATACCTGCATGTCCCAATCAGACAAATATGCAGAAGATATCTCAGATTCAAGGCTGGCTCAATGCATTACCAATTCTCTGCACTGCCCTTTGGCTTATCTACTGCGCCCAGGGTCTTGACAAAGTGCCTGGTACCAGTAATTGCATTCTGCAGACAAAGACGAATACAAATATATCCTTACTTGGACAACTGTCTAATTCAAGCAGAGAACAAAGACATTCTTCTACAGCATCTGGCGTTTGTGAAAAGACTTCTAACATGCCTAGGGTACACAGTCAACAAAAAGAAATCAAAACTAGTACCCTCTCAAGAGATAATATTCCTGGGTGCAAGCTTAAATACAACTGCCCAGATGGCTTATCTCATGCCAGACAAACAAAGGCAACTGACTACCTATTTCAAAATGTTAGCAACAAGGGCCCAGTTATCTGCAAGAAAAATTCTGCAGGCTTTGGGCTTCATGGCATCCTGCATCCTACTAATTCCATATGCAAGACTGCATATGAGGAAACTTCAGTGGTCCCTAAAAAGTGTTTGGACTCAACATTACCACAGCCTGGAAACTATGATTACTCTCATTCCTGCCTGCAACAGGAGTTTCGATGGTGGGCAAAGGCTTGTCACCAAAACAAGGGACAGCCATTCACATTACCCCCAGCCAGGCAGGACACTAACAACGGATGCATCAGATTATGCCTGGGGGGCCCACATGGCAGGAAGATGCAGTCCGGGCACATGGACCTCGAACCAAATGCATCTACATATCAATCAAAAAGAGATGCTAGCAGTTCAAAATGCCCTGACAGCCTTCAAGGACCTACTCATTCAGGACAACTACTGATAAAGACAGACAACACCACGGTCATGTGGTATATAAACAAGCAGGGGGGCACACATTCTTACCCCTTTTGCAGACTAGCCATGACTTTGTGGGACACAGCATTGACTTACCAAGTACATCTGCAGGCACAATTCCTGCCAGGAAGGAAAAATACTCTGGCAGACGAGCTAAGCAGAAACCTCATGGATCCCCACGAGTGGCACCTGGATCCACAAGTCTTCAGCATGATAACAAAGAAATGGGGATGCCTGGACATAGATCTATTTGCCTCCCCTCACAACTGCCAACTAAAAAGATTTTGCACAAGGATTTATCACAGACAAGCATGGAAAGTGGACGCCCTATCTTTCAGCTGGAAAAACCTATCAGTATATGCATTTTCCCCTCTTCTTCTCCTCCCCAAGGTACTCCTAAAGGTCAGACGGGAGAAGCCAAAGATGATGCTGATTGCCCCAGACTGGCCCCACCAGTACTGGTATCCAATACTAAGGGCCTTGTCTCAATGCCCAGCTTGGACCTTACCTCAAATACCTCATCTACTGTCCCAGCAAAACAGTCATATCCTGCACAGCCAACTCAGAACTTTAAACATGACAGCATGGCGAATAATGTAGTCATACAAAATACACCTCTCAGTAAAGCTGTGATGGATGTCATTTTGGAAGCCAGAAGGCCTAGTACTAGAAAATCTTATGCTGGAAAATGGAAGAGATTCTGTGCTTGGAACCAGGCACAAGGAACTGATACAGCTGTACCAAATATTCCTCAGATTTTGCAATACTTAACTGAGATGCTGGACAAAGGCCTATCTTTTTCATCTATTAAAATTCATGCCTCTGCCATTTCGGCTCATTACAATGTAGAGCCACCAATCTTTTCTCATCCCTTATTAAAGCAGTACCTCAGAGGAGCAAAAACATTGACATCCAAGGAGATCACCAATGCCTGCATGGGACCTCAATTATGTCTTGGAAAAACTCACCCTGCCTCCTTTCGAGCCAGCTGCTACTGCTGATATAAAGTTTTTATCTTGGAAAACAGCTCTGCTCCTAGCTATAACTTCTGCAAGACGAGTTTCAGAGCTACAGGCACTCGTGGCTGTGGAACCTTTTATAATTTTTTATCCATAGGTTCATAGGTTCATACTAGGCTATCTGCCCAAGGGCATTTATAAGCCTAGCCCATAGTTATGTGGCTTTCGCCACCCCTTTAGTTTGAATAAAAACTATGCCTATCATTTTTCTGTGCCTCTGTCAAGCAGTGACACTGAAGTAATCCCTGGGGTATATCTGCGATCTCCCATCCATTGGTCAAGATTCCTCTTGAACAAGGCCAGCGAGGTGCTCTGCCTCACATGTACCGGGATTTTGTTCCACAGCATAGGGAGTCTCTGGGTGATGAATCTGTCCCTCCAGCACGTTCTATTTATAACCGTGTCAAGGTTTAAGTCTCCTGCCCTTGTGGTTCTGAGGGATCTAGATTTTTGAGGTGAAGCATATTCATCAAATCTGGGTTTGACATGGCATTATATGTCAGGCACAGGTCACCTCTGAGCAGCGGTATAAGACTGAATAGAGCTGGAGTTCTTTCAGTCGGGCAGCATAAGACATATTTTGAGACCCTTTATCCTTTTGGTGAGGAACTTTTGTGGCCTTTCAAGCTGCATCAGGTGTCTGGTCAGATACATTCGAACGGGCATTGTACTCAATCATAGGTCTAATGAGTGATGAGTACAGGGGGACGATGACCTCCCTTGATCTAGATGTGAATCCCTTCATGATCAGGTGGGCGATATAGAAGGTTTTCCTAACTACTTTAGCAACATGAGTGTCAAACGAAAGGCTACTGTCAACTTGGGTCCCCAGATCCCTGATGACTTTTTCTGTGCTCAGTGGATTGCCACCTATATGGTAGCTAGGGGTAACCTTGTTTTTCCCGAAGGGTATGACTATGCATTTTTTGGCGTTTAACTTCAGGCCATGGCTCTGGCACCAGTTATCCGTTTCTGTGGACAAACCCAACATTTATGCCTAAGGTGGTGTCCAGTGTGGCTCTCAACCAAACTATTCACCTTCCAACCTTTTATCCAAATCCACAGAACAAGGGTGAGAGAATTCTGCATTCTTTGGACGTACACAGACAGCTTAGATTCTACTTGAACAGAACCAAAGTTTTCAGAAAGACAGAGCAATTACTAGTGACATATGCTGCAGGATCAGAAGGGAAGGCTATCTCAAAGCAGACTATTGCAAAGTGGATAGGCCACTGCATTCGTTTCTCCTGTGTATACCATGGCAAGCCAGTACCTAAGGGCATTAGGCCACACTCAACCAGAGCTGCAGTCACTTCAGCAGCTTTTCTCAGGGGAGTACCTACCAAGGACATTTTAGAGGCTGCTACTTGGAGTTCAGTGCACACCTTTACAAAGCACTATCATCTGACATTCTACTCTAAATCCAGGGCAGGCTTTGCCACTGCAGTTCTGCAGGGCCTCATAGCCGCTCCTAATGCTGTTTAGCTCCAGCCTCCCAACCTTAGCTTTGGGACTCTACCCAAATGTAATGACTGCAACAGTGAAAAACGAAGAACATATTACAGTTGTACACTTACCATAAATGTAGATGTTCGAGTGTATTCACTGTTGCAGCCCAGGTTACCCACCCACCATCCCCCTTCTCTTCTGACAGAACCTATCTTTCCTTCTCTGATTTATACAACCTATGTGGTGTATTTGCTTGTAGATGAAGGTAAATTTTATATTGGTGCATGTAGTTATACATATATAAATTTTGGCTACCCTTTTGGGGGGCACCTGACATCTGGGGCAAGGAAAACTTAAGAAAATGGCGTCGGCTGCTTCTTTTATACCCCTGATGACCTGACGTCAGGGAAGGGGCGACAGCAGCCGACGCAGGACCCAAGACTTTGGAATTCAGGCCGACTGAGGGCAACCTGCCAACAGGATTACCCAAATGTAATGACTGCAACAGTGAATACTCAAACATCTACATTTATGGTAAGTGTACACAACTGTACTTTATGAAGACCAAGTCCTTCAGTAGCAAAAATATTATAACATCTCATTTTTTGCCAATTGTCAAACAGATTGGGTGATATATCTGGCCATGTGCAATTGTTCAGCTTTTTATATTGATCAGACCTCATGACCTGTCAAATTTAGGATTTCTGAACATTTTTGTGACATTAAATACCAAAAAATTACCATTGCTTTATACAAACATAACATAATACATAAAAATGCTTTTTTAATTTCACTATTATTGATCGGATTTTTGGTATGAGATCCAATAAGACAGGCTGGCACCAAATATTAAATCGGAGAAAAAATGGATTATTAATCTGGGGTGCTTGTTTGCACCTGGACTAAACGAGCACCTCTAATCAGTCACATGTTTATATCAATGTAGTATTGATTATGTACGGAGTGTGTTATACGTAAGATTTTTGCACTGTTGAAGGTTATGTGATTTGTCATGCCAAAACCAGTTTGTTCTCCTATAATTTCATATATGCTTTTCGGCAATATATATTAAATATTGTTCATATGCCACAGTCTGCTGGTTTCCTCATTTTGGTTTTTTGAAATACATTGTTTTGAAACCTTGCAGTTGCCGTACTTGCAGAGATAGTGTCTGTACTCTAATTAGGGAAAGCCAGCCTTCCCTTGCTAAAAGACAAAGAATTGAATTTCCATCTGATTCTACAGACCAGGAGTCAGATGACTCTGACCCTTCTAATTACCAGGACATACCCTTATCTACCTATGAGGATTCAAATCCAGAGGAATCCACTCCCTCTGCCTCCCCTCCAGAGGATTTTTCTTTTGGTGAAACCTTGCATACCTTAAGAGAGCATTTCCACTGGGAATACCAGGACTATCCTCAGTCCAAAAAGAGACTCAGAGAATTTTTAGATTTGCCTCAGCACAGGCCTCTATCTATACCCCCTGTCTTGGATATTGTCGATGATGTCTTCATGGAATCCAGTCTTACTCCTGACACTTTACCACCAGCTCCTAGAAAACCTGACAGGTACTACAGAGTACCTGACTCTCGCAAATTTTTATTTAAGAATCCCACTGCAGATTCAGAGACCATTTCCCAGGGACCTAAAGGCATTAAGCCTACTACAGCCAAAAACCCTACCCCTTCATACGGGGATTCTAGAGCTTTAGACAGATGGGGTAAGATGGTATATACCTCTGCAACTCTTGCTATATTAGGGCATTGAGTTATCAGTTTCACATGCTGAAGTACCAGCAACATATTATGGAACTTATTAAACAAAAATGGTGTTGCTTCCAGATTGTGCAGGAAAAATAAAGATTTACAAGAGTTAATGCATTCTGCAAACCAAGTTAGTAAACATACTTTGCAGTGTGGGTTTGATGCCTTAGCAGCATCTTGCAGGGCTGCTGTCACTGGGTCTGTACTGAGAAGGCATGCTTGGCTGAAGGAGCAAGTCTTGCCAGACCATGTCAAAGCAAAATTACTAGATGCTCCATTAAGTCAGGATCGTTTGTTTGGCACAAAAGCAGAAGAAGTTCTTAAAAAGATGGAAGAAAAATCTAAATCTATGCAAAATGTCAAAGATTTCTTACAGCTGCAGCCACCTAGATTCAGTAGGCATTGACCTTCAAAAAGCTGGTCCTTTCCAGTCCCTCCCAGGCCTTCTCATTCCAAACCCAGGGGAAACAGACCACCAAGACTACAGTCTCAGGGTATGCAGGTATTTAAAGAATGGAGTGTTCCGACCTCAAAAACAGGGAATGGTAAGCAACCCCAGTATGGAAAAAGTTCACAATGACTTTCCAATTATCCTTCCCAGCCATGCCCAAGGACTTGCACCCCTAGGAGGAAAACTCGCCCTTCATGCAAAAAACTGGATGTCCATTACTCAGGACCTATGGGCTCTAAATATTGTATCCCAGGGATACAGATTCTACCACTCACTGCCAACCCCAAGCGGGTTGCCAGACCTTCCTCCAAACCAGTAGGCAGAGGCTCAAAAGCAAGTACTTTCCCTTCTCATTATTTATTTTATTTTATTTATTTTACATTTGTTAACTGGGCTAGTCCAACTGGATACATGTCCATTTTCAGTGGAGGCCCGAGGAGAAAAGCTCCACTATCTAATGCATAATAACAAAAATACATTCAAAGTACATAGGTAATTTAAGACACAACTAAAACAGGCATTTAAAATTACATAGGGAATTAAGACACAAGTAAAACAGACATATAGGCTATCTTTTCAGTAAGTTAAAAAGATGAATACAGAGACTATCAAATTTCTTCAGTACAGGTCAAAGTACATAGGTAATTTGAGATACAACTAAAACAGGCATTCATAATTACATAGGGAATTTAAGACACAACTAAAACTGGCATTTAGGCTATCTTTTCAGTAAGTTCAAAAGGTGAAAACAGACACTATCAAATTTCTTCAGTACAGGTATATAAAATGTGAGACAGAAATAATTAAGTAGTTTAAAAGCTAAAGATAGAGTTACTAGAAAATTTTAGTTTGAAGTTGAGAGACTTATCAGGGCTATTCAACCAGTTCAAGTAGAACAAAGGGGACAGGGTTTCTACTCCAGACTATTCCCGGTGCCCGGAAAAGAGAGCTCTTGGCGCCCTATCCTGGAGCTGTCAATTCTCAACACCTTTCTGGTGGTCCCAAAATTCAAAATGTTTACACTGCAACAGCTTCTTCTTATGCTAGCCAAGGATGCCTGGTTAGTCACCCTAGACTTAAAAGGAGCTTATCTGCACATCTCCATAAGTGAGTCTTGCAGGAAATATCTACGTTTCAGGGCAGGCTCTATGTTCATCGTGTTACACTGCTGCAGTCATTACACTTGGGTTATCCTGCCATCAGGCGGTTCCCCAGTCGGCCTGAGTTCCAAAGTCTTGGTCCGGCGTCGGTTGCTGTTGCCTCCTCCCTGACGTCAGTGCGACAGGGGTATATAAGATGCAGCTGACGCCATTTTCTTCAGTCTTTCATGCCGTGCAGTGCCTGAAGCAGAAGCAGTTTGCAAGTGCCGGTCGGCCGACTCCTGAGATTTTCATTCCGAATCCAGAACCAAAGTCTTCTACAAAGCTAAGTACACCGTTGGGGAAACTTTTTCTTGCCTCAGTCCGATGTCAGTAAAAGTTAATAACTGTATTTCTTATGGGAAGCAAATACCTGATGAGGATTTCCACTCCTATTGTATTCCATGCCTAGGCCCAGACCACGACATCACTGGTTGTTGTTTTTGTGCTAGGTTTAACAAGCCCACTATTAAACGTCGGTTTGATTTTGCCCGACATTATTTTGGCAGAAAATTCAATTACACCATGCCGTCAGAACTTCCAATGACTGTAGCACATAAAACACGCAAAGACAAGGACAGGCATCCGAGGCCCAAAACTGACGACGAGGCCTCATGTTAAGTTGTCATTCTCGCCTTCATTTTTGCTGGATGGGTTCAACTCGGCCTATACTATAGCTCGAGAGCTATTTTTACCAGCTCGAGGCAGCCCTATAACCCACAATACCATACGCTAACTCCCCAGATCTTGTTTGCCGCTTCGCTGCGAGGTTGTCTGTTTTTACCGGCTCAGGTCAGTAAAGAGATTTATTCTATTAAACTAAATTTTCAGGTAGTTTTTCCAGTTAGTTACCCTTGTTTAGGTCCCTACTAATTGCCTTATTCATACAACCCTTTTTGTAGCCCTTCTTCCCTTCTTTAGTTAATTTTTATCTTTGGGCCTACGGGCTTTACCTTAGTTTCCCCACCCCTTACAGTGTCTCTGTGTGTGGATTTAGTCAGTTCCCTTAACTTTTTTAATTTTAAATTGTGTGTGTGTGTGGACTGACTGTGTTTACTGTGGTTAGGACTATGTCCAAAGACACTAAGGTCTCGGGATTCAAGAAGTGTGACTCGTGCTGTCAGAAAATGTCTCTGACAGACGGTCACACTTCTTATGTCTATTGCTTGGGGCCTTTACACCTGCAGGACTTTTGTTCCATCTGTCACGGTTTTAATTCAAGAATCCTGCAGGAGAGGCGTAATAAGCTCATCTTAAGGGGCTTGTTAAAGCCTGATGACTTCCCGTCCAAGTCTGGCTCAGAGAAGTCTTCAAAAACCACCAAACCCTCGGCTCCAGCTTTTGAATCGAGGGCTGACATTATCGAGATGGCTCCGACATCGGTTCCATCCGGATCCGAGGCGGGCAAAGTGGTATCCGCTCCAAAACCAGCATCGGAGCAGACTCCAGCGCGCAAGCAATCTAGGTCCCCCTCTCTAGATTCCGTCCAATCGGCTCTGAGATCCCCTCTCCTATCGGAGCGGAGTCATAGGACTCACTCATCTAGGTCATCCAGGCTCTCCGACCACGACATCGAGAGGGCGGTCAGTAGGCTCATAAAATCTCAGGCACTAGCCCAAATGCTCCAGAGCCCATCTCACCAGACTGTGGCTCCTCCAGTACCGCTATCGATTCCTCCTCCTCCAACTCAACTCTCGAGTTCGGAGCCGGAGTTTGTTGGAACCGTAACCTTACCCACGTCGGAGCCGATACTCCCACCTTCGGCTCCGGTGCCGTTGGCTCCACCCTCTTCATTGGTTCCACCCGTGGAGAGGTCCGGGCACCGGGACTCCATTGTCGGCTCCAAGGGGGCGAGTGGCATTGGACCCTTGTCCGACCCCGCTCTCCCTCTTGGAGCTTCGGCGCTGGTTAGTTCGGCCCCGACATCATTCTCGGAGCCTTCTCTGTCGGTGCCGGGGGCGGTTCCGGTCTCTTGGGAGCCAGGACTACCTTTGGTATCTAATAGGGGAGCCTTCGAGGTGATGAGGAGTGTGCTGGACCCAGTGTCCACTCCAAGGTTAAGTTCTGCAGCTCCTCCCTCTACAGTGCCTGTTACGGTCTCTGGCCATCCTCCTACTTCTGACAGCAGAGATCCAAAGCGTAGGGTACCCACCTTGGGTGTCTCCTCTTCTGAGGGCTCCCCTGAAGTTTCAGGGGAACCCCCTAGGAAAAGAAAGTGCAAGAGGAAGCACATAGACTCCCCCGAGTCTGTCACATCGGACACCAACTTGGATGAGTTGGAGGGTTCCCCCAGATCCCCCTCTGAGGATGTCTCCTTTTCAGACATCCTAGAGATCCTAAAACAGTGGGGAAATTGGTCCACTCTCAAACCTTCCGAGGACAAGTCGGTTTACCTTGACGCTTTTGGATCTCGCCCTTCCACCTCCTGGGTGTCTCCCCCTTTCGACCCACTAATGGAGGTAGTGGCTAGAAAGTCGTGGGCAGCTCCTGATTCAATGGAACCTACCCCTAGGAGGCCTTCTAAATTTATTTCTGCACCAGAGGACAAATCCTTTCTCACCAAAGGTGTTTCAGTTGATGCTATGGTGGTAGCAGCAGCCAATAAGAAGGAATTGGCTGATCCTTCTGTACCTGTTCATCCTCCTAACAAAGAGTCCAGGACCATGGACAGGTACGGCAAGTGGACATTTGCTTCAGCGACCTTTACTTATGGGTTCACTGAACTATTTATGTCATTTCGCCTGCCTTCAGAGAGACTTGCTCAAAGAGCTGGGTGAAATGGTACAGGATCCTTCTGCTGCGGGGTATCAGGACAAGATAAACTCCCAGCTGGCCACCCTGAACTCCATTGTTAACTCCTCCATGCGGCTTATCTCTTACGCAGCCGATGGAGCGAGCAGGGCCGCTGGCACAGGTGTTGCATTGAGACGTCACGCTTGGATGCGACTCTGTAACTTTGCCGATCCCTTCAAGGCGTCCTTCACCAACACACCCTTTGATGGTTCAGAATTGTTTGGACCTCAGGTGAAGAATACCCTCACCAGATGCGAGCAAGATGGTAAGACTCTCTCTGCTGTAGGAGTCCATTTTTCCACACCTTCTAGACCTTATCCTAAGGGACAGATGGGTGGAAAGATGTGGTTCCGCAAACCACAGGGAGTCGCGCCTGCCGCACGTGGTGAATTTCCCCCTAGAGGCAGAGGGGGGAATAATAACAGACGCCGCCCCCGGGGGCAGAGGGAGTCCACAGAACCAGGGTTCCAGGGAATCTTTCTCTGATCAACCCTTTCAGCATCCCTGAGAAGCTGCCCGACTGTCTGCCTTCGGAGGCAGTCGGGGGAAGATTGTCTCTGTACCGGGAAGCCTGGCAATCCCTCTCCCAAGACACATGGGTACAGAAGATGATATCCGAGGGTTACAAAATTCCCCTCACTTCCCCTCCAGTACAACCACTAAGACCCCTACCAGATGTACCACCCACACAAAGGGGTCAGGCTCAGCTAGAAATAAAAAAGCTGTTAGAAAAAAGAGTCATCCAGGCAGTCCCAGCAGATCAGCTAGGATCCGGAATCTACTCCAGATTCTTTTTGGTACCAAAAAAGACTGGAGACTGGAGACCCATTTTGGACCTCAGCAGATTGAACAACTCTGTACAAAAGACAAAATTTCAGATGGTAACACTGCAGTCTATTCTACCCTTTTTGGGCAGAGACAACTGGATGTGCTCCTTAGATCTCCAGGATGCGTACTATCATATTAAGATACACAGGCGCTCCAGGAGGTTTCTCCGCTTCCGGCTGGGAGCCAGTCATTATCAATTCAGAACCCTGCCCTTTGGTCTCACCACAGCCCCCCGGGTGTTCACCAAATGCTTGGCAGTGGTCATGGCTCACCTGAGACAAAAAGGATTCCAGGTGTTTCCATATCTAGACGACTGGCTCATTTCTGCTACCACCAAGCAGCATCTTGTAATGGCCAAGGATTACACTATTCAACTTTGCAGCAGTCTAGGTATTTCTATAAATTTTGCAAAGTCCTCCTTGTCACCTTGTCAATGTATAAACTTTATAGGCGCCGTATTAAACACCACAGAAATGTCTGCAACATTACCACCTCAGAGAGTGACCGACATAAGGCGGAATGTTCAGTCCCTGTTTCAGCCCAACAGAAGGCGGAATGTTCAGTCCCTGTTTCAGCCCAACAGAGTTCAAGTCAAGCTAGTACTGAAAGCGTTAGGCCTCATGGCAGCGGCGATTCTTCTACTCCCATTAGCCTGCTTCCACATGAGGCTCCTTCAGTGGATGCTGTTTTCTCAGTGGTCCTTTCAACAGCTACCAATGACTCACAACATTTTGATAACCCCCATCTTGCAAGAATCATCTTTCCTGGTGGATGGTTTCCCCTCAGCTTTTTCAGGGCATACCTTTTGTTCTCCCCCCCCAGTTGCCACGGTGACAACAGATGCCTCCCTGATCGAGTGGGGGGGGGGCATTATCAGGGCAGGACGGTCCAGGGCACATGGCAACAATCAGAACGCCACCTGCACATAAATGTCCTGGAGATGAGGGCAGTGCTTTTGACGTTGCAAGCCCTTCAGTGCTCTCTTCCCACAGGGACTATAGCAATTCAAATGGACAAATATGTCTGTGGTGTGGTACATAAACAAGCAGGGCGGAAAAAAGTCCTACCCCCTATGTCGAGAAGCACTCAGACTTTGGCAATGGGCGATTTCCTCTCAACGGTTTCTGATAGCAACGCACATCCCCAGGAAGTCCAACGTCATAGCAGACAGATTGAGCAGAACTATCCTCATGCCTTACGAGTGGTCTCTAAATCAAGCGGTAGCAGACAGAATATTTCAGAAGTGGGGCCAGCCTTGCTGCAATCTTTTCGCAACTCCTCAAAACAGCAAGTGCCTTGACTTCTTCACACTCTTCCCTCTACCAGGCCATCCCCCCAGAGACGCTCTTGTTCACGATTGGCCCTGGGGTCTTCTATTTGCCTTTCCTCCCTTACCATTGATCCCGCAATTAATTCAGAAAGCAACCACGTTGAGATCCAAAATGATCCTCATTGCCCCGTTTTGGCCTCGACAAGTATGGTTTCCGTTCCAGCACAGTTACCTACTGGAACAGTCTTGGCATCTGGAGCCCCTTCCGGATCTGTTGACCCATCTCACGGGCAAGCTGCATCAGTCTCTTCATTTCCTCAACCTCACAGCTTGGTTGCTCCACTTCCAGCCATAGCCAGGCTTCCCCTTATTTCTCCTCCTGTTCGTGATATCATTCTGGCTTCCCATAAGTCCAATACTAGGAAGACGTATGCGAGTAAATGGAAGTGTTTTTCGCACTGGGCACAAACTAGGTCCTTAGATCCTTTCCATGCACCCATTCATAAGGTTCTAGACTTTCTGGCGGAGCTTTTTCATTCAGGGTCATCATCGGCCACTATCAGGGTACAATTAGCGGCCATTGCTAATTTTCATGTTGGGCTCTCAGAAGCAAATATTATGTCCCACAAACTCTGTAAAGCCTTCCTCAAGGGCATCTTTTTGCTTAGACCTCCAGTTAAAGATCCACCTCCACAATGGGATTTGAATTTAGTTCTAACCTCATTGATTCTGCCTCCTTTTAAACCTGCAGCTTCTTGCTCCCTCAAGCTTCTTTCTTGGAAAACTTTGTTTTTACTAGCCATAACATCTGCCAGAAGGGTATCGGAACTTCAAGCCTTGTCTGTCCGTCCCCCTTATTTGGTCTTTCACAAAGACAGGGCAACTCTCAGAACAAACCCTTCCTTCCTACCGAAAGTGTCCTCGGAAGCAAATCTAAACCACTCCATTGACTTGCCTGTCTTCTTCCCAGACTATGCCAACAGGGCTGAACAGAAATTACATTCATTAGATGTTCATCGCCAATTAAGGTGTTATCTAGACAGGACAAAACAACTCGGAAAGTCGGACCAGCTCTTTCTCTCTTATGCTGCAGGAAAGAAAGGGCTTCCGGTATCGAAGATTACTCTTTCCAGATGGTTGACATCTATTATTACCTTTGTCTATGAGTTGAGACACAAGCAACTTCCGTCTAGGCCTAAGGCTCATTCAACCAGGGCACTATCAACATCAACGGCATGTCAAGCAAGGTTACCACTAGATGCCATATGTGCAGCAGCTACATGGGCTTCCAAACATACCTTTATTGCCCATTACAAACTGGATATAGCCTTCAGAAATAGAGCTGACTTTGGTTCCAGTGTACTCAGGAGTCTGTTCCATTGAGCCACCCAGGACTAAGATGCTAGGGACGCTGTCCCATCCAGCAAGAATGAAGGCGAGAATGACAACTTAACATTAAGAAGTTATGTTCTTACCATAATGTTCCATGTTAGTTGTCTTCTTCTCACCTTCTTTCTTGCGTCCCTCCCTCCTGCCCCCTAGCCTGGATAGACTTGAGGTCTCTGAATCCTTCCATTTCTGGAGATACAACATGTTACGGTTTCCCCGTGTCCTTAGTGTTACTAGCAGGGAGCCCGTACTTGCAAATGAGGATTATGGTATTATATTTATACTATGTCTTAGCTTCCAAACGAGATCTGGGGAGTTAGCGCATGGTATTGTGGGTTATAGGGCTGCCTCGAGCCGGTAAAAATAGCTCTCGAGCTATAGTATAGGCCGAGTTGGAGCCGAGGATCGGCTCCGATCCCATCCAGCAAGAAAGAAGGTGAGAAGAAGACATCTAACATGGAACGTTATGGTAAGAACATAACTTCTTATTCTAGGCCGGTCGCCGGCTCTCCGGTTTTCAGTGAGGCACCTATGCAGCCCCTGATGACCGCATCCACAGAACCACAGACTGCCTCCGACTCCCACGTGGAGCTGGCTGGGCCTTTGGATGCTCTAAGTTTTCAGCCTACCGAAACTAACCCTTCTGAGGGAACCGAAGTAGCTGAGCAATCCACAGCTTCAGAGGGTGTCTTCAGACCTACCCAGTTAACCATTAAACCCTCTGCTAAGTCTAAGGCCCCATTAAAAACAAAGAAACATATACAGCATTCTCCAGGACAGGCTTCCATGCCTAAGAAACAAATGCTCAAAATGGCCGAAGACCTAATCACCCTGATCAAGGGGTCCCATCCCCCTCCTGATAAAAGGCCCAGACAGGATGCAGATTATGAATCTTCCGACCAGGTGTCACTTTCTTCAGATTCATCCTCAGACCTTAGGATATTCCTTACCCCCTTATGAGGATTCAGATGCTGCGGAATCGATTCCTTCAGCCTCTCCACCTGAGGACTACTCCTTTGGGGAGACCTTACATACCATGAGGGAGCATTTCCATTGGGAAGGCCAGGATTACTCAGAATCCAAGAAAAGACTCAGCAATTTCCTTTTATTGCCTCAACACAGACCCCTTGCTATTCCGCCAGTGTTAGATATTGTGGATGATGTGTACACTGAATCCAGCTTAAACCCTGACTCTTTACCTCCAGCCCCAGTTAAACCTGATAGATATTACAGAGTCCCTGACTCACAAATTTCTGTATAAAAGCCCTGTTGCTGACCCTTAAACTATTTCTCAGGGACCCAAAGGGATTAAGGCCTCATCAGCAAAAAAAACAGTTCCCTCTGACACAGATTCCAGAGCATTAGACAGATGGGGAAAGAAAGTATATACGTCTGCAACTTTAGTAATGAGAGCCTTAAATTGCCAGTTTCACATGCTAAAATATCAGCAATTTTTGATGTCACAGTTGAAGCAAACGATGCTTCCAGATTCAGATCCCCCTAATTTTAAAGAAATGCAGGATTTATTGCATGCAGCTGAACAAGTGGGAAAACATACTTTGCAATGTGGGTTTGATTCCTTAGAGGCCTCCTGTAGAGCAGCAGTTACAGGCTCTGTCATTAGAAGGCATGCTTACTTAAAAGAACATACATTACCAGACCATGCTAAGGCAAAATTATTGGATGCACCTTTGCAGCGGGATGTATTATTTGGAGTTAAGGCAGAGGAGGTATTAAAGAAGATAGAGGATAAGGCAAAATCCATGCAAACGCTGAAGGATTTCTTACAGGTTCAGCCTCCTCGTTTTAGCAGAAATTGGCCAACAAAGAATTGGTCCTTTCCAGTCACAGACAGACCTCAAAGAGGTAGATACAGACGTCCAAGAGATAGAGGTCAAGCACAAGGTCCTTACAGGCCTCGACAATGGGGTATACCAGGCCAGAAAGAAGGGGAAGACAGGCCACAACCTTATAAAAAGCAGCCTCAATGACTTCCCACTACACCGGCCAAACAGTTCTCTCTTGGCAGCCCCCTTAGGAGGAAAATTGGCACTTTTCTGTCACAATTGGCTTTGTATCACCAAAGACAAATTGGTTCTCAACATTGTATCTCAAGGTTACAGGTTCCAATTTCACACTTTACCAAGGTTAAAAAGAATGCCAAATCTGCTCAAAGACAAATTACAGCACTCACGGCCATGAGAGCTATTCAAAAGGTACCACCACAGGAGCAAGGACAAAGATTTTATTCAAGACTCTTTCTGGTTCCCAGAAAGGACAAAGCCTGGGGACCCATTCTGGATCTTTCTTCTCTAAACACTTACCTGGAAATTCCGAAATTCAAAATGTTGACACTACAGCAGCTTCTTCCCATGCTGGGCAAGAAAGCTTGGCTCGTGACTTTGGACCTCAAGGAGGCATACCTGCATGTCCCTATCAGACAAAACTGCAGATGATACCTCAGATTTTTAGCTGGTTCAATGCACTACCAATTCTCTGCACTGCCCTTTGGCTTATCTGTTGCGCCCAGGGTCTTCACAAAGTGCCTGGTACCAGTAATTGCATTTTGCAGGCTAAAAGGAATTCAAATTTATCCGTACCTGGACGACTGCCTGATTCAAGCAGAGAGCAAGGACATTCTTCTAAAGCATCTGGCGTTTGTGAAATCAAAACTAGTGCCCTCACATATTCCTGGGTGCCAGCTTGAACACAACGGCCCAGATGGCTTATTTCACGTCAGACAAGCAGGGACAACTGACTCAATACTTTCAATTGATGGCAACAAAAACCCTTGGGCTACATGGCATCTTGCATACTACTAATTCCATCTAACCGTATGCCAGACTGCATATGAGGAAACTACAGTGGTACCTAAAGAGTGTATGGTCTCAACACTGTCAAAGTTTGGAAACAGTTATACCACTAATACCTTGCCTTCAACAGGAGTTTCGATGGTGGGATCAAGCTTGTCACCTCAACAAGGGACAGCCTTTTACTCAACCCACAGCCAGGCAAACACTGACAACAGATGCATCAGATTATGCCTGGGGAGCACACATGGCAGGAAAATGTATTCAGGGCGAGTGGCCCACAGAGCAAAGGCATCTTCACATCAATCAAAAAGAGATGCTAGCTGTACAAAATGCACTTATAGCCTTCAAGGACCTGCTACATCCAGGACAACTACTACTAAAGACAGACAACACCACAGTGATGTGGTACATAAACAAGCAAGGGGGCACGCACTCCTACCCCCTCTGCAGACAAGTCATGACCTGGTGGAACACAGCTCTTGACTGCCAAGTTCACCTGCAAGCACAATTCCTGCCAGGAGAGAAAAACACACTGGCAGACGACCTAAGCAGAAACATCATGGATCCCCATGAATGGGAATTAAATCCACAAGTATTCAGAAGGATAACACAAAAATGGTGGAGCCCGGACATAGATCTGTTTGCATCCTCAATGAACTGCCAGCTACAGAAATTCTGCACAAGGAGTTACCATCCACAAGCATGGAAAGTGGATGCCCTCTCATTCAGCTGGAAAAACCTGCAAGTATACGCTTTCCCTCCTTTACCTCTCCTTCCAAAGGTACTCATAAAAGCCAGGCAAGAAGAGCCAAAGATGATGCTGATTGCACCAGACAGGCCACGCCAGCACTGGTACCCAATCTTAAAGAACTTAGCACAAGAACCACCCTGGATTTTGCCTCAAATCCCACATTTGCTGATACAGCACAACAATCAAGTACTTCACAGCCAGCTAAAGACCTTAAACCTAGCTGCATGGAAAATTCCTTAGTCAAACAAGCAATGCCTCTCTCCAAAGCTGTTATGGATGTCATTCTGGAGGTCAGAAGGCCTAGCACCAGGAAAGCCTACTCGGATAAATGAAAGAGGTTCTGTGCCTGGAACCAGGCGCACAGCCTTGACCCTCTTGTCCCAAACATTCCTTAGATACTTCAATATTTAACTGAGATGCTGGACAAGGACCTCTCCTTCTCATCAATCAAGATCCATGCCTCAGCCATTTCTGCTCATTACAACACGGATCCACCAATTTTTCTAATCCTTTGCTCAAACAGTACCTCAGAGGGGCTAAAACATAAGACCGCCCGTAGAGCACCTACCAACTTGGGACCTCAACTTTGTTTTGGAAAAATTAACTTTAGCTCATTTTGAGCCAGCTAACACAGCAGAATTAAAATACATCTCTTGGAAAACTGCTCTGCTACTGGCAATAACATCAGCACGAAGAGTTTCAGAATTACAGGCACTAATGGCAGTGGAACCTTTCCTCATTTTCCACCAGGACAGGGTGTCTTTAAGAACTAACCCTACTTTTATGTCAAAGGTGGTATCAAGTGTGGCTCTAAACCAAGCTATTCATTTGCCAACTTTCTATCCAAAACCACAGAACAAGAGGAAGAAACTACTACATTCTTTGCACATTCACAGGCAGTTACGCTTCTACTTGGACAAAACCAAAGCTTTCAGAAAATCTGAGCAATTATTGGTAGCATATGCTGCAGGAGCACATGTATACTGCGGTGGTGGTGCAGCGGTAGCGTTGTCGCCTCATAGCAAGATGTTGCCCCGTTCGATTCTCAGCTAGAGCGTCTTCTGTGTGGAGGCATGCGTGAATGGGGCATGCCTTCGTTGAAGGTTGTGCTCCAGGGCTGGTAACCCGGTACGTAAAATCCACTACCAATCATTAGCGGACCGGAGTTCCGCTGTGGTGACCTCTAACCGGGAAAAGCCGAAAAATACAAACAAATGCTGCAGGAGCACAGGGAAAAGCCATTTCAAAACAGACTATCTAAAAATGTATAGGACACTGTATACATTTCTGCTATACTCACCATGGGAAACCTTTACCTAGCAGCATTAGATCTCACTCCACCAGGGCAACAGCCACTTCAACTACCTACCTCAGAGGAGTACCTACCAAGGATATTTTGGAAGCAGCAACATGGAGTTCTGTGCATACCTTCACCAAGCATTACCATTTGCCTTTATACTACAAATCCAGAGCTGGCTTTGCCACTGCTGTGCTGCAGGGCCTTATAGCCACCCCTAATGCCTTATAGAACCAGCCTCCCTACTTCAGCTTTGGGATTCCACCCAAGTGTAATGACTGCAGCAGTGTAACACGATGAACATAGTACAGTTTTGTACCTACCATAAAAGTAGACGTTCGAGTGTAAACACTGCTGCAGTCCAGGTTACCCTCCCTCCTTCCCCTCTTACTTGCTAGTACGTACCTATGCCTTCTACCCTTTACCACCTATGGGGAGTATTTGCTGGTAACTGAAAATTGTTGTTTGCTTTTCTTATGTATGTTTTATTAGCAATTTGAATTGCCTACCTATTTGGGGGCACCTGACATCTGTGGCAAGAAAAACTGAAGAAAATGGCAGCACACTGCATCCATGTCTATTAGAAGCACCATGGAAAACCTACCCCTCAGGGGATCAGAACTCATTCCACTAGAGCTACTTCAACCTTTACAGCATTTGTCAGGGGAATCCCTACCAGGGACATCCTGGAAGCTGCAACCTAGAGTTCTCTACACACGTTCACCAAGCATTACCACTTACCTATATTTTTTTAAATCCAGAGCTGGATTTGCTACAGCAATCTTACAAGGCCTGCTAGCCAGCCCTAACACTTCTTGACTGCCTCCACCCTTCCTAAACTTTGGGAATCAACCCAAGTGTGGTGACTGCAACAGTGAAACATGAAGAACATAGTACAGTTGCATACACTTACCATAAATGTAGATGATGGAGTGTATTCACTGTTGCAGTCCTGGTTTCCCTCCCTCCAGCCCCTGGCTTTCTCTATCCTTTCTACCTATCCTCTTTATGGCCATCTTTTATGGCAGGGTATTTACTTTTACTGGATGTGTTCCACTCCATGTAATAGCTTCCTATTTTGGGGCTCCTGACATCTGGGGCAAGAAAAACTGATGTAATGGCGTCAGCTGCATGTTCTATACCCCTGACGACCCAACGTCATGGAAGAGGTGACCGCATCTGATGCAGAAATCCCAAGACTCTGGTATTCGGGCCAACTGAGGGCTACCTGCAGGCAGATAACCCAAGTGTGATGACTGCAACAGTGAATACACTTGGACGTCTACATTTATGGTAGGTGAACAAAACTGTACTTTTTAGCCAAGTTTCAGTAAGTATAACAGTATCTGGGGTGTATATTTATGGAGGCATGAAGATCCTGGATCTTGTTGACAACACTTCTTAGGTTCATGTTAAGTAGCAAAAGGTTATTTTTTTGGGGGGAGTTGGAATGTTGCAGGTAGGAAGGAATGAAAGGGAATAGTGTGCTGATGTTAGGGATAGTACCAGGATTGTCTCCAGTGAGTTATAGATATGAATAAAAATATGTTTTGAATTTGGAGAGTTTAGAAAGGAGATAGTAAAAACTCATAGGAGAATGAGTTTTGGGGTAGAGGTGTCTGTATTTGAATAAGAAGACTCCTATGACAGTAGTAGTGTAGAGAGTAGGGGTGATTTTGAAGTTAGAAGAAAATGTTTGATGGGGTAAAGAAGTTATGGTATGTGAGGAATTGAAGTTATGTGGTAAGTGTTGGAGAGATGTAATATGGCTAAAAAGTATAAGAAGAGAAATGGTCATTGTGTGTAATATGATTTTAGGTCAAAATATGTTGATGGAATAAACCATTTTAAAAGAAGAATAAGGCAGCACCTAGCAAAGGGAAATAAGATAAAATGAAGGTAGAAGGCGGATAAAATGTAGTGAAGACCCTAGACCATAGGAGAGCGGGAATTAGGTTATGAATTCAGTGTGTCTTTGGTGGAGAATGAAAGTGTGAGTGACTAGGTAGAGATAAATGTAGAAGTAATAGGGGTGGGTAGGGAAGGGGGGCAGGGTAGGGGAGCGGTGATACACCAGTGCACGAGAAACTAAGAAAACAATCACCAAGCAGTAAGTACTACCAGATGGAAACTATGACTGTCTTTAAAGTGCTAAAAGCTAGACAGAAAATAATAGATGTAAAGTGAGGAGGTTATATATCAACACAGACAAGGAGAGAAGAGAAATAAAAGCAGATGGTCTGTGATAAAAATGAAAGGCAAAGGATAAAAACAGTAAAAGGGAAATATAGCAGGAAGAAAGAGTGATGTGCTAGTTGTCATTAACAAAGGAGCTATAAAAAGGAATGAGTATGATAAAAGTACTTTTTTTAAAACTTAGTGCAGAGAACTGTTAGGCATAATTATGAGCTGAGACAAAACACTGGAATAAAGGTAGGGATCCACGCTGCATACAGAATGGGCAGTCAGCTTTTTTTTCTAGCAAAAAAAATGTAGTGTAGAGAACTGTTAGGCGTAATTATGAGCCAAGAGAAAACATCGGAACAAAGGTAGGGATCCGCTCTGCATACAGAACGGGCGATCAACTCCTATAGTCAGCAAGACAAGTCCAAATGAAACAAATTACAGGGTTAGCACACCACCAGGACTGTAGCTAGTAAATTCCTAGAAGGATTGTTCCACCATGAGATCTTAACTGCAGCTGCCCCTCTATAGTTTATATCCTGGAAGATGCTGTTCTTGGTAGCTGTCTTCTGCCAGAAGGATCTTGGTGTTCCAAGCACTGATGTGCAGAAAGCCCTTTTGGTTATTGTACCAGCACAGCTGTTGGTTAATATTTACTGGTTGTGTTTTATCATGGATGTTTTGTTTAAATAACCTTGTATTTCAGAACTTTTGCTCTTCCCTGACATCCCCAGAAGTGTAACTGGCAAATATTCTTTTGATAGAACCCACTGAAATATTTTCACCTTCAGTGTCTTTTCTGTCTGCGTGAAGAGCTTCAAATAGACAAGTAAAAAGAGGTATTTTCTTCAGGGGAAAAAAAAGGCAGAATGAAGACCTTTAAATTCTTTCTGGAGCACCAAAAGCTAAACTCCTGATGCCAAGAATTGCTTGCCCCTATGACATCAGCAAGGCCTTCCTTTGTCGTAATTCCTAAGACACACAAATGAAAGAGTAGGACAACTACTACTAAAGACAGACAACACCACAGTGATGTGGTACATAAACAAGCAAGGGGGCACGCACTCCTACCCCCTCTGCAGACAAGTCATGACCTGGTGGAACACAGCTCTTGACTGCCAAGTTCACCTGCAAGCACAATTCCTGCCAGGAGAGAAAAACACACTGGCAGACGACCTAAGCAGAAACATCATGGATCCCCATGAATGGGAATTAAATCCACAAGTATTCAGAAGGATAACACAAAAATGGTGGAGCCCGGACATAGATCTGTTTGCATCCTCAATGAACTGCCAGCTACAGAAATTCTGCACAAGGAGTTACCATCCACAAGCATGGAAAGTGGATGCCCTCTCATTCAGCTGGAAAAACCTGCAAGTATACGCTTTCCCTCCTTTACCCCTCCTTCCAAAGGTACTCATAAAAGCCAGGCAAGAAGAGCCAAAGATGATGCTGATTGCACCAGACAGGCCACGCCAGCACTGGTACCCAATCTTAAAGAACTTAGCACAAGAACCACCCTGGATTTTGCCTCAAATCCCACATTTGCTGATACAGCACAACAATCAAGTACTTCACAGCCAGCTAAAGACCTTAAACCTAGCTGCATGGAAAATTCCTTAGTCAAACAAGCAATGCCTCTCTCCAAAGCTGTTATGGATGTCATTCTGGAGGTCAGAAGGCCTAGCACCAGGAAAGCCTACTCGGATAAATGAAAGAGGTTCTGTGCCTGGAACCAGGCGCACAGCCTTGACCCTCTTGTCCCAAACATTCCTTAGATACTTCAATATTTAACTGAGATGCTGGACAAGGACCTCTCCTTCTCATCAATCAAGATCCATGCCTCAGCCATTTCTGCTCATTACAACACGGATCCACCAATTTTTCTAATCCTTTGCTCAAACAGTACCTCAGAGGGGCTAAAAACATAAGACCGCCCCGTAGAGCACCTACCCCAACTTGGGACCTCAACTTTGTTTTGGAAAAATTAACTTTAGCTCATTTTGAGCCAGCTAACACAGCAGAATTAAAATACATCTCTTGGAAAACTGCTCTGCTACTGGCAATAACATCAGCACGAAGAGTTTCAGAATTACAGGCACTAATGGCAGTGGAACCTTTCCTCATTTTCCACCAGGACAGGGTGTCTTTAAGAACTAACCCTACTTTTATGTCAAAGGTGGTATCAAGTGTGGCTCTAAACCAAGCTATTCATTTGCCAACTTTCTATCCAAAACCACAGAACAAGAGGAAGAAACTACTACATTCTTTGCACATTCACAGGCAGTTACGCTTCTACTTGGACAAAACCAAAGCTTTCAGAAAATCTGAGCAATTATTGGTAGCATATGCTGCAGGAGCACATGTATACTGCGGTGGTGGTGCAGCGGTAGCGTTGTCGCCTCATAGCAAGATGTTGCCCCGTTCGATTCTCAGCTAGAGCGTCTTCTGTGTGGAGGCATGCGTGAATGGGGCATGCCTTCGTTGAAGGTTGTGCTCCAGGGCTGGTAACCCGCACGTAAAATCCACTACCAATCATTAGCGGACCGGAGTTCGCTGTGGTGACCTCTAACCGGGAAAAGCCGAAAAATACAAACAAATGCTGCAGGAGCACAGGGAAAAGCCATTTCAAAACAGACTATCTAAAAATGTATAGGACACTGTATACATTTCTGCTATACTCACCATGGGAAACCTTTACCTAGCAGCATTAGATCTCACTCCACCAGGGCAACAGCCACTTCAACTACCTACCTCAGAGGAGTACCTACCAAGGATATTTTGGAAGCAGCAACATGGAGTTCTGTGCATACCTTCACCAAGCATTACCATTTGCCTTTATACTACAAATCCAGAGCTGGCTTTGCCACTGCTGTGCTGCAGGGCCTTATAGCCACCCCTAATGCCTTATAGAACCAGCCTCCCTACTTCAGCTTTGGGATTCCACCCAAGTGTAATGACTGCAGCAGTGTAACACGATGAACATAGTACAGTTTTGTACCTACCATAAAAGTAGACGTTCGAGTGTAAACACTGCTGCAGTCCAGGTTACCCTCCCTCCTTCCCCTCTTACTTGCTAGTACGTACCTATGCCTTCTACCCTTTACCACCTATGGGGAGTATTTGCTGGTAACTGAAAATTGTTGTTTGCTTTTCTTATGTATGTTTTATTAGCAATTTGAATTGCCTACCTATTTGGGGGCACCTGACATCTGTGGCAAGAAAAACTGAAGAAAATGGCTTTGGCTGCATCTTATATACTATACCCCTGTCACACTGACGTCAGGGAGGAGGCGACAGCAACCAACGCCGGACCAAGACTTTGGAACTCAGGCCGACTGGGGAACGGCCTGATGGCAGGATAACCCAAGTGTAATGACTGCAGCAGTGTTTACACTCAAACATCTACATTTATGGTAGGTACAAAACTGTACTTTCTCTGCACTCCCCTGCACCCAGAGTATTCACAAAGTGCCTGGCTCCAGCCATTGCATACTGCAGGCAGAGAAATATTCAAATTTACCCATACTTGGACGATTGCCTGATTAAGGCGGACAGTCAGGAATTGCTACTTTAGCCCCTGGCATTTGTAAAAAGACTTCTAATTTTACTGGGATACACCATCAACAAAAAGAAGTCACAACTGGTGCCCAGCCAGCAAATTGTATTCCTGGGAACAAGCGTGAACACAACTTCCCAGATGGCAGGCATTCCTCACTCCAGAAAAGCAGGTCCATTTGACAAACTATTTCAAACCAATGGCCACCAAAACCCACCTATCTGCAAGGAAAATACTGCAAGCCTTAGGGTTCATGGCCTCATGCATTCTGCTAATTACATATGCAACATTCTCAGGACCTGGAAACAATGATTTCTGTCATACCTTTTCTAATGGCCGAGTTCCTTTAGTGGGCAGAGGCATGCAACCACAACAAGGGACATCCTTTCACTCAACCCCTCACCGCCCAAACCCTGACAACAGACACATCAGACTATGCATGGGGGACTCACATGGCAAGCAAATGCATTCAAGGTAAATGGAGCCCAGAACAAATTCCCCTGCATATCAATCAAAAAGAGATGCTAGCTGTACAGAATGCTGTGACAGCCTTCAAATACCTTATCCTTCCAGGACAGCTCCTGGTAAAGACAGACAACACCACAGTTATGTGGTACATAAACAGGTAGGGGGGAATTCATTCTTACCCACTCTGCAGGTTAGCCATGGCCCTGTGGAACACAGCCTTGAGCAACCAAGTGCACCTACAAGCTCAATTTCCAACTCATTCAAACTTCTAACCCAGAGGTGGGGAACACCAAAGGTGGACCTTTTTGCCTCCCTCCAAAACCACCAATTGAGCAAATTTTGCACCCGGAACCCTCACAGCAGAGCATGGAAGGTGGATGCCCTCTCCTTTACATGGGAAAACCTCTCAATTTATGCCTTTCCTCCTCTGCCCCTCTTCTCAAACGTGCTACTCAAGATCAAACAGGACAGGCCAAGGGCAATATTTATTGCACCAGACTGGCCACGCCCGCACTGGTACCCACTCCTACGCAGTCTGACAGCAGTGCCACCCTGGCACCTACATCAGACACCTTCCCTGCTTTCTCAGCAGGAGGGACAGATTTTGCATCCACAGTTGCAAACCCTAAACCTTGCACCCTGACTTATCCCCCGAATACACCACTAGCATCCCTCAGCAAACAGGTGTGGGACATCATCCTTGAGGCCAGAAGGCCTCATACTAGGAAATCCTATGCTGAAAAGTGGAAAAGATATTGTTCTTGGAGTCAGTCTCAAGGAAAGGACACAGCTATGCCCACCTTACCTCAAATCCTTTATTACCTAGCAGAGCTGCTCCACAGAGGCCTATCCTTCTCATCCATTAAGATTCATGCCCCTGCCATCTCGGCTCATTATAATACTGAGCCACCTCTCTTTTCTCACCCTTCCTGAGAGGAGCTAACAATTTAACCTCCCCCTAGGAGAGCTCCCACCTCGGCTTGGGACCTTAACTTTGTACTGGAGAAGCTCACACTTCCACATTTGAAAATGCTGATTCAGCAGAGTTAAAATATCTCTCTTGGAAATCAGCCTTACTTCTAGCTATTACGTCAGCAAGAAGAGTGTCTGAGTTACAGGCACTAATGGCGGTTCAGCCCTTCATTGTTTTTTATGCTTACAGGGTTTCCCTCAGGACTAACCCATCCTTTATGCCCAAGGTGATATCCAGTGTGGCTTTAAAACAGTCCATCCATTTGCCATCCTTTTCCCCTAATCCTCAGAGTAAGGGGGAAAGGATCCTGCACTCCTTGGACGTGCACAGACCGCTCAGGTTCTACCTTGACAGGACTAAGCCTTTCAGAAAATCTGACCAGCTGCTAGTCAGCTTTGCTACAGGGGCAGAGGCCAAGGCCATTTCAAAGCAAACCGTTTCCAAATGGATAGCACACTGCATCCATGTCTATTAGAAGCACCATGGAAAACCTACCCCTCAGGGGATCAGAACTCATTCCACTAGAGCTACTTCAACCTTTACAGCATTTGTCAGGGGAATCCCTACCAGGGACATCCTGGAAGCTGCAACCTAGAGTTCTCTACACACGTTCACCAAGCATTACCACTTACCTATATTTTTTTAAATCCAGAGCTGGATTTGCTACAGCAATCTTACAAGGCCTGCTAGCCAGCCCTAACACTTCTTGACTGCCTCCACCCTTCCTAAACTTTGGGAATCAACCCAAGTGTGGTGACTGCAACAGTGAAACATGAAGAACATAGTACAGTTGCATACACTTACCATAAATGTAGATGATGGAGTGTATTCACTGTTGCAGTCCTGGTTTCCCTCCCTCCAGCCCCCTGGCTTTCTCTATCCTTTCTACCTATCCTCTTTATGGCCATCTTTTATGGCAGGGGTATTTACTTTTTACTGGATGTGTTCCACTCCATGTAATAGCTTCCTATTTTGGGGCTCCTGACATCTGGGGCAAGAAAAACTGATGTAATGGCGTCAGCTGCATGTTCTATACCCCTGACGACCCAACGTCATGGAAGAGGTGACCGCATCTGATGCAGAAATCCCAAGACTCTGGTATTCGGGCCAACTGAGGGCTACCTGCAGGCAGATAACCCAAGTGTGATGACTGCAACAGTGAATACACTTGGACGTCTACATTTATGGTAGGTGAACAAAACTGTACTTTTTAGCCAAGTTTCAGTAAGTATAACAGTATCTGGGGTGTATATTTATGGAGGCATGAAGATCCTGGATCTTGTTGACAACACTTCTTAGGTTCATGTTAAGTAGCAAAAGGTTATTTTTTTGGGGGGAGTTGGAATGTTGCAGGTAGGAAGGGGAATGAAAGGGAATAGTGTGCTGATGTTAGGGATAGTACCAGGATTGTCTCCAGTGAGTTATAGATATGAATAAAAATATGTTTTGAATTTGGAGAGTTTAGAAAGGAGATAGTAAAAACTCATAGGAGAATGAGTTTTGGGGTAGAGGTGTCTGTATTTGAATAAGAAGACTCCTATGACAGTAGTAGTGTAGAGAGTAGGGGTGATTTTGAAGTTAGAAGAAAATGTTTGATGGGGTAAAGAAGTTATGGTATGTGAGGAATTGAAGTTATGTGGTAAGTGTTGGAGAGATGTAATATGGCTAAAAAGTATAAGAAGAGAAATGGTCATTGTGTGTAATATGATTTTAGGTCAAAATATGTTGATGGAATAAACCATTTTAAAAGAAGAATAAGGCAGCACCTAGCAAAGGGAAATAAGATAAAATGAAGGTAGAAGGCGGATAAAATGTAGTGAAGACCCTAGACCATAGGAGAGCGGGAATTAGGTTATGAATTCAGTGTGTCTTTGGTGGAGAATGAAAGTGTGAGTGACTAGGTAGAGATAAATGTAGAAGTAATAGGGGTGGGTAGGGAAGGGGGGCAGGGTAGGGGAGCGGTGATACACCAGTGCACGAGAAACTAAGAAAACAATCACCAAGCAGTAAGTACTACCAGATGGAAACTATGACTGTCTTTAAAGTGCTAAAAGCTAGACAGAAAATAATAGATGTAAAGTGAGGAGGTTATATATCAACACAGACAAGGAGAGAAGAGAAATAAAAGCAGATGGTCTGTGATAAAAATGAAAGGCAAAGGATAAAAACAGTAAAAGGGAAATATAGCAGGAAGAAAGAGTGATGTGCTAGTTGTCATTAACAAAGGAGCTATAAAAAGGAATGAGTATGATAAAAGTACTTTTTTTAAAACTTAGTGCAGAGAACTGTTAGGCATAATTATGAGCTGAGACAAAACACTGGAATAAAGGTAGGGATCCACGCTGCATACAGAATGGGCAGTCAGCTTTTTTTTCTAGCAAAAAAAATGTAGTGTAGAGAACTGTTAGGCGTAATTATGAGCCAAGAGAAAACATCGGAACAAAGGTAGGGATCCGCTCTGCATACAGAACGGGCGATCAACTCCTATAGTCAGCAAGACAAGTCCAAATGAAACAAATTACAGGGTTAGCACACCACCAGGACTGTAGCTAGTAAATTCCTAGAAGGATTGTTCCACCATGAGATCTTAACTGCAGCTGCCCCTCTATAGTTTATATCCTGGAAGATGCTGTTCTTGGTAGCTGTCTTCTGCCAGAAGGATCTTGGTGTTCCAAGCACTGATGTGCAGAAAGCCCTTTTTGGTTATTGTACCAGCACAGCTGTTGGTTAATATTTACTGGTTGTGTTTTATCATGGATGTTTTGTTTAAATAACCTTGTATTTCAGAACTTTTGCTCTTCCCTGACATCCCCAGAAGTGTAACTGGCAAATATTCTTTTGATAGAACCCACTGAAATATTTTCACCTTCAGTGTCTTTTCTGTCTGCGTGAAGAGCTTCAAATAGACAAGTAAAAAGAGGTATTTTCTTCAGGGGAAAAAAAAGGCAGAATGAAGACCTTTAAATTCTTTCTGGAGCACCAAAAGCTAAACTCCTGATGCCAAGAATTGCTTGCCCCTATGACATCAGCAAGGCCTTCCTTTGTCGTAATTCCTAAGACACACAAATGAAAGAGTTGCAAAAAATTAAAGTCGTAGAACGCAGTTACCTACGAAATAGAAGAGTGCACAAAGCATATGTGAACCCTGCTAGACCCACATGTTTGAGGACATTACCTCTGTGGCGTTTACAGGTGGTTAGGCCCTAGTATATAAAACACAACCATTTGTTGATGCCTTTCCAGATACAGACACCATAGTGGTACCTAGTACCACAGTCCAGACTGAATTTGTTTTTGTTATTCTATTGCAGCTGGATGGAGTCCTCAGCTGCTAAACTAGGGGCTCAGATTTATAAGCACATTGAAGAAGACCTGTCTGTCCTCTCTGTTAATGAGACTTGGGGGCTCTTGACTGCTCTTAGGGTGCATTGCCTTTGAATCAGGATTTGGGCCTAGGACTGCTGTCCTATTTCCATCTGTTCTAACCTTTTCTGACAGTTGAAAGTTCACAGGAGAATACATTGCTGTGTGGTAGAGGGCTGATGGTCCCCCCTTCCTTGGCAGCTGGACCCAGCATATATAGTATATAGTCACTTGTGAGAAGACTTCCCTCTCCTGTACTAGCATCAAACTCTTGACATCAATGAAGATGAAGAGAATAACCTTGCTTAAACATCTCAGGTTTACTGTCCCTACGGGTGTGATGCTAGTGAGTTACTGTCATCAGGTTTGCTGACCAAAGATGCTTTTCAGGGGAAACTGGTAGCCTTACAAGGATGGTTGTGAATAAGAACCAAAGGAATTTCAGACTGTCACAAACGATGCAAGGACCTGCTTGGCATTGATAATAAAAAAAAAACACCACAGTCGTTTAAGTCTTCCAGACATTCCAAGATGCCTTGCAGAATGCATTCCTGGAGCCATATTTCCAACATCCAGCTTTGAGAAAACTACCAGATGTTATGTGGTCCTGTCTCGCCTACATTCTTTACTCACGGGTTCGTAGCAGAGAATCAGCTCCGACTCGGCCAACTTATTTCTCTAGCACAAAGTCACCCAGTATCTCAAGATGCACCTCGCCCTAGCCCCAGATCTCGTTTGCCGCTCATAGAGTTAGGATGTGGTCTCACCTGGCTGTGGCTAAGTACCCTTTTTCAAAACTTTTCATAAGTCTTTAGCAGTCTCTCTCTTAAAAAGCTATTTTAACAGTTAGTTTTTCATAGTGAGTGTACTGTGTAAGCGAGTAGTGTTTTTTTTGTGGTATCCCTCTGTTTTGCCAGGCTAGGCCCGTTTAAATTAGAGGACCTAGTCCTCTCCTGTGTTGTTTGTGTAAACTTGTGTTTTGTTTGGTCGGTAGTTAGATTTCCTTGCTGCACCCAAGAAACGTTTAAATTAGAGTTTCCTTGGTTGTTCATAGTTTGTTTTTTTCCCGCCTTCCTCTTGTGTCTGTCGTTGTCGGTTGAGTGGGTGCTGTGAATTACTATGTCTAAAGAGCAGAAAGAGCATAAACCCTCTGGGTTTAAAAAATGCTCAAAATGTGGCTACAAGATGTCCATTACAGATGGGCATTCTATCTGCATTTATTGTCTTGGTGCTATTCACCTGCAAGAGTCCTACAATTCTTGCCACGCTTTTAGCCCGAGGGTACTGCAGGAAAGAAAAAATAAGTTGATTTTGAAGGGCCTGGTTAAACCTTCTTTTGAGGAGTCCTTAGACTCTTCTTCTAGTACTAAGTCTAAGACTTCCAAGGCCAAGAAAAGATCTCCGGCTCCATCTGTCTCATCGGAGCCCCCCCTCGGAGAAGGTTTTGAAATTGGATACTGCCTCCTCGGCTCCATTGTCCTCGGGACCGCAGGAGGTATCTGTTGTAATGGAGTCGACCTCGGCCCTATTATTATTGGAGCCAATCACCCAGTGTTAGGCCTGAGTCTCCGGGTAGGAGATCCCGATCTCCTTCTATTTCCTCCAGATCCTCTAGGCTGTCTGATTTGGATGTGGATAGGGTGGTCCAGAGGCTCCTGCAGTCGCCGATGTTAGCAAAATTGTTCTCGGCTCCGACCCAGTCGGCTCCAGAGCCAGTCCCTATTCTTGTGCTGATGATTCCTCCTCCGAGCACCCCTGTGTCGTCTGAGCCAGAGTGCAACGCGCTGAGTGATGTTCTCGTGTCGGCTCCGATACCCCTTGCGAGTCTATCGGAGCCGACGTGGGCTCCAACCATGTCGGTTCCATCCTCTGGTTTCAGTACTCGGGTTTCCTCAGTCGGATCCGAGGGGGATACCTCGGGACTCTTTTCGGTTCCGAGCCTCCCTCTCGGTGCATCGGCTCGGGGAACCTTTACTCCAGTTGTGGTCTCAGAGATGGGTCAGTCCTCGGGTTTGGGGGGACCTGCCTCGAGGCCATGAGGAGCGCACTGGCCAGATCGTCAGTTACATCACCCGGATCGGTCACCCCTTCCCCCTACACCCCGGCTAGAGCCTCTGCCACACCCCTATCCATGGATGGCAGAGCCCGAAGATCTGACGATACCCCCATGAGCGGTTCCCAACTTTCTGAGGGCCCCTCAGTGCCAGTGCCTGAGGAGCCCCCTAGAAAGAAGTTGTGCACGAGGAAGCACATAGACTCCCAGGATGAGTCCCTCACTTCCGATACCGACCTCGAGGAGTCAGAGGGGTCCCCTAAGTCGTCCTCCGATGATGTCTCTTTCTCCGACATCCTGGAGATCTTTAGGCAGAGAGGCGACTGGCCTTCCAAGACCCCCTTTGAGGAGGAGTCGGTATTCCTCAAGGCCTTCGAAGCTCAACCCTCCACCTCCTGGGTGTCTCCACCCTTCGATGAACTCCTGGATTTGATTTGTCGAAGGGTGTGGGAGACCCCTGATTCTGTGGAACCAGTGCCCAGACGTCCAAATAAGTTTCTTTCTGCTCCCCCGAGGAAAGAGTTCTTGACCAAAGGGGTTTCCGTAGATGCCTTGGTGGTGGCGGCAGCCACTCAGCAGGAAGTTGCAGCGACTTCTTCTTCCGTCCATCCTTCTAACAAGGAGTCCAGGAGTATGGACTGGTACGGGAAGCGTACCCTGTCTTCAGCGACCTTTACTTTGTGGTCGCAGAATTATCTTTGCCATTTTACGCGGCTCCAGAGAGATCTCCTTAAGGAGCTAGGAGACACTCTGACATGTAACATGCCTGAGGCGGTAGCGCAGACTGTTAACGCCTAGTGTTCTACCCTTGGTTCCATTGTCAACTCGTCCATGAGGCTCATATCCTGTGCGGCCGAAGGGGCGAGTAGGACAGCTAGCTCAGGTGTATCTCTCAGAAGGCAAGCCTGGATGTGCCCATGTCATTTTGCAGAGGTCTTTAAGTCTTCCTTCACTGATGCCCCCTTTGATGGGTCCTCACTCTTCGGGACCAAAGTGAAAGACACCCTCACCAGATGCGAACAGGAGGGGAAGACCCTATCTGCCATAGGGGCCCGTTTCTCTCTTCCTTCTAGGCCTTACCCCAAGGCTCAGAGAGGAGGGAAAATGTGGTTCAATAAGTCACAGAAGTCTTTCCCTGCCGCTCAAGGTGAGTCCCCCTCCAGAGGCAGAGAAGGGGGAAATTATTCTGGAAGACACCATCCTAGAGGCAGAGGAGGCCCCCGCAACTCAGGAGACCGCGATTCCTTTCACGGGTCTTCCCTTCAGCATTCCTGAGGCGTTGCTCGACTGTGCTGTTCCAGAGCCAGTCGGGGGCCGAATTTCATTGCATCCGGAAGCCTGGGAAAGCATCACCCAGGATCGTTGGGTGCTTCGTATAGTTACCGGAGGTTACACTATCCCCTTTTTATCAACACCCCCTCCAGTCAAAAGAATCCCGGATGTTCCACCCAGTCAACGGGATCAAGCAGCACTTGAAGTTTCAAAGCTGCTAGAAAAAGGAGCCATCCTACCAGTCCCTTCAGACAATATCGGATCAGGTACTTACTCAAGACTCTTTTTGGTGCCGGAAAGAACAGGGGACCTGAGGCCCATTCTGGATCTCAGCCGATTGAATCACTACGTTCTGAAGTCCAAGTTCCAAATGGTCACTCTTCAGTCCATTTTTCCTTTGCTGGAAAAAGGAGTATGGATGTGCTCCATTGATCTCAAGGATGCCTACTACCACATCAAAATGGACAAGGCATCCAGGAGTCACTTACGCTTCCGGCTGGAAGCCAGTCACTTCCAGTTTCGTGCCCTGCCCTTTGGTCTCACCACAGCCCCCAGGGTGTTTACCAAGTGTTTGGCAGTGGTGACGGCTTACCTGAGACGTCAGGGATTCCAGGTGTTTCCATATCTGGACGACTGGCTTCCCACCGCCCCCACCAGGCATCTCCTCATTCAAGCCAGGGAGGCTACCATTACACTTTGTCAACAACTAGGAATTACCTTGAACTGGGAAAAGTCTGCCTTGCTGCCCTCACAGCGTGTTGTTTTTATAGGCGCAGAGCTAGACTCTATTCAGATGCGGGCCTTTCTGCCACAAGAGAGGATAAGAGTGCTGCAGTCTCAGATTCACGCATTGTTGCCCCTCAAGAGAGTTCAGGCCAGGTTAGTTCTCCAGTTCCTGGGATCCATGGCTGCCACCATCATGCTGGTGCCTCTAGCCAGGTTACACATGCGGATCCTATAGTGGCTCCTGTCGGCCCAGTGGTCCTTTCAGAAGCTTCCTCTTTCCCACTTGATACTTCTAACGGAACGGAGCAGACAGGACCTCCGCTGGTGGCTATGTTCCACCAATCTGGACAAGGGGAGGAGCTTGATTCCTATGTCTCCAGTGGCCACGGTGACCACAGACGCCTCCCAGATGGGGTGGGGGGGGGTCATTATCTTGGCAGGACGGTCCAAGGCACGTGGCAAGATTATGAGGTACACCTGCACATCAGTGTTCTAGAGATGAGAGCGGTGTTAGTAGCGTTGCGGGCACGCTCTCTTCCTCTGGGAACGATTGCTATTCACTCGGACAACATGTCTGTGGTGTAATACCTGAACAAGCAGGGGGGAACCAAATCTTATCCCCTCTGCAGAGAGGCCATGCAAGTGTGGCATTGGGCAGTGTCTTCCCAACGGTTTTTAGTGGCAACGCACATTCCGGAAAAGACCAACGTGATAGTGGACAGGCTGAGCAGAGCTATTCTGATGCCTTACGAGTGGTCCCTGAACAACCGAGTGGCGGTTCAAATTTTCAACAGGTGGGGTCAGCCTTGCTGCGATCTCTTCGCCAGCTCTCTCAATGCCAAATGCGGCAAGTACTTCACACTGATCCCCCCACAGGGGGAGTCTCCCAGGGACGCTCTAGTCCACGATTGGCCCTCCGGTCTGATCTATGCTTTCCCTCCATTTCCTCTGTTACCAAGAGTGATTCAGAAAGCCATATCCTTGGGAAGCAGGATGATTCTAATTGCTCCACACCGGCCTTGACAAGTATGGTTCCCTTTTCTTCAGCAGTACGCAGTGGACAGTCCTTGGACCCTGGACCCAGTGCCAGACCTACTGATTCACATGTCAGGACAGCTCCATCCATCCCTGTGAACCCTCAGGTTGACAGCCTGGCTGCTCCACTTCCATCACTAGTTAGACGACATTCCTTTTCACCTGAGGTGGTACACATCTTGTCATTGTCTCATAAGTCTTCCACCAGTAGGATTTTTTCCAGCAAATGGAAGAGATTCTCCATTTGGGCTCAGGCCCAAGGTTTGGACCCCTTCACAGCCCCATTTCTGTCGGTCTTGGATTTTTTAGCCATGCTTTTCCGACAGGGCTCCGTGCCTGCTACCATTAAGGTGCAGCTGGCTGCAATTTTCCAATTTTCATACATCTTACGAGCCTTCTCTTATGGGCCATAAACTTTTTAAGGCCTTCTTGAAAGGCGCCTGGTTACTTCGCCCTCCTGTTTCAGAACCTGTCATGCCATTGGATCTAAACTTTGTGTTACAAGCCATCACTTCACCGCCCTTTGAATCGGCTGCCACCTGTGAATTAAAATTTCTATCTTGGAAGACGGCTTTCCTAATAGCCATTACATCGGCCAGAAGAGTATCAGAGATTCAAGCTTTGTCCATTAAACCTCTGTATTTGACCATTCATAAGGACAGAGTTTCCCTGAGACTTAACCCGTCCTTCCTTCCGAAGGTGCCATCCACCATTAATCTTCATCATTCTATTGAGTTACCAGTGTTCTTTCCAAACCTTTCCAATAAAGCAGAGTTTAGATTTCACCAGTTGGATGTGCACAGACAACTAAGATTCTACTTACACAGGACTAAGCATATTAGGAAGTCTGATCAACTGTTTGTGTCCTTCTCAGAAAACAGAACAGGTTGTCCTATTTCCAAGAGCACAATTTCTAAATGGATCAAAGATTGTATTTCCTTTATCTATTTGTCAGCAGGCAGAAATTTACCCTTTCCCGTCAAAGCTCACTCTACCAGGGCAGTGTCTACATCAATAGCTTACCATGCCAGGCTTTCATTGGATGATATTTGTGCTGCAGCCACCTGGGCCTCTCCGCACACTTTTATTACTCATTACAAGTTGGACATGGCTTCTAGGGGCGGGCTTCCTTTGGTTCCACGGTTCTCAGGAGTATTTTCCTATGAGCCGCCCAGGATAGAGGTGCTGGGGACGCTGTCCCGTGAGTAAAGAATGTAGGCGAGATAGGACCACATAACATCATATAGTTATGTACTCACCATAGCGATCGATGTATGTGGTCCATCTCGCCTCACATTCTTACGTACCCTCCCACCTGCCCCCTTCCTATAGGAATTGGAGGAAAATTGACTCTGAGAACCCTTCAATGTCAGTTGTTTTTTCTTTCCTTTTTGGCTGGAGCTCCTTCCAGTCGCGGTTGTGTGTGGGGTGTGACTGGAATGGCTGCAAACTAAATCTGGGGCTAGTGCAAGGTGCATCTTGGGATACCGGGTTGGCCCAGCCAATTAGAGACTTCGTGCTAGAAAAATAAGTTGGCCGAGTCAGAGCCGATTCTCTGCTCTGAACCCATGAGTAAAGAATGTGAGGCGAGATGGACCACATACATCGATCGTTATGGTGAGTACATAACTACCTGTTTCTACAACATGGAGGACAATGATAAATATTTCTACAGAAACTCTGTAGGTGGCTGTTATTTCACTTAATGTGAGAAAAGTTTTGAGATTGGCAACTGCCAAGTAGTAAGATAGTAGAATCTTAAATTGGTTTGGCAAAAAGATTTACACATTTGCCACCTTGGGTGTTTGAGCTGTTACTAGCCAAACTCACGTTTCATAACCAAGGGGCATTCTAAAACAAATGGGGGAAGTTGGTGGGTTTTTAGTGGTTACCAGTGTTGTACTGAAAGTTCATTAGATGTATTTAAAGCATCTTATAAGATAGGGAAAGCATGCAATTAAGTGTGGGCATAACATCATAAGTTTGCCAGAGCTTTAGCAACTGATACTGTTGTCAGAAGGAACATTTGTCTTAGGATTCAGCACCTCCTTGAGAATGGGAGAAATTATTAATGCCCCCCCCCCCCAATCTTAGCTTTTCAGCCCTCCTGTACTTAAACTATTTAACAGACTTGAATAAAAAGGTAAAACATTGCAGATGAAGCAGTTTTTTGTTCCCAGCATTTCAGAAATGAAGTAGAAATTATTCCATAAAAAGATCTGACCCTTTTATAGGAAACAAATAAAGGGTGTCCATTATTTGTCTGTCTACATATTTATCTTTGACCGGGATAATCCCACTAGCTAGTAGCCTCTCTTCAGGGAGACCTAAGGTAGTATTTATAGTATTAGGGGAAATTTGGCCAGGGATATTCCATAGGTGCAGTGGGATCTTTTACATCCACCTGAGCTACCATCAGCTCAGGCAGATAGGACCTTAGTTTAACATCTCATATGATGGATGATATGCTCAGGCATACAGCCCCTCTTATGCTTCACTGCAGTGTCAGCAAACCATCTACTCTGTGTGGGAATAAAACCCATGACCTTTAGCAACAGAGGTGAATGTACTACGTGTTGCACCACTGACACTGCTATGTATTCTAAACAGTAAGAGACATTTTGAGAAATGCATCCGAAAAGAAGGTAAAAGGATAGAGCATTCAGCTAGGAGGGAAGTGAGGTAATAGACCCTCCAAAGTAATGTCCCTACCATTTGTGACGATGAGTGTCTCTCTTGTTCCCATCCCCTTCCCTTCCTCCTCTCCACAGTGTAGACAAAAGGTTAAGATTTTTCAAAGACCAGAAGCTTGTTTTGATTTCAGACACCTGTGTGAGAGAAATTGTGTTCACTGGTTACAGGATGGCATTTGAAAGCTGTTTTTTCGGGTGGGGGACACCAAGTTCCTGCAGACCAGGTAAGTCTCGCGAGCGGATCCAGTGACAGAATGTTGTTTAGCTTCTGTAGCATTAGAAGAAATTCCTTCATCTGTAATAGGGACATATTTGATTCAGGACTATTTCTGTTTCTAAGAACAAACAGGCCATGACAAACCTATGCATCTTTACTCCTTGAGCATTTTTTTAGTTTAGAAAGATTCAAGATATCCATACAACAGACACCATTACCACTGATGTTGATCCAGGTCTTGTTTGTGACATTAGAGGTGAAGGATGGTTATCTCCACATCCCCACCTCCTAAGGTCCCAGGAAATTTCAGTTTCTGAGTGGTCTCCAGTACTTCAGTTCATCCTCTTTTTCTTTCAGCTCTTTACTGCACCTGGGTTGTTCAGCAGGTGACTGCCACACTGGTGTTTGCCTACATATGTAACAAGGTACATTTTTACCTATACCTAAGGCATCTGTCTTATACATCCCAAGTACAGGCTCACTTCCATGACTAGTTAAAAACCTAGACATGACCATTTCGTGCATGACAAATCTGTGGATTTCAACAAACCAGTAAAAATCATATCACCCCTCCACACCCTTCAAATAAAGAAAGGGAAAAAAAATATCTTTGTGTACATCAACCTATCAGATCTCTCAGCAGAGTGTTCCTGCCCCAACCAAAGCCAATCTCTTGAATACTGTTTTCCTGAATTTTGTACAATGGGAGAGATTAAATGCAAGGGAGATCCTCAGGTCTCCTGGGTACATATCAACATCCCTCTTTACTATTCTCTTTCCAAGTTACATATGAGGAAAATATACCAGTTCCTAAGTTCTTTTAGCACTTGTATTCCTTGGACATTTCTCTCTATTTGATCCTGACATCTGTAAGGAATTGTTTTGATGAGTGAACCAAGTGATAAACAAGCTTGAGATACTCTTTTCTTGTGCCCAGAATTTCTGTACCCTGACAGTAGATGTCTTGGCTTTGGTGGCCCATGCCACAGAATTCAAAGTGCATTACCATTAGGAGTGCAGTGTAATAAACCTGCTTGTTAATGTGTAGAAAATATTAACATTATATATGCTTTTCAGATTCCCAGGGAAAACTTGTATATGGAGAGCTCTTTTTTCATTCATTTGTAACAACATGGGTCTGCACACATGGGTTGTAAAGTTTAATGCCTGTGTGAACATTTACCACAAGTACACTTGTTGGCAGTAGCCTGTCTGAGATGTCATGAAAAGGAACCAGAAATGGCACAGCTGCTCTTCTCTTTGAGTGCCAGCTTGGAGTCCGCAGTGTATGAGACCAGCCCAATGTAGAGGCATCTAGAATACAGACTCTGTCCATTAGGCTGATGTTTGCCTGTGACAATTTCCAGTGCGTCATGATCCCTAGACTCAAACCTCTGCTGCTTATTGTTACTCACAGTTGTAATTTTTCTTCCCAGGGTGTACAGACTCATTTTTGGTGACAGGCTGCTGTCCATTTTATTCAAGACATCATGTGAAGTCCTTGGTGTGAGGCTGCAACTATGTCCAGCTCAGGGTACATATCTGGAGCTCTGAAAGTCAGGCCAGAAGAATGGGCATCTGCATGAGGCTATTCCATTGTATGAGGAATTACTCAGCAGTGGTTCCCTAATGAATGTGAACAATAGTCATAATAAAAGAAGCATCAACAAAAGTATTTTTACAAGAGACAACTCCCTGCAGACCCACAACCAGTGCTAGTGCTGTACTTTCTCTAGGATTGCACTGTTTTGTGAAGAGAAATCCCCAGTACACCATTATCTCACTCTTCAGTGTGAAAACCTTGTATAACACATTAGTTATTGACAATTTGTGTCAGCTGGTAGTATAGCAATAATAAACCTGAACACCCTGCATCAGTAATCTCTTGTTCAAATGTATACTGTTATGTTGAGCATTCTCATGTCATCTGTAATCTCTCCGTGAGTGTGTTAACCAACATGCTGTGCTTTGTCTGAGTAGCATGTAGTACATTAACCAACTGTAGGACCTGTATGGTCAGTCAAGACCATTTTTTAGCCTTCAGAAACTAACTTGTCTTTCGGCTTTTCCCAGTTAGGGGTCGCCACAGCAGAACTCCGGTCCGCTAATGATTGGCAGTAGATTTTTACGTGCTGGCTTGCTGGGCCCTAACCCACAACCTTCAATGAAGGAACGCCCATTCACGCATGTCGACACACAGAAGACGCTCTAACTGTGAATCGAACGTGCAACGTCTAACTGTGAGGCGACAGTGCTACCGCAGCACCACCACCGCAGTCATAGTTAGACATTGCACGTTCGATTCTCAGTTAGAGCGTCTTCTGTGTGTCGACATGCGTGAATGGGCATTCCTTCATTGAAGGTTGTGTGTTAGGCCTGGCAAGCCAGCACGTAAAAATCTACTGTCAATCATTAACTAATTTCCATTATGTAAGTAATGGTTTAGTCTTTAGGTACCCTGGGTTTTCTAGCTGAGAAGAAAAGAGGATAATTCTGTTTTAGGAGATGCATTTGGATAGAAATGAACATATGATTATGATAAGAAGAGGGTTTCAGTGTGGATATTCATCAGACTATAGGGGACAGAAGAAAAAGGTAGTGTGGTATTGGTAGGCAGAAGTGCTCCATTTGTGGTAGAAGAGGGAAAAACACAATAATGGAAGATGTCTGTCTGTGACAGAATACTGGCAAAGAAAGAGAAGTACCTTGGTGCGTATTTATATTTATTCTAAAACTGCAGTCATAATACAATTTAAAAGGATTGTGGGAGAAATTATCAGTTTCCAGCAGGGCATTTTATATTTACGTAGTGACTGAAATTTAGTTTTTAAAATGGAAAATGTGTCAGGGTGGCCTAGAAGGGGAAATGAAACTAGATGAGGTAGATTTTTAAGGAATGTGTAAGTATTTAGTAAGAATGGTGAGATGTAAGGAGCAGCAGTTCAGAGAGAATTTACATATTCTCCAAGATGGATGCAATATCTGGCTAAGTTAGACAGTAACTAATATATATCACAGAAGCATGTGAATTTGATTAAAAGTGTTGAAGTCCGTCCTATAACACTATCTGACTATGTACCTGTAGGAGATAAGGTAATGATGCAGGAAACTGAAATTGGTATTTCCCCAATTATTTATTTAAAAAGGGGAATTTAAGGAATGGACAGTAAGTAAAATTCAGGAGTTACTAGGGCAAATAGAAATCATTCTAGAGCGACTGGCCTGGAGTTTGGGATAAAATGAGTATGGATTTTAAATGTATAGTAGAATTAAGGGAGAAGGAGATGTGGGAGAAAAGTAACAAAGCTGTTTAGAAAGACTGGCAAAAAATAAACTGTTGCAGAGGAAGGGTGACACTTGTAGATCAAAATGAGTAATAGTTGCAGAGTTGGAAGAGCAAAATAACAAAGCATTTGGATAATATGCAAGAGGTTAGGCAAGTAGTAGTAATTTTTTTTTATAATAATCCCAAAGCACAAAAATGTTAACTACATAGATTTAAGCAACATAAAGTGGAAAGTGCTGTAGCAAAACTTTGAGACCCTAGAACAAGAAGGTTAACTAGAAATCCTGGAGAGAGTTTCAGGATATTTGGGCTATTTTATAAAAAATCTGTAAAGAACAGAGGAGTGGGGAAATTAGGAGAAGATGCATGGAAACCTTTAGATATTCTAAAGCTGGTGAAGAGGAAGTTCAACAATTAACAGTCATGGTAGATAAGGGACAAATAAAAAAATGTGATATGTAATTGAAGGGTAGGGAGGAATGGTTGTCCTGCAAGTTTGAGTGACTGTTTTTGTGCAAAGGTTTTATGTTGTAGTGAGTTTCACTGCAGTGTGTTTTGTGTGAGCTGGCAGTGCACTTTTGGGGATTTTTCTCCTTATCCACTGTAGTGCAGCATATACACATATATATATATATATATATATATATATATATATATATATATATATGTGTGTGTGTGTATGTAATAATTTGGGAGATGTGCAGGGGAGTTTAACCCTTGCAAAAAAATATTTCTTTCTGTTTTTTTGCATTTTTCATCTCACAGTTTTCAAAATGTAATTTTCAGTAAACAGTGAGCCAAAAAAAAAAAATTCTTTATACATTGTACATAAATTTGTGTGTGCGCGCGGGGGAGGGGGGGTTCTGCATCATGGAGGAAGACACAGTAGTGTTACCAAAGGGAGACGAGGGTCATGTTGACCATGCCTCATATAGACTAATTTCAGTCTCAAACCATGATTACAAAATGTTTATGACTATATTAGCTAAGAAAGCAAAACTGTTACCAAAGCTGATAGGTATGGATAATTGAGGTTTTGTGGAAAGGAGACAAACATTTGGTAATGGTGATTTATAGGGAGTTGAAAAAAAAACTGTATTGGTTAGTTTGGATGCAGAGAAAGTGTTTGGTATGATTTTCTGGGAATTTGTGAGTAATACAATGTTAATACTTGCATTACCAAATAATATAATAGAGTTAATATGGAGAGTGTATAATGGATTAGAGAGAAAAGTAATGGTGGTTGGAGTTATTTCTGACAACTTGAGTTTGAATAATGAGACCAGCAAGGATTTCTTCTTTTCTTTCTCTTAATGTGTTATACTTGGAACCTTTAGCTAAAAGTAAGAGATTCACAAATTTAGGGATATAACTGGTGAGGTAGCCAAGAAAATATAACTTTGTGGATGATGATATGTTGATTTTCATCGTGATCACTGCTGCAGTAGGCTTAGCTGTATGCAGTCATATATTGCTAAAGCTGTAACAGCTAACCAACTTCCAAAGCTTTAAGGGCACCTTCAGTACCCCCAGTTTGTTAGTCAGTTTAAGCTGGTTTGAAATGAGGGGTTGTGGAGCCAAGCTTTTCAAAGTTTTCTTACCACCGAAGAGCACTCCTCTTGCAGACTTTTCAGGGTTGGCTGCTAGTGAACGCTTTCTATTTCTAGGCAGATAAGTTCCCTTCAGAGAAAAAAAAACTTCCACTTTTCTCTTTTGATATCGTGTTTGTTGACTGTCTTGTGACTTTTAGTAACTTTTTAAGCATGGGCATTACTTTTTATTTTTGAGGGAACAAAGTTGATAAATTCATTTAAAACTACTTTTTGTTATTTTATTTCTGCATGCTGTGGTAAGTGTTTAAATTCTTCTTCCTTGTTACTTTATATATATATATATATATATATATACATATATATAAAATGTACTGCTTACCTGTTTTGTCGGCTACCGCTTCCCCAGGAGTCTGGCATCTTTTTCAGCTTTACCTTGTAACAAACCTACCAGTTCTTCAGTTCTTCCTTCTACAAGCCACAAAAGAAGAAAATTAATAAACAGCCTTTGCCACAACAGCAGGCTGCTAATTTGCCTCAGCTGCATATGTATGACTTTGCTGTGGCTATTTCTGGTTCATCAGAACATTCATCTTTTTTATTGGCTCTTTCTGATGTAGTCCTCCAGCTGCCATGGACTTGGTGTTAGACACGTCCTCTGCAACTGTTGGTGTGCCTTTGGCGGGTAAGGGAGAGCCAGTCATGTCAATCCTGAGAGAAGATGCAGGGAGTTCCTCTCTGTTAGTATGGGATGATCTTTCCCTGGGGAAGTTTCACCTGCTAAAAGTGGGTCTGCTTCTTTAGAATTTCTTGTCAAAAAGAAGTAAAAGCTTAAGACACGTCTTCCCCAGTCTTAGTTACTCTGGTCATGAGTGATTTATTGGGCTTAGCTGAGGGTTTATTTCAAGCTAATGTCCGTCCAGTTCTACTGTATTTGGGAAGAGGAAAATGGATTGTTTATTTTTTGAAGTGTCAAAATTTTGAACCATAAGTGACTGTGAAAAGGGATATCATCTGTTTTGGTTTTCTCCACAGGTTTCTGTTTCAGGTTCTGAGGAGAGTGTAACTTATGTCAGTCCTTTTAAAGAATTCTGTTTCACAAACTCTTTCCAGAGTGAATCATTGTTTAATTGGGAATGTAATGACATTCCACTGATTCTGAATAAGTATTATGATTTATTGCAGCTAGAGTTTCCTGAACTTAACAGTTCCTCCTGGTTTTTGAGCACTGGAGAATTTTTTTGTGACAGCCTGTAACTTGCCTGACAGACAGCCAGCTGCCCCAAAAAAGCAAATAGATTGTCTAAAGTTCCTTATTCTTATAAGTTTTTGTACACTAATCCCAGATCAGATCAAGCAGTTATTTCTCTGATGAACCCAGTTGCTGCTTAACATCTGGCTAATACCATTCTCTGTCCTTCTGACAAGGATGGGAAAGCATCTGCTAGATTTGTGGAGAAGGTATATTCTTCTGCAATACTTAGTTTTTTAGAATTCTCAGCTGTCATGGTCATGTGTTAAAGTTTGTGCATGCCTCTTTTGAGAAAGTGATTAACATGACATCTTTTTCTTCTTCTGAGGAAAAACATCTTTGTGTAACTAATTGCTAGTCTGTCTCAAAAGGCTGCCCACTGTTTGAAATGCACTTATGATCCTGCTGATTCTACTTCCAGGGCTGCAGTCACTGGAGGAGGTTTGCTTGGTTGCATACCGAAAACCTTCACGAGGATGTCAATGCTGAAATTTTGAATTCTTCTTTTGACAGAGAATTAATTTAGATCTTGCCTGGGATATAGCTTTTCAGCACAGTCTCACTCGACATGCATCTTGCATACTGTCGGAGTACCATTATGTGGCTGACAGGCTGAACAGGTCCAGGAGAGGGCCTCATGAATGTAAATTGGATCAGGGGGCTACCAGAAGATGATCCAGCTGTAGGAAACACCTCAACTAGATTTTTAGAACTCCATCCACAACAATCAGTTGACAAAATTCTGCTCCAGAACTCATAAGAAGTTTTGAAAAAGATGCTTTTTCTTTACCTCGGACAGGAATTTTCCTTTATGCTTTTCCACCCTTTCATTAATATGCAGGGTCATGCTAAAGATTCATAAGGACTCTCCAAAAGGTTATTTAGGTGACTCCCCCTTGAGCCAGGTACAGTGGTTCTCCCTCAGGACAAGCAAGGGGGTATTTAATACATCCGAACCAAAAACAACTGCAGTCAACTGCCTGAATGATAGAACCTTAATACCTTGTAGGTGCTTCTTTTCTGAGAATGTGAAGAAAGGTATTGAAGGAGGCAAGAAAATCTATTGCTAGAAAAATCATATCAATGAATGGAAAATATTTTATAGTTGTGTTTCTTTTGATATGTGCTTGTGTAAGTTACTGTCATCTGTCCTTTCTTACTCCTACTTCAGTGTTCGTTTGAAAGCCATTTCAACGTATCTGCCCATGGGTGTCCTCCTTTCAATGCCATCTCATGTGAAAATGTGTTTGAAAAGGATATTGCATACCAAGCCTTCTAGAAAACAGGTAGCATTTCCTTGGGATCTTAATTTTGTCTTGGAAAAACTTACTCTTGCTCCATTTGAACCAGCTCATCAGTCTGACTTGAGGTTCTTAATGTGGAAGGCAATGTTACTGAGTACTCTGACTTCTGCAAGAAGAATATGTGAGATGTAAACTCTTATGGTGGGTCATCCTTCTCGTTTTCCGCTAAGATAGAGTTTCCTTGGATTAATCCTTCATTTATGCCTGAAGTGGTATGTGAGTTTATCTCAAGGGAAGCTGTCCTTCTCCATGTCTTCTTTCTGGAACCTAAAAATTGGGGAGAGAAGATTATCCATACCTTTGATGTCCGCAGACATCTCTGGTACTATCTTGATAGCACAGAATCTTTTAGGACTTGCATCAGTTGCTTATTTCTTGTGAAGGTAAGAAAAATGGACAACCTGTTTCAAAAGCGGACTGTTTCCAATTGGTGGTTTCATACTGTTACCTCTTGTTATACCCACCACAACAGGGTTGCCCCAGGTAGGGTCAAGATTCATTCTACCACTACCTTTGCTTCATCTGGAGCTTTTTGGAGGGTCCATATTATTTCATCGAAACTTCACATCAACTGTTATTTTGGATCGCATTTTGTCAAACATGCCATTTGTTGAACCGTTCTGATTGAGACCGTATTGTGGCGAGGATTAGGAAATTTGCAGTTTCCCCACAGTAATGCAGTCTCCGAGCTGGTGTTTATAATTAGTGGGAGATGAGGGGGGTTCAGTGAATGGCATTTCCAATTTAATGCTGTTCGATTAAATAATATAGACTCCATTTTGGAAAGTGTTGAATTTTAGAAGTATTCTAGAAGCAACAACTTGGCCCCTCCATACATACCCTTACAAAGCACTATAAATTGGATTCCTTCTCCAGATCTAGAACAGACTTTGCTAGGGCTTTTCTCCAGTGGCTCTTGGACTCTCATCCTTCTTCCTCTCAGTCAGGCTAAGCTATGGATCTGATATTGTCCTTTTCATTCCTCCTCACTAATAGGTCTCTGTTCTGATATCGGATCCAACTTGGCCACTTTCCAAGACATTAGGATCTGAGTCTCAAGCTTCTCCCTCCACCCATAATGCACTGTACCTTCCTCAACTCCCCAGATCTTGCTTGTCGCTCGTTGTGTCCAGACTTGACTCCAGTCTTGAGCTAGTGGTGTTGGTGTATTTTTTGAGAGGTAAGTGAAAAAAATCTTTCTAAACAGTTGTTAGTCTTAAATTCTTTATTCTTCTTTGTTTTACCTCCCTCCTACAGTTTTCGAGCAGCTTTGGGGACTTTAAAGTTTCTCCTTTCTTCTTCAGTGCCATTGACACTCTACTATCTTAACCAAAAAAAAGTATGCATTTCTAGTTAAGGTTATTTGTTATATAATCCTGTCTGTTATTTGACTGTGAAAGTTAATGGTAGTTTTTTTTTTTTTTTTTTTTGTCTTATTACCATGTGTGTGTGCTAACTGTAATAATGTCTGAGAAACCAACTGGTTTCAAGAGATGCACTTCTTGTGGGTACAAGATCCCTAACTTTGATGCCCAGAAGAAGTGCATCTGTTGTCTAGGCTCAGGACATCTAGATGTGGAGTGCATTGTGTGTGCAGCTTTCAGTCCCCAAGCTTTAGCCGACTGCAGAAACAAGCTCATTTTAAAGGGCTTGTTGCCTGCATCCTCCACTTCTGGGGCTCAAACCCCCTTAAACAAGCTAGCACCAAGCGCCCCCTCTCAGCTTCTGCTGGGGAGTCCTCAGAGCATAGCAGGAAAAAAATCTAAGGTCTCGTATCAGTCGACATCGGATCTGAGCACCTCCAGAAAATCTTCAGGTCAGAAGATTTCTTCGGATCAGTCAGCTGCAGCTCCTTGTGTTTCGAAGCAAGCGTTGGATCTGAAGGATCTGTCGGATCGGTCTTCCGTGGCTCTGAGCACCTCTAAGCGACTACGGATCCTATTATGATGTCAGGATCCCCTGTTCCTGGCACCACCTCCTCGGATCCCAGGGCTTCGGATTCGGTGGTTAGGAGCCTGACATTGATCTTCCAGGTGGAACCAATATCCCAAGCTGTTCCCTCGAAGGTCCTTCAAACCCCATCCAAGTCAAGACATACTTCCTTGGCTTCTTCCAGGTCTTCCCGAAGCTTCACCGAGACCGATATGGACAGAATGATGTGGAAGATGTCCTTCTATTCATCTGTTAAAGTATTCATAACATGAGGGAGTTCCTGCTGTAGGCGACCCGATGTCTGCCATTATACAAAGGACTTCATTACTGTAGGGGGCGTGGTACGTTGCACGAAGGCTGTGATTGGATGTTGGTCATAAAAGTGACATTACTCATGCACCATCCTCAGAACTTCTCTGCCGCCAGATCCGAACACCAGATTCCAATGTATGGTCTGACTCAGAGTCATTTGCAATTCTTCAGAATTCACATAATTGCCCCTTTGGAGAATTTTTTGACTCTTTGCTATTGGCTTTGGTTAGGGTTCATAATCCAAGAGGAGCAAGTGGCAATGTGGACAACAAATTCCATACAAGAATAGCCACCTCCAGTGCCTGTTCTGCCTAGGTCCAAACCACAATCACAAAAGCGGCTTCTATTTGTCAGGTATTTATTCCAAAGACTTTAAGAGGACATTATCCTCCCTAGCTGTATACCTTGAGAATCAGCACTTAAAGCTCCTAGCAAAAAGAGCTAGGGAGGGATCCTTGGGGCCCAAAGACGAGTCACTTTTGAAGATGAAGGCCAAAAAGCAAAGGCCTGAGCCTTCTTCTGCACCTCTGGATACTGACATCTCTCTTGAGGCAGAGGACAGCCTGGAGATCCGCCAGTTTACAGCTTAGATTTTCAGGCCGAGCCTGAGGTCCAGGCCACCTTGGATCCGAGCTTTAGCACATCTGCAGAGCCCGGGCAAGCAACCGTGTCAGATGACTGAGGGGAACTATAGCTTGTGATTATGGAAGGTCCTAAGGGGATTCCACAGATCCTTGTTGATGAAGAGGTAGATTCTGACCTGATCGAATGTAGGCGTACGTCAGACCCTCCTACCCTACATAAAGCAGACCGGCATGGGAAAAAGAAGCAAAAAACCTAGCATATGTTCTTTGTGTTTCACTACATTTGGGTAATCTGCTGGCAGGTTGCCCTCATTCGGCCTGAATAGCAAAGTCTTGGGTCCTACGTCAGTTGCTGTCTCTTCTTCCATGAAGTCAGATCGTCAGAGGTATAAAACATGCAGCCGACGCCATTTTATCCAGTCTTTCTTGCCGTGCGGTGCCCGAAGCAGAAGCAGTTCGCAAATGCCAGTCGGCCAACTCCTGAAATTTTCATATTTCATATTCCAGTTTCAGAACCGAAGTCTTCAAACTAAAGCTAAGTACCCAGTTGGGGAAACTTTTTCTTGCTCTTTACTGATGTCAGTAAAAGTTGCATTACTTATGGGAAGCAAATACCTCATAAGGATTTTCATTTGTACTGTATTCCTTGCCTAGGCCCAGATCACAATGTGCCTTGCTGTCGGTTTTGTGCTAGATTTAACCAACGCACTATTAAGCATTGGTATATTTTTGCTTCTAAATATTTTGGTACAAGATTTGATTATCCTGAAATATTGTCGGTTAGCAATCCGACTACCGGGGTTCACAAAAAACGCAAAGAAAAAAACAGAGACAGACTGTCGAGGTCCAAAACCGGCGAAGAAGCTTCTCCTAAGCTAGTCGTCGGTACTCAGTGAGGCGCTTTTGCAGTCCCTAATGCCCACTACTTTTGAGTCACAGGCCTCTACCGAGACCCATTCGGAGTCTGGTATGCTGCGAGATTCTCAGAGTATTGAACCCGCGGATGTCTCTCCCTTGGATGGGTCCGGAGCCGCTGAGCAGGCACCAGCTTCTAAGGGTGTTTTCAGGCCCTAACATTTTTATATTAAACCGACGCCAGCAACAAAAACAAGGTCAAAAACTTCTTCTATGTCTAAAAAACCGACGCATGAACCACGTGTTCAGGCCCCTATGCCAAAAAAACAGATGACCAAAATGGCTGAGGTTTTAATTACCTTGATCAGGGGGTTCCCAACCCCCTCCCCTGCTAAGATGCCTAGGCAAGGCACTGATTATGAATCTTCAGATAAGGTTTCCATTTCTTCTGATTCCTCTTCTGATCAGGAATTTTCTATTCCACCCTATGAGGATTCTGATGCAGAGGAATCCAGCCAATCTGCATCTCCTGCCAAGGATTACTCTTTTGGAGAGACTTTGCATACTTTAAGGGAACATTTTCACTGGGAGAGTCAGGACTTCTCTGAATCAAAAAAGAGGCTTAGGGATTTCCTCCTTCTTCCTCAGCATAGGCCTTTGGCAGTACCTCCTGTATTAGACATGGTTGATGTGTTTTCGGAATCAAGCATGGCTCCTGATTCCCTGCCTCCGGCTCCTAGTAAGCAAGACAGATATTACAGGGTTCCTGACTCCCACAAATTTCTATTAAAAAATCCTGCTGCTAATCCTGAGACTATTTCTCAGGGTCCCAAGGGTGTAAATGCCTCTACAGCCAAAACTCCTACCCCCTCTGATAGAGATTCCATGGCGCTGGATAGATGGGGAAAGAAGGTTTATAAGTCTGCAACCATGGCAATCAGGGCCTTAACCAGTTTCATATGCTTAAATGTCAGTAGCATGTTATGGGCTTACTGAAACAGAAAATGTCAATTTCTGTTTGTGTAGAAAATAGAGTGTTACAGGATTTATTGCATTCAGCAGAACAGGTTGGAAAGCATACTTTGCAATGTGATTTTGATTCCTTGGAGGCCTGTTGTAGGGCTGCCATTACTGGATCTGTGATTAGAAGCCATGCCTGGCTCAAGGAGCAACATCTGCCTGATCATGTTAAAGCTAAATTGTTGGATGCCCCTTTGCAGCATGATACTCTGTTTGGTAATAAGGCAGAAGAGGTTTTAAAGAAAATGGAAGACAAAGCTATGTCTATGCAAACTGTAAAAGATTTCTTGCAAGTGCAGCCACCCAGGTTCAGTAGACACTGGCCTACTAAAAACTGGTCCTTTCCTGTGTCCAACGGAGCCACTTAAGGCAAATCCAGGCACTCAAATGGCTACAGATACCAATCAGAGTTCTTACAGGTCAAAGCAATGGGGTTCCTCCACCTCCAAATCTGGAGGAAACAAAGCACAACCCTACACTAAGCAGTCTCAATGACTTTCCTCTACCATCACCAAGCACTTATCTTTTGGCAGCCCCCTTGGGGGGAAAACTAGCACTTCATGCTCAAAATTGGCAGTTAATTACCCAGGACAAGTGGGTATTAAACATAGTATCCTAGGGGTACAGATTTCATTTCCATACTTTGCCAATTCCAAACGGATGGCCGGATCTGCCACAAAACCAATGGGCAGAGGCCCAGAAACAAATTATGTCCCTCATGGATATGGGGGCTATTTAACCGGTACCAGAAAAGGAAAAAGGACAAGGTTTTTATTCAAGACCTTTCCTGGTACCCAGAAAAGACCATTCATGGCGTCCAATACTGGACTTATCGATTTTGAACACGTTCCTGGACATTCCAAAATTCAAGATGCTGACTTTACAACAGCTACTGCCTATGCTAGGCAGGAATGCTTGGTTAGTAACTCTAGACTTAAAAGAGGCATACCTGCATATCCCAATAAGGGAATCATGCAGAAGGTACCTCCGCTTCAAAGCAGGTTTTTTGCATTACCAATTCTCTGCACTGCCCTTCGGCTTATCTGCTGCGCCCAGGGTCTTTACAAAATGCCTGGCACCAGTAATTGCATTCTGCAGACAAAGAAGCATACAAATCTATCCTTACTTGGTCAACTGTCTCATTCAAGCAGAAGCCAAGGACATTCTTCTTCAACACCTGGTGTTTGTAAAAAGACTTCTAGCATGCCTACGGTACACCATAAATGAAAAGAAATCACAACTGGTACCCTCTCAAATAATTACATTCCTTAGCTTGAATACAACTGCCCAGATGGCTTACCTCACGCCAGACAAACAAAGGCAACTGGCAACATACTTCAAACAAATGGCAACAAAAACCCAGTTATCTGCAAGACAAATTCTGCAGACTTTGGGGTTCATGACATCCTGCATTCTACTAATTCCGTATGCGAGACTGCATATGAGGAAACTTCAATGGTACCTAAAAAGTTTATGGAGTCAACATTGTCACAGTCTGTAAACAATGATTCCTCTCATTCCCTGCCTATGACAGGAGTTTCTTTGGTGGGCAGAGACATGTCACCAAAACAAGGGACTGTCATTCACTCTACCCCCTGCCACCCAAATCCTAACTACAGACGCATCAGACTATGCTGGGGGGCCCACATGGCAGGGAGATGCATTCAGGGCAAATGGAGCCCAAACTAAATGCATCTGCATGTCAACCAGAAAGAGATGCTAGCTGTTCAGAATGCTCTGACAGCCTTCAAGGACTTACTTCATCCAGGACAACTACTGATAAAGATGGACAACACCACAGTTATGTGGTACATAAACAAGCAGGGGGGGGTACACATTCCTACCCCCTTTGCAGACTAGCCATGGCCTTGTGGAACACAGCATTGACTTACCAAATACATCTTCAAGCTCAATTCCTGCCAGGAAAGCAAAATACTCTGGCAGACGACCTAAGCAGAAATCTTTTGGACCCGCACGAATGGAAACTTGATCCACAAATCATCAGTATGTTAACACAGAAATGGGGGAGCCCAGACATAGATCTATTTGCCTCTCCCCAAAATTATTAATTGGACAAATTTTGCACAAGAACTCATCACATAAAAGCATGGAAAGTGGATGCTCTATCCTTCAGCTGGAAAAATGTATCAGTCTATGCCTTTCTCCCTCTGCCTCTACTCTCCAAGGTCTTACTAAAAGTCAGACAGGGAAAACCAAAAATGATTTTAGTTGCTCTGGGCTGGCCTCGCCAGCACTGGTACCCACTACTAAGAAATATGTCTCGGCTTCCTCCATGGTACTTGCCTCAAATACCTCATCTACTCTCTCAGCAGAACTATCAAATTCTGCGCACACAGCTCCAAACTCTGAATCTTGCAGCATGGCTGATCAACTAATTATTCAAACAACACCTCTCAGTAAATCTGTGATGGATGTCATTTTGGAAGCCAGAAAGCCTAGTACTAGAAAATCTTATGCTGATAAATGGAAGAGATTCTTTGCTTAGAACCAAGCACAAGGAACAGACACAGCAAAGCCCAATATTCCTCAGATTTTACAATATTTGAATGAGATGCTGGACAAGGGCCTATCTTTTTCTTCAATAAAAATCCATGCCTCTGCCATCTCGGCTCATTACAACACAAAGCCTCCCCTCTTTTCTCATCCTCTGCTTAAACAGTATCTTAGAGGGGCCAAAAATTTAAGGCCTCCCAGAAGATCACAAACTCCTGTATGGGACCTCAATTTTGTGCTGGAAAAACTCATCCTGCCTCCTTTTGAACCAGCAGCTACTGCGGATATAAAATTTCTGTCTTGGAAAACAACCTTTCTCTTGGCAGTCATTTCAGCAAGAAGGGTTTCAGAATTACAGGCTCTCATGGCAGTGGAGCCTTTTATTATATTTACCCGGACAGGGTGTCCCTCAGGACCAATCCTTCTTTTATGCCTAAGGTGGTATCCAGCGTGCCTCTTAACCAGACCATTCACCTGCCAACATTTTACCCAAATCGGCAGAACAAGGGGGAGCGGATTCTGCATTCATTGGATGTACACAGACAACTAAGATTCTACTTAAACAGGACCAAATCTCTAAGAAAGTCTGAGCAACTACTGGTAGCATTTGCTGCAGGGTCAGAGGGGAAGGCTATATCAAAGCAGACTATTTCTAAGTTCATAGGTTCATAGGTTTATACTAGGCTATCTGCCCTAAGGCATTTATAAGCCTAGCCCAAATTTTTGTGGCTTACGCCACCCCTTATATGAAAAAAAAAAAATGTGCCCATTAGTTTGTTGGGCCTCTGTCCAGCAGTGACACAGAGATGATCCCCGGGATAAACCTACGATCTCCCATCCACAGGTCAAGATTTCTCTTGAACAGAGCCAGCGAGGTGCTCTGCCTCACATGGACCGGGATTTTATTCCACAGCATAGGGAGTCTCTGAGTGATAAATCTATCCCTCCAGCACGTCCTATTTATATCCGTGCTAAGGTTTAAGTCGCTTGCTCTAGTGGTTTTGGTGGATTTGGATTTTTTGAGGGGGAGCATGTCCATTAATTCCGGGTTGGACATGGCCTTGTATGTCAGGCACATGTCACCTCTGAGCAGACGGTATGCAACTGAATAGAGCTAGAGTTTCTTCAATCTGGCAGCATATGACAGATTTTGGAGTCCCTTTATCCTTTTGGTGAGGAACTTTTGGGGTCTCTCCAATTGCTGCAGATGTCAGGTGAGATACATCCTGAATGGGGCATTGTACTCGATCATTGGTCTGATAAGTGAAGAGTACAGGGAACAATGACCTCACTAGATCTGGATGTGAATCCCTTCATGATCAGGTGGGCAATGTAGAAGGTCTTTCTAACCACTTTAGCAACGTGAGTGTCAAAAGAAAGGCCACTGTCAACCTGGGTCCCCAGGTCCCTGATAACCTCTTCTGTGCTTAGTGGATTGCCACCTATATGGTAGCTTGGGGTTACCTTGTTTTTCCCGAAGGGTATGACTATACATTTTTTGGCGTTTAACTTCAGGCCATGGCTCTGGCACCAGCTATCTGTTTCCGTGAGTCCCTTCTGAAGGATATCCGTGTTCGATACACTTTCCAGTATGGCGCCCAGTTTGCAGTCGTCTGCAAACTTTGTCAGCCAAAGTCCTCCCATGTTGGCCTGTACTTCTGAGAAGTAGATGCCGAACAATAGGGGGCCAAGGACCGAGCCCTGTGGGACACCACTTGTGACCGGCTTGGAGTCTGACATAGCGCCAGCAACTCTAACCCTGTGGGTTCTGTCCTTAAGCCAGTTTGCAACCCATCTTGTGACATATGGGTTTACATTTAAGCTGGTAAGTTTTTCTAAAATACCCGAGTGGGGTATTGTGTCGAAGGCCTTTGCAAGGTCAAGGTAGGCTGTATGGACTGCCTTTCCCTCATCAATGGCCTTGGTGACTGTTTGGAAGAAGTCGACCAAGTTCAGAAGGCATGATCTGCCCTTGAAGCCAAACTGGGTCGGGTCCAATGTCTGCAAGTCCCCTATATCTTTGTTTATGAGCTCCATTATGATCCTCTCCATAGCTTTGCAGACTAGACTTGTTAAGCTTATGGGGCGGTAATTACCAGGGTCCGTAGAGGCACCGCCTTTGTGGAGTGGGACCACAGTTGCTGTACGCCACTCCTTGGGCACGTATCCTGTGGTAAGGCTGAGATTAAACAGCTGCCTTATGTGCGGGTTTAATTCCTCATTTAGCTCGTGTAGCACACACCCGGGGACACCATCCGGTCCCATTGATGCTGTGGATAAGCCACTGCATTCATTTCTACTACTTGCACCATGGTAAACCTGTGCCCAAGGGGATCAGATCACATTCCACCAAGGCTGCCTCTACTTCAGCAGCTTTTCTCAGAGGGGTTCCAACCAAAGACATTCTAGAAGCTGCTACTTGGAGCTCTGCTCATACCTTCACAAAGCATTATCGTTTGCCTCTCTTCTCCAAATCCAGGGCAGGCTTTGCCACTGCAGTTCTGCAGGGTCTTATAGCTGCTCCTAATGCTGTTTAGCTCCATCCTCCCATCCATAGCTTTGGGATTCTACCCAAATGTAATGACTGCAACAGTGAAACACGAAGAACATAGTACAGATGTTCATCGTGTTTCACTGTTGCAGTCATTACAATTGGGTTATCCTGCTGGCAGGCTACCCGCAGTCGGCCTGAATTCCAAAGTCTAGGTCCTGCATCAGTTGCTGTTGCCTCCTCCCTAACGTCAGTGCGCCATGGGTATAAAAGGTGCTGCCGACGCCATTTTCTTCAGTCTTTCTTGCCGCGCGGTGCCCGAAGCAAAAGCAGTTCGCAAGTGCCGGTCGGCCGACTCCTGAGATTTTCAGATCCGAAGTCTTCTTTAAAAGCTAAGTACCCCATTGGGGAAACTTTTTTCATGCTCCAGACTGATGTCAGAAAAAGTTAATAATTGTATTTCTTGTGGGAAGCAAATACCTCATAAGGATTTTCATTCTTACTGCATTCCTTGCATAGGCCCTGACCACGACATTGCTAGTTGTCGGTTTTGTGCTAGATTTAACCAACGCACTATTAAGTGTTGGTATGATTTTGCATTTCATTACTTTGGCAGAAGATTTACTTATGTAATGCCATCGGAACAGCCGACTACTGGAGTTTACAAAAAACGTAAAGAAAAAGAGAAGGACAGGCATCCGAGGTCCAAATCCGACGACTAGGCTTCTTCTAGGCCAGTCGCCGGTTCTCAGTGAGGCACTTTCGCAGCCCCTGACAACTGCTACTTTAGAGCTGCAGGCCGACGCCGTCTCCCTCGTGGAGTCAACCAGGCCTACAGAGACTCAAGGTATTGGACCTTCGGAAACTTTTCCCTCAGATGGGTCTGGAGCCGCTGAGCTGGCACTGGCTTCTGAGGGCGTTTTCAGGCCTACACAATTATATGTTAAAACTACTTCAGCTTCCAAGGCAAAGACTAAAGCAGCTTTAAAGACAAAGAGACAAGTACAACAGACCCATGGACAGGCCTCCATGCCTAAAAAACAGATGCTCAAGATGGCCGAGGACCTGATTACCTTGATCAGGGGTTCTCATCCCCCTCCTGACAAGAGGCCTAGGCAAGAGGTAGAATATGAATCTTCAGATCAGGTTTCCATTTCATCTGATTCCTCTTCTGATCAGGAATACACTCTTCCTCGTTATGAGGATTCTGATGCTGAAGAATCTATCCCCACAGCTTATCCACCTGAGGATTATTCTTTTGGGGAAACACTGCATACCATGAGGGAGTATTTCCACTGGGAGAGCCAATATTTTTCAGAATCTAAGAAAAGGCTCAGAGACTTTCTTTTACTGCCACAGCACAGGCCCCTGGCTATTCCACCTGTGCTAGACATTGTAGATGATGTATTTTCATAGTCCAGTCTGACTCCTGACTCCTTACCTCCAGCTCCTGTTAAGCCAGACAGATACTACAGGGTGTCAGACTCCCATAAATTTCTTTTTAAAAATCCTGTTGCTGACCTAGAAACTATCTCTCAGGGTCCCAAGGGGGTCAAGGCTTCCACTGCTAAAAACCGTACCCCCTCTGACAGAGATTCCTGGGCACTGGACAGATGGGGAAAAAAGATTTACACTTCTGCTACCTTGGCTGTAAGGGCTTTAAATTGTCAGTTTCATATGCTTAAATATCAGCAATACATTATGTCACAGCTTAAACAGAAAATGTTGACAAATTCTGAATGTGCAGAAAATAAAGAAATGCAGGATTTATTGCATGCAGCTGAACAAGTTGGAAAGCATACTTTACAGTGTGGATGTCCTTCAAGAATGCAACTGCAGTCATAACATATGGGTTGTCCTGCCTCAGGCAGCCCTCGGGCGGCCGGATTCCAAAGTCTGGGTCCGACGTCGGCTGATGTCGCATTTCTCTCCGACGTCAGAGCGGCTGGAGTACATAAGCATCAGCCGATGCCATCTTCAGTCTTTCTTGCCGCACGGTGCCCGAAGCAGAAGCAGTTCGCAAGTGCTGGTCGGTCAGCTCCTGTATTCTTCGAATCTGAAGTCATCAAAAAAGCTAAGTACCCCGTTGGGGACCTTTTCTTGCCTCAGCCGATGTCAGAAATTACTGAAAAAGTAAATAATTGTTTGTCTTGTGGTAAACAAATACCTCATAAGGATTTCCACTCTTACTGCCTTCCTTGCCTTGGCCCAGACCACGACGTCTCGGCCTGTGCCGCCTGTGCTCGCTTCAATAAGCGCACTCTTAGGCGCCGGGCGGAGTTCGCTGAAGACTTTTTCGGCGAAAAATTCAATTATACCATGCCGTCGGAATTACCGACATCGCAGACTCCTAAGAAACAAAAAGACCAGGACCGACATCCTCGGCCCGCGTCTTCCTCCGACACCACGCCAAAACCTACCGCGAGTGCCCCGGTTCCCTCTGAGGTGGTTATTTCACCGCTCCGAACCGAAGACCCCGCTTTACTGATACCTCCGATACCGGAAACCACACCGACGCCAGTTATTGATTTTCCTCCGGATACTGAAACCGAGGAAATACCCGAGACCATTGCTGTGGATAAGGTCACTCCTGCACGTGGAGCTGCTAGGCCTCCCATGTCCATGTCTATCAAGGCCTACACACGTGCTAAGGCAGCCAGCAAGACCAAGCACCTTACTGCTAAAGCCTTACCTCAGCCTACTCCTGAAACACAAATCATGACTATGGCCGCAGACCTAATTTCCATGATCAGAGGTTCCCAGGCCCATCCAGAGAGTGGATCCCAGCCTCCTTCAGATAAGAGGCCCCGGGTTGAACCCTCCGACCCTCTCCCTTCAGATGAAGATTCTGAGGACTCTGTTCACTCTGATAGCCAGGAAGAGCCCTTCCAGACCTATGAGGACTCGGATGCAGAGGATTCCATCCCCTCGGCCTCCCCTCCTGAGGATATTTCTTTTGGGGAAGTTCTGCATTCCATGAGGGAACATTTTAAGTGGCAAGGCCAGGAATATTCTGATTCCAGAAAGCGCCTTCGAACCTTCCTCAAAAAGCCCCAACACAGGCCCTTAGCTATACCTCCTGTGCTTGATGTTTTGGATGATCTATATTCTGACTCCAGTGTTACCCCTGATACTCTTCCTCCTGCTCCTGCCAAGCCTGACAGATACTATAGGGTCCCAGAAACGCATTCTCATTTTTTAGGGCCTATGCTGTTGATTTAGAAACAATTTCACAGGGACCGAAAGGGGTTTCAGCTACCACCTCCAAAAATCCCTTACCTTCCAACAGGGAAGCTAGGTCATTAGAGAGATGGGGGAAGAAGGTTTACACTTCCACTACTTTATCTTTGAGAGCTCTCAATTGTCTCTTTCATATGTTTCAATATCAGGATCACCTGTTAGATGATTTACAGAAAACATTGGCCTCTCCTGAACCTTTAGATAGGAAATCTTTGCAGGAGGCTGTACATAATTCTCAGCAAGTTAGCAATCACTTTCTGCAATGTGGATATGATGCATTGGAAGCTTCATGTAGGGCAGCTATGACAGGGGCAGTCATTCGTAGACATGCATGGTTAAAAGAACAACCTCTACCAGATCATGTTAAGGCAAAACTCCTTGATGCACCCTTGGAAAAGAACAAGCTTTTTGGTGCTAATGCTAGAGATGTGTTAAAGTCCATTGAGGAAAAAGCCAAGTCAGTTCAGACAGTCAAAGATTTCCTCCAGGTTCAGCCTCCCAGATTCATCAGAAATTGGCCTTCAAAAAACTGGTCCTTTCCTAATCCTGAAAGATTTCAGAGGGGTAAAAACAGGCGTGGCCGAGGAAGAGGACAATGCAGAGGTTCCTACAGGGGGCAGCAATGGCAACCAGCAAACCAAAGAAGTGACGCAGGGGTTTCTCCTGCCCCACAGGGACAATCTCAATGACTTTCCTCTACTTCCACTGACCAAGGAGCAAACAGAAGCTCCTTTGGGTGGAAAATTATCTCTGTTTTCAGACAGTTGGCACAGATTGACAAAGGGCAAATGGATTTTGGACATTATAAACCAAGGTTACAGGTTCCACTTTCATACCTTACCAAGAAAACAAGGCATGCCAAACCTACCACAAAACCAGAGGGGCAGAGGCTATCAAGCAAATTTCTCTGCTTGCACAGATCAAAGCAATAGAAAATGTTCCACAACAAGAACAGGGCCAGGGGTTTTACTCAAGACTGTTCCTTGTTCCAAGAAAAGAAACTCAATGAAGACCAATACTGGATTTGTCCGCACTAAACACTTTTCTCATAGTACCAAAGTTCAAAATGCTGACTCTACAGCAACTCCTTCCCATGCTGGGCAAGGAGTCTTGGCTGATTACTCTGGACCTCAAGGAGGCATACCTGCATGTCCCTATCAGACACAGCTGCAGAAGATACCTCAGATTTCTTGCAGGGCCAGAGCATTATCAATTCTCAGCATTGCCATTTGGCTTATCTACTGCGCCCAGAGTATTCACGAAATGCCTGGCTTCAGTAATTGCTCATTGCAGGCTCCAGGGGATCCAAATTTACCCGTACCTGGACGACTGCCTCATACAAGCAGACGACAAACTGATTTTGACAAAAAACTTGAATTATGTCATACAATTGCTACAGGCTCTGGGATACACAGTCAACTTTCAAAAGTCAAGACTTCAGCCATCCCAGCAAATAACTTTCTTAGGAGCCAAATTAGACACAGCCTCTCAAATGGCTTACCTGACAGAAGACAAGCAAAAGAAGTTAACTCATTATTTCAAAGGTTTGGCAAAGCTCATCCAGATGACTGCAAGGAGATTCCTACAGGCCCTGGGTTACATGGCATCCTGCATTCTCCTGGTTCCATTAGCAAGACTACACATGAGAAAGCTACAATGGTACCTAAAAAGCTTATGGTCTCAGCACAGCAACAACCTAGAAACAACCATACCGCTCATTCCATGCCTACAGAAGGAATTTCTATGGTGGGCCTCGGTAAGCCAGGCAAACACAGGTATGTCATTCAAAAAACCTCAGATAACACAGACCATGACCACAGACGCCTCAGACCTTGGATGGGGGGCGCACATGGAGGGCAGATGTATTCAAGGACAATGGTCTGCAAAGGAAACACATCTGCATATCAACCAAAAAGAAATGCTGGCAGTAATGCATGCCATCGAGGCCTTTCGACAACAGCTTCGGCAAGGCCACCTGCTAATCTGGACAGACAACACCACTGTGATGTGGTACATAAACAAGCAGGGGCACCCATTCTTACCCCTTTGCAGACTGACAATGAATCTTTGGGAAAAATCACTGAGTCTAAACATACAGTTGCAATCCCAGTTTGTTCCAGGCAAAGACAATGTGCTGGCGGACAGCCTAAGCAGGAATTTCCTAGACCCCCACGAGTGGAGGTTACATCCAGAAATCTTCATACGACTTACCTCGACATGGGGCAGGCCAGAAGTAGACCTATTTGCCTCCCACCTCAATCATCATCTACAAAAGTTCTGTTCAAGGACATATCATCCACAAGCATGGAAAATAGATGCTCTCTCATTCAACTGGAACTTCCTAAAAATCTATGCATTCCCACCTCTGCCACTGATGACCACAGTATTACTAAAGATCAAAGCAGAGAAGCCCAAGGGGATCCTAATAGCTCCAGACTGGCCAAGACAGCACTGGTACCCACTACTACGGAGCATATGTCACAACAAAAAGTGGGCCCTTCCCCAATGGCCCCAACTTTTGACTCAACACAACTTCAAGACAGTACATCCCAACATTCAGACGCTGCAGCTAACAGCTTGGGAGATCCCATGAATAACCTCAATCTATATCTCTCCAAGGAAGTTCAGAGGATACTAACAGAAGCCAGAAGACCATCCACCAGAAAGGTTTACTCAGCAAAATGGAAGAGATTCAGCATTTGGAATACCAGCAAGGGTCATGATGCATCATTATTGAACATCCCTTTCATTCTGGAATATTTGGCAGATATGCTACAGAATGGACTCTCATATTCTTCCATAAAAATACATGCTTCAGCTATTTCAGCTAGATATAACACTGATCCACCTGTGTTTTCACATCCTTTGTTAAGGCAATTCCTTAGGGGAATCAAGAATATAAAGCCACCAAGAAAGGCTCCAGTACCAGCTTGGGACCTCAACTTTGTCCTAGAAAAACTGACTCTACCTCCCTTTGAGCCAGCAGCTTCTGTGGACTTACAATTTCTCTCATGGAAGACAGCTTTCCTGTTGGCAATTACCTCAGCAAGAAGGGTTTCGGAACTACAGGCCCTAATGGCAATACCACCGTTCATAATTTTTCACAGAGACAGGGTCTCCTTACGAACCAACCCTACCTTTATGCCAAAAGTGATATCTAGGGTCTCTTTAAATCAAGCCATTCACCTGCCTACTTTCTTTCCCAATCCTGAGAACAAAGGGGAAAGACTGTTGCATACCTTGGACATTCACAGACAACTTCGCTACTACCTGGACAGAACCAAGACCAGTAGGAAGTCTGATCAGCTTTTTGTAGCTTACGCCCCTAGAGTACAAGGAAAAGCAATTTCCAAACAGACTATTTCAAAATGGATTGGACGTTGCATCCGATTCTGTTATTCTTTCCATGGAAAGAGTGTACCAGCCAATGTCAGACCACACTCCACCAGAGCTACAGCCACCTCAACAGCATTCTTAAGAGGGGTGCCTACAAAAGACATTCTAGAAGCTGCTACATGGAGCTCCGTGCATACATTTTCCAAACACCACAACCTTCCTCTATATTCCAGATCCAGAGCAGGCTTTGCTTCTGCAGTCCTGCAGGGATTGATAGCTACACCATCCTTTTCTTAGAGCATTCCACCTCCCCCAGCTAAGCTATGGTATTCAACCCATATGTTATGACTGCAGTTGCATTCTTGAAGGACATAGTACAGTTTTGTACCTACCATAAATGTAGATGTCCGATAGATATGCAACTGCAGTTGGGTTTTCCCTCCCTCCTTCCCCTCTATGCATTGGGTCCACTCCTATCCCTGTTACCCTTAGCTGGGGATATCTGTTATGGTGTATCTGTTCATTGCTTATTTATTTGTCTGGAAATCTGTTTTTCTTCCAATTTGATTACAGCCTTCCTTGGAGGGCACCTGGCATCTGGGGCAAGAAACACTGAAGAAGATGGCGTCGGCTGATGCTTATGTACTCCAGCCGCTCTGATGTCGGAGAGAAATGCGACATCATCCGACGTCGGACCCAGACTTTGGAATCCGGCCAACCGAGGGCTGCCTGAGGCAGGACAACCCATATGTTATGACTGCAGTTGCATATCTATCGGACATCTACATTTATGGTAGGTACAAAACTGTACTTTTTGATTCTTTGGAGGCCTCCTGCAGAGCCGCTGTAACAGGTTCTGTCATTAGGAGGCATGCTTGGTTAAAGGAACAGAATCTGCCTGATCATGTTAAAGCAAAATTATTAGATGCTCCACTACAGCATTATACCTTGTTTGGTGTTAAAGCAGAAGAGGTGTTGAAGAAAATGGAGGACAAAGCCAAATCTATGCAAACAGTCAAGCATTTCTTACAGGTACAGCCTCCCGGATTTAGCAGACACTGGCCTACAAAGAATTGGTCCTTTCCAGTGTCAGACAGGCCACAAAGAAGCAGATACAGATGCCCTAGAGGCAGATCCCAGCCCCAAGGCCCATACAGGTCTAAACAATGGGGTGCTCCTACCTCCAAAAGCGGAGAAGACAAATCACAGCCATACCGAAAGCAGTCCCAATGACTTCCCCCTGCCAGCGCCAAGCACTTATATTCGGGCAGCTCCTTTAGGAGGAAAACTAGCATTTTTTTCTCAAAACTGGCACCTAATCACCCAGGACAAATGGGTCTTGAACATAGTGTCACAAGGTTATAGGTTCCACTTTCACACCCTGCCAAGGGCAAACGGTATGCCAGACCTGCCAAAAAATCAATGGGCAGAGGCACGAAAACAGGTTTCATCCCTCATGGACATGAGTGCCATTCAGTAAGTACCACAGCAAGAGCAGGGACAAGGATTTTACTCAAGACCTTTCTTGGTGCCCAGAAAGGACAAAGCCTGGAGGCCAATACTGGACCTATCAATTCTAAACAAACACCTGGATATTCCAAAATTCGAAATGTTGACTCTGCAGCAGCTTCTGTCCATGCTGGGCAAGAAGGCTTGGCTTGTAACTTTAGATCTAAAAGAGGCATACCTGCATGTCCCAATCAGACAATCATGCAGAAGATACCTCAGATTTATAGCTGGCTCAATGCACTACCAATTCTCTGCACTGCCCTTTGGCTTATCTACTGCGCCCAGGGACTTCATAAAATGCCTGGCGCCAGTAATTGCATTCTGCAAACAAAGAGGAATTCAAATATATCCTTACTTGGATGACTGCCTTATTCAAGCAGAAAACAAGGACATACTACTACAGCATCTGGTGTTTGTAAAAAGATTATTAACATGCCTAGGGTGCACAGTAAACGAAAAGAAATCAAAACTTGTATCCTTACAGGAGATAATATTCCTGGGTACAAGCTTAAATACAACTGCCCAGATGTCTTATCTCACGCCAGACAAACAAAAGCAACTGACTACTTATTTCACAAAGTTGGCAACAAACACCCAGTTAACTGCAAGAAAAATTCTGCAGGCTTTGGGCTTCATGGCATCATGCATTATGCTAATTCCATATGCAAGACTGCATATGAGGAAACTACAATGGTATCTAAAAAGTGTTTGGACTCAACATCACCACAGCCTGGAAACAATAACTGCACTCTTTCCCTGCCTGCAACAGGAGTTTCGATGGTGGGCAAAGGCCTGTCACCACAACAAGAGACATCCATTCACCATACCCCTAGCCAGGCAGACATTGACAACAGATGCATCGGATTATGCCTGGGAGGCCCACATGGCAGGAAGATGTATTCAAGGCTCATGGTCCGCAATCCAAATGCATCTACATATCAATCAAACAGTGATGCTATCTGTTCAAAATGCCCTGACAGCTTTCAAGGACCTACTTCATCCAGGAAAACTAATGATAAACATGAACAATACTACAGTCATGTGGTACATAAACAAGCAGGGAGGTACACATTCTTACCCCCTTTGCAGACTAGCCATGACTTTGTGGGACACAGCATTGACTTACCAAGTACATCTACATGCACAATTCCTGCCAGGAAAGATAAATACTCTGGCAGACGAACTAAGCAGAAACCTCATGGATCCCCACGAGTGGAAATTGGATCCACAAGTATTCAACATTATAACAAGGAATTGGGGATGCCCAGACATAGATCTGTTTGCCTCCCCTCACAACTGCCAACTACAGAGATTCTGCACAAGGACTTATCACAAGCAAGCATGGAACGTGGATGCTCTATCTTTCAGCTGGAAAAACTTATCAGTATATGCCTTTCCTCCACTGCCTCTCCTCCCCAAGGTACTCCTAAAGGTCAGACAAGAGAAGCCAAAAATGAAACTGATTGCCCCAGACTGGCCCCGCCAGCACCAGTACCCGATCCTAAGGAACTTGACTCAATGCCCAGCATGAACATTACCTCAAATTCCTCATTTACTGACCCAACAGAACAATCAGATCCTGCACAGCCAACTCAGGACCTTAAATATGGCAGCATGGTGGATAATGTAACTTTTCAAAATACCCCTCTCTCTAAAGTGGTGATGGATGTTATCTTGGAGGCCAGGAGGCCCAGTACCAGAAAATCTTATGCAGAAAAATGAAAGAGATTCTGTGCTAGGAACCAGGCACAAGGACTTGACAGCGCTGTTCCAAATATCCCTCAGATTTTGCAATACTTAACCGAGATGCTGGACAAAGGACTATCCTTTTCATCAATTAAGATTCATGCCTCTGCCATTTCAGCTCATTACAATACAGAGCCACCTATTTTCTCTCATCCTTTATTAAGGCAGTACCTCAGAGGAGCCAAAAACTTACAGCCTCCACAGAGATCACCAATACCAGCATGGGACCTCAATTATGTCTTGGAAAAACTCACTCTGCCTCCTTTTGAACCAGCCGCTACAGCTGATATAAAATTTTTATCATGGAAAACAGCTCTGCTCCTAGCAATAATCTCTGCAAGACAAGTCTCAGAGCTACAGGCATGGCTGTGGAACCTTTTATCACTTTACATCCGGATAGGGTTTCTCTAAGGACAAACCCCACATTTATGCCTAAGGTAGTGTCCAGTGTGGCCCTCAACCAAACTATTCATTTGCCTACCTTTTATCCAAACCCACAGATTAAGGGTGAGAAACTTCTGCATTCTTTGGACATACACAGACAACTGCACTTCTACTTGGACACAACCAAAGCTTTCAGAAAGACTGAACAATTACTGGTATCATATGCTGCAGGATCACAAGAAAAGGCTATCTCAAATCAGACTATTTCAACGTGGATAGGTCACTGCATTAGTTTATGCTATTCCCAACATGGCAAGTCAGTGCCTAAGGGCATTAAGCCACATTCAACCAGAGCAGCAGCCACTTCAGCAGCCTTCCTCAGGGAAGTCCCAACCAAAGACATTTTAGAGGCTGCAACCTGGAGTTCAGTGCACACTTTTGCAAAGCACTACCACTTACCACTCTACTCCAAATCCAGGGCAGGTTTTGCCACTGCAGTCCTTCAGGGCCTCATAGCCACTCCTAACCCTATGTAGTTCTAGCCTCCCAACCTTAGCTTTGGGATTCAACCCAATTTTAATGACTGCAGCAGTGAAACACGATGAACATAATACAGTTGTGTACCTACCATAAATGTAGATGTTCGAGTGTGTTCACTGTTGCAGTCCAGGTTACCCACCCACCATCCCCCTTATCTTGCTGGACCTTATCTGTACTTCTCTATTCTATACAACCTATGTGTTGTATTTGCTTGTAGATGAAGGAAACTTGTTACTTGGTGTATGCATGCTTTATAGACATATTTTTAGCCTACCCTTTTGGGGGCACCTGACATCTGGGGCAAGAAAAATTGAAGAAAATGGCGTCGGCTGCACCTTTTATACCCCTGGTGCACTGATGTCAGGGAGGAGGCGACAGCAACTGACGCCGGACCTAGACTTTGGAATTCAGGCCGACTGCAGGTTGCCTGCCAGCAGGATAACCCAATAGTAATGACTGCAACAGTGAATACACTCGAACATCTACATTTATGGTAGGTACACAACTGTACTTTGTGTACACTTACCATAAATGTAGATGTTCGAGTGTATTCACTGTTGCAGTCCGGGTTACCCACCCGTCATCCCCCTTTCTATACCTTTCCTTTCCTTCACTATACACAAAAGCCTTTGTGGTGTATTTGCTTTTAGATGAAGGTAAAGTTTATGTTTCTAAAAGTGCATTTATATATATTCACTGTTTATTTATATATATATATTTTTGCTCCCCATTTGGGTGGCATCTGACATCTGAGGCAAGAAAAACTGAATAAAATGGCATCGGCTGCATGTTTTATACCCCTGACGACCTGACGTCATGGAAGAAGAGACAACAACCGACGCAGGACCCAGGACTTTGTTATTCAGGCCGACTGAGGGCAACCTGCCAGCAGATTACCCAAATGTAATGACTGCAACAGTGAATACACTCGAACATCTACATTTATGCTAAGTGTACACAACTGTACTTTGTCTCCACCAAAAGAACCTGCTAGTTACTGGCAGCAATTCACTCAGGGCCTTTTCAATACCCTTTTGTCACTTAGGCCTCCTCCAGGTTTTACAGCCCCTCCACACATACACACACCCAGTACTGTCTCCAGAAGAGGACACATCTGAGGAAGAGGCATCCTTAGGAGATTAATTCCTGGCTTACCCTTTTCAGATCCTTTCCCCCTTTGGATTACGCCTCCCTAGAAGAGGAATCAAATGGTACAGACACCAATAGAAGACCTGTCCTTTGGAGAGACCCCAGCTGAGAGATCACGTTAAATGGGATAGCACCCAAGTATCTGAAGTACAGAAAAGACACTATGACCTATTACAGGTGGAATCACCTAGCCCATCAGCTATTCTTCCTGTCTTACCTGCCTTTCTTGTTGCTTTTGCCTCAGCTTCACAGGCAACATGATTCCCAGCCATCTGCCCCCAAAAAGCCAGACTGCTTGTACAAGGTCCCAGTGGACTGCAAGTTTCTCTTCAGATGTCCTTCTGTAGATCCTTCTGTAATTTCTGTGGCGTTTGACAAACTATCAGAATTGCTGCCCTCCGCTACCCTCTTGCCATCTGATAAGGATAGCAGAATCCTGAATAAATTAGCCAATAAAGTATGTACTTCTGCCACTCTAGCATTCAGGGCCATAAATTACCAAACACATATGACCAAATTCGCATTAGAACTTATGTCCCAACTTTCACAAGTAATTGCAGGTTTACCTGAATCAGAAAATAAAACCTTGCCTACCTCTTTGCTTGGGGCTTCTTCTCGAGTTGCATGTCACTCCATAAAATGCAGCGATGCTGCTGCACAGGCTTCTGCCCGAGCAGCTGCTTCTGGATCAGTTATAAGGATATTTTCATGGCTAAGACTTCAGACCTTACCTGAGGGGATAAAACCCAAACATATGGATGCTCCTCTGGACAATGTTCCTTGTTTGGACCTGCATCTGCTAACCTGTTCAAATCATTGCTGGAGAAGGGGAAAAGAACTGCAGAAGTTGAAATATGTTTTTGTTTCCCCAGTTACCAAGTTCCAACAAAATTACCCTGCAAAGCCTGTATTTGTGCATAGACATTGCCATCACACACAACCCAGAACAAAAAAGAGTGACAGGAGACCACACCAATGTAGGGCCCCACTGGCAGCTCTGCCACCTAAGCAGCCCTTTCCTGACGAGCCTTTCTGTCTTTGACTGCTTTCCCCCTCCCACCCACATTCCATTTTCCCAATGCCTTCCTCCATCACTACCAGTCTGGGAGAGCATAACCCAAGATGCCTGGGTCCTCTTAATCGTTCAGAATGGGTACTTCGTGGTGTGGTATCAGCTACCCTCCTTCAAGGGCATCCCTCAACCTCCCAGGGAACAACCTCCCTTTTTCCCAGAGGTTCTTTTAGAATTACTTAACCAAGCGACCATCCATAGTGTCCCCAAAAAACAAATAGGCAAAGGATTTTGTTCCAGGTTGTTCCTGGTGCCCAGGAAGGAAGGTCCCTGGACACCCATCCTCGACCTATCCCATTTCAATGCCTTCCTAAGACTGCCTACTTTCCAAATGCTGACCCTCCAGATTCTGTTCCCACTCACTCTGCCTCAAGCCTTCATGGTTACCCTGGACATCAGAAATGCATATCTGTACGTTCCCATCCATCCCAATTACAGGAAGTTTTTACTCTTTGTATCATCATGGTATTTTCAATTCTGTGCCTTGCCCTTTGGGCTTTCTACCACACCAAGGGTCTTCACCAAATGCCTCGCTCCCGTGATTTCCCACTGCAGACTTCAGTGAATACACATTTTTCCATATCTGGGCAACCTTCTCCTTCTAGCTACCTCCACAGAGGAGATGGAATGAAATATTGCCTTCACCATCAATCTTCTACAAAATCTGGGGTTCGCCATAAACTTAAAATCAGATGTCCTTCTATTCCTATGTTGCAGTATTCTTAGTGTGGGATTTCCTGCCTCAGGCGACCCGAACATTGACTCCTCTACAAAAGCTTAAGCCTGGTTGCTGTAGGTATGTGGGACGTCACACGTTGGTCCATAAACCAGGGACCTTAAATGTGACATCTGCACGCACAGACCTCAAAACTTTTCAGCCACAGATGACATCACATAGATTGCTTCGCTCCTAAATTCAAAAGACTTCTAAAAGCTAAGTACCCCATTGGAGAAACTTTTCCTTATCCTTTTGCTTGAGCTTGGTTAGCTGTTTTTAGTATTAGCCAATGTCAGCTAAGAAAAGGAAATGCCATTGCGGGCATCAGATACCGCATAAAGATATGCACAACCGTTACGTCTTTTGTCTAGGAAAGGAACACAGTCATACTGCTTGTTCCATTTGCCAATCTTTTGTACCGAAGACCCTCCATAGCCGTCTGGCCGTACTAAATTTGTATTTAGAGAACCAATGTCTCAAAAAACTTCTGCTTAGAATGGATCCCGAATCGGCCGTTCCGACTGAACCACCACGGAAAAAGGCCAAAGTTTCCAGGCCTACCTCTTTTGCTTCTCCATCATCGGACATCCCACCAGCTTCTGATGTAGGGGTTGAGGGACGTCCAACAGAAGTGACTACTTCGATGGCTCCCACCGAGGAAGCCGCTTCAGAAGTAATGGCTGGCATGTTCATGGAGATAGCCCAGACGTCCCTCCCTACTGAGGTCGAGGGGGAACTAGAATCATTTGGACCTTCGGCGACACCAGTTCCTGAGACTGAGGCCTCTGAGCCTAGACCTTCTCCCAGACCTACGCCTACTAAACAAAAACAAAAAACTAAGCATTTGACTCCAACCCCGGAAGGAGTTACAGGCTGGCAATCATTCACTAACTCTCTTTGATGCAGGTGTTTATGGCTCTTGGGCATAACAGCCTGCTCACCCTACACTATCCCTGTGCTCAGCCCTAGGACTGCTTCTGCCATTTCTATCCCCTTGCAGACTACCCAAGAAGGAGAGGAGGGACTAGAACCTTATTACTCTTCTTCTGAAGAGTCTATCTCTTATGCATCCCAGATTGCCTCTCCTTTGGAATACTATTCCCCAGATGAGGAATCCATTGAAGGGGACTCCCTACCAGAGGACATTACCTTTGGTGAAACTATAACTAAGATGAGAGAGCACTTCAAATGGGACACTACCCAGATGACTGACACTCAGAGGTGGTATTTTGAACTCCTTCAAGTGGATTCTCCCTCCCTATCAGCCAATCCCACCTGTCTTACCTGCCTATCTGGATGCTTTTACCTCTGCATCCAAGAATCCTGACTCTCAACCACCTTCACCTAAAAGACTAGACAGCAAAAGCATGGACAGGATTGGGAAAAAAGTGTACACCTCTTCAACTCTGGCTTTATGTGCTATCATTTACCAGACACACATGGTAAAATATGCCCTGGACCTTGTTTCACAAGCCTCCAATCTCCTGGCTGCCACACCTGACTGCCCTACTAAATCGTGACATAGCATCTAAACTGTTTCTAGCTTCACAGGTAGCCAGACACTCCATTCGGTGCAGTTATGACGCAGCAGAGGCCTCTGCTAGGTCAGCAGCTTCTGTCCTCCGCAGACTGTCCTGGCATCGCCTACATCCTCTTCAGAAAGACTTCAAAACTAAAATTATGGATGCCCCATTAGACCATAACCTTTTGTTTGGTAAACAATCTGCAGAACTTTTTAAAAACCTGCAGGCGAAAAGCAAGGAGTTGCAGGACATCAAGCATTTGCTTGTGTCCCCTATTCCTAAGTCTTACAAGAACTACCCTTCTAAGACTTCATTTGTCAGGAGAACCCCTTCCTCTGGCTCCCCTCCTCCACCAGGCACAGGAGAGGAACCAGAAGACCAACCTACTCTAGACCTGTTACCTCTCAACCAACTCCTAGACCGCCATTTCTGGATAGAAATGCACCCAACAATGCGTGACTGTCTTGCCCATCTGCCTTTGTCAGCATGCCTAACCCACTGTTTAGCATTTTGGAAAAACATCACTTCAGACTAATGGGTACGGACTATTCTTCAAAATGGATACTTCCTTTCTTGGAAGAAAAGCCCATCCCAAGGCCCATTTCCCTTTCCATCCAAAAGTCAAATCCAGCTCCTGCCACAAATTCTTCTAGACTTTCAAAACCTAGGAACAATAGAACCTGTTCCTTCAGGACAGGAAGGAATAGGGTTTTACTCAGGACTCTTTCTGGTCCCCAAAAAGGATGGCCCTAGGAGACCTATACTGGATCTGTCCTTCCTAAACCAATTCCTAAAATTTCCATCATTCAAAATGCTTTCTCTTCCAACCCTTCCCTCTTATCCCAGCCTAGGCCTTCATGTTCACACTGAATCTAAAGGAGGCTTATCTCCATAGTCCCATAAAACCCTCCAACAGAAAATTCTTACATTTTTCTGGACCCTGTTCTCACTTTCAGTTTACACCCTTGCCCTTTGGTTTGTCTACTGCACCCAAGGTATTCACAAAATGCCTAGCCTCAGCCATTGCTTACTGCAGGACCCAAGGTATCCATTTTATCCCTACCTAGACGACATTCTCCTTCTTGCAGAGTCAGAAGTCCTCCTTCAAGACCACCTCAGGTTTACCGCCACCCTTCTTCAAAACCTGGGCTTCACCCTCAAAATAAACAAATCCTCCTTGCTCCCACAGCAAGACAAAATCTTTCTGGGCTGCAGAATTAGGACAGATCTGATGTCAGCCTTTCTTCCCCAGGAAAAGGTCCACTCCCTCTCCATTCACTTTCAAGTCCTTTTACTTGAACCCCAGATTTCTGCAAGACAATTCCTGCAACTCCTGGGGCTCTTGGCAGACACCATTTCTATGCTTCACTTAGCCAGAATGCACATGCAGAAGGTCCAATGGTACCTCAAAAACCTGTAGTCACACCACCAACACCCCCTGGAGAAGCAGATTCCTTTTCTGCCCTGCCTCAAATCAGAACTAAGGTGGTGGATTCTACAAATCCTTCACAATCCGGGATTACCACTCCAAATCCCACTCCCCATCCCAATTCATGCACACAGATGCATCAGACCTAGAGTGGGGAGCCACCTGCAAGGGTTTCAGAGTTCAGAAAACATGGAATCCCACCCTTCAAAAGAAGCATATCAGTGTCAGGGAAATTATTGCAGCTCTCCTGTCCCTAGAGGTTTTTCTTCCTGCCCTCCACCTGGGCCCCCTTCTAATATTCACAGAAAACACCACAGTTATGTGGTACCTCAGCAAACAAGGAGGGACCAAAACCTTACCTCCTTTTGCAGAATAACTCTACAAATTTGGGACCTCGCCTCCATGCACAGCCTGTCCCTGCAGGCCTCATACATCCCCTTTCAGGACAACAAACAAGCAGATATTCTGAGCAGAACATCTTCTCTACAGCATGACTGGATGTTGAACAGAGAGACCTTTCTAGACATTGTCCACCAGTGGGGCACTCCTCAAGTGGATCTGTTTACCTCCCCCCAGAACAGACAGTTGCACAATTTCTGCACCAAGGGTCACTCCCCACTTGCCTGGAGAGTAGATGCCTTCAGCATTCCATGGAATGGACTGATGTTCTTCGTGTTTACTGTTGCAGGCATCACATTTGGGTTATCTGCTTGCAGTAGCCTTCATTCGGCCTGATTAACAAAGTCTTGGGTCCTGCATCGGTTGCTGTCCCATCTTCCATGACGTCAGGTAGTCAGGGGTATAAAGCATGCAGCCAATGCCATTACATCAGTTTTTCTTTCGCCAGATGTCTGGTGCCCCCATAATGGGAAGCAATTATATGTATATAAGGTTACACCTCCAACAAAAAAGCAAGTACACCAAAACGCTTTAAACATAGTAAGCAAGAATAGAGGTGTAGCCAATAGAAGTCAGGGGGTTGGAGGGAGGGTAACTAGGACTGCAACAGTGAATACATTCGAACATCTACATTTATGGTAAGTGTACACAACTGTACTATGTTCTTTGTGTTTCACTGTTGCGGTCATCACATTTGGGTAGATTCCCAAAGCTAAGGATGGGAGGAGGAAATTAGATAGCATTAGGACCAGCAAGACTGCAGTGGGAAAGCCAGCTCTGGATTTAGAGAAAATTGGCAAATGGTAATGCTTGGTGAAGGTATGTACAGAACTCCAGGTAGCAGCTTCTAGGATGTCCCTGGTAGGAACACCTCTGAGAAAGGCTGTAGAGGTAGATGCAGCTCTGGTAGAATGGGGTCTAATCCCCTGTGGGGTAGGCTGTCCATGGTGCTTATAGCAGAAATTAATACAATGGCCTATCCATTTAGAAATGGTTTGCTTTGAAATGGCCTTCCCCTCTGCCCCTGCAGCAAATGCACCCAGCAGTTGTTCAAATTTCCTGAGAGGTTTAGTCCTGTCCAAATAAAATCTAAGTTGTCTGTGCACATCTAAGGAGTGCAGAATTCGCTCCCCTTTGTTCTGTGGATTAGAAAAGAAGGTCGGCAAATGAATGAACTGATTAAGCGCCACACTGGATACCACCTTGGGCATGAAGGAGGGATTGGTCGTGAGGGACACCCCATCCGCATGAAAAATGATGAAAGGTTCCACTGCCATGAGGGCCTGTAATTCAGACAGCCTTCTAGCTGAAGGGATGGCTAAAAGGAAGGCTGTTTTCCAAGAAAGGAATTTCAACTCTGCATTTGCAGCTGGCTTAAAAGGAGGTAGAGTGAGTTTTTCCAATACAAAATGAAGGTCCCAGGCTGGAGTAGGAGCTCTCCTGGGTGGTCTTAAGTTTTTGGCCTCTCTATGGAACTGCTGCAGCAGTGAATGAGAGAAGAGGGGTGGTTCTGTGTTGTTATGAGCTACCTGACGTCATGGAAGATGGGACAGCAACTGATGCAGGACCCAAGACTTTGTTAATCAGGCCGACTGAAGGCTACTGCAAGCAGATAACCCAAATGTGATGACTGCAACAGTGAATACACTCTAACATCTACATTTATGGTAAGTGCACACAACTGTACTTTTCTATACGCTTCCCCCTTCCCTCTGATCCAGAAGGTCCTACTGAAAATCAGGAAGGACAAACCGAAAATCTTGTTGGTGACCCCCTACTGGCCAAGGCAACACTGGTTCCCCTTACTTCACTCACTAGCCAAGGGCAATCACCACAAGTTACCCCACAAGGTGGACGTTCCCACACAAGAAAAGGGAATCCTAATCCATCCTCACCTACAGATGTTAGCACTAACACTGTGGGTGATAAACTTCTAATCCCTTTTAGACACCACTACTCAGAGGACGTGCTTACAAGTCCTGAGGGAGGCCAGGAAACCTGCTACTAGAAAATCATACTTATCTCCAAATGGTGTCTACATAAGGACAGGGACCCCAAGCAGACCCTTCCCTAGTCCTTGCTTGTGTGTGTGAACCCATTAAGGATGGACTTTCTTACTTCTCAGTGAAAATGTACCTTTCAGTCATTTCTGACTGCCTGCCTCTACATCCCCCTTTGCTGCCCAGGCTAGATGTTAAACATTTCCTGAGAGGGGTCTTGCACGTCAGACTGCCTATAAAACCCATCCCCCCACCCTGGGATCTAAATTTTGTTCTGGAAAAACTAACACTGGCCCCCTTTGAACCAGCTAGCAATGCTACTTTACAATTGTGTACATGGAAGACTACTGTTGGTAGCCATCACTTCTGCTAGGGGAGTGTCAGAGTTACAGGCTCTCATGGCCTGCCCCCCTACACAACCTTCCACAAGGGCAGGTTGACCTTACGAAGTAACCCTTCCTTCATGCCCAAAGTGGTAAACAAACCATCCTTAAATCAATCTATTCACTTGCCTACCTTCTTCCTCTATCCCACTAAAAATAGTGATCTTATTTGATGAAATTTCGTGTTTAAACTTCAAAAATTTATTTAAAGTAAACTGAAAAAAGTTATTTGCGTCATGGATACCATGGCCGTTGTTTTTCATATTTATGGCTATTCTAAAAATGAAACATCATGTGCTCATCAGTACATTGACCATGAACAGGCTTTTACTACCAGACCAGTCTTTCATCATTCAAATGAAGCCCTTTTGGCAGTAAAACCCAATCAGCAACAGAAGGTAAGGTTTATGTTGACATATAATAAAAACATCCCTAAGGTTAGGCAGATTATAAATAAACATTGGCTTATTTTACAAGATATAGTGGAACTCAAAGGCTCAATATCAGCTAGACCAGACATTGGATGTAAAAGATCCACCGCACTTAAACCAACTTTTTGCTATAAAAAAACAACTTAAGTATATTTTAATGCTATTAGCAACAAACTGAGTACTTTTAAATGTAATGGTTGTATGTCTGGTAAATATAGTTATATGCAAAATACTTTTAGACATCCTGTCACAGGGCTTGGTTTCAGGCTACATGCTTATGGAAATTGTAACACTCAGAATATTGTTTATGTGGCTAGATGTGACCTATGTGATGGTTACTGTGTAGGTATGACAAACAGAAAATTAAAAGAAAGGATAGGTGGCCATCTTTCAGAAGTAAGGCGTAAGGTTTTAACTAATGTTTTGTATAAAAATATTTCGGATAAAGGTGACGCTCATAGTTTTAAGTTCCTGATATTGAAAGTAATTTATATGCCATTACGAGATGGTGATATAAAGCTGTTGACTGAAAATGAAGAAATGTGCTAGATACTGAGAATGAGAGCACACACACCTCCTGGCTTAAGTGGTGCTTTCACTTTAAAGCCATTTCTTAGATGTTTGCATAAACAAGTTTAAATGTTTTAATTGATTAACTGGTTTACACCATGTGACTTTTTAGAGTTTTAAATAAGGTTTCAATTTGTAAGTTTAATATTGCCTGATGAAGCCTGTTGGCAAAAGTTTTGTACTTGCACAATAAACTGACCATTTTACTGTTTTCCAGCATCTTTGTTTTTTACTTGACTTTACATTTTTGGAGGTTCTGGATTTACTGCTACCCACTGTTGTATTTGTTTATATCCCTGACCACCCCTGCTCTGTTTTTGTCAGATCAGAGCGGGTCGCGGATCCAAGACATTGGTGCTGATGCTAGGGGGTTAACTCTTGGTCTGACTTTGTTGGATCCGTCAGTTCCCCTCTGGGCTTCGACAGCTTGTGTCCAGTTCTATCAGGAGGCCTCAGATGGTTCTGCTCTTTCCCCTCCGGTGACTTCGGCTCCAAGGGAGAGGGAGAACTGCATAGTGCACACTGCAGTGTTTAGGATAAACTGTTTTTTTTTTTTTTCATCTTACCTTTAAGCATCTATTGCAAGACCACCAGTTATTGGAGAGCCGACGTTCTGCCTCTCAGTAGTCATCTTGGGATTAGTGCTTCTGTTTTCTCCTGGTGAGAGGAGTACAGTGACATTATATCTGAAGTAGTTACTTCATTTGTTCTGCAACCTGTGGGTCTCTGATCCAACCGGCAGCTTTCCAAGCTTCAAGATCCGAGCTCCTAGCTCCTCCCCTCTACCCACAATCCCCTGTCACCACCACACTACCTCAGATCCTTTTTGCCGCGGCTTGAATCACAAGCATCTTGAGAAGAGCTCCTGAGCTTAGTAGCAGGGAAGTGAATTTTTTTCAAGAAATTTTGTTAAAACTTTGACAAGTTAAAAAGAAGAGTGTTGAGAGTGTTTCTCTGCCCTTTTTTATTTTCAGGATTGCGTTTTGTTCAGTTAACCCTCCCCTAGGTGTTTGGGCGTGTGAGTGTGTGTGTCAGGAAAATGGCCGAAGGCCATAAGGCTATTTTTTCAAAGTGCACTGGGTGTGGCCATAAGCTTTCCCCAGCTGATGGCCACACTCAGTGCGTTATATGCCTGGGGGTTGCCCATTTGTCTTCAGACTGCCAGGTTTGTGCAGCCTACAACCCCCGGGCTGTGAGGGACAGGAGGAACAGGCTTATTCTGGCGGGATTGCTTCCCCTGGAGGAGGCCTCTTCCTCCTCTCCCTCCAAGGTGCAGGCTGCCCAGGTAGCTTCGGCAACCCTGATTCCCTCGACTCAGGCTGGGACTCAACCTCCCACTACTGCCTTGAGTACGAGGGAAGTTCAGTCTTCTCCTTCTAGGGAAAAGCACAGGGAGAAGCACAGACACAAGAGGCGAGCCGAGCCTCATCCCTCGGCTCTGCCATCGAAGACTGTTAAATCGCCTCCGAGGGTGTCCGGACCTTCTCCTTCTCGGCTCCGATCTCCTTCCTTCTCGCCGGAGCCGGAGGAGGAGCTCCTATCACCCTCGAGGTCGTCGAGGCAGCCTTCCAGGCCCGCCTGTACGACCTCCTCTAGATCTACTAGGTCTCTGTCTGACGCCGATATGGACAGGATGATGCGTCGGGTTTTGCAGACCCAAATGCAGATGGGGGTGCTCCTGCCTCCCCCCCCCTCACAGGGGGGGGGAGTGCAGCTTCAATATTTGCCCCGATTTCTCCTTCTTCAACCCAGATCCGGGTTTTGGAGTCTTCGGATCCAGGCCCTTTCGGAGCCGGGGTTTTGTCGGTGCTGCTGGCCCAAGCCTTCTCGACGCCGACCATACCCTCGAGTATCTCGGATCCGAGCTCTCAGGGCCATGGGCCAGGCGTCGGATCCGTGGGAGCAGGTGCATCTTTGGCGCCGTCTGTGTCGGAGAGCACCTCCCTTTCAGATCCGATGGCTTCGGCTCTGACCCCGATCCCTATCTCGGAGCCGAGGAGACTGCTCTCTGGGCCGGAAGAGAGTAGTTCTTCCTCGGCGTTCGAGGTAGTGGAGAGGGTACTGTCGAGGTCTTCCAGGTCCCCGACTCGGGCTTTGGATCCTTCTGCTCCCTCACTGCATACGGGTCTACCTTCCATCATCCTTCCATCGGGACAGCCTGCTCAGACCCTCCAGTTGGTTCCCTCGGAGGAACAAGAGGCTGTTGACGAGCCCTCTTCTGATAGTCCCACAGAGGAGGTGCCTCGTAAACGGACGTGTAGAAGGAGGCACATGGACTCCCCCGAGTCCGTCACCACAGATACGGACTTAGAGGAAAGGGAAGGTTCCCCAAGGTCACCCCCTGAGGATGTCTCCTTTGGAGACATCATGGAAATGTTGCATATTGGGGGGGGGGTCTGCCCAAAAACCTTCCTCAGATGAGTCCGTATTTCTGGAGGCGTTTGAAGCAGGCCCATCTACCTTCTGGGTGTCCCCACCGGCAGATCCCCTGGTAGATCTCCTAACTACCAGGGCTTGGCAGGAACGACATTGTGGAGCCTATCCCTCGCCAGCCGGATAAAATCCTTAGCCCCCCTTCAGATAGGCAGGCTTGGGCCAAAGGGTCTCCAGTTGATGACATGTAGGTGGCTGCTGCCACTAAGAGAGAACTCTCCCAGGAGAGCTCCACGGTCCACCCGCCGTACAAGGAGTCCTGGGCGCTGGACCGTATAGGGAAGCGGACCTTTGCTTCAGCAACCTTCTCTGTGAGGGCGCTGAATTATGTGGCGCATGTCATCAGGCTGCAACGGGATTTGATCAAGGAATACACTGCAGCTCCACCAGAGTCCATGTCCGTCGAGGACAAAACCGTGTTCTCGACTCATATGGCCACTCTCAAGTCCATTTCAAATACGTCCATGCGGCTACTGTCTTATGCTACGGAGGGAGCCGCAAGGGCCAGAGGGGCAGGTGTTGTCTTGCGACGCCACACCTGGCTCCGCCTTTGTAATTTTGCGGAACCTTTCAAGGCATCCTTCGCGAACGCACCCTTTGACGGCTCTTTGCTTTTTGGCAAGACCGTACGCGATACACTAGTCCAAAGCAAGAAGGATGGGAAAACGCTGTCTGCCGTCGGAGTCCGCTTCTCTAGCCCCCAACGTTCCTTCTCAAGGAATCAGAGGGGGCGAAAGAAGCTGTGGTTCTGCAAGTCTCAGCAATCCTGTCCAGCTTCGGACTCCGCGCCCTCCAGAGGCAGAGGTTGGGCAGGGTGGACGCCGGCCCAGAGGCAGAGAGGGGACAGCGTAACTTCGGGTCTAGGGAGCCTTTCTCCGAGAGACCCGGCTTACCCGACTGTCCAGCTCTGGCGGCACTCGGGAGGCATTTAACGAAGCACCTGTCAATGTGGGAGTCCATCACGAACGATCGATGGGTGCTCCGAATTATATCCAGAAGCTACAAAATTCCCTTCCTATTTCGCCCTCCCTCAGGTGGTCGCCTCCCCGATGTCCCACCCAATCAAAGAGAGGCGGCGACCGTAGAGATTTCAAATTTGTTAAGAAAAAGAGCCATTCAGCGGGTCCCCCCAGACCAATCCGGATCGGGCTACTACTCAAGGTTCTTTTTAGTGCCAAAAAAGACGGGGGACCTCAGGCCCATTCTAGACTTGTCCGCCCTGAACATGTTTGTCCCCAAAGAAAAGTTCCAGATGGTCACTCTACAATCTCTTCTCCCCTTAATGCAGGAGAACGACTGGATGTGCTCTATAGACCTCAAGGACACGTACTACCACATTCTAATGGACAGACGGTCCAGGAGGTTCCTCCGCTTCCGGCTAGGGGCCAGTCATTACCAGTTCAGGGTCCTTCCGTTCGGACTCACCTCAGCCCCCAGGGTGTTCACCAAAGTCATGGCAGTGGTTGCGGCCCACCTGAGGCTTCAGGGCATAAGGGTCTTTCCGTACCTAGACGACTGGCTCCTCACAGCAACCAACAGACATCAACTTTGTACCGCGATGGACTATGTTCTGTCTCTTGCCAACAGCTTGGGCATTTCAGTCAACATACAGAAGTCTTTTCTTCATCCTGTGCAGGCATTAGATTTCATAGGAGCCAGGCTAGATTCCCGATCTTCTCGGGTCTTCTTGACCTCAGACAGGCTGTCCAGCCTCTCACTCCAAGTTTTGGCTCTTCTTCGCACCAAAGCTCCGCCAGAAGAGTTAGTCCTGAGAGTACTAGGCTCGATGGCAGCGGCTATCGGCCTCTCTCTCCATGCTCGCCTAAGGATGCATATATTACAGTGGACACTCCAAGTTCAGTGGTCACTGTTACTCCACCCATTGAACACTCCCATCCCCCTGAGCAGGGTTTGCAGGGAATCCCTCCTTTGGCGGCTTCACTCCCCAAAACTCAGGCAAGGGAGACCCTTTGTGATTCCCCCTCCCCAGGCCACGTTAACCATGGATGCTTCTCACCTTGGGTGGGGGGGCATTGTTTGGGCAGAAACGTCCAAGGTACGTGGACCTTGTCGGAGACCGCCTTGCACATAAATGTTCTGGAGATGAGGGCGGTGCTTCTAGCGTTGCAGGCTCTCCAAGACCTTCTACCTCTAGGAACGATTGCAATACAGACAGACAATATGTCAGTGGTCTGGTATATAAACAAACAAGGGGGAACCAGATCCTACCTTCTTTGTTGAGAAGCCATGAGAGTTTGGGAATGGGCGATATCCACCAACCGCTTTCTGATAGCAACGCACATTCCGGGACGATCCAACATTCTGGCGGACAAATTGAGTCGAGTAATTCTCAGTCCTTACGAGTGGTCTCTCAATCCGAAAGTTGCGAAGGAAATTTTCCACAAGTGGGGTTGGCCTCGCTGCGATCTTTTTGCTACCCCCCAAAACACAAAATGCAGCGAGTTCTTCACAATTCTTCCCCCAGAAGGGGAGAGCCCCAGAGATGCTCTGATTCATGCTTGGCCTCCCGGTCTACTCTATGCTTACCCCCCGCTTCCGCTCATGGCAAAGTTCATTCAGAAAGCCGCACGGTTGGGGAGCAAAATTATCCTCATAGCCCCATTCTGGCCTCGTCAAATCTGGTTTCCATACCTGCGGTCTCACAGTCTCTCCTCCCCTTTAATCCTGGATCCCATTCCAGATCTGATATCACACCCAACGGGGGTGCCCAACACCGAACCTGGTAAACCTCAAGCTCGCGGCTTGGTTGATCCAGTTCCACTAATGGCAAGGACTCCCGGTATCTCGTCACCAGTGAAAACTATTCTGGTAGCGGCTCATAAACCGTCCACCAGGAAAATCTATAATAGCAAGTGGAAACGATTTTCTATCTGGGCTAACAGCCAGGGTCTCAACCCTTTTACTGTTCCGATTCCTACAGTCTTGGATTTTTTGTCCATGATATTTGAACAATGGGCCAGTGCATCAACGGTAAAAGTACAGTTGGCAGCAATATCCCATTTTCATGTGGGAGACAGATTAGGATCTCTAGCGTCTACAAAATTGTGCAAGACATTCTTGCATGGCGTTTTCCTTCTCAAGCCACCGGTGAAATCCGTGACTCCCCCTTGGGACTTAACCTTTGTTTTGCAAGCCTTAATGAAACCTCCTTTTGAACCTGCAGCTTCTGTACCCCTCAATTTTCTGTCCTGGAAAACAGCATTCTTGGTAGCCATAACTTCTGCTAAAAGGGTTTCAGAGCTCCAAGCTTTGTGCATGAAACCTCCCTATCTTATTTTTCACAATGACAGGGTGTCTCTCAGGACTAACCCGTCTTTTTTTACCAAAAGTGGCATCTGTGGCAAATATCAATCAGACTATCAATCTGCCAGTGTTTTTCAAAAATTTTCAAAATAAGGGAGAATACATGTTGCATACACTAGATGTACATAGACAGTTGCGTTTTTACCTGCACAGGACCAAAGACGTTCGTAAGGCTGATCAACTGTTTGTGTCATTTGCTCCTTCATCCATGGGAAAACCTATATCCAAAGTGACACTGGCTAATTGGATTTGTCAGTGTATTTCTCAGACTTATAAGGCATCGGGCAAAACAACCCCATTTAAAATTCGTGCACATTCCACACGGTCCATCGCAACTTCTGCAGCCTTCTGGTCCAGGATGCCGTTGGACGACATATGTTCAGCAGCCACTTGGTATTCTGCTCATACGTTTATTTCTCATTATAAGCTGGACATGATATCTAGAAGCAGGGCGTCCTTTGGCTCTGCGGTGCTTCGGAATATCCTTCCATAGACCACCCAGGTTTCTTTGTTTAGGTAGCTGGGGACTCTGTCCCACAGGTTGCAGAACAAATGAAGTAACTACTTCAGATTTAGAAGTTATGTACTCACCATAACGTTCCATCTAAGTAGGTACTTCATTTGTCTGCAACCATCCCCCCCTGCCATCCCCCTAACCTGTATTGGGTTTCTAGGATCTTTTATGATTCTTGAGAATATCTGAACCTGATTATTACAGGTTTTTCAGGTGATACAGCAAAACCGATCTGAGGTAGTGTGGTGGTGACAGGGGATTGTGGGTAGAGGGGAGGAGCTAGGAGCTCGGATCTTGAAGCTTGGAAAGCTGCCGGTCGGATCCGAGGTCGGATCCGAGACCCACAGGTTGCAGACAAATGAAGTACCTACTCAGATGGAACGTTATGGTGAAGTACATAACTTCTAATTCCTGTAGACTGCTGATCACCAGAAAGCCTAATAGCTGCTTTATAGGTGACAGATTGGAATATGTATTTATATTCTGATCCTGGTGAGAGTTGGAGCAGAGTGCATTGATTCATGACTCTTTCTGGTTGGAGAGTGAGTGTCTGTGCTTAACGTAGCTGATTGGTCTGGTTGCTATTCGAGGCATCTACCAGAAAAAGGCTACAAGCCTACAGACCCTTGCATTATCTGGGACAACACTGTGGATCACCAAACAGGCTGTGGCCTGCTTCTCTTCTTGAGATTGGTGCTAACATTTTGCTTCTGGTGAGAAAAACAAAGGAGTATTGTATCCCAACAGAGTGAAGCTGTGGTGAGACCAGCATTAGTAGTGGCCAGGCAGTTGCCATTCATGCGACTTCCCTCTTTTCATCATTCTTGACAGGCTAATTTTTTTTGTTTCCAGTAAGTACTGCTTGATTTCTTTCTAACTTCAGAATATCTGCCTAAATACTTCATCCTTAAATTTTCAGGGTCTACGTATTAGTTTCTCCTCAAGTGTTTGGCAGTGCTCTGTACAGACTCGGACACCTTGAGTGACATTTTTCCTGTAAAAGCACAATTGAAATTTCTCCAATATCTAGTTGCACACAGGACAGCTAGTATGCAGTGACAAGCACTGTCGACATAGTTGCAAACTGGATACTCCTGACAGTGATTGTTATTCTCACTCCAACAGTCTAATCAATAAAAAAGGGTCTGTTGCCATGGATATGAACTTTCCTACTATCTCTGTTACCAGCTTGTTGGATATGGGCATCCTGAGGCAATGTATAAATTGTGGGTCTATATCATAAGACTGAAGTTTCAAAACTTTGAATCTGATATGAAAATGAAAAGCAAAACCAACAAAATCCAGGTGCCTCTGCAGTAAGCCACCAACAATCCAAGAATAAATGCAGAAAAAAGCAAAGGCAAGGCTCCAGTTTCTTCAGCCAACACAGTTGTTTATTAACACAAGCACTTTCACTAAATGCTTCTTCAGGTCTGTCTACATTGTTACTAAAACACCCATTTTATACTATCATCACAAATCACATGACAAAACCATTTAACTATTTAAAGAAAAATTATTTTAAAAACATATAAAAAATGTATACATTTAAAAATATATACTATCAAATGCAAATGCAGAAAAAGTATGTACACATATAACACATTTAAAAACATCACCTACGCAATGGTCTATTTTTTAAAATGGGTCTCATTGGCACATGGTCATTTAAGCCATGTCCTACATCAGCCCTCAACCTCACAATCCAGTTTGCCTCTAACTCTTCCGTTCTAGCTCTGATATCACCCCCCCCCCCACTATTCTCGTAACATCTGCCTAAGACCATAAATTTAAAACTGTGTCTTTCACTTGTCTCAGACACATGATTTGCAAGGGCATTAAATATGCTTTTCTTTTTAATATGATATATATTCTCTCTTATTCTATCTTTGAACAATCTATCAGTCTTACCAACATAGAATTTATTACATAACTGGCACGTAGCCAGATGTACCACATTGGGGGTACTACAACTTGCATTAACGCTCAAATGAAATACCTCATGAGAATCTGGATGTTCAAATTCTGTTCCTACATCTATATATTCACAATACTAACATCTCTTACAGGGTTTAGTCCCTCTTTCTTTAGAATGCCCTATCTGATCTCTCGGTGTACACAGTCTCCTTTTAAATGACTTTTTGTTCTTAAACGTAAACTGAGGATGTGGGTCCAGAAACTTACTCACTTGCCTATCTATGGTCAAGAGATTCCATTGAGTTTTAATAATATTGGTATATTTTCTTATGTCTCTTGAATAACTAACACACATTCTAAGCTTACTATTATTATATATTTTATTAGCCCCAGAGTTTTCACAAGGTTCTGAAAAATAGGGCTTTGCTCTCGTACCCCTTAATTTTTCTATCTCTATCACATTACTACGTACTTCATCCTTATTGTATTCCCTTTCCACCATCTCTGTAACTTACTACTTCTGCTTGTTGTTTAAAGTCATTCTGTTTAACATTAAGCCTTGACACCCTATACAACTGGTTATGTGCGACATTTCTAAACACATACTTGGGATGCATACTATCTTTCCTTAACAATTTATTGGCATGACATTCTTTCCTATACATTTTTGTACTTGTACTTGAATCATTTAGTGAAAGCGCTTGTGTTAATAAACAGCTGTGTTGGTTGAAGAAACTGGAGCCTTGCCTTTGCTTTATTCTGCATTTGAATCTGATATGGTCGACACTGTATAATCAAAGTTGTGAAACTTTGAAACTTTAACTGAGATCTCCGTACAGCACGGAAAGGGAAGACTTCCCTTTTCTGCACTGTAGTGAGATCTTGGAGTTGGTATATTTAAGTAGCGGGGGGTGGGGGGAGCAGGGGCGTTTAAATGGTTTGTTTGTGTAGGTTGTTGTGTTAGTATTACATTTTCGAAGTTTCAAAACTTCGATCATATGGTGTCTGCCATATCAGATTCAAAGTTTTGAAACTTCGATCATGTAATATAGACCCGAAATTGCCTCATGTTTGCTGACAACCAGTTAATTCTCAAAGTGATTGTGAGAGATGTGTTTACACAATGTCACTGGAGGCAAAGCTCTCACATAAAACTACTCCTAATGTCAGTAAAGTTGTCAGTAGTGCACATGCTGCACCCATCATGCACAATTCAAAGCAGATATATAGACCCACATATACTGAGGCACTTCCTAAACCACAAAGACCTCCTAGACAAATTGCACATAAGAAATACCCTCAGCAGCCCCAAATGCACTCTTTCAAAACAACACCCACATCAACACATAGAGCTACATCTCATGGAGCCTCTACCTCTAAGCCCATAAGGCAATTCACCATACAGTCCAACATTCTAGTTATTGGAGACTTCATTGTATGGCACACTGATGTCCCTCTTACCGGGCTGGGTAAGGAGAAAGTTATGGTCAGTTGCTTATCAGGGGCTAGGATCCGCCACTTTATGCATGCACTCATGTCATTGAATCACAATTACCAATATGATATATAGCAAATCAAAACCAAGAAAATCTAAAGGTATTACTGCTCACTGCTAAGATCCTCAACAAAATCTCCACTCCCTGGAAGCTCTCTTTACCCTAGAGAATGCTGATGTGTATGTGGTCTCAGAGACGTGGTTTAAAGCCTCGGACAGCACACCAGCAGTGCAGGGTTATAGTCCCTTCCACAGATTTAGACCAGCTACTTCACAGGCAAGGGACTAAAGGTGGAGGTGTCTCTGTTTACCTCAAAAATAAATGTACTTCAATGCTGGTCAAACAGGACAGTGCACTTGAGCTGCTCCATATTTAAATCACCATAGGTAAAATCCGATACCACTTCCTTGCAAGTTATAGGTCCCCTTCTATGACCCAGGAGACACATACCATGTATTTAAACTTATAAGAAACAGTAACCATGTAACCCAATACCATATTCATGGGTGACTTTAATTACCCCACTATTAACTGGGAATCCTATATGACATCAAACGTACATGCACAGAGATTTTTCGATTTTGTAAACACAAACTCCCTGGACCAGATAGTCAATACAATAACCAGGGGTGCAACCATACTGGATCTGGTCCTCACTGATATGGGAGAGTGCTGCACACCCCTACTGTAATGCCTTCCCTGGTTAGGTCAGACCACCAAATGGTCTCCTTTGAAGTAAAAATAAAACCTGGACCTCCAGCTTAACTGGGAGTATTCAGGACCTATTCTAAGGCTAACCTCCTGCTATTAAGTGAGAAGCTGGCAAAAGTTTATGCCCCTGTAAACCCTGAGAACACTTCTGCCTATGCAGAACTGTTCACAGAAACCCTGTACAAGCATTTTAATAGCTGCATAGAGGCAGCTGTACCCACCAGGAAGAATTACAGAACTAACTCAAAAAACAAGCCACCCTGGTGGAATCACAAAATCAATAGAATGTATAACAGGAGGAAGAAAATCATGGCAAAAATTAGGAGGTGCAGCGCCCAGCACTCTCATTAAACTAAGCAAACAAACAACTCTGAGGACAAATAAAGTCTACCAAAGCCAGAGATGAGGTAAGTTTGGCCTCCCAGGCCAAGGACAACCACAAAGCATTCTTTAGCTATGCCCGCAACCTCAAAGGCAATATACAGTTGTAATTGGAGACACCTATACTGAGCCAGAAGATATAGCAGACTTCTGGCTGATAAATTCAGCTCCAACTTTATTCCTCACCCCCTCAACCTTCCCTCAGGAAATATCATCAAATATAACTCCCCCTACTATCACTAGAGAACAGGTCCTTAACGATCTCTCTAAGACCAAGAATACTGCATCAATGGGCCTAGACAGTATCCCAGGATGCCTTCTAAATAGCATGAAACATGACCTTTATCAGGGCCTCTGGAATTACTTTTTAACTGTAGCCTCCAAACAGGGCTTCATGCCTCATGAATGAAGAAAGTCAAAAGTCATCCCTCTACACAAAGGTGGGCCATCTACAGACCCTGGAAACTATAGACCCATAAGTCTCACTAGTCTTATATGTAAAGCCATGGAAATAATTACCATAGAGATGATTAATAGAGATATAGTAAACCTCCAGACACTGGACCCAACCCAGTTTTGTTTCATAAAGGGCAGATCATGCCTACTCAACCTGGTGGACTTCTTTGAGGAGGTCACCAAAGCAATGGATGAGGGCAAAATTGTTCACACTACCTACCTTGACCTGGCCACGGCATTTGACACAGTATTCCACTCGGACATTGTTGACAAACTCAAGAGGTTAGGTACAAACCCGTATGTCACCCGGTGGATAGCCAACTGGCTCACAGACAGGACCCAGGAAGTTAGAATTTGGGAGTCCACCTCTACAAGGAGGACAATCACAAGTGGAGTCCCTCGGGGATCAGTCCTTAGACCGTTCCTTTTTGGCATTTTCTTCTCCAAAGTCAAGGCCAATGTCAGTGGTACCCTGGCTGACTAAATTTGCAGATGATTGCAAATTAGGAGTCGTCATTGAATCTTAACACTGACACAAATGTTCTCCAAAAGAGGTTGACACAAACAACTGGTGTCAAAGTCATGGACTAAAACTAGATGCCAGGAAATGCATATTAGTATTCTTTGGGAAGTCATCCATCCCATGTAGCTGCCATGTTGACAACACACCCCTTAGAGTTAACCCAGTAGTCAGGGACTTAGGGAAACACACAGATAGTAATCTAGCCTTTGATCATCACGTGTTTACAGTGGTGAAGAAATCATTCTGTGTTGCACAACTTATAAACAAAGGTATAGCGTCTAACTCCAAGGAAGTTATTGTTCCACTGTATTCAGCATTCATCAGACCTATCACTGAGTACAATGCCCCCTTTGGTATGTACCTAACCAGGCATATCCAGCAATTGGAACATCCACAGAGGTTCTAAACTAAAAGAATACAAGGCATAAGTAATATGTCCTATGCAGGCCGCCTCAAGGCCCTATCCCTGTATTCTGTCTCTTACAAGCTTTTGAGGGGTGATCTATGCCTGGCATATGGGGCATTGTCAGACCCCATTCTGGTGGGCCTCCTGCATATCCACAAAACAAACTGTACCAGAATTACCCATTCAAAAGACTTAAACCTTGCCTATGATATAAATAGGACCTGCTGGAGAGAGAAGTATGTATCCCAGAGACGACCTCGTCTATGGAACAGGTTCCCCATCTATGTGAAGCAGAGTTCCTCCCTAATCCAGTTCAAGTGCAACTTGGACAATTGGATGGGAAACCGGAAATTCATCCCTGGTTTGGCACCTATGTCTCTGATGCAGACAGGTAACCTGTAAATGGTTCATCTCCCAGGCCCATACTTACACTTATCAAGGTATCATAACTCGTCAATGGTTTGAGATGCATGGCTAGGCTTAAAAAGGCCCTTGCGGTCGTTAGCCTAGTAAACACCCATGAACCTGTGAGGGGGCCACCCCAGGCCCGTCAGCATTCCAGCTTGCAGAAAGAGTTTTCTTTAGGTTGAGAGAGTGGTCTCCTCACACTGAGGGTCTGCCCAATCCATCAGATCTGAGCACTAAGCCCATCATTCCTGTTCTAGGTCAGCCTGTCCCAAAGAGCCTCCAGACTAATTCTGCTCGGGGAGTCCCCCCATCTTCTGATACCTCCCCGGAACTCCTCATGGAGGAGGCACATAGACTCCCCTATGGAGTCCCTCACCGATCACCACCTGAGGACATCTCCTTTAAAGACATTCTAGAACTTCTGTGGCAGAAAGAAGGATGGTCTGCCCAACTTCCTCCTCCTGACAAATCGGTATTCCTGGAGACTTTCGGAACGGGCTCGTCTACGTCCTGGATGACTCCCCCCCAGTGGATGAGCTGATAGACCTAGTCTTCCGCTGGGCCTGGAAGGAACCAGACAGTGTTGATTCTATCCCCAAGCACCCCAACAGGTTCCTAAGTCCGCCGTTGGATTGTATGCATTGGAGTAAAGGTGTTCCTGTAGATGCCATTGTTGTTGCAGCAGAGACTAAGAAGGAGCTAGCAGAGCAAAGCCCCATTGTCCATCTGCCTAATAAAGAGTTGGATAGACATAGAAAGCTTGATGTTCTTCGTGTTTCACTGTTGCAGTCATTACATTTGGGTAATCTGCTTGCAGGTTGCCCTCAGTCAGCCTGATTAACAAAGTCTTGGGTCCTGCTTCGGTTGCTGTCCCTTCTTCCATGACGTCAGGTCGTCAGGGTTATAAAACATGCAGCCAACGTCATTACATCAATCTTTCTTGCCGTGTGGTGCCCGAAGCAGAAGCAGTTCACAAGTGCCGGTCGGCCGACTCCTGAAATTTTCGTTTTCGAGTTTAAGAACCGAAGTCTTCAACTTAAAGCTAAGTACCCCGTTGGGGAAACGTTTTCTTGCTCCTTACCGATGTCAGTCTGTTTGTTTGTGTCTTTCGGCTTTTCCCGGTTAGGGGTCGCCACAGCGGAACTCCGGTCCGCTAATGATTGGCAGTTGATTTTTACATACCGGCTTGCCAGGCCTGATGCACAACCTTCAACGAAGGTACGCCCATTCACGCAAGACTCCACGCAGAAGACGCTGTAGCTGAGAATTGAACCAGACAGCGTCTTACTGTGAGGCGACAACGCTACCGCAGCACCACCACCACTACCGATGTCAGTGACAGTTAATAATTGCATTACTTGTAGAAAGCAAATGCCTCCTAAAGATTTTCATTCGTACTGTATTCCTTGCCTAAGTCCTGACCACAGTGTACCTTGCTGTCGGTTTTGTGCTTTATTTAATTAGCGCACTATCTGTCGCCAGTATATTTTTGCCTCTAAATATTTCGGTTCTTGGTTTAATTATCCAGAAATGTCAGTTAGCCATCCGACTACCGGGATTCCGAAAAAATGAAAAGATAAAGACGGACAGGCTGCCGAAGTCCAAAACTGCCGACGACACTTCTCCTAAGCCATTCGCCAGTTCACCGGTACTCAGTGAGGTGCTTTCACAGCCCCTGATATCCGCTACTTCTGATTCGCAGGCCTCTACTGAGACCCATTCGGAGTCCGGTATGCCGTGAGATACTTCAACTATGGAACCCGCGGATGTCTCTGCCTTGGATGGGTCCGGAGCCACTGTGTAGGCGCTTCTGAGGGTGTATTCAGTTCTACAGACTTGCATATTAAATCGAGACCTTGTTCATTACTAAGGCCTAAATCTCGATCCATGTCTAAAAAACCGATGCCCAGGCCACATGCTCAGGCCCCTATGCCTAAAAAACAAATGATAAAAATGGCTGAAGACCTAATAACTCTAATCAGGGGTAGTCAACCCCCCCCCCCCCCCAAGAGACCTAGAGCTGAGCTTGATTATGAATCTTCTGATCAGGATTCTGTTTCTTCTGATGACCTGGATTTGTCCATACCTAATTATGAGGATTCTGATGCAGAGGATTCTATTCCTTCTGCTTCCCCTCCTTAGGATTTTTCTTTTGGGGAAACTACATACTTTAAGGGAGCATTTCCACTGGGAAAGCAGGAATTTTCAGATTCAAAAAAGAGACTTGGGGATTTCTTCTTCCTCAGCATAGGCCTTTGGCTATACCTCCTGTACTAGACATTGTTGATGTGTTCTCGGAATCCAGTTTGGCCCCTGATTCCCTGCCTCCTGCTCCTAGTAAACCTGACAGATACTTCAGGGTTCCTGAGTCCCACAAGTTCCTTTTCAAAAATCCTGTTGCAGATCCAGAGTCTGTTTCTCAGGGGCCCAAAGGCATTAAGGCTTCTACTGCTAAAGATCCTACCCCTTCTGATGGGGAGACTCCAGGGCACTGGATGGATGGGGTAAAAAGGTTTATACTTCTGCAACCTTGGCAATCAGAGCTTTAAACTGCCAATTTCATATGTTAAAATATCAGCAACATATTATTGGACTGCTTAAACAGAAAATTATGTTGATTCCGGACTGTGTGGAAAATAAAGATTTACAGGACTTAATGCATTCTGCTGAACAAGTTGGGAAACATACTTTGCAATGTGGTTTTGATTCTTTAGAGGCCTCTTGCAGAGCTGCTGTTACTGGGTCTGTGCTTAGAAGGCATGCTTGGCTTAAGGAGCAATCTTTGCCTGATCATGTTAAAGCTAAATTGTTGGATGCTCCTTTAAATCAGGACTGCCTGTTTGGCAACAAGGCTGAAGAAGTTCTTAAAAAGATGATCTATGCAAACTTTTAAAGATTTTTTTCCAAGTGCAATCTCCGAGATTTAGTAGGCACTGGCCTACTAAGAATTGGTCCTTTCCAGTTCCTTCCAGGTCCTGTCAAACCAAACCCAGATGCAGCAAAAACCCCAGGTTTCAGTCCCAGGAGACTCTCAGAACTAAGCAGTGGGGGGGGCTCTACTTCCAAATCTGGAAATGACAAAACACCCCCCTATGGTAAACAGTCTCAATGACTTCCTTTTAAAATTCCCAAGCACTTATCTTTTGTCCGCCCCTTTGGGGGAATAGATTGCTCTTCATGCAAAGAACTGGGAACTCATAACCCAGGACAAATGGGTTTTAAATATAGTGTCCCAGGGATGCAAATTTCTTTTCTACACGTTGCAAACACCAAATGGGTGGCCAGACTTCCCCCCAAAACAGTGGGCAGAGGCTCAAAAACAAGTACTTTCCCTCTTAAACATGGGGGCTATTCAGCTGGTATCAGAGGAGGAAAAGGAACAAGGTTTCTACTCCAGACTTTTTCTGGTACCCAGAAAAGACAAATCATGGCGTCCAATCCTGGACCTGTCTACTCTAAATACCTTTCTGGAGATTCCAAAATTCAAGATGCTGACTCTTCACCAGTTGCTTCCTATGCTAAGCAAAGACACCTGGTTGGCAACACTACATTTAAAAGAAGCATACCTGCACATCCCAATTAGGGAATCTTGCAGAAGATACCTACGCTTCAAAGCAGGCCACACACATTATCAGTTCTCTGCACTGCCCTTTGGCTTGTCTACTGCGCCCTTTTGCAGGCAAGGAAGTGTTCATATATACCCATACCTGGACGATTGTCTAATTCAGGCAGAAAGCCAGGGCATATTTTTGAATCATCTGGCATTTGTAAAAAGGGTTCTACCTTGTCTGGGGTACACCATAAATTAAAAGAAATCACAACTGGTGTCCTGTCAACAAATTATATTCCTGGGAGCAAGCTTGAATACAACTGCCCAGATGGCTTACTTCATGCCAGAAAAGCAAATTCATTTGGTAACCTATTTCACACAAGTGGCCACAAAAACCCTGCTATCTGCAAGACAAATACTGCAAGCCTTGGGGTTCATGGCCTCCTGCATTATTCTAATACAATATGCAAGACTGCATATGAGGAAACTACAGTGGTATCTAAAAAGTCTATGGAGTCAATATTCTCACAGCCCTGGAAACAATGATTCCTATCATACCTTGCCTACGCCTGGAGTCCTCTGGTGGGCAGAGGTCTGCCACCAAAACAAAGAACTACCATTCACACTACCCCCGGCCGCCCAAACCCTAAATACAGATGCATCAGACTATGCATGGGGGGCTCACCTGGCAGGGAAGTGCATTCAGGGCAAATTGAACCCAAGTCAAATGCACCTACATATCAATCAAAAAGAAATGTTAGCTGTACAGAATGCTCTGGCAGCCTTCAAGGACCACATTCTTCCAGGACAACTAATGGTAAAGATGGACAGCACCACGGTTATGTGGTACATAAACAAGCAGGGGGGTATACATTCCTACCCCCTCTGCAGACTAGCCATGGCATTGTGGGACACAGCCTTGAGCTACCAAGTGCACCTACAAGCTCAATTCCTGCCAGGAAAATTGAATACACTGGCAGATGGACTAAGCAGAAACCTCATGGACCCACACGAGTGGAAACTGGAACCAAGGATTTTCAGCATGTTGCCAAGCGAATGGGGGAGCCCAGACATAGATCTATTTGCCTCCCCCAGATCTACCAGTTGGACAAGTTTTGCACAAGGACTCCCCACAAACAAGCCTGGAAAGGGAATGCTCTGTCCTTCAGCGGGAAAAACCTATCAGTCTCTGCCTTCCCCCCGGGTCCCCTTCACTAGACCGACACGCCACAAAGCCGACACCCAAAACACACAATACTGACAACTCACAAAACCGAACACCATAACACCGACACCCAAAACACAGACACACAAAACGTAAACTACACATTACACACAACTATATATGCACTAACCTTAACCCAAACCCTAACCTTAAGGTCCGACACTACCGCACACTTACCCTACCCGCACCCTAACCCCAACTCACTTAACCCACCCCTATACCTAAAGTCCGTCACTATCGCACACTTACCCTACCTGCACCCTAACCCTAACTCACTTAACCCACCCTTAAACCTAAAGTCCGTCACTATCGCACACTCACCCTACCCACACCCTAACCCTAACTCCCTTAACCCGCCCCTAAAACTACAGTCCGTCACTATCACACACTTACCTTACCCGCACCCTAACCCTAAGTCCGACACTACCGCACACTCACCTTTCCCGCACCCTAACCCAAAATCCCTCACTATCGCACACTTACCTGTCCGCTCCCTAACCCTAAATCTCTCACTATCGCACACTTACCGAGTTGCGCTGACACGTTGCCCATGTCGGTGTTTCGGCTGTTGGGATTTCACCTTGTCGATCATCTGCGTCGTCGGTCTTTTGGTCTCTGTGTTTTGGGTGTTGGCTTTGTGGTGTGTTGGTGTAGTGAAGGGGACCCCTTCCCCCCCACTGCCTCTGCTCTCCAGAGTTCTACTAAATGTCATACAGGACAAACCAAGGATGATCTTGATTGCTCCAGACTGGCCGCGCCAACACTTGTACCCCCTCCTGCGCAGTGTGTCGCAGTTATCTCCATGGCACCTGCCTCAGACCCCTTCCCTGCTGTCTCAGCAGGAGAACTAAATTCTGCAACCTCAGCTTCCAACATTGAACCTTGCAGCCTGGCTAATCACATAAATTCAGCCTTATCATCCCTCATCAAACCTGTGATGGATGTCATCTTAAAGGCAAGAAGACCTAGTACTAGAAAATCTTATGCTGAAAAATGGAAAAGATTCTGTGTCCAGAACCAATCTCAATAGATAAGTACAGCAGTGCCCAATTTACCTCAGATTTTGCAATATTTAACTGAGATGCTTCACAAGGGCCCGTCCTTTTCTTCTATTAAAATCTACGCCTCAGCCATTTCAGCTCATTATAACACAGAACCTCCCCTCTTCTCTCATCCTCTGCTCAAGCAGTACCTCAGAGGGGCCAAAAACTTGAGACTACCCAGGAGCCCTCCAACCCCTGCCTGGGACCTTAACTTTGTATTGGAGAAACTCACTCTACCTCCTTTCGAGCCAGCTGCTAATGCAGACTTAAAATTTCTTTCTTGGAAAATAGCTTTCTTTTTAGCAATCACTTAGGCTAGAAGGATATCGGAATTACAGGCTCTTATGGCAGTGGAGCTTTTCATCATCTTTCATGCGGACAGGGTGTCACTCAGAACCAATCCATCCTTCATGCCCAAGATGGTATCCAGTGTGGCTCTTAATCAGTCCATTCATTTGCCAACCTTCTTTCCCAATCCACAAAACAAAGGGGAACAGATTCTGCATTCCTTTGATGTGCACAGACAACTTAGATTCTACTTGGACATGACTAAACCTCAAAGAAAATTGGAACAGCTGCTGGTAGCATTTGCTGCAGGGGCAGAGGAGAAGGCTATTTCAAAATAAACCATTTCTAAATGGATAAGCCATTGCATTCATTTCTGTTATAAGCACCATGGCAAACCTATTCCCCAAGGGAACAGATCTCACTCCACCAGGGCTGCATTTACTTCTGCAACCTTTCTCAGAGGTGTTCGTACCAGGGACATCCTAGAAGCTGCTACTTGGAGTTCTGTACATACTTTCACCAAGCATTATCATTTGCCAATTTTCTCTAATTCCAGAGCTGGCTTTGCCACTGCTGTCTTGCAGGGCCTTATTGCTGGCCCTAATGCTATAAAGACTCCTCCTCCCAACCATAGCTTTGGGAATCTGCCCAAATGTAATGACTGCAACAGTGAAACACGAAGAACATAGTACAGTTGTGTACACTCATAAATGTAGATGTTCGAGTGTAGTCACTGTTGCAGTCCTGGTTACCCTCCCTCCAGCCCCCCTAACTTTTTCTGGCTATAACTCTACTTTCCTTTACTGTGCTTAAAAGCCTTTTTGGTGTATTTGCTTTTTGTTGGAGATATACCTTTGTGTTTTTATGTTTATTTGCTCCCCATTGGGGGGGGGGGGGGGCACCTGACATCTGTGGCAAGAAAAACTGATGTAATGACATCGGCTGCATGTTTTATACCCCTGACGGCCTGACGTCATGGAAGAAGGGACAGCAACTGAAGCAGGACCTAAGACTTTGTTAATCAGGCCGACTGAGGGCAACCTGCAAGCAGATTACCCAAATGTAATGACTGCAACAGTGAATACACTTGAATGTCAACATTTATGGTTAGTGTACACAAGTGTACTTTTACACCTCAGCTGCCTTCACACTGAGGTCGTTGAACTATTTGGCGCACTTCACACATTTGCAGAGAGACCTGGTTAAAGAATCAGCCAACACTCTTGCCGACACCATGTCAGTGGAGGACGTGAAATAAGTCTCTCCCCAACCGACTACTCTTTCTTCCCTTGCTCATTCCTCAGTGAGGTTGATTTCGCATGCAGTGAAAGGCACCTCATGAGCACCTGGTACAGGCATAGCCATCAGGAAACCTGCCTGGATGCGACTTTGTGATTTATGGAACCCTTCAAGGTGTCATTCATTATTAATGCCCCCTTCGATGGGTCATCCTTATTTGGACCATCTGTGAAAGACACCTGCAGAGAGCAATAAGGAAAGATCTTTTCTGTTCTGGGGATCAAGTTTTCTACTCCTCAGAGGACCTTCTCCAGGACCCAACGAGGAGGGAAGAAAACTTTGTTCAGGATGTTGCATGACTGTTCAGTGCCTGCACAGGGATACTTCCTCCAGAGGCAGAAGGGGAGGTTTCAGCAGCAGGTGCCACCCCAGAAGCAGGGGGGGGTCCACAGAATCAGGGCTCCAGCGAACCTTCCCCTGATAGGCCCTTTCAGTGCTCCTGAAGAGCTACCTGACTGTCCATCTCTGTAGGCAGTAGGGGACCGTCTCTTCCTGTACCTGGATGCCTGGACAAGTATAAGAAACAATACCTGGGTGCTAAACATAATATCCAGAGGCTGTTACATTCCCTTTTCTCTAACTCCTCCAGGTCCAAGTGGGAAACTCTGTAATGCACCGCCCAGTCAGAGGGAGTACATAGTGCGAGAAGTTCAAAAACTCCTACAAAAAAGAGTTCTCTAGGCGGTCCCAACCGAGCAAAGAATATTTGGAACTTACACTCACTTCTTTTTAGTGTCAAAAAAACAATACAGGGGACCTGAGACCTGTTCTGGATATCAGCAACTTGAGTCATTTCATCAAGAAGTCAAAGTTCCAAATGGTGACGGTTCAGTCCATTCTGCCACTTTTAATCAAGGACAATTGGATGTGCTTTGTTGATCTTCAGGTTACGTACTACCATATCAAGATCAACAGGCACTCCAGATGTCCTTTGCATTTTCAGCTGGGAAACCATCATTATCAGTTCAGAGAGCTACCCTTTCGGATATGCTACAACCCCCTGGGTGTTTGCCAGATATTTGGCAGTCGTAACTGCTCACCTGAAGCTAACAGGATTCCAGGTGTTGCCATAGCTAGTCGATTGGCTCCTTACTGCACCCCAACAAGTCATCTTTTGCTACAGTGCAGGGACTACCTAGTGAGAATCTTCAATCACCTGGGCATTACAATTCTTCTTCTTTCGGTTTTTACTGGTTAGGGGTCGCCACAGCAGAACAATGGTCCGCAGAACGATTGGCAATAGAGTTTTTTATGGTGTTGAGTTGCCAGCCCAACCTTCCACAGAAGGTGCACACACGAGCGCGCACACGCATCTAGGGCCAATTTAGAATATCCAATCCACCAACAGCATGTCTTTGGGATGTGGGAGGAAACTGGAGCACCTGGAGGAAATCCACACGACCGCAGGGAGGACATGCAGACTCCACACAGAAGGCACCCCAGCTGAGAATCAAACTGGAGAACCTCTTGCTGTGAGGCAGCAATGCTAACAGCTGCACAACCACAGCTGCCCCCACCTGGGCATTACAATAAACATAGCAAAATCGAACTTGACTCCTGTTCAGAACTTAGAGTTCATAGGAATGCAACTGTATACAGTGACACAAGTGGCATCCTTACTGATGCATTGCATTTTGTCTCTAAGACAACACGTACAGGATGTATTAGATCTCACACAGCCAGCGTCAAAGTTGGTTCTACTGGCTCTGGAGTCAGTGGCAACTGCAGTTCTAATCTCCTTAGCGAGGTTCTTTTTGAGAGTTCTCCAGTAGACCATAGTGGTTCAATGGTCCATTCTTTGTCACCCGCTCTCTACTCACATAAAATTGTCACCAATCTGTAGGAATCATCCACAGTGGTGGTTGAAATCACATGACCTGTCACTGGGCAAGCCTTTCTCTGTTCCCCCCCGCCATAGCCTTAGAGATCACAGACGTTTCCCAGTTTGGGGGGCTTGGGATTTGCTAGGGAAGATGGTCCAAAGCATGTAGTCACCTGCAGAGGCCAAACTGCATGTCAGTATCCTAGAGATGAGAGCTGTCCTCCTTATGTTGCAAGCCTTCCAGGATGTTTTCCATCTGGGGACGATTGCAATTCACACAGATAACATGTCAGTAGTCTGGTACATCAACAAACAAGGAGGAACCCATTCTTGCCCATTGTGCAGGGAAGCTATGAGAGTTTAAAAACGGGCAATATCTTCAGACTGTTATCTGATTGTAACACACATTCCAGGGATAACTCAGTAGGTCCATTTTGATCATGAGTGGTCTCTGAACCAGGCAGTAGCAAACCAGATGTTCAGCCATTGGGGCCAACTTTATTGTGACCTTTTTGTTTCCCCTCTGAACTTCAAGTGCAACAAGTATTTTGCTCTAATCCCCCTGAAGGGGGAGTCACCAAGGGATGCTGTAGTCCACAGTTGGCCCCTTGGTCTTTATGCGTACCACCCCCCACTATCTGTGATCCCAAAAGATCTACAGAAAGCCAGCAGATTGAAGAGTTCTTTAATCCTCATTGCCCCTTTCTGGCCTTGCCAGGTATGGTTTCCCTCCTTTGGTCTCTCCTCAAATATCTGCCTTGGATTCTGGATCCAGTGCAGGATCTCATACCTCACCTGTCAATAGACAGCTTCCCAATTTTCGCACTGAAAATCTGACAGCATGGTTTCTCCAATTCCAGTAATTGTAAGAAAGTCCAGGTTCACCCTCTCCGTCTACGACATTATCCTGGCCTCTCAGTGGGTTTCCACTAAAAAGGTTTACAACAGCAAGTGGAAGAGGTCCTCAGTTTGGGCATAAAAGGAAAATATTGATCCTTTCTCAGCATCCACAGCCTCAATTCTCCTTTTTCTCAGCACTCTTGTTCAGGAATGAGCTAGTTTCTCCATCATCAAACTCGAAATGGCTGCCATATCCAGTTTTCATACTGGGAATTGAAACACGTCTCTTTTCTTCCAAATTATTTAAGACTTTCATGAAGAGTGTTTTTCATCTTAGACGTCCAATAAAAGATCCTTCTTCCCCTTGGTATCTCATGGTGGTACTGCTAGGCCTTGCCCAGAAACCCTTTGAACTGGCAGATTGTTGTGACATGACATTTCTTTCTTGGAAACCGATCTTCTTAGTAGTTTTTTCTTCTGCTAAGAGAATATTGGAGCTTCAAGCTTTGTCAGCCAAACCTCCTTACATCATTTTTCACAAAGATAGAGTATCCTTAAGAACAAATCTGTCATTCATGCCTAAGGTGGCCACTGAGTCTAACATTAACAAATCCATTCAGTTACCAGTTTTCTTCCACAAATTTTCGAACAAAGGTGAACATCTTTTACATCTCCTAGATGTTCACAGGCAACTACATTTCTACCTCCACAGAGTAGAGAGTCATAGGAAGTCCGATCTGCTGTTTGTCTCCTCTTCAGTAAGCCGGTCAGGACAGGGAGTTTTGAAAGTCACTGTAGCTAAATGGATAAGAGATTGCATTTCATTAATTTATTCTAAGAAAGATATAGACTTGACCTGATCTCCTAAGGCTCATTCCACCAGGGCTATAGCTACTTCATCCACTTACACTTCCAGACCCTCAGTTGATGAAGTATGTGCTGCAGCCACTTGGTCTAAGACTCATGCCTTTGTTTCACAGTATAAGTTAGATATTGTTTCTAGTAGCAAGACATCCTTTGGCTCGACCGTGCTCCAGTACATCCTTCCTTAAGGACCACCTAGTGATTGCGTAGTTGGGGACTCTGACCCATTAGTGAGGAGGAGTGAAAAGGACAACAACATATGTAGAAGTTAAGTACTTACCATAACTAGGTACCTGTGTTGTCCATTTTCATTCCTCCTCACGTCCCTCCCATACATCGTTTGGCCTGGTGCCTTTGAGAAGTGCTCAGAAGAATTTGGAATGCATGTGTTCGGGGTTTGAGCCTCATATACCTTTCTTTCTCCATAGTTGTGGTAATCCTTGCATTTATAGGGCAGCAGACTCAATCTGGGGAGTTGAGGAAGGTACACTGCATTATGATTAGAGGGAGGAGCTCGAGACTCGGATCCTAAAGTCTTGGAAAGTATCCAAGTCATATCCAATATCGGATCCAAGACCCATTAGTGAGGAGGAATGAAAATGGATAACACGGATACCTAGTTATGGGAAGTACGGAACGTATAATAATATACCCATGTATCTAAGGCTACTGCAGCAGTGATCATAATGATGAATGTACTACAGTTGTGTAAGTAAACTTGCTATAACAGTAGATCTTTGAATGGTCACTGTTGCAGTAGCCACTCACTCCCTCTTTCCCCCTTATTTTTGTAAGTTTTTGTTGCCAGAAAGAAGATATATATATTTTTTTTTCCTAACATTGTTCTTTCAGAGCTCGTCTCCCTCTCTCAGTTGGCATGAAAGCTTTGAAGGCTTTGGCACCCAAGCCACTCTCTGTTCAGCTTGGCCCAAGCTGGCTAACACCTTGGGTGCATGGAGGGTGCTCTTAAAGCTTTGGATGCTGTCCGGCTGTTATATCCTTAGTGAGATGTACGCCTGTATAGCTAAGGCTACTGCAAAAGTGGTCATTCAAACGTCTATTGTTATGGTATGCTTATTTTCACAACTGTGCTTGCTTGACAAATATTGAATGCGACATTAGGGTGCTATAGGATATTTTAAGACTGTTTCAGTTATTTTCAGAGTATAAACTAAATGAAAATAAAACAAAGGCTTATAACAGTAGATTGTGTGCATATATATAGATAGATTCAACAATACCATATTTATGGGGACATGACAAAATGAAGTATTTAGGCATATGGATTAAAAGGACTCTAGCAGCAAAAGATACTTGAGAAGAGACCAAGCAGAAAATTATTAAAAAATGAGATATTGGAGACTAACGGACATGAACACTAAAATGCAAGTTATGAAAATGTTTTTCGGTTTAGTCTTGTACATAGTTCATGCATACCTTTATTAGCCAGAGGAAAAGTTGTGGATGTCACTGTATAATGAGTTGAAGGAATTTGTTTGAGAAGGGAAGAGGGCAAGTAAAGAGAGATAAGAGGATTATTCCTATTGAACCACTGTGATTCAAGACTATCTGGTTTGAAGGAGTACTTTAAAGCTACACAGCTGAGACTTATATATATATATATATATATATATATATATATATATATATATATATATATATATACACACATATACACACAAGTAGATGGTGGAGCAAGGTATATGCCGAGAGAGAGAGAGATTAGGTTTTGGAAGCATGCCCTTAAGGAGAATAGAAACAACTATACAGAATATTACATAAACTGACAAACACATTTATAAAAACTGAACTAGTGAAGGGGTGGAAAAAAAAGACTTTGCAAGTAGGAATACATACATAGAGTACAGAAAACACTTGGAGATTGCAGGACATAACTGGAGGAAACTGAAAAAGAAGCCACACTAGTGGGAGCAAGTAAGTTTGAAGGATAAAGTGGTAGAGTGGGAAGAAGCCAATCAGGTGTTTGACCGTCAAGTCAAAGAATACCTTTCATATCAGAAATGGTTGGCGGTGTATACACTGAGAGAAAGGAGTGACAAGTAAATCATTAGCTCTGGTAAGGTTTTTAGTGAAATCAAGAACAGAAGATGCTGTTTAGAAGGGAATAATTAGTAAGGCTTATAAAATGTTACACAATTTATAAAAACAAAAAAGACTCAAAAAAATGAGAGGGGAGATTAGAATGATGTATTGCAAAAGAACAATGAGAGCAAATTTGTATGACCTCTAAGTATATTGCACAGTCCATAAGATTTAAGGTATTTCCATGGAAATGCTTACACAGGTACTTTTATACTCCCAAGTAGGCCTCAGGATTCTTGCTCGAATGGAGAGCAGATGTTGGAGATGTGAAGGGAATGAGAAAAATTGTTAGAAACAAATTTTCTGGAAATGTGTGGAGTTATCTGAATTGACTCCCCACAAACTATCCTTGCAAAGTTGTTGGGGGAATATGATGTTAAGTTGTCAAACTCACCTTCATTCTTGCTGGATGGGTTCGGAGCCGATCCTCTGCTCCGACTCGGCACTTGCTAAGCTCGAGAGCTAATTTTACCAGCTCGAAGCAACCCTATATCCCATGATGCAAGGCGTGACTACCTCAGATCTCGTTTGCCGCTTCGCGAAGAGGTCTCTTTTTACCAGCTCAGGTAAAGTTTTTGGATTTATACAGAGTTAGTCAGAGTATTTTTTCCCCCTTTTTTTCTAGTTTTCACTATAGTGTTAGTGCTTTATATTAGATATCCTTTTACCCTATATTCCCCTTTTTCTTCCTTACATAAGGATAATTTTTCTCCCCTCAGGCCTTAAGCCTCCCTCCCAGTTATTTCCTGTCAGGGAGAGTGTCTGTGTTTTCAATTTTTCTCTGTAGATAACTGTGTGACTGTTGTGTGTCTGTGTGTTTTTTGGGCATACTATGTCTAAGGAAGTGAAGGTCTCAGGCTTCAAGAAGTGTGACTCGTGCTGTCATAAAATGTCTCTGACAGACGGTCACACTTCTTGTGTGTACTGCCTGGGGCCTTTACACCTGCAGGACTCCTGTGCTATTTGTCACTCCTTTAGCCAGAGAGTCCTGCAGGAACGTAGAAACAAGCTGATTCTCCGTGGCTTGTTGAAGCCAGAGGGTATTCCGACCAAGACTAGGTCAGCTAAACCCTCTAAGCCACCTAAAGCCCAGGCTGTGGTGCTTAAGCCTTTGGCGGTGGCTCCGACTCCGACTCCTTCGGAGTCGAGATCGGCTCCAGCTGGAGCCGATCTTTCCACATTGGAGGTAGTGGTATCGGCTCCGATACACAAGTACCTATGACTATGTCGGCTCCAGCCGGAGCCGACGCATCTTTAACCAGCATTGGAGCTGATAAGCCTTCAGCTCCATCTGGAACCGAAGGGTCTTCGGCTCCGATGGCTCCGTCCAAGAAGAGATCTCGGTCTCCTTCCCTGGAGTCGATTCGTTCGGCTCCGGGATCTCCTCTACTTTCGGAGCGGAGCCATCGGAGCCGATCTTCAAGGTCTTCCAGGCTATCAGACCATGACTTAGAGAGGGTGGTAAGTAGACTGTTGAAGTCACATGCACTAGCTCAAATGCTCCATAGCCCGTCACAACAGACGACTGCTATTTCTCATCCCCCTGAAATTCCTCCTCCGACTCTCCTTCAGAGTTCGGAGCCGGAGCTTCTCGGAACGGTGACCGTGAGTGCGCCGGAGCTGATACTTCCCCTGTCGGCTCCGTCGTCTTCGACTCCGATCTTCTCCATGAGACCTTCCTTGGAGGGATCCGGTCGTCGGGTCTCCCTTGTCGGCTCCGAGGGGGCGAGTGGCATCGGACCCTTGTCCGACCCCGCTCTCCCTCTTGGAGCTTCGGCATTGGTGAGCTCGGCACTGACATCGGCCTCGGAGCCTTCTCTTTCGGTGGGACCAGGGATTCCTGTTTCTTCGGAGCGGGAGTATTCTGGCCTCCCTGGGAGGGGAGCCTTCGAGGTGATGAGGAGTGTTCTAGCCCCGGAGCTGAGTCAACGGTCTGTTCCATTAGCTCCTCCCTCTTCGGTGCCTGTTGATGTCTCTTGCCATTCTCTTGCTCCCGGACCCAGAGATCCATCGCCCCAGGTTTCCCCATTGGGAAGAACTTCCTATTCCGAGGTTTCTCCTGATCCTGCTGGAGAACCCCCGCGTAAGAGGACATGCAAGAGGAAGCACACAGACTCCCCTGAGTCTACGACATCAGATACCGACTTAGATGAGTCGGAGGGTTCCCCACGGTCCCCCTCTGAGGATGTCTCCTTTTCAGACATTCTGGAACTCCTTAAGCAGAGGGGGAACTGGCCTTCCATTGACCCCTCCGAGGATGAGTCGGTATACCTGGAGGCTTTTGGATCTCGACCCTCCACCTCCTGGGTGTCTCTGCCTTTCGACCCGCTCATGCAAGTGGTGGCTCAAAAGGCGTGGGCGGCCCTGGATTCTGTGGAACCAGTCCCCAGGAGGCCCTCTAAATTCATCACGGCCCCTTCAGACAAACAGTTTCTTACCAAGGGTGTCCTGCTTGATGCCATGGTGGTGGCGGCGGCCACCAAGAAGGAACTTGCTGATCCTTCTGTACCTGTCCATCCTCCTAATAAGGACTCTAGGACCATGGATAGGTATGGTAAGCGGATGTTTTCTTCAGCGACCTTTGCTATGCGTTCGCTGAACTATCTCTGTCACTTTACCAGGCTTCAGAGAGACATTCTTAAGGAACTAGGTGAGGTGGTTCAGGATCCATCAGCTGCTGGGGCTCAAGAAAAGATTGCCTCACAGCTAGGAATCCTAAATTCTATAACTAACTCCTCCATGCGGCTCATTTCTTATGCAGCCGATGGAGCGAGTAGGGCCGCAGGCACAGGAGTGGTACTTAGGCATCAGGCCTGGATGCGGCTTTGTAATTTCGCAGATCCCTTTAAGGCGTCCTTCACTAGTACTCCCTTCGATGGTTTGGCTTTGTTCGGGCCTCAAGTGAAGGACACATTGACCAGGTGTGAGCAAGACAGCAAGACCCTTTCTGCCGTAGGAGTCCATTTCTCCACCCCTTCAAGACCCTATCCAAAAGGTCAGAAGGGAGGGAAAATGTGGTTTCGTAAATCTCAGGGAGTCACGCCTGATACACGTGGTCAGTTTACCCCCAGAGGCAGAGGGGGTAATAACAATAGACGCCGCCCTAGGGGCAGAGGGGGTCCGCAGAATCAGGGTAGCAGGGAGCCTCTCTCTGATAAACCCTTCCAGCATCCCTGAGGTGTTGCCTGACTGTCCACCCTTGGAGGCAGTCGGGGGAAGATTGTCGCTGTACCCAATAGCCTGGCGTTCCCTATCTCAAGACAAATGGGTACAGTCGATCATATCCGAGGGATACAGTATTCTTTTCGAGAGATATCCCGTTCCTCATCAGTCCCTTCCAGACGTTTCACCTAGTCTAAGGGAATTGGCAAAGCTGGAGGTATCAAAGCTCCTAGCAAAAAGAGCCGTCCAACTAGTTCCAGCAGACCAAGTAGGATCCGGCATCTACTTAAGATTCTTTTTGGTCCCCAAAAGGACGGGAGATTGGAGACCAATTTTAGACCTCAGTAAACTAAACAAGTTTGTCAAGAAGGCAAGATTCCGGATGGTCACGCTTCAGTCCATTCTACCCTTTTTGGGCAAGGACAACTGGATGTGCTCAATAGACCTTCAGGATGCGTACTATCACATAAAAATTCACAGGCGCTCCAGAAGGTTTTTCCGCTTTCGGCTGGGGACCAGTCACTTTCAATTCAGAGCCCTGCCCTTTGGCCTCACTACAGCCCCCAGAGTGTTTACCAAATGTATGGCAGTGGTCACGGCTCATCTGAGACGTCAGGGATTCCAGGTGTTTCCATACCTAGACGACTGGCTCCTCTCTGCCACCACCAGGCATCAACTTCTCAAGGCCAGAGACTACACCCTTCACATCTGCAACCAATTGGGGATTTCTGTAAACTTCGAAAAATCTTCTCTGTCGCCTTGCCAGTCTATTACCTTTATAGGCGTAGAATTAGACACTGTCAGTATGTCAGCGAGACTCACAAACCAAAGAATTCTGGACATCCAAAAGTACGTTCGAATCATATTACTCAGCAAGAGAATCAGGGCCAGATTTGTCCTGAAGGTTCTAGGTCTTATGGCTGCGGCCATTGTTCTACTGCCGTTAGCCCGATTCCACATGCGTCTTCTGCAGTGGATGTTGTTCACCCAGTGGTCATTCCAGCAGCTCCCCATGCGGCACGAGACATTTGTGACACAATCGTGCAAGGGTCATCTAACCTGGTGGATGTCTTCCCCGCAACTCTATCAGGGCCGACTGTTTGTTCCCCCAGTCCCGGTTGCCACAGTCACTTCGGATGCCTCTCTGATCAGGTGGGAGGGCCATTGTCAGGGCAGGATGGTCCATGGGACTTGACAACCAATAGAATACCATCTGCACATAAATGTCCTAGAGATGAGAGCAGTGCTTTTAACGTTGCAGGCCCTCAATGACTTTCTTCCTTTAGGGACTATTGCAGTTCAGACGGACAACATGTCTGTAGTCTGGTATATCAACAAGCAGGGCAAGACCAGGTCCTACCCACTGCGTCGAGAAGCTCTCAGACTTTGGCAATGGGCAATCTCCTCTCATCGGTTTCTGATAGCAACACACATCCCCGGGAAATCCAACCTCTTAGCGGACAGGCTGAGCAGAGCTATTCTCATGCCACACGAGTGGTCTCTCAAACAATCGGTAGTGGACGAGATTTTTCAGAAGTGGGGCGTCCCTTGCTGCGACCTTTTTGCTACACCCCAAAACAGCAAATGCCTAGACTTCTTCACTCTCTTTCCTCTACCAGGCCATCCCCCGAGAGACGCTCTAACCCAGGATTGGCCCCGGGGACGACTTTATGCTTTTCCTCCATACCCACTGATTCCTCAAGTAATTCAGAAAGCTACCGTATTGAGAGCCAAGTTGATTCTCATTGCCCCTTACTGGCCTCGACAGATTTGGTTTCCGTCCCTGCATCGTCATCTCGTGGTACAGCCTTGGCATCTGGACCCAGTTCCAGATCTTCTGACCCACCATTCGGGTCAACTGCACCGGTCCATTCCTTCCCTCAACCTCACTGCTTGGTTGCTCCACTTCCTTCCTTAGCCAGGCTTCCTATGATCTCTGACCCTGTTAGAAAGATCATAGTAGCTTCTCTAAAGTCCTCTACTAGAAGGATTTATGCTAGTAAATGGCAACGTTTTTCCTTCTGGGCAAAGTCTAGAGACTTAGATCCCTTTACTGCTCCTGTGCATTCAGTCTTGGAATTCTTAGCTGAGATTTTTCAATTGGGTTCTTCTCCATCTACAGTTAAGGTTCAATTGGCAGCTATCTCAAATTTTCATGTGGGCTTAGCGGATCAAAATATTATGTCCCACAAGCTTTGCAAAGCTTTTCTGAGAGGGATATTTCTCCTAAAACCTCCTATCAAAGATCCCCTTCCGCAATGGGATTTGAATTTAATGCTGGCATCCTTGATATTACCCCCCTTTGAACCGGCTGCTTCATGCTCATTAAAACTTCTTTCCTGGAAGACAATTTTTCTAGTTGCTGTTAATTCAGCCAGAAGGGTGTCTGAACTTCAGGCTCTCTGTGTCCGTTCCCCATACTTGGTTTTCCACAAAGATAGGGTATCATTAAGAACCAATCCATCCTTTTTGCCCAAGATTGCTTCCCAGAAGAATATCAACCAATCTATTGATTTGCCAGTCTTTTTCCCTAATTATTCTAACAAGGCGGAACAAAAACTTCACTGTTTGGATGTCCATCGTCAATTCGGGTATTACTTGGACAGAACTAAACAATTCAGGAAATCTGATCAACTGTTTCTTTCTTATGCAGAAAACAGGAAAGGTCTTCCGGTCTCCAAAGTGACCCTATCCAGATGGCTGTCTTCTATCATTTCTTATGTTTATCTTCTTAGGGGCAAGCAACAGCCCTCGAAACCAAAAGCACATTCTACCAGGAGCCTAGCCACTTCCACAGCTTTTCAGGATAGGCTACCTATTGACACCATTTGTGCAGCAGCCACTTGGGCCACTCCGCACACCTTTGTTTCTCATTACAAACTGGACTTGGCCTCCAGGGACAGGGCTAGGTTTGGTTCCACAGTTCTCAAGAGTCTGTTCCATTGAGCCACCAAGGATAGAGGTGCTAGGGACGCGGTCCCATCCAGCAAGAATGAAGGCGAGTTTGACAACTTAACATTTACAAGTTATGTACCTACCATAACGTTCCATGTTAGTTGTCTTCTCTCGCCTTCTTTCTTGTGTCCCTCCCTCCTTCCCCCTAGCCTGGACAGACCTTGAAGTTGTACTCTTTCTGGGGTTGGTTCACTCTTTCCATGAGCTCCCAGTAGGAAGTGTCACTACTGTTACTGGTTTTTGTCCTTGTTTCTTCTACATTTAGTTTGTTTTCTTCCTTGTGAAGAAGTGTTTATGGCAGGGTTTTTCTTGTAGCTACCAAACGAGATCTGATGTAGTCACGCCTTGCATCATGGGATATAGGGTTGCCTCGAGCTGGTAAAATTAGCTCTCGAGCTTAGCAAGTGCCGAGTCGGAGCCGAGGATCAGCTCCGAACCCATCCAGCAAGAAAGAAGGCGAGAGAAGACAACTAACATGGAACGTTATGGTAGGTACATAACTTCTAATTATATCGACTAAGGCTGTGATGCTTTTGAGTTGGTGTCTTGGTTATTGTTAAGACTGTTGCATTATGTTTGGTCAAATGTTCAAAATGTTGAACATTCTTAATGCCGGCTGTTTGTGTCCATATAGTGATACAGCAGGGAGTAGGATTTTGCCCTTCCCCTCTCGTAGAGCACACTGCGAGCTGGTTATGTATAGTAAGCATGTGTATAGTAAGCAGGGGGTGTATGGGAGGGTTTGCCCACCTGCAAAAATAGTTTTTTAAGCTTTTAATTTGTTTTGTTGTTGGTTTCAATCTTTTTAGATCACTCTTCTTATACTCTGTGTTTTGAGTGTTTAATGTGTCATTAGGTAATTGTTGAGACATAGTAAGACCTTATTTAGTGTTGTTAGCAGCCTAAAAATCAATTAAACAAAAATTTAAATTAAACATTAAACCAACTGTTAATATTGAATATTGTAAAGGAATTAAAAAATCAAAGGTTGGATCACTGGAAGATGAAGGAAATAATTTTTTATAGGAATAAGTGTTGGATTTGGGAACAAAGTATACAAAAGAATGCTCAATAGATGACTAAAATAAATTGGTAGGAATTGAAAAGACTAAGTATATTTTCATGGAAAGCAAAATAATAGAGTTGTGATAGAAACTGTATGCATAATGCATATGTACAGCAATGGAGTGTTGTGATATTTTTTCATGTGTTGTTATATCTTAGCACATATCAAATATTAGTTGCTTGATGAATAAATAGTTATCTGCAAAATAAGAAAGAAATAAGAAATTTCTTGTATAGAATTATAAGCCTAGCACTTGTTCTCAATACTTCTCTACTAAGTAAGCACTCTCGTACTAAGTAAAGCACTACATCTACTTACCACCCCTGTGAATATCCACTTCCCTTAAAGGTACAGCACTCCCTTATACTGTTCTAGCATGTCGAGTGGTAGATTACTGGCATCGTCTCCAGTTCAGCTGGTCAATCTGGGTATCTTGAGACAATGCTACAATTGTCTCATGTACACAGACAACCCTCTCCTCCTCCCAACAAACACAAGTACATGTGAGAGATGCAACTATATAGCCAAACTGGAGGCTGAACTCTCTCAACTCAGGGCTGGCATGACCAGACAGGAGGAGATGGCAACCACACACACAACAATCCCAGTCCCACATAGACCTACCACAACTGCAAACCAAACACATAAAAACACAAAGACATACTCGGAGGCTCTAATAAAAAACTTACCAAAACAACAGAGGCTCTCAAAGCAGACATCCAAAAATCCACCACCTCAAAACAAAACACATGCAACACATACTTCAATAAATCAGTGTGTCAACCAATCACAGCCCTTAAGGCCAAACACCTTGCCTGATACACTAGTAATAGGTGACTCTATAGTCAGACACACTGATGTCCCGCTGACCAGGCTGAACAAGGAGAAGGTGACTGTGAGCTGTCTATCGGGAGCTAGGATCCGCCACATAACACACGCACTCAAGTCACTCCAAAGCAAGTACAAATATGACTCCGTCATTGTCCATGCTGGTGTGAATGACCCTGAGACGTACCTCCCTGGACTACATGAAAAGTGACATAGAGGAGCTCTCCGATTATGTAGCCCAGGCTGGTATGACCCTGACCCTGAGCAGCATCTTGCCCTCACCAAGAATGATACCACAATACAAAGACAAGATGATCAGCTTTAACAATAGGCTCAAGTACTGGTGTCATTCTAAGGGGATCCAATGTCTGTCTGCCTGGGATGACATGTTGGACAAGCCACGCTGCTTCGCAAGGGATGGCTTACACCTGTCACCACTGGGCTTCCGGATATTGGCTAAGGCTCTTGACACCCCCATAGTGCCTTTTTTAGGCAAGGCTCAAAAGACAAACCCACCTCCTTAGAAAACAAAAATGGAAAAAAACTAAGGGTAATGCTGCTCAACGCCAGAAGTCTAAATCTCAAGATGCAGGGACTTGATGCACTCCTCAGCATGGAGAACATCGACGTCTGTGCAGTAACTGAAACTTGGTTCAAGGCTCCTGAGAGCACCCCAGCGCTACCAGGCTATACCTCGTATCATGCTTTTTGGCCCCAAAACCCGGGCCGAACCACAAAGGGAGGGGGAGTGTCCATATTCATCAAGGACACCCACACCTCCAGGTTAGTAGCAACACATGAAGCATCAGAGACCATACAGGTGCAACTAACCATAGGCAAAACTGCTATACAACTGGTAGCATGTTACAGACCACCTTCCCAATCTCAAGAACCCCACTCAGCCTTCCTGAAGACATTGGAGGATATGAATGCATCACAAAATACCATCATACTGGGAGACTTCAACTACCCAAACATAGATTGGGTACATTATTCTAGCCCTAATACCCTAGCCCAAAGGTTCCTGGAATTCATAAATTCAAATGCACTGGAACAACTGGTCACCTCTCCCACTAGGGGAGATAATATACTAGACCTGATCATCACAAACATGGGGACAAAATGCTCCACACCGGAAGTATACCCCTCACTAGTGAGATCTGACCACAAACTAATCACCCTGGATATACATATCCCACCTCCTCCCCCAGCACAAAAGGCCACAGTGAAAAACTTCTCAAAAGCAGACTTCACTCTTCTTAAGACTGAGATAGTATCCTTTAAGCCCACTGTGCCAGTGGATACCACATCCCACAATGCAGAATCCTTCACAAATGCTTTCTATGGACATCTCCAAGAATGCATGGATCATGCAGTCCCAAACAAATCCAAGTCCCTCGCCACCAAAGGTAAGTGTCCTGTCTGGTGGACCTCAGCCATAAACAAATTGTATAATAAAAGAAGGAAGCTACTGCACGTCAGAGCAAAATCCCATGAAGGGAAGACATCTCTGATCAACATTAGCAGAAAACTACGTTCTCTCATAAAAACATCCAAGGCCAACTTTGAGAGAAAAATCGCTAAGGACACTAAAGATAACCACAAAGCCTTCTTCAGCTATGTTAGAAACCTGGGCGGAAACCCTCAGATATGCTCAGAGTTGGTTCAAAACAACAAAAAATACACTGAACCCACAGATATTGCCAACATTCTGGCTGACAGGTTCAGTGCAAATTTCTCCCCTCCTTCACCCCCAAAAGAAGAAATATTTATCCCAGCTGAATGTAATCTCCCTGTCATCTCAGATGTACAAGTGAGAACAGCCCTAAACAAAGCAAAAAACACAGCGTCAATCGGACCTGACAGTATCCCGGGTTGCGTGTTACGTGAACTCCAAGAGGAGCTAAACCCACACATAAAAATGCTATTTAACCTTAGCCTTACTTCGGGATATGTACCTGAACACTGGCGTACAGCAACAGTGGTCCCACTCCACAAGGGGGGGTGCCTCTACAGACCCTGGAAACTACCGCCCCATAAGCTTTAACCAGTCTGGTCTGCAAAGCTATGGAAAGAATCATTATGGAACTCATAAACAGAGACATAGGGGACCTACAGACACTGGACCCCACCCAGTTCGGCTTTGTAAAGGGCAGATCCTGCCTTTTACACCTGGTTGACTTTTTCGAAACAGTCACTAGAGCCATTGATGAGGGCAAAGCAGTCCATAAAGCATGCCTGGACTTGGCTAAGGCCTTCGACACAATACCCCACTCAGGCATCATAGATAAGCTCAACAGCTTAAAAGTAAACCCTTATGTCACTAGATGGGTTGCAAACTGGCTAAAGGACAGAGCCCATAAAGTTAAAATCGCTGGAGCAATGTCAGACTCAAAGCCAGTCACAAGTGGTGTCCCACAGGGATCTGTCCTGGGACCCCTCTTGTTCGGCATTTACTTCTCAGATGTTAAAGCAAACATGGGAGGGCTGTGGCTGACAAAGTTCGTAGATGACTGCAAACTAGGCGCCATAGTCGATACAGCAGCAGACACACACATCCTACAAAAAGGCCTCACAGAAACGGACAACTGGTGCCGGAGTCACGGCCTTAAACTAAATGCCAAAAAATGTATAGTCATCCCCTTTGGGAAAAACAAAGTACCCACAAATTATCACATAGACAGCAACCCACTGAGTACGGAATAAGTAATCCGAGACCTAGGGACCCAAGTTGACAGCGATCTCTCATTTGACACCCACGTTGCCAAAGTGGTTAGAAAAATATTCTACCTTGCACACCTCATCATGAAGGGATTCACATCCAGATCCAAGGATGTCATTGTACCCCTATATTCCTCCCTCATCAGACCCATGATTGCGTACAATGCCCCATTTGTTATGTACCTCACCCGACATTTGCAACAGCTGGAGAGACCACAAAAGTACCTCACCAAGAGGATCAAGGGTCTCCAACATATGTCTTATTCTGCCAGACTAAAGAAACTTCAGCTCTATTCAGTAGCATACCGCCTGCTCAGAGGTGATCTCTGCCTGACGTACAAGGCCATGTCAAATCAGGATCTGATGGACATGCTCCACCTCATAAAATCCAGATCCATCAGGACCACGAGAGCTAAAGACTTAAACCTCGGCACAAGTATGAATAGGACATGCTGGAGGGATAGATTCATAACCCAGAGGCTTCCCATGCTTTGGAACAAGATCCCAGTTCGTATTAGGCAGAGCCCCTCACTGACTCTCTTCAAGAGAAATCTTGATGAGTGGATGGGAGATCGTAAGTTTACCCCAGGGGTCACATCTGTGTCACTGCTAGACAGGGGCACAGTAAACTAATTCTGTTATATAACGGGACCTTCATTGTGTCACTACTAGACAGAGGCACAGTATTCTAAATTTATTCTGTACTTTTTTTGTACCATTTCATGGGGTGGCAAAAGCCACATCACTATGGCTAGGCTTACAAATGCCCCAGGGCAGATAGCCTAGTACTATACTATGAAACTATGAAACTAAGAATGAATGAAGGAGGATCAGTAAGGAGAATGTTAAACAAATTTTAAATTACATTAGATGTACTGATGACCATAGAAGACGAGCAAGAGTGTGTATTGATTGAGTAATACCAGTTCTGCTTTTAAAACTATTGTCTTTCCCCTAGGTTTTTGGACTGTAAAGAATGTGGGCGTAAGATGCACCAAATTTGTGTGTTGCACTATGAAATCATCTGGCCAACAGGGTGAGATATATGTTTAATGTTTTGGTTTATGCTTGCACATGTACTACATTTACTCACATCCCCTTCATGAGGGAGGCAGCACTGCTACCATCATGATGCATTAGAGACTGTAAGGCTAGATCACTTTTGATATAATTTTTTTTTGTGTGCTACCTTTTTCTTTTCTTTCTCTCTCTCTCTCTCTCTTCCTCATTGCGGTTTACATAATTTTAAATCTGTTTTGAAGTAGAATAGTGTCTGTGAACTCCACTAATCCTTCATAAACCAAAAATCTAATGCAGAGCTTGAAGTAATTCCATAGTGGTTTAAAGAAAGGCAGCAAGTCTACCAAGCATGTAGGACAGTGTTCTTGTTTTGATGTTTCTCTAGTCTCTAAAGTCAAATAATGTCTGTGAAATTAATAGATGTCAGCATGGCATAAAGAAGAGGAAGCACAAGGCAGATGTAAAAAAAAATAAAACTATTTTTTGTTTTTATGATTTCCTGCAGCTTTATTTGTGATAACTGCTTAAAGAAGACTGGGAGAACAAGGAAGGAGAACAAATTCACTGCCAAGAGTAAGTACTTTTGATTCCATAGTGTGTTATTCAAATAATAGAAAAGTAAAAAGAGCCCTACAACACATACTTCTATGGCTGAATTTGCTCAAGATTGTTAGTATTGCTGATCTATTAATCTGACTGATTAATCAAACTTTGTATTAAAAGTACATGGTGGTGGTTGATTAGGTCATCCTTTCAGATTTTTGAACACAGCTCCCTGTTTGATCAGTTGAAGCTAATGAGGTATTTTCACTCTGGAGAAAAAAACTGGTTAATTGCATATCTTTTTTTTTTTTTTTTGTAATTCTTGTGTGTTAAGTTAATACTTCTTGTTTTAGGATTACAAACTACTAGGTTGGGTAACCACTTAGAAGACCGAGTGAATAAATTTCTACGACGTCAGAACCACCCTGAAGCTGGAGAGGTTTTTATCCGAGTAGTAGCCAGCTCTGATAAAACAGTTGAAGTCAAGCCAGGAATGAAATCAAGGTTAGGTTATCCTTCTTAACTTTCTGACTAGCATTTCTTAGTTCTCATTTGTTGCTTTCCAGTAAGATTTGATTTTGCTTGTGTATGAATAGATTTTAAGCAAAAGCACAAAAATCCAATGCATAATACTGGTGCTTGTACATTGTTGTTTTCTACCTTAGCATTGAAAAGAATGAATGTCTTGCTCAGTGTGTGGTGTGTATGTCACTTCACATTCAGAGGCATATAGTTGTAATACAAAAGAAACTAAACATTTAGCTGCTTTTAAGAGTCTTTTGTTGTATCTCCTTGATGAGAGAAGGAGATTCATTTCTCACTTTGAGAAGATGCCGCTGTTTCTTGTGGTAAGATTTTTTTTTTTGTGACATTCTTCCACTATCAGTTTGATGTTTTCTTTTGATGCTTTTGTAGTTGTGGGGTGCTTTTGTCCTCTGCTGTGATATGCCACTCAGGCCTACCCCCTAATCCTACAAGCATTTTTCTACTGCATGCACAGCTCAGATCTTTCTGTGGAAAGGTTCTTGAAGTTACATAAAACCATTGCTCGTATGACCACCAGATCACAAGGCAAGACCCTCCAGTATTGGCTTTACTTCTTGGGTGAGGAGCATGTTGTGAAACACTGCCACAAGGGTCAGAGTTGCAACCTGGTCATCTAATGTTGCAGGAGGGAGAAGTTTTTGTCCTACTTCATTTCTTAGAGAATGGTGCTGGTAGTTGAATGTATCCATGTTTGAGATTAGTGGGAGTTTTCTTTACGTAGCCCTATACCTTTATCAGATTACAGTCAGAAGAAGAAAGAAGTATAGGGCAGACATTGGCCTAACCTCCTTGAAGTAAGTTAGCTGCATTTTGTGTCCTCACCATTGTCTGGCAATAACTGAAGCTGACACCCATCTTCTGACTCAGATGAGGAATAACTCTCTCCTCCCAAGAAGGCAGAAACATACAATGTGAGAGTGTTCAATCTCGCCGTTTGTTCTTACACACGGGTTTGGAGCCGATCCTCGGCTCCGAGTCGGCTGCATCGCAAAGCTCTGAATCTCAGAAAAGCTTGAGACCAGCCCATATCCCACAATCCTCCCTGCCATTACTCCGATCTAGTTTGCCGCTGCAACAGATCGGATCGAGGAGAGCTCGGACCAGAAAAAAACTTGATATTTGGTTACAGTTTACATATAAGCTGCTTATTTTTTTGCTGAAATAAGTTTATATTGCTTAAGTAGTATATAGAAGTGCTGTGTGTGTGTGTTATTTTCATATATATCCCCTTTTATTCTTCAGGCACCTTTTTGTGGCCTAACCCTTTTTTTCTCTGGGTGTGGTTTGTGAGTGTCTTGTATACTTATATAAGGTTTTTCTAGACATATATATATATATATATATATATATATATATATATATATATATATATATATATACATTTATAGGATTTAGGCATTAATAGTAGTTTTTCTCTTATATCTGCCTAATGAAGTGTTTGTTATATTTAGTCATGTCGGAGAAAGCTAAATCCGGCTTTAAGAGATGTCAGTGTGGGCAGAAAATGTCCATTACTGACAATCATGCTTCCTGCGTTTACTGTCTTGGTCCTCTCCACCTTCAAGAGGACTGTTCTATTTGTCATTCCTTTAGCGGGAGGGTCATTACAGATAGAAGCAGGAAGCTTATAGACAGAGGATTACTTAAGCCTGCCTTTCAAGAGGCTTTGGACAAGTCGGATCAGGCTTCTAAATCCTCGAAGGCGTCGAAGATGTCGGAGCCCATGTCATCGGCTCTGAGTTCATCTTCTAGGGTTCGTTCGCCGGCTCCACAGACCTCGGGGCCGAGCGTCGAACGTTTATCTTTCCCTGAGCCCCAGATCTTGGAACCGGTGTCGGAGCTGCCACCACCGTCCATTCTTCGGTCGGTGCCATCTTCGGCTCCTTCGACCCATTCTTCCAGACCGTTATCTGAGACAGATGTGGATCGTGTCGTGCAGAAACTCATGGAAAACACGGCCCTTTCCAAGTTGATTGCAGTTTCCTCCCAGTTGGTGTCGAAACTAGAAGGTCTCCCCATATCTCCAACGGGTCCTCCTTTGAGACCCATCCAGATCTCGGAGCCGGGAGAGGATGACCTGATGATAGCGGAGCCCTCGGTGCTAAAAACGTCCATTGCACGATCAGCACCATTGACTTTGACTCCTTCGGAACTGGTAGGGGAGTCGCGGAGCCGACGGTCTCTCCTCAGTTCCGGGACCGAGAGTCGTACCGACCTGTCGGTGCCGACTCTCCCTCTCGGGGCCTCGGCGCAGACTAGCTCGGCTCTGTCCTCTGGGTCGGAGCCCACGGCACCTGGGTCTGGGATGCTCCCGTGTTCTTCGGAACCGGGGAAGCCCTCGGCCCGGGGTTCGGGGGCCTTTGACCTTATGAGGAAAGTATTGTCTGCACAGACAACCACTTCATCAGAGGAATCTTCTCCTTCCCCAAAAGGGCCGCTTTCTGTTTCTGCTCCCATGACCCATCCAAAGCGTAGAGCCCCATTGCCTCAGCCACCCCCAGAGGGTTCCCCCTGTTCCTTGGAGGCCTCACCAGAAGCCCCCTCTGATGGGGTCCCGAGGAAACGGTTGTGCAAGAGGCGGCACATAGATTCCCCACAGGAATCTCTAACGTCTGACACCGACTTGGATGAGGCAGAGGGGTCCCCAAATCACCCTCTGAGGATGTGTCATTTGCAGACATCCTGGAGATCTTGAAACAGAGGGGTGATTGGCAATCCCTAGCCCCCACTGAGGACGGGTCGGTGCTGCTGAAGGCTTTTGGGGCTCAACCTTCTACCTCCTGGGTGACTCCGCCCTTCGATGAATTAATGGACTTGATTGCTCGAAGGGCATGGGAGGCACCTGACACAGTGGAACCAGTCCCTAGGAAACCAAACAAGTTTATCACCGCCCCCCCAAGATAAAACTTATCTCACCAAGGGAGTTTCGTTCGACACTATGGTGGTAGCGGCAGCCACGAAAAAGGAGATGTCTGAGTCTTCCTCATCTGTTCATCCTCCTAATAAGGACTCTAGGACTATGGACAGATATGGGAAGCGCATTTTTAGTTCAGCGACTTTTTCCATGCGTTCGCTAAACTATTTGACTCATTTCACACGTCTGCAGAGGGATCTCATCAAGGAGCTGACAGATAACCTCCAGGGTAACACAGATGCTGCTGTTTCAGATAAGGTAACAGCACAACTTAACACCCTTACCTCCATAGTAAACTCATCCATGAGGCTCATCTCGTATGCAGCCGAAGGATCGAGTAGAGCTTCAGCGATTGCTCTTCAAAGACAATCATGGATGCGGCTGTGCTCCTTTGCGGAAGCCTTCAAGTCTTCTTTTGCCAGTGCCCCTTTTGATGGTGCCACACTCTTCGGGCCCAAGGTTAAGGAGACTCTGACTCGGTGTGAGCAAGAGGGAAAGACCGTGTCTGCTGTCGGGGTCTGTTTTTCCGCTCCTACTAGACCGTACCCCAAAGGGCAACGAGGTGGGAAAATGTGGTTCCGTAAGAATCAGGGATCTTTCCAAGCCACACAGAGTGATACCCCCTCCAGAGGCAGAAGGGGGGGGTAGAAATGGAAGACGCCGCCCCGGCGGCAGAGGGGGTCAGTATAACCAAGGCGACAGGGATTCCGTCCCTGCGAAGCCTTTCCAGCACTCCTGAAGGGAGGCCCGGCTGTCCTGCTCTGGAGGCAGTCGGGGGTCGCTTGGCTTTATACCCACTGGCCTGCTAAATATTACTTCGGATTCCTGGGTAAAAAGCATTATAACCAGAGGATACAAAATCCCCTTCACATCAACTCCACCTCTACAAAGAAGGTTTCCAGATGTGCCACCCTGTCTGTGAAACCCAGTAGCTGTAGAAAGTTCAAAGCTGCTCGAAAACAGAGTCATCCAACCAGTCCCGGCGGACCAAAGAGGATCCGGAACTTACTCAAGGTTCTTTTTAGTTCCAAAAAAGACAGGAGACTGGAGACCGATCTTAGATCTCAGCAATCTCAACACCTTTGTGAAGAAGGAAAAGTTCCGGATGGTCACACTTCAATCGATCCTTCCATTCTTACAGAAGGACGATTGGATGTGCTCTGTATATCTCAAAGGCGCGTACTACCACATCAAACTGGCCAGACCGTCCAGAGATCACCTGCACTTCCGGCTGGGAGCCAGTCACTTTCAGTTTCGAGCTCTGCCCTTTGGACTCACCTCAGCCCCCAGGGTATTCACCAAATGCATGGCAGTAGTTGCGTCTCACTTGAGACGACAAGGATTCCAGGTGTTTCCCTATCTGGACGACTGGCTCCTCACCGCCACCACCGAGCGTCGCCTCTTGCAAGCCAGAGACTACACAGTCAACCTTTGTTCCCACTTAGGGATTTCGATAAACTTCGAAAAGTCTTGCTTATCGCCCTCACAGCGTATTTCATTCATCGGAGCAGACCTAGATACACGATCAACACTGCTAAAGCTCCCTCCAATAAGGGCGTCAACGCTCAAACAGCAGGTTCTTCTTCTACTAGAGAGCAAGAAAGCCCCGGCCAAACTGGTGTTGAAAGTTTTGGGACTAATGGCAGCGTCACTAATCGCAGTTCCTATGGGAAGATTACACATGAGGATCCTACAATGGCTGCTCTTCGCGCAGTGGTCGTTCCAACACTTACCCCTAGCGCACGAGATTCTGATAACAGACTCTTGCAGACGGGACCTCTCATGGTGGGTGTGCAATCAGAACCTCACTGTGAGTTGTCCGTTTGTTCTACCCAGTCCAACGGCCAGAATAACCACAGACGCTTCCCTGATAGGGTGGGGGGGCCTTTTTCAGGGAAGAACAGTCCAAGGGGAATGGTCCAACATAGAGTGCACTCTACACATAAATGTTCTGGAGCTGAGAGAGGTATTCCTGGCGTTGCAACACTTCTAAGCCCTCTTACCTCTAGGAACAATAGCAGTTCAGATGGACAACATGTCTGTGGTCTGGTACATAAACAAGCAAGGGGGAACCAGGTCTTACCCGTTATGCAGAGAGGCCATGAGAATTTGGCAGTGGGCAGATTCCACGGGTCGCTTTCTGATAGCACCGCACATCCCGGGGTCATCCAACGTCATTGCGGACAGGTTGAGCAGAGCTATCCTGTTACCTCACAAGTGGTCCCTCAATCCACAGACGGCGGAAAAGATCTTCCGCAAATGGGGCCAGCCTTGCTGTGATCTGTTTGCTTCCCCGTTGAATGCAAAATGCAGAAGCTACTTTGCCCTTCTACCCCCTCCGGGGGATGACCCCAGGGACGCACTGATACACGATTGGCCCCCGGGTCTCCTATACATATTTCCACCTACTCCCTTGATTCCCAGATTTCTACAGAAAGCCAGGAACCTGGAAAGGACAAAAATACTCCTACTCCCATTCTGGCCTCGGCAGATATGGTTCCCCTTTCTTCGAGCCTGTCAATTAGAGGAACCGTGGATTCTGGACCCAGTACCAGATCTACTGACCCGTCTCTTCAGTCTCTCAAACTAGCAGCTTGGCTGCTCCGCTTCCCTGCTTTGCCAGGTCTGATCTACTCTCCCCGGCAGTTCAACACATTCTGGTTGCTTCTCATAAAGCTTCCACTACTAAACTCTACAGGAGTAAGTGGAAACGCTTTGTGTACTGGGCGTCTAGCCAGCACTTAGACCCATTGGTAGCTCCTCTACATAAAGTTTTAGAATTGTTATCTATCCTCTTTCATGAAGGAGCTTCTACTTCCACACTAAGAGTACAGTTTGCGGCCATATCAGACTTCCGTATTGGTGAGGAAGGTTCTCCCATTATGTCTCACAGACTTTGTAAGGCCTTTATGAAAGGAACCTTCCATCTTAGACCGCCCGTCAGAAAACCTTTCTTTCCATGGAGCTTGAATTTGTTACTTTCGCAACTCATGTTGCCACCCTTTGAACCTGTTTCGTCCTGCCTCTTAAAGTTCTTATCGTGGAAGACGCTGTTCCTCGTCGCTGTGACCTCAGCTCGTAGAGTGTCAGAGTTGCAAGCATTATCGGTCAGACCACCTTACTTGATATTCCATCCAGATAGAGTCTCTTTGCGTACAAATCCATCTTTCCTTCCAAAGGTATGTTCAGTTACGAATATTAACCAGTCTATAGAACTCCCTACCTTTTTCAAGGACCATACCAACAAATTGGAGTATATGCTGCACAAGTTGGATGTTCACAGGCAATTAAGATTTTATTTGGAAAGGACCAAAGCTTACAGGAAAACAGATCAGCTCTTCGTCGCGTTTGCAGACAATAAAAAGGGCATGGCAATTACTAAACGTACACTACCTAAATGGCTTGCTGACTGCATAGCCTTTGTATACTCTAAATCAAATCAGTCCTTACCCACCAAACCTAAGGCCCATTCTACCAGATCGTCTCCACTTCCTTAGCTCATGCAGCTCGCTTGCCTTTGGACACTATTTGTGCAGCAGCCATGTGGTCTAAGCCACATACTTTCATCACTCATTACAGAGTGGACAAAGTCTCCAAAGACAGGACATTGTTTGGTTCCACTGTGCTTAGGAACGTTCTTCCATAAGTCACTCAGGGTGACGGAGCTAGGGACGCTGCCCGTGTGTAAGAACAAATGGCGAGATTGAACACTCTCACATAAAGAAGTTATGTCCTTACCATAACGTTCCATGTGGAGTGTTCATCTCGCCTTTGTTCTTACATTCCCTTCCTTCCCCTCCCCATGTGTTTTGGAAGAACTGGTAGGATTAGATTCTGATCGACTTGTCTTAACCCCTTCCGGGGTGTATGGTCCCATCTATCATGGGGTATATATTTCTACCATTAGTTATTGCTATGGTGAGAGAGTGTCTCTGAATGTCTGAGAGAGTGTATAGTTCTTGCACCGGAGGTGTTGGATTTTTTGGTCTGGTTTGTTTGCAAACTAGATCTGAGTAATGGCAGGGAGGATTGTCGGATATGGGCTGGTCTCGAGCTTCTCTGAAATTCAGAGCTTTGCGATGCAGCCGACTCGGAGCCGAGGATCGTCTCAGAACCTGTGTGTAAGAACAAAGGCGAGATGAACACTCCACATGGAACGTTATGGTAAGGACATAACTTCTTTTTTTCTCCTTTTGAACCTGCTCATGAGACTTACATGAAGTTCTTGTCTCTGAAAATAGTGTTACTCATTTGATTTCTGCAGAAAGAGTATCTGAGTTACAAGCTGTTATTGTGATTCACACATATCACACTTTTCAAAGTTCGGGTAACTTTGAAAGCAAATACTGCTGTTTTGCTTAAAGTGCTTTCAGAGTTTAAATATAAAAAAATGAGACAGACAAAATTTTGCACAATCACAGTGCCCACAGGCAACTCAGATGCCACATTGACAGGACAAAATTTTTCAGGAATTCTAATCAGCTGATTTTTCCTCTGAATGTAAGTAAAAGGGACAATCAGTGTCAAAACTGAGAATTTCTAAATGGTCGTCACCATTGTGAGAAGTGGTTATTCTTGCTGTGGTAGCCCTTTTTGTTATTTTCTCCATAACAATTCACTTCCAGGCAAGGTCAGGACCCACTTGTAACATGATTGTGTCTACTTCTGTGGCTTTTTGGAAAGGGGTGGACTCTAGAAGTACACAAAATGCAACAACTTGGTCATCTCTGCAGACCTTTACCAAGCACTGCAAACTGCATTCTTTCTCTAGATCTAGAACAGGCTTCGCTAGGACCATTCTCCAGGTGTCCTTGACTCTGATCTTCCTCCTGCCTCCTTTTCCTTCTGTGCTTTGGTATTTGTCCCATATAGCTTGGAGTACTGTAACAGTGATCCGGTTGAACATGTACCATTATGGTAAGCATACATACACAACAGTACTTTTCCTTTAGGTATATGTTTATTGTGTTTCACTGTTACAGTGATAACTATATGGGTTATTCTTACAGTGGAGCCCTTACCCAACCTGAGTACCAAAGAATGTTCTTTTTTGCTCTAACCAGTGTCAGAAAAAGTCAACAATTGTCTTGCCTGTGGAAAGCAAATACCTCACAGAGATGTTCATTCTTACTGCGTCACCTGTTTAGGCCCAGACCACGATGTCCCTCGCTGTCGGTTTTGTGCCTTGTTTAACACCCGAACCTTTTGTCGTCGGGCTATTTTTGTAGCTAAATTCTTTCGCTCTCGTTCTCCATATTCTGAAATGGCTTTGGTAAGCCAACCGACTACCGATCTTCCGAAAATCCACAAAGATAAAGACAGAGATAGACCGGATAGGTCAAAAACTGCCAAAGACGCTTCCGTTAAGCTAGTCACCAGTCCACTGGTACTCAGTGAGACGCCTTTGCAGCCCCTGATGCCTGCTTCTACAGATTTGCAGGCCTCTGCTGAGACCCATTCGGTATGCCGCAAGATGCTTCTTCGACTATAGAACCTGCGGATGTCTCTACCTTGGATGGGTCCGGAGCCACTTTGCAGGCACCGGCTTCTGAGGATGTATTCCGACCTGCCGATATTCGCATTAAACCGACAGCTTCTTTTTTAGCTAAAACTACCGAGTTTCTCAGGCCCAGAGTACGCACTACGCCTAGAAAACCAATGACCAAAGGGCATGCTCAAGCTCCCATACCTTAAAAACAAATGCTTAGAATGGCTGAAGACCTTATCACCCTAATTAGAGGAAGCCAGCCTTTCCTTACCAAGAGACCACAAATTGAGTTTCTTTCTGATTCTACAGACCACGAGTCCAATGACTCTGACCCTTCTGATTACCAGGACATACCCTTATCTCCCTTTGAGGATTCAGATGCAGAGGAATCCATTCCCTCTGCCTCCCCTCCAGAGGATTTTTCTTTTGGTGAAACCTTGCATACTTTAAGAGAGCTTTTCCCCTGGGAATGCCAGGATTGTCCTCAGTCCAAAAAGAGACTCAGAGAATTTTTAGAGTTGCCTAAGCACAGGCCCCTAGCTATACCCCCTCTCCTGGATTTTGTATATGATGTCTTCATGGAGTCCAGTCTTACTCCAGACACTTTACCACCGGACCCTAGAAAACCTGACAGGTACTACAAAGTACCTGATTCTCACAAATTTCTCTTTAAGAATCCTACTGCGGATCCAGAGACCATTTCCCAGGGGCCTAAAGGTATTAAGGCTACTACAGCCAAAAACCCTACTCCTTCAGACAGGGATTCCAGAGCTTTAGACAGATGGGGTAAGAAGGTATATACCTCTGCAACTCTGGCCATCAGGGCAATGAATTGCCAGATGTTCATCGTGTTACACTGCTGCAGTCATCACACTTGGGTTATCCTGCTGTCAGGCGGTCCCGCAGTCGGCCAGAGTTCCAAAGTCTTGGTCCGGCGTCGGTTGCTGTCGCGTCTTCCCTGACATCAGTGTGACAGGGGTATATAAGAGCCATCTGATGCCATTTTCTCCAGTCTTTCTTGCCACGCGGTGCCCGAAGCAGAAGCAGTTTGCAAGTGCCGGTCGGCCAACTCCTGAGATTTTCAAATCGAATTTCAGACCGAAGTCTTCAGTAAAGCTAAGTACCCTATTGGGGAACCTTTTCTTGCCTCAGTCCGATGTCAGAAAAAGTTAACAACTGCATTTCTTGTGGGAAGCAAATACCTCATAAGGACTTTCATTCTTATTGTATATTCCTTGCCTAAGTCCAGACCACGACATCACAGGTTGTCGGTTTTGTGCTAGGTTTAACAAACGAACTACAAAACGTCAGTTTGATTTCGCCCGGCATTATTTTGGTAGGAAATTTAATTATACCATGCCGTCGGAGCAACCGATGACCGGAATGCATAACAAACGCAAAGATAAGGACAGGCAGCTGAGACCCAAACCGGACTCCGAGACCTCTGCTAGGCCAGTCGCCGGTTCTCCGGTTTTCAGTGAGGTGCCTACGCAGCCCCTGACTACTGCTGATTCAGAACCCCAGGCGGCATCCGATTCCCAAGATGAGATTGCTAGGCCTCCACAACCTTTATCTTTATGCCCTTCCGACTCCATGGCTGAAGGAGATTCCGGTGCAGTTGAAACGCCCTCAGTTGCAGAAGGTGTCTTCAGACCGACTACACTCACTATTAAATCCTATGCAAAGCTGAAAACTCCTTTAAAAGCAAAGAAGACTGTACAGCAGTTTCCAGTACAAGGCCCCATGCCTAAGAAACAGATGCTTAAGATGGCTGAAGAGTTAATTACCCTAATCAGGGGTTCCCATCCCCCTCCTGATAAAAGGCCTAGACAGGAGGAGGACTATGTTTCCTCTGGCCAGGTTTCAATTTCCTCAGATTCTTCTGAGGAACAGGAATATTCTTTTCCCCCTTATGAAGGTTCTGATGCTGAAGAGTCTATTCCTTCAGCATCTCCCCCAGAAGACTACTCTTTTGGGGATACTTTACATACCATGAGGGAACATTTCCACTGGGAAGGCCAGGATTACTCTGATTCTAAGAAAAGGCTCCGAGAGTTCCTTTTACTACCCCAGCACAGACCACTTGCTATCCCACCAGTGTTAGACATTGTGGATAATGTTTATTCAAAATCTAGCCTTAACCCAGATTCACTACCTCCTGCACCAGCCAAACCAGACAGATACTACAGAGTCCCTGACTCACACAAATTCCTATATAAAAGCCCTGTTGCTGACCCAGAAACCATTTCCCAGGGTCCCAAAGGGGTTAAAGCCTCTATTGCTAAAAATCCTGTACCCTCTGAAAGGGATTCTAGAGCACTAGACAGATGGGGAAAGAAAATATATACCTCAGCTACTCTAGCTATGAGGGCCTTAAATTGCCAGTTTCACATGCTGAAATATCAACAATATTTGATGTCTCAATTAAAACAAAAAATGATCACACATACAGAGCAGCCTGATTACAAGGAAATGCAAGATTTGTTGCATGCAGCTGAACAAGTGGGAAAACATACTTTGCAATGTGGATTTGATTCATTGGAAGCTTCTTGTAGAGCAGCAGTGACAGGGTCTGTCATAAGTAGGCATGCTTGGTTAAAAGAACAAACTTTACCTGATCATGTAAAAGCAAAGTTATTGGATACATCTTTACAGCAGGATGTTTTATTTGGTGTAAAAGCAGAAGACGTTTTAAAGAAAATGGAGGATAAGGCAAAATCTATGCAGACGGTCAAGGATTTTTTACAGGTTCAACCCCCTCGTTTCAACAGAAATTGGCCAACCAAAAACTGGTCCTTTCCAGCTTCTGACAGACCACAGAGGGGCAAATACAGATGCCCAAGAGGTAGAGGTCAGTCAGAAGGCTCTTACAAGCCTCGACAATGGGGTGCCACAACCCAGAAAGGAGGAGAAGACAGGTCTCAAACTACCAGAAGACAAACGCAATGACTTACCCCTCAGACTGCCAAGCAAATCCCTCTTGGCAGCTCCCTTGGGAGGAAAGCTAACACTTTTTGCAGACAACTGGCGTATCATCACAAAAGACAAATGGGTCCTAAATATTGTATCTCAAGGATACAGATTCCACTTTCACACTTTACCAAGGATAAAAGGAATGCCAAACCTGCCACCAAATCAATGGGCAGAGGCTCAAAAACAAATTACAGCTCTCATGGACATGAGAGCCATTCAACAGGTTCCTACACAGGAGCAGGGACAAGGATTTTACTCAAGACTCTTTCTAGTTCCCCAAAAGGACAAAGTTTGGAGACCCATTCTGGACCTCTCAATTCTAAACACATATTTGGGTACTTCGAGATGCTAACACTACAGCAACTTCTTCCCATGCTGGGCAAGAAGGCTTGGCGTGTAACGTTGGACCTCAAGGAGGCATACCTGCATGTCCCTATCAGACAAAATTGCAGAGGATACCTCCGATTCATAGCAGGTTCAACCCATTACCAATTCTCTGCACTGCCCTTTGGCTTATCTACTGCGCCCAGGGTCTTCACAAAATGCCTGGCACCAGTAATTGCATACTGCAGACAAAAAGGAATTCATATATATCCATACCTGGACGACTGCCTTATTCAAGCAGAAAGCAAGGACATTCTTTTAAAGCATCTGGCGTTTGTCAAGAACCTATTAAGTTGCCTAGGGTACACAGTAAACGAAAATAAGTCAAAACTAGTGCCCTCACAAGACATAATATTCCTGGATGCCAGCTTAAATACAACGGCCCAGATGGCTTATCTCACGCCAGACAAGCAAGGACAACTGACTCAATACTTCAAAATGATGGCAACAAAGACCCAACTCCCTGCAAGAAAAATTCTGCAGGCCTTGGGATTCATGGCCTCTTGCATACTACTAATACCATATGCAAAACTGCATATGAGGAAATTACAATGGTACCTGAAAAGCGTATGGACTCAACACAGCCACAGCTTGGAAACAATAATACCACTCATTCCCTGCCTTCAACAGGAGTTTCTATGGTGGGATCAGGCATGTCACCTCAACAAGGGTCAGCCTTTTACCTTACCCACAGCCAGGCAGACTATAACAACGGATGCATCTGATTATGCCTGGGGAGCACACATGGCAGAACAGTGTATTCAGGGCAAATGGTCTGCAGATCAAAGGCGTCTACATATCAATCAAAAAGAGATGCTAGCTGTACAAAATGCCCTAACAGCTTGCAAGGACCTCCTACATCCAGGACAACTATTAATAAAGACGGGCAACACCACAGTGATGTGGTACATAAACAAGCAAGGGGGCACACATTCCTACCCCCTATGCAGGCAAGCAATGACCTTGTGGAACACAGCACTGACCTACCAAGTTCAACTACAAGCACAATTCCTACCAGGAAAGAAAAACACATTGGCAGACGATCTAAGCAGAAACATCATAGATCCTCACGAGTGGAAACTAGATCCACAAGTATTCGCAATGATAAATCACAAATGGGGGAGCCCAGACATAGATCTGTTTGCCTCCCCCCAAAACCACCAACTGTGGAAATTTTGCACAAGGACATACCACACACTAGCTTGGAAAATGGACGCCCTCTCTTTCAGTTGGAAAACATTAACAGTGTATGTCTTTCCTCCACTGCCTCTTCTGGCAAAGGTGCTGCTTAAAGCCAGATTAGAGAGGCCACAAATGATACTCATTGCTCCAGACTGGCCACGCCAACACTGGTATCCAATACTAAGGAACATGGCTCAAGGCCCACCATGGATTTTACCTCAAATTCCTCACCTGCTCACTCTGGAAAACAATCAGATTCTACATAGCCACCTCAAGACTTTAAGTCTGGCTGCATGGCAAATTACCTAAACAACCAGTCAACACTTCTCTCTAAAGCTGTTATGGATGTCATTCTGGAGGCCAGGAGGCCCAGCACCAGGAAAGCCTATTCAGACAAATGGAAAAGATTCTGCGCCTGGAACCAGGCTAAAGGCCAGAATCCCCTTGTCCCAAATATTCCTCAGATTCTACAATATTTAACTGAGATGTTGCACAAAGGACTTTCCTTTTCATCTATTAAGATCCATGCCTCAGCTATTTCAGCTCAATACAACACGGATCCTCCTATATTTTCACATCCATTACTAAGACAGTTCCTCAGAGGGGCTAAGAACATAAGATCGCCCCGGAGAGCACCAACACCAGCTTGGGATCTCAACTTTGTTTTGGAAAAACTTACACTACTGCCCTTTGAACCAGCTTTTACAGCTGATTTACAGTTTCTATCATGGAAAACTGCCCTGCTGCTAGCAATAACTTCAGCATGAAGAGTATCAGAGCTACAGGCCCTAATGGCAGTGGAGCCTTTCATCATACTTGGATAAAACTAAGGCTTTCAGAAAATCTGACCCGCTATTTCTATCCTATGCTGCAGGATCACAAGGAAAGGCCATCTCAAAACAGACCATTTCAAAATGGATAGGACATTGTATCCGTTTCTGCTACACACACCATGGGAAACCTGTACCTGGTAACATTAGGACCCATTCCACCACGGCTACAGCAACAAGCCTTCCTCAGAGGGGTACCAACCAAGGATGTTTTGGAGGCTGCAACTTGGAGTTCAGTGCACACCTTCACCAAGCACTATCACTTACCTCTATACTCTAAAACCAGAGCTGGCTTTGCCACTGCAGTTCTGCAGGGCCTACTAGCTTCTGCAAACCCTGTTTAGTTCCACCGCCCATCCTTAGCTTTGGGATTCAACCCAAGTGTGATGACTGCAGCAGTGTAACACAATGAACATAGTACAGTTTTGTACCTACCATAAATGTAGATGTTAGAGTGTTCACACTGCTGCAGTCCAGGTTACCCTCCCTCCATCCCCTCTGACCTAGCTGAACTTTTCTGTACCTTTCTATCCTGTACAACCTTTGTGGTGTATTTGCTTGTAACTGAAGGTATTCCTTTTATTCCTTCATATGTTTTATTAGCAATATGTATTGCCTACCTACTTGCGGGCACCTGACATTTGGGGCAAGAAAAACTGAAGAAAATGGCGTTGGATGCCTCTTATATACCCCTGGTGCACTGACGTCAGGGAAGAAGTGAAAGCAACCGACCCCGGACCAAGACTTTGGAACTCTGGCCGACTGCGGGACCGCCTGATGGCAGGATAACCCAAGTGTGATGACTGCAGCAGTGTGAACACTCGACCATCTACATTTATGGTAGGTACAAAACTGTACTTTTCATATGTTGAAGTACCATTAACATATTATGGAACAAATTAAACAAAAAAATGGTGTTACTTCCAGATTGTGCAGAAAGTAAAGATTTACAAGAGTTAATGCACTCTGCAAACCAAGTTAGTAAGCATACTTTACAGTGTGGCTTTGATGCCCTAGAAGCATCTTGCAAGGCTGCAGTCACTGGATCTGTACTGAGAAGGCATGCTTGGCTGAAGGAACAGACCTTGCCAGACCATGTCAAATCAAAATTACTAGACGCTCCTTTAAATCAGGATCGTTTGTTTGGCACCAAAGCAGAAGAGGTTCTTAAAAAGATGGAAGAAAAAGCTAAATCTATGCAAACTGTTAAAGAATTCCTACAAGTGCAGCCACCTAGATTAAAAAAAATTGGTCGTTTCCAGCCCCTTCCAAGCCTTCTCAGTCCAAACCCAGGGGAACCAGACCACCAAGACTACAGTCTCAGGTTATGCAGAGATCTAAACAATGGATCCCGCCTCAAAAACAGGGAGTGGCAAGCCACCCCTGTATGGTAAAAGTTCACAATGACTTGTCAGTTATCCTTCCCAGCCCTGCGGAAAACTTGCCTTTCATGCCAAAAACTGGATGTCCATTACTCAGGACCGATGGGTTTTAAACATTGTATCCCAGGGGTACACATTCTGCTTCCATTCCCTGCCAACCCCAAGCGGGTTTACAGACCTTCCTCCAAACCAGTGGGCAGAGGCTCAAAAGCAAGTACATTCCCTGCTCAATATCAGGGCCATTCAACCTGTTCCAGTAGAACAAAGGGGACAGGGTTTCTACTCTAGACTGTTCCTAGTGCCCAGAAAAGAGGGCTGTTGGTGCCCAATCCTGGATCTATCAATTCTCAACACATTTCTGGTGGTCCCAAAATTCAAAATGCTAACCCTGCAACATCTTCTACCTATGCTAGCCAAGGATGCCTGGCTAGTTACCCTAAACTTAAAAGAAGCCTATCTGCACATCTCCATAAGGGAGTCTTGCAGGAAATATCTCTGCTTCAGGGCAGGCTCTGTGCATTTTCAGTTCTCTGCACTTCCCTTTGGCTTATCTATTCCGCCGAGAGTATTCACAAAGTGCCTGGCCAGAGCCACATACTGCAGGCAGAGAAATAGCCATATTTTCCCATACTTGGACGATTGCCTGATTCAGGTGGACAGTCAGGAATTACTACTTCAACACCTGGCATTTGTAAAAAGACTACTATCTTCATTGGGGTACACCATAAACGAAAAGAAATCACAACTGGTGCCTAGTCAAAAAAATTGTATTCCTGGGAGCAAGCTTGAACATAACTTCCCAGATGACCTTTTCACTCCACTAAAACAGATCTGTTTGAGCAACTACTTCAAGCACATGGCCACCAAGACCAAGCTATCTGCAAGGAAAATACTGCAAGCCCTAGGGTTCATGGCTTCATGCAGTCTGCTAATTCCATATGCAAGACTGCATATGAGGAAACTTCAGTGGTACTTAAAAAGTCTTTGGTGCCAACATTCTCATGACCTGGAAACAGTCATTCTGATCATTCCTTGTCTAAGGGCAGAGTTAGTCTGGTGGGCAGAAGCATGCAACCACAGCAAGGGACTGCCTTTCACTCCACTCCTCTCCATCCAAATCCTGACTACAGACGCATCAGACTATGCATGGGGGGGCTCACATGGCAGGCAAATGCATTCAGGGAAAGTGGAGCACAGGACAAATTCTCCTGCACATCTTTCAAAAAGAGATGTTAGCTGTATAGTATGCTCTTACAGCCTTCAAATACCTAATCCTTCCAGGACAGCTGCTGATAAAAACAGACAACACCACAGTTATGTGGTACATAAACAAGCAGGGGGGAACCCATTCTTACCCACTCTGCAGGTTAGCCATGGCCCTCTGAAACACAGCCTTGAGCAACCAAGTGCATCTGCAAGCTCAGTTCCTGCCAAGCAAACAGAATTCACTGGCGGACGACTTGAGCAGAAATCTCCTGTATCCCCACGAGTGGAAATTAGAGCCCAACACCTTCAACCTTCTAATCCAGAGGTGGGGGACACTGGAGGTGGACCTCTTTGCCTCCCCCGAAAACCACCAGTTGAGCAAATTCTGCACCAGGAACCCTTACTGTAGGGCCTTGAAGGTGGATGCCTTATCCTTCAAATGGGAAAACCTCTCAATTTATGCCTTTCCCCTCTGTCTCTCCTCTCAAAGGTACTACTCAAGGTCAGACAGGACAGCCCAAGGGCAGTTCTTGTTGTCCCAGATTGGCCATGCCAGCACTGGTACCCACTCTTACGCAGTCTGACAACAGTGCCACCCTGGCACCTTCATCAGGCACCTTCCCTGCTGTCTCAGCAGGAGGGACAGATTTTGCATCCACAGCTGCAAACCCTAAACCTTGCAGCCTGTACTATTCCCCTGAATACTCCACCAGCAACCTTCAGCAAGCAGGTGCTGGCCATCTTTCTTGAGGCCAGAAGGCGTAGTACTAGAAAATCCTATGCTGAGAAGAGGAAAAGATATTGCTCTTGGAGTCAGTCTCAATGAATGGACACCGCTGTGCCCTCCTTACCTCAAATCCTTGATTACCTAGCAGAGCTACTCCACAGAGTCCTGTCCTTCTCCTCCATTAAGATTCATGCTTCTGCCATCTCAGCTCATTATAATACTGAGCTACCTCTATTCTCTCACCCTCTCATCAAACAGTTTCTGAGAGGGGCTAACAACTTAAGGCCCTCAAGGAGAGCACCCACCCCTGCCTGGGACCTTAACTTTGTACTGGAAAAGCTCACACTTCCCCCTTTTGAACCTGTTGGTTCAGCAGAGTTAAAATTCCTCTCTTGGAAAACAGCCTTGCTTTTAGCCATAACCTCAGCTAGAAGAGTGTCTGAGCTACAGGCACTGATGGCTGTGGAACCCTTTATTATCTTCCATGCTGACAGGGTATCCCTCACTACTAACCCGTTTTTTATGCCTAAGGTGGTGTCCAGTGTGGCCCTAAACCAATCCATCCATTCATTTGCCAACCTTCTTCCCTAACCCTCAGAATAAAGGGGAAAGGATCCTGAATTCTTTGGTCATGCACAGACAGCTCAGGTTCTACCTTGATAGGACTAAGCCTTTCAGAAAATCTGACCAGCTGATAGTCAGCTTTGCTACAGGGGCAGAGGGCAAGGCCATTTCTAAACAAACCATTTCCAAATGGATAGCACACTGCACTAATTTCTGCTACAAGCACTATGGAAAACCAACCCCTCGGGGTCAGAACACATTCCACTAGGGCTACTTCCACCTCTACAGCATTTCTCAGGAAAGTCCCTACCAGGGACATTCTGGAAGTTGCAGTCTAGAGTTCTGTACACAACTTCACCAAGCATTACCACTTACCTATCTTTTCCAAATCCAGGGCAGGATTTGCTACAACAGTCTTACAGGGCCTACTAGCCAGCCCTAACTCTTCTTGACTGCCTCCACCCTTCCTCAGCTTTGGGAATCAACCCAAGTGTGATGACAGCAACAGTGAAACACGAAGAACATAGTACAGTTGTATACACTTACCATAAATGTAGATGTTCGAGTGTATTCACTGTTGCAGTCCTGGATGTTCTTCTTGTTTCACTTTTGCAGTTATTACATTAGGGTAATCCTGCTGGCAGGTTGCCCTCAGTCAGCCTGAATTCCAAAGTCTTGGGTCCTGCGTCGGCTGTCGTCACCCCTTCCCTGACATCAGGTTGTCAGGGGTATAAAAGAAGCAGCCAACGCCATTTTCTTCAGTCTTTCTTGCTGCGCGGTGCCTGAAGCAAAAGCAGTTCGCAAGTGCCGGTCAGCCGACTCCTGAGATTTTCGAGTTCAAATTTCAGATCCAAAGTCTTCTATAAAGCTAAGTACCCCGTTGGGGAAACTTTTTTCTTGCTCCAGAACCGATGTCAGAAAAAGTTAATAATTGTATTTCTTGTGGGAAGCAAATACCTCATAAGGACTTTCATTCTTACTGTATTCCTTGCCTAGGCCCTGATCATAACTTTCTGGGTTGTCGGTTTTGTGCTAGATTTAACCAACGCACTATTAAACGTCGGTATGATTTTGCTTTGAACTACTTTGGACGCAGGTTTAATTATCCAGAAATGTCGTCGGAAAGCCATCCGACTACCGGATTTCACAAAAAACGCAAAGAAAAAGAAAGACACCTGAGGCCCAAAACCGATGACGAAGTTTCTCCTAAGCCAGTCGCCGGTTCTCAGTGAGGCGCTTTCGCAGCCCCTGACGACCGCTACTTTAGAGTCGCAGGCCGCTACCGACTCCCACGTAGAGTCGGCCATGCCACTAGAAACTCAAGGTATTGAAGCCTCGGACGCTAATCCTTCAGATGGGTCCGGAGCCGCTGAGCAGGCACCGGCTTCTGAGGGTGTATTCAGACCCAAACATCTATACATTAAACCGACTTCAAAGACAAAGACTAAAGCTCCTTCAAAGGCAAAGAAGCAAATTCAAGAGCCACGTGGACAGGCCTCCATGCCCAAAAAACAGATACTCAAAATGGCCGAAGACTTGATTACCTTGATCAGGGGTTCCCATCCCCTTCCTGATAAGAGGCCTAGGCAAGAGACTGACTATGAATCTTCAGATCAGGTTTCCATTTCTTCTGATTCCTCTTCTGATCAGGAATATTCTTTTCCCCCCTATGAGGATTCTGATGCTGAAGAATCCATTCCTTCAGCTTCTCCTCCTGAGGACTATTCCTTTGGGGAAACCTTACATACAATGAGGGAGCATTTCCACTGGGAGAGCCAAGATTTTTCAGAATCTAAAAAGAGGCTCAGGGATTTCTTGTTACTACCTCAGCACAAGCCACTAGCCATCCCTCCTGTGTTAGACATTGTAGATGATGTGTTTTCGGAGTCTAGCCTTACCCCTGACTCCTTGCCTCCAGCTCCTGTTAAGCCTGACAGATATTACAGGGTTCCTGACTCACATGAATTCCTTTTTAAAAACCCTGATGCAGACCCAGAAACTATTTCTCAGGGTCACAAGGGAGTTAAGGCTTCTGCTGCAAAAACCCTACCCCTTCTGACAGGGATTCTAGGGCACTGGATAGATGGGGAAAAAAGGTTTACACATCTGCTACCTTGGCTATAAGGACCTTAAACTGTCAGTTTCATATGCTCAAATATCAGCAACATGTCATGGCATTGCTTAAACAGAAAATGTTCTTAAACTCTGAATGTGCAGAAAACAAGGAAATGCAGGATATATTGCATGCAGCTGAACAAGTTGGAAAGCATACTTTGCAATGTGGTTTTGATTCTTTAGAGGCTTCCTGAAGGGCCGCAGTTACAGGTTCTGTAATTAGAAGGCATGCTTGGTTAAAGGACCAAAATCTGCCTGATCATGTTAAAGTTAAATTATTAGATGTACCTTTACAGCATGATACTTTGTTTGGTGTTAAGGCAGAAGTTGTGTTAAAGAAAATGGAGGACAAGGCTAAATCTATGCAAACGGTCAAAGATTTCTTACAAGTACAACCGCCTAGGTTTAGTAGGCACTGGCCAACTAAGAATTGATCCTTTCCTGTGTCAGACAGACCTCAAAGGGGCAGATCCCAGGCGCAAGGTTCATACAGGTCAAAGCAATGGGGTGCTTCTACCTCCAAAAGTGGAGAAGACAAATCACAGCCTTACAGTAAACAGTCCCAATGACTTCCCCCTGCCGGCACCAAGCACTTATTTACTGGCAGCACCCTTAGGGGGAAAATTAGCACTTTTTTCTCAAAATTGGCATATTATAACCCAGGACAAGTAGGTACTAAATATCGTGTCACAGGGCTACAAGTTCCATTTCCATACCCTGCCAAAGGCAAACGGTTGCCCAGATCTGCCAAAAAATCAATGGGCAGAGGCACTAAAACAAGTCTCATCCCTCATGGACAATGAGGGCCATTCAACAAGTGCCAGAGCAAGACCGGGGACAAGGATTTTACTCGACTGTTCTTGGTACCCAGAAAGAACAAGTCCTGGAAGCCAATACTGGACCTCTCGATTCTGAACACATTCCTGGATATTCCAAAATTCAAAATGTTGACTTTGCAGCAGCTTCTGCCCATCATGGGCAAGAACACTTGGTTTGTAACTTTAGACCTAAGAGAGGCATACCTGCACGTCCCAATCAGACAAATATGCAGAAGATACCTCAGATTCAAGGCTGGCTCAATGCATTACCAATTCTCTGCACTGCCCTTTGGCTTATCTACTGCTCCCAGGGTCTTTACAAAGTGCCTGGCACCAGTAATTGCATTCTGCAGTCTAAGAGAAATCCAAATATATCCTTACTTGGACGACTGTCTCATTCAAGCAGAGAACAAGGACATCATTCTACAGCATCTGGAATTTGTGAAAAGACTTCTAACATGCCCAGGGTACACAGTCAATGAAAAGAAATCAAAACTAGTACCCTCTCAAGAGATAATATTCCTGGGTGCAAGCTTAAATACAACTGCCCAGATTGCTTATCTCACGCCAGACAAACAAGGCAACTGACTACCTATTTCAAAATGTTAGCAACAAAGGCCCAGTTATCTGCAAGAAAAATTATGCAGGCTTTGGACTTCATGGCATCCTGCATCCTACTCATTCTATATGCAAGACTGCATATGAGGAAACTTCAATGGTACCTAAAAAGTGTTTGGACTCAACATTGCCACAGCCTGGAAACTATAAATGTTTGTGTTACCCTGCTGCAGTCATCACACTTGGGTTATCCTGTCGTCAGGTGGTCCCGCAGTCGGCCGGAATTCCAAAGTCCTGGTCCGGCGTTGGTTGCTGTCACTTCTTCCCTGACGTCAGTGCGCCAGGGGTATATATAATGCATCCAACGCCATTTTCTTCAGTCTTTCTTGCCGCGCGGTGCCCGAAGCAGAAGCAGTTCGCAAGTGCTGGTCGGCCGACTCCTGAGATTTTCGAAGTCGAATTTCAGATCCGAAGTCTTAAATAAAGCTAAGTACCCCGTTGGGGAAACTTTTCTTGCCTCAGACCGATGTCAGAAAAAGTTAACAATTGTATTTCTTGTGGGAAGCAAATACCTCATAAGGATTTTCATTCTTACTGCATACCTTGCCTAGGCCCAGACCACGACGTCACTGGTTGTCGTTTTTGTGCTAGGTTTAATAAGCGTACTATAAAAAGACGCTTTGATTTCGCACAACACTACTTCAGTAGAAAATTTAACTATACTATGCTGTTGGAGCAACCAACTACTGGCGTGCACAAAAAACGCAAGGATAAGGACAGGCAGCCTAGACCCAAGCCAGACTCCGAGGCTTCGGCTGGTCCGGTCTCCGGTTCACCGGTCTTCAGTGAGGCTCCGATGCAGCCCCTGACTTCCGCAGATCTGGAACCCGAGACCGCTTCGGAGCTTTTGGCGGAGAGTACTACGCCGACGCAGCCAATTTGTTTATCCTCTACCGACGACAATGCTGAAAAAGATGTCGGTGCTGCAGAAACACCTTCGGTTTCTGAAGGCGTCTTCAGACCGACGACGCTCACCATAAAAACGTATCCTAAGGCTAAGACTTATATTAAACCTAAAAAGACTGCACTTCAGTCTCCAGTTCAAGGCCCCATGCCTAAGAAACAGATGCTCAAAATGGCTGAAGATTTGATCTCTTTAATCAGGGGTTCCCAACCCCTACCCGACAAAAGGCCTAGACAAGAGGAAGATTATGCTTCCTCTGAACAAGTGTCTATTTCCTCAGGCTCCTCTGAGGACCAAGATTACTCCTTCTCCCCTTATGAAGATTCTGATGCTGAGGATTCTATTCCCTCAGCTACTTCTCCTGAAGACTTCTCCTTTGGGGAAACTTTACACACTATGAGAGAACATTTTCACTGGGAAGGTCAGGACTACTCTGACTCAAAGAAAAGGCTCAGAGAGTTTCTTTTACTCCCCCAGCACAGACCACTTGCCATCCCCCTAGTTTTAGACATTGTGGATGATGTTTACTTAGAATCCAGTTTGAACCCAGATTCTCTGCCTCCTGCTCCGGCCAAACCTGACAGATACTATAGAGTGCCTGATTCCCAGAAATTTCTTTATAAAAGCCCTGTTGCTGATCCAGAGACTATCTCCCAGGGTCCCAAAGGGGCTAAGGCTTCTATGGCAAACAATCTTGTACCCTCTGAAAGGGACTCCAGAGCACTAGACAGATGGGGGAAAAAGGTTTACACCTCAGCCACTCTAGCTATGAGGGCACTAAATTGCCAATTTCACATTCTAAAATATCAGCAATTTCTAATGTCTCAGTTAAAACAAAAAATGAGCACACTCCCTCAACAGTCTGAATTGAAAGAAATGCAGGATCTGTTGCATGCAACTGAACAGGTGGGCAAACATACTGTACAATGTGGGTTTGATTCTTTGGAGGCTTCCTGCAGAGCAGCTGTCACTGGGTGTGTTATACGTAGGCATGCTTGGTTAAAGGAACAAACTCTGCCTGATCATGTTAAAGCAAAGCTTCTAGATTCTCCCTTACAGCAGGATGTTCTTTTTGGAGTTAAAGCAGAAGAAGTCTTAAAGAAAATGGAGGATAAGGCAAAATCTATGCAGACAGTCAAAGATTTCCTACAGGTACAGCCCCCTCGCTTCAGCAGAAATTGGCCAACAAAAAATTGGTCCTTTCCAGCTACTGACAGACCACAGAGGGGCAAATACAGACGTCCAAAAGGCAGAGGACAACCACAAGCCCAGTACAAACCTCGCCAATGGGGCACTACAACACAGAAGGGAGGAGAAGGCAGATCCCAAACTACAAGAAGGCAAACTCAATGACTTGAACCTCATCTGGCCAAGCAACACAGCCCCCTTGGGAAGAAAACTCGCACTTTTTTCAGACAACTGGCATATTGTCACAAAGGACAAATGGGTCCTAGACACAATTTCACGAGGATACAGATTCCATTTTCACACCTTTCCAGTGAAAAGAGGAATGCCAAACCTGCCACAAAAATCAATGGGCAGAGGCACAAAAACAAATTACAGCTCTCATGGACATGAGAGCCATTCAACTGGTACCTACTCGAGAGCAAGGCCAAGGATTTTACTCAAGACTCTTTCTAGTTCCCAGAAAGGACAATGCCTGGAGACCAATTCTGGACCTTTCAATTCTAAACACCTTCTTACAAGTACCCAAATTCAAGATGCTAACACTACAGCAGCTTCTTCCCATGTTGGACCTCAAGGAGGCATACCTGCATGTCCCTCTCAGACAAAGTTGCAGAAGATACCTCCGTTTCATTGCAGGTTCAACCTATTACCAGTTCTCTGCACTGCTCTTTGGCTTATCTACTGCGTCCAGGGTCTTCAGAAAATGCCCGGCACCAGTAATTGCATACTGCAGACAAAGAGGAATTCAAATATACCCATACCTGGACGACTGCCTCATCCAAGCAGAAAGCAAGGACATCCTCTTACAACATCTGGCTTTTGTAAATCATCTTCTAAGTTGCCTGGGGTACACAGTAAACAAAAAGAAATCAAAACTTGTACCCTCACAAAATATGACATTCCTGGGTGCCAGCTTGAATACAATGGCCCAGAAGGCTTATCTGACACCAGACAAACAACTACAACTGATTCAGTATTTCAAAACAATGGCAACAAAGACCCAACTACCTGCAAGAAAAATTCTGCAGGCCTTGGGCTTCATGGCATTTTGCATACTACTAATACCATTTGCAAAGCTGCATATGAGGAAATTACAGTGGTACCTAAAAAGCGTATGGTCTCAACACAGCCACAGCTTGGACACAATGATATCTCTCATTCCTTGCCTACAACAGGAGTTTCTATGGTGGTTACAGGCATTTCACCTCAACAAGGGTCAGCCTTTCACCTTGCCCCCAGCCAGGCAGACTCTCACAACAGATGCATCGGACTACGCCTGGGGGGCACACATGGCAGTACAGTGCGTTCAAGGCGTATGGACTCCAGATCAAAGGAATCTGCACATCAATCAAAAAGAGATGCTAGATGTACAGAATGCTCTGACAGCCTTCAAGAATCTATTACATCCAGGACAACTTACAATAAGGACGGACAACACCACAGTAATGTGGTACATAAACAAACAAGGGGGTACACACTCCTACCCTCTATGCAGGCAAGCAATGACCTTGTGGAACACAGCTCTGGCTTACCAAGTTCAGTTACAAGCTCAATTCCTGCCAGGAAAAAAGAACACATTGGCAGACGACCTCAGCAGAAACATCATGGATCCCCACGAGTGGAAACTGGATCCACAAGTATTTGCAATGATAACTCAAAAATGGGGCCTTCCAGACATAGACCTGTTTGCCAGTCCTCAAAACTGTCAACTAACAACATTTTGTACAAGGACACTTCACCATCAAGCTTGGAAAGTGGACGCACTCTCATTCAGTTGGAAAAACCTGACAGTATATATCTTCCCTCCATTGCCTCTCCTCACAAAGGTGCTTCTGAAAGTCAGAAAGGAGAGACCACAACTGATACTCATAGCCCCTGACTGGCCTCGCCAGCACTGGTACCCACTATTGAGGAATATGGCCCAGGATTTTACCACAAATTGCCCATTTGCTCTCACAGCAAAACAATCAGATTCTTCACAGCCAGTTCAAAACCTTAAATCTGGCTGCATGGCAAATCACCTAAGCATCCAGCCAGCTCCTCTTTCCCAAGCAGTTATGGATGTTATTCTGGAAGCTAGGAGGCCCAGCACCAGGAAGGCCTATTCTGACAAATGGAAAAGGTTTTGTGCCTGGAACCAAGCTAAATGCCGAAACACACTTCAGCCTCACATGCCTCAGATTCTACAGTATTTAACTGAGGTGTTGCACAAAGGACTTTCTTTTTCTTCCATTAAAATCCATGCATCAGCTATTTCAGCCCACTACAACACGGATCCACCCTTATTTTCGCATCCACTTCTAAGGCAGTTCCTCAGAGGGGCAAAAAACATTAGGCCCCCCAGGAGAGCACCTACACCAACATGGGACCTCAATTTTGTTCTGGAAAAACTTACGCTACCTCCCTTTAAACCAACTTTCTCTGCAGATCTACAGTTTCTATCATGGAAGACTGCCCTGCTGCTAGCAATAACTTCAGCTAGAAGAGTCTCAGAGCTGCAGGCACTAATGGCAGTGGAACCTTTCCTCATTTTCCATCAAGACAGAGTTTCTCTATGAACTAATCCTTCCTTCATGCCTAAGGTGGTTTCCAGTGTGGCTTTAAATCAAACCATCCACTTACCCACCTTCTTCCCAAATCCACAGAACAAAGGAGAAAGACTCCTGCATTCCTTGGACATTCACAGGCAACTTCATTACTACTTGGATAAAACTAAGGCTTTCAGAAAATCTGACCAGCTCTTTGTATCCTATGCTACAGCTTCACAAGGGAAGGCTATATCAAAACAAACCATTTCCAAATGGATAGGACATTGCATTCATTTTTGCTATACCCATCATGGAAAACCAGTTCCTGCTACCATTAGGCCCCACTCTACCAGGGCAACAGCTACATCTACAGCCTTCCTCAGGGGGGTTCCAACCAAGGAGATTTTGGAAACTGCAACTTGGAGTTCAGTACACACCTTTACCAAACACCATCACTTACCACTTTACTCTAAGACTAGAGCTGGCTTCGCCACTGCAGTTCTGCAGGGCCTTCTAGCCTCCTCTGACCCTCTATAACTCCTCCACCCATCCTTAGCTTTGGGATTCTACCCAAGTGTGATGACTGCAGCAGGGTAACACGATGAACATAGTACAGTTTTGTACCTACCATAAATGTAGATGTTCGAGTGTACACCCTGCTGCAGTCCAGGTTACCCTCCCTCCTTCCCCTCTGATCTAACTGGCTAAATCTCTACAATACCTTCCTGATGTATTTGCTTATAGCTGGAGGGTTTTTGTGTTTGTGCAAAAATTACTTAATTTGGTACTAATTACTGACCACCTTTTTGGGGGCACCTGACATCTGGGGCAAAAAAAACTGAAGAAAATGGCATTGGATGCATTATATATACCCCTGGCGCACTGACGTCAGGGAAGAAGCAACAGCAACTGACGCCGGACCACGACTTTGGAATTCCAGCCGACTGCGGGACTGCCTGATGACAGGATAACCCAAGTGTGATGACTGCAGCAGGGTGTACACTCGAACATCTACATTTGTGGTAGGTACAAAACTGTACTTTACTCTCATTCCCTGCCTGCAACAGGAGTTTCGATGGTGGGCAAAGGCTTGTCACCAAAACAAGTGTACAGCCATTCATATTACCCCCAGCCAGGCAGACACTAACAACGGATGCATCAGATTATGCCTAGGGGGGCCCACATGGCAGGAAAATGCATTCGGGGAACATAGACCTCAAACCAAATACATCTACATATCAATCAAAAAGAGATGCTAGCTGTTCAAAATGCCCTGACAGCCTTCAAGGACCTGCTTCATCCAGGACAACTACTGATAAAGGCAGCCAACACCACGGTCATGTGGTATATAAACAAGCAGAGGGGAACACATTCTTAGCCCCTTTGCAGACAAGCCATGACTTTGTGGGACACGGCTTTGACTTACCAAGTACATCTGCAAGCACAATTCCTGCCAGGAAGGAAAAATACTCTGGCAGATGAACTAAGCAGAAACCTCATGGATCCCCATGAGTGGCAGCTGGATCCACAAGTCTTCAGTATGATAACAAGGAAATGGGGATGCCCGGACATAGATCTATTTGCCTCCCCTCACAACTACCAGTTAAAGAGATTTTGCACAAAGATATCACAGATAAGCAAGGAAAGTGGATGCCCTATCCTTCAGCTGGAAAAACCTGTCAGTATATGCCTTTCCCCCTCTGCCTCTCCTCCCCAAGGTACTCCTAAAGGTCAGACAAGAGAAGCCAATGATGATACTGATTGCACCAGACTGGCCCCGCCAGCACTGGTACCCAGTATTAAGGACTTTGTCTCAATGCCCAGCTTGGACCTTACCTCAAGTACCACATCTGCTGTCCCAGCAAAACAACCAGATCCTGCACAGCCAACTCAGGACTTTAAACCTGGCAGCATGGCGGATAATGTAGCCATACAAAACACACCTCTCAGCAAAGCTGTGATGGATGTCATTTTGGAAGCCTGAAGGCCTAGTACTAGAAAATCTTATGCTGGACAATGGAAGAGATTCTGTGCTTGGAATCAGGCACAAGGAACAGATACAGCTGTGCCATATATTCCTCAAATTTTGCAATACTTAACTGAGATGCTGGACAAAGGCCTATCTTTCTCATCTATGAAAATTCATGCCTCTGCCATTTCGGCTCATTGCAATGCAGAGCCACCAATCTTTTCTCATCCCTTATTAAAACAGTACCTCAGAGGAGCCAAAAATGTAAGGCCTTCAAGGAGATCACCAATGCCTGCATGGGACCTCAGCTATGTCTTGGAAAAACTCACCCTGCCTCCTTTTGAGCCAGCTGATACTGCTGTTTTCCAAGATAAAAACTTGCTCCTAGCAATAACTTCTGCAAGACGAGTTTCAGAGCTACAGGCACTCATGGCTGTGGAACCTTTTATCATTTTTTATCCGGACAGGGTCTCCCTGAGGACAAACCCAACATTTATGCCTAAAGTGGTGTCCAGTGTGGCTCTTAACCAAACCATTCATCTGCCAACTTTTTATTCAAATCCACAGAACAAGGGGGAAATAATTCTGCATTCTTTGGACGTACACAGACAGCTTAGATTCTACTTGGACAAAACCAAAGTTTTCAGAAAGACAGAGCAATTACTAGTGGCATATGTTGCAGGATCACAAGGAAAGGCTATCTCAAAGCAGACAATTTCAAAATGGATAGGACACTGCATTAGTTTCTGCTACGTATACCATGGCAAGCCAGTGCCTAAGGGCATTAGGCCACATTCCACCAGAGCTGCAGCCACTTCAGCAGCCTTTCTCAGGGAAGTACCAACCAAGGACATTTTAGAGGCAGCTACTTGGAGTTCAGTGCACACCTTTACAAAGCACTATCGTCTGCCACTCTACTCTAAATCCAGAGCAGGCTTTGCCACTGCAGTTCTGCAGGGTCTCTTAGCCGCTCCTAATGCTGTTTAGCTCCAGCCTCCCAACCATAGCTTTGGGAATCTACCCAAATGTAATGACTGCAACAGTGAAACACAAAGAACACGGTACAGTTGTGTACACTTACCATAAATATAGATGTTCAAGTGTATTCACTGTTGCAGTCCAGGTTACCCACCCTCCATCCCCCCTTTTTCTTCTGATGGAACCTATCTTTCCTTCTCTGATTTATACAACCTATGTGGTGTATTTGCTTGTGGATGAAGGTAAAGTTTATATTGCTGCATGTAATTTTATATATTCATATAAATTTTGGCTACCCTTTTAGGGGGTACCTGACATCTGGGGCAAGAAAAACTAAAGAAAATGGTGTTGGCTGCTTCTTTTATACCCCTGACGACCTGACGTCAAGGAAGGGGCGACGTCAGCCAACGCAGGACCCAAGACTTTGGTATTCAGACCGACTGAGGGTTTCCTGCAGGCAGATAACCCTAATGTGATGACTGCAACAGTGAATAGACTCGAACATCTACATTTATGGTAAGTGTACACAACTGTACTTTATTGATTTCCTCTGGGGTTGTTATGGTTCTTCTGGGACGTTTCAGTTCTGAAGATTAGGCAGTCATACATCACATATGTGTATTACATCCAGCACATAGAACATATGTCTGACGTATGTCACCTGGAAGATGTAGAAGATATCTGGAAAATCTCCCACATCATCCCCCTACATAAAGGAGGTAAATCCTATGATTACTCTAATTATAGACCAATAGCCCTGCTATCACCTCTAGTAAAGATCATGGAAAAGTGCATTCACCACCAGCTATTAGAACACCTTACTAAACATGACATACTGGCTAAATGCCAGCATGGCTTTAGGCCATTTCATAGCACTACCACTGCTCTACTCTCTTTTACTGACTCCATATATAGGAATCGTAATAATAACACCCTCTCCTCTGCTCTCTTCATCGACCTTTCAAAGGCTTTTGATATGGTTAACCATCCACTGCTTATAAATACTCTTGAACTTCTTGCTCTAGACACACGAGCCATACAATGGTTCAAGTCTTACCTTAACAATAGACAGCAGGCAGTTCTCTGGGAAAACAAACTTTCATCCCACCTACCAGTCACCCTTGAGTTCCCCAGGGCTCCATTTTAGGACCTCTTCTTTTCTCACTATTCATCAACGACCTTCATATAGCAGTCCCTGAAGCCACCTGTATTCAATATGCCGATGATTCCACACTTATATGTTCTGCCAACACCACATCTGATCTATACTTTCTAACTCAGAAAGTATTCAACTCAGTAGAAGACTGGTTCCTGAAACGCTGTCTCCTTTTAAACGCCCAAAAAACCAAGCTTCTACTTTTCACACCTACCAATAGGTCCTCTCCCATAAACTTCTCTATTAAGTCTAACAATGGTACCCTCATCGTTCCTGATCCTACTACCAAACTATTAGGAGTTACAATTGACAACAACCTCAACTTTGATAACCATATAAATAACACCATTCAAACAGTGAACAGAAAAATAGGCTCCTTATATCGAATTAAACCCTTCTTAACTCCCATAGCTAGAACCACTATTGCCCACTCTCACTTAGTCTCTACTCTTCTCTATGCTTCTCCCATTTATACTAACCTAAAGAAAAATAATCTTCTCAAACTGTCTAACTCCTACAACAATATTGCCAGATTTGCCACTGGAAATGCATTTCGAACACACCACTGTCTGAACCTTAACCAGCTAGACTGGCTTGAACTCCTAACATGATAACTTATTCCCAACTCACCATTGCTCATAAAATATTTTACAAACCAAATCATACTCCAATACTTGCTAACCTAATTACTCCTTATAATAATCTAAATTCCCTACGCTCCTCTAGCAAACTACATGTTAGCATAAGTAAGTCCAATAACTTGTCAGGTGACAGCCTATTCTCCAATACTGTTGGGAAACACTGGAACCTTCTACCTACCGACTTAACACTACTACCTTCTCTGTCACTTTTAAGCAAAACTCAAGCGTCACCTAAAATCTCTCTGGCTATGCCCTGCACGAACCCTGATTAATCTACTACCTATCCTACTTTATCTTCTTACTGCCTATGGATATCTAATCACAATCTATATACCTCTCTGTATTCTAAATCTGGACATTGTAAAACTTTTATAACCACAAATATTTAAGTTAACTACAATGAACTCTAGTGTATCCTTTCATATCATATGATTATGTGACTGACATGACTTTATACTCACCTTTTTATTATTGTACTTTTTAAAAACCTTTCATCTTTATTCTAAATACTTACTATTTTATGTGTTTTATTATTTTCTAATGTGTTTTATAATTTGATATTTCATTTTGAGCTATGCTGGAGCTTTTCTCCCCGGGCCTCTACTGAAAATGGAAATATATCCAGTTGGACTAGCCCGGTCAACAAATGTAAAATAAAAAATAAAATAAAATAAATGTACAGGCTTTGATATGCTGTCTTGGATGATTTATCTATCTTCTGCTGGATAGCCCACGAGTGAAGAATACTGCAACAGTGAGAAGTAGGGCATCCACTATTATGGTAAGATGTTGTACAACTGTATTTTCAGAAACAGTCTAGTTCCAGTTATTGCTCGTTGCAGGTTACAGGGTATCCACATTAGAGTCTTTTCAAAGTGTCAGGAATTTCTCACCTAGGTGAAAGATCTGTTACACAAGCTGGGATTCTTAGAGGACATTCTGAAGTCTTTTTTGACTCTTTCATACAGGATTGTTCTCGGGGTGTTAGCTAGACACCTCAGTTCAAAGAGCTTTTCGTCCACAGGAAAAATAGATCTATATCTAGCTTTATTTCTAAGGTTTTCCACTCAGACTTTGGTCACTGCGAGAGAATACCTCAGGATTTTAGGTCTCGTGGCATCTATGATTCTCATGATAGCAATGACAAGACTTCACATGCAAAAGTATAGTGGCATCTGAAGTCACTTTGGTCCCAACTGCAATTTCCCTTGACTTTTCAAGTCATAATGCTAGGGTTTGTCAGAAGGGAAATCGTTTGATGGAAACAGCAAGTATACTTAAATCCTATGTCCCCTTCCCTCTCCCTGTTCCAAACAGTCAGTTACCATGGATGCCTTGGAGTTTGCTTGGAGAACAGTTTCAGGAGGAATAAAAGTGCAAAGTGTGTGGGACACCAAGGACAGATGCAAGCACATAAATATAAAAGACTTGGTTGCCTGATCAAGGCACTCAACTTTGAGGTATCTTTGGTCCCAGGAGCCTCTTCAAGTTGTTAGAGACAATCCCACAGTCATGTGGTACCCCCTTTGCAGGCTACCTATGTTTGCATATAGCTTCGGAGCACAGTCTCACTGTACAGGCATCCTGCATTCTGCCAGAGAAGAATTGTGCGGCAGACAAACTGAGCAGGACAAGGACAGACTCTCATGAATGGAAACTAAATCACGGCGGTCTTCAAAGATTTGATCCATCTGTTGGGAGTTCCTCAAGTAGATCTATTTGTCTGTTCTTTGAACAATCAGCTGGCAAGATTCTGCTCCAGGAGTTCATACAGGAAGGCCTGGAAGACAGATGCCTTTTCTTTTCCTTGGACAGGAATGTTGCTGTATGCTTTTTCACTCTTTCCAGGTACTTTCTGAAGATTCAGGAAAAAATCCCTTAAGGTCATTGTGGTGACTCCCTTCTGTCCCAGGCAGCAGTGGTTCTCCCTTCTTTTGAAAGTAGCCAGGAGGAATTACAATAAGCTTCCTGACAGACTGGATCTAGTCACACAAGATCAGGGGTGTTTGATGCACTCTGACCCCAGTTAACTTCTTGGATGTTGGTGTCTTATTTCCCTTTAAGCACATGTTTACTGAGAACATGCAGCAGGAACTAGTAGCAAGAAAGCCTGCTACTAGAAGAATGTATGTTAGCAAATGGAAAGGGTTTCTAATTGGAGCCAGCAACATACCCAGCATGCATTCAGGAGTAGTTCTCTAGTTTTACTATGTTTGTGTGAGCTACCGACTTATGGCCTTTCTTACTTCTCCATCAAGATTCATTTGTCAGACATTTCTGCATTTCTGCTCCTAGATCCTCCTCTTTCAAGGCAGTCTCATATCAAAATGTTCTTGAAAGGAATTTTGCATGAGACCTCCAAGAAAACTGGTGAGATCTTAATTTTGTGTTAGAGAAGCTAACACTTGCTCCATTTGAACCTGCTGATCTGATGACTTGAGGTTTTTAACATGGGAAAACAGTTTTACGGATTGCTTTGACTTTTGCAAGAAGGGTGTCTGAGTTTCAAGCTCTTAATGGTGAGCCAACCTTACCCCATTTTAGATAGGGACAGGGTCTGTTTAATAGCAAGTCCTTTATTCATGCCTAAAGTGGTATCCAAGTTTAATTTAAGCCGAACTGTCTATCTTGTTTTCTTTACTAAAGATAAAAATGAGGGAGAAAGGATACTCCATGCCTTGGATGTCCCCTGACAACTAGGGTGCTATCCTGACAGAACTAAATTTTTTCAGATCTTTGGATCAGTTATTTATTTCTTGTGAAGGTAAGGAGGGACAACTTCTATCAAAGTAGACTATTTCCAAATGGTTGTCTAAGGATATTAGCTTTTGTTGTACTCATCACTGCAAAACAATTCTAGGCAGGATCAAGGGACAATCTGCCAGAACCTTGGCTTTATCTATGGCTGTTTGGAAAGGGTAGAATTCTAGAAGCTGCAACTTGCTCCTCTACATAATTGTACAAAACACTATAAGCTTGATTCCTTCTCTAAGTCAAGATCAGGCTTTTCTAGGACCATTCTTCAGAGGCTGCTGGACTCTTCTCCTACCACCTCCCAAAATTTGTAAGTTATGGTAATTTACTTGTATAGCTTAAGCTACTGCAGCAGTGATTGATATGAAGAGCACAGTAGAGTTGTATAAGTAAACTTACTATAACAGTCGATGTTCAAGTGAACAGTGCTGCAATAGCTGCTCCCTCCCTCCATCCCCCTTGTTTCTTGGTGTTTTGTTTTTGCCAGGGTGTAGACTTTTATTTATTTATTTATTTATTGGCTCAACTTCCTACTGTCTGGTGGCTTGAAAACACTGAAGGGCTTGCCGCCCAAACCTATCTTTTTAGTCAGCTCAGCTCAGCTCGAACTGACTAGTGATTTGGGCATGTGGAAGATGCCCTGAAGCTTTGGAAGGTGGCCAGCTATTAGGATATAACCCATATGCAGTGATAATTCAAACATGTACTTTTACGGTAAGTTTACCTGCACAGCTGCAATTTTGACTCCCCGTCCTTCTAGACTGGTGGGCTCCCTCCACCTGATGTCAGGGCATCTGAGTTTAAGGGTAGTCGGTCAGCACCATATTACAGTTTTTTTTTGCCCCCACAAAAAGTAATTATTACTGCAACAGTGAAAACAGTCAGACATCTTAATTTATGGTAAGTAGACACAACTGTACTTTGTACATCATGCATGACATTTTCAAAGAGATTAAAAGACCAAGTACCATAAAATGACATCTAGCTAAGTGGGAAATGTTCTCTCTCTCTCTCTCTGTTTCAGAAGGAGGGACTTGAACTCTAATGAGAGAATATGTCACCGGTCCTGTGTTATCTCTTCAGGTTTTTATCTGCTGGCTTAAAATATTACTCCATTAACATCTGTCAGCCATTTCGGCTTGCTTACATTTAGATCCCACCTTCACTTCAGACTACCTGTCAGACAGTCCATAAAATGTATCCTGGATTTCAGGCCACCCAGGTGGATCCTGGCTATTGCTTTTAGTCCTGAACGTCATGCTGGACAAACTACCCTTAGCCTTCTTTGAGGTAGCTGCATTGGCAGATCTTAAATTCCTGTAATTGAAAAAGTTTCCTGTAGCATTTACCTCAGCTAAAAGGGTGTCAGAATTGCAGTCACTAATGCAAAGAACCTTTCCCAGTCTTTGAATGAGGACAGGGTCACTGTGCACTAATCCCTTATTTATGCCCAGATTGATTACTGAGGTAGCACGCTGTCAAGCTGTTCAGTTACTGATGTTTTTCCCTTCTTCCCAGACTAAAGAGGAGAGAATCATTCATTCTCTGGATGTTTGTGGGCAAAGAAGATATTGTTTGGAGAGAAAATAAGTCTTTTGGAAATGTGAGCAACATTTTGAGGCCTTTGCTGAAAAGAAAAAAAAAGACCTTTCTACATCCATTTTCTAAATGGGTAGCACACTGCATTTATTTATGTCATAAACCCCATGGAAAAAAAACATGCAGAATAAAATCAGCTCTTTACCAGTACCACAAGAACCACATTCCAAAAAGGGTTACTGCCCAAGATATCTTGGAAGCACCTACTTGATCCATGCTCCACACTTCTTTTGAGCATTACAGACTGCTTATCATCTCCAGGGCTAGGAGTGAGTTAGCCTCCTTCATTCTGCAGGGTATACTGCCCTCTTCCCTACAGTATCTCCAATTACCCTAATTGCATGCACTTCCAGCTCTGATGGTCTTCCCTGTTGGTAATGGCCCCAGCAGTGCATCACACTGTTTGTGTGTGGTTCACTGCTGCAGCCCAGTTTCTCACCCACTATCCCTACAGAAACTGGCAACCTCTATGGCCAGGAAGGGTAAATATACCTTCCCCTCTCCCTTTGCTTTTACTTTATTTGCTCCTTTATGTGTTTAAGTACCATAAAAGGGTAGGGTTCTCTTGAGCAGCCTGAATAACCAGTGACTTCATGGTAGCACAAGATTCCCTGGTTGTTCATTTCCAGTCTTCACATTTGGAGAGTAAAAAAAAGGAAAGAACTGAAGATGGCTAGCCATACTTCAACTTTTGTACTAAGTGCATTGAGACAGCCATGGTGAAGATAATGCCAGATGGCACGGTGGAAAAGTGTTTGGCTTGAAAGTTTGGCTGGATATGGACCTTTGCCTGTTGCTGTAATGACTGCTGCAATGACCATACTCAAACATCTGTAGTTATAGTATATTGACTACACAACTGTACCTTGTATTTGTATGAGAGTGTTGCAGTTCATTCTATTAATTTGGAGGCCTTCCTAGTTATAAATACAGCCTTACTTGATCCATGTCATATACGTTATAGTGGAAATGTTTGGAATGCAAGAGACCTGGTATGCTAAAATTTTATAAATTTGAGTCATATAGCCATCCAAGCAGAGTAGTAGTATTTGGAAGAAAGGCTATGGTGACTGGTTGATTTTTGCACTCAAGTCATCATTGGCCTCCCAGAAATAACAGACCTAAGCACAACTTAATGTAGCAAGTCTCATACTACTTTTTCAGTGCTGTATAAGTAATCACTGTATCCTTCAAGTAGTCATAGTGGGATTATATGTGCTGTTTCACAACTTCAGATCATGGTAATTGTTTTTATTGCTAAAGACACTTTTGTATTGCCTTCTTTATCCTTTGATTCTAGGTTTGTGGATACAGGTGAAATGTGTGACTCCTTTCCTTACCGAACCAAAGCAATTTTTGCATTTGAAGAGATTGATGGAGTTGATGTTTGTTTTTTCGGAATGCATGTTCAAGAATATGGCTCAGATTGTCCTCATCCCAATGTCAGGTATTGTTTTCTCAACAGCACATTTATTTTATTAACTGTTTTACAAGTGTTCACAAATAACATTTTGGTACAGAGAATGGGTAACAAGTTTTTTGAGTTGCTCTGTTTGTCAAAGCTTGAAAGTGGTCTTTCCAAGCATGATTATTCTGATGGTTGTGTTCAGTATAGAAATCTAAACTCCCATTAGGAATCTGATTTGAATGAGGTAAGTGTAACTTGAAAATGCTTTTTGCAGATAAGATTACTCTGATTATTGTATTCTAGGACAGAAATTCAGACTCCCACAAGGAAGCTAATGAAAGAGAGGCAGGTTTGCCCACAGCAAAGTTGATGTCCTTTGGTGGGTGGGGGTGTGAGGGGTGCAGGTTCAGACTCTTTTGCCAGTTAAACTTCTTTGATATTTCATACTTGGGGCAGTGTTAAATTTCCAAGACTATCTCAAAATATAGAAGCACTGTAGAATTCATCTTTACTGATGAGCAGCCATCATAGCCATTAATCAAAGAGCTGTATCAGGTAATCAAGATAAATCAGAAGTTTGAAAGAAGAGACACCCATGAAAGAAGAACAAGAAGCAATCTGTTTCCTCCCCCAGTGTGTGGATAGGATCTGATCAGTCCTACTTGCATTTTGTACTTCTGGAACTTTTCCAACATCTCAGTATTTGTTTCAGATTAAAAATCTTGTATATCTGAGCTGTTCTTTGCATTTCCCAGCCATTCACAGCTGATAGTGTGCACTGCTGTGTATAAATATTAAAGCTGGGCATTAAGTGTAAACCTCTGTAGAAGGAAAATCCTTAACATTTTTGTCACTGCCATGTCGGCAGTAGTTTTTAAACATTTGGGCTGATGCTGTAGATCTTTACCTAAAGGGACATATAGCTGCAATTGCAAAATGATAGCACACTAAAAGTGTGCTGCAAAGTCCCTTTATGTTTGTACATTTTGCCTTTGACCCCTGGATCAGTGCATTCACCCAGTCAACAAATGTATAACTAAATGAGTAAATTAATAAAATGCCCTGTCCTGATATCATTTTACATATTTTGTGATATGTTTTTTTTTTTTGCCCCAAACAGCTGATCATCAGCTGCCACCATGATATTCCTTACCTCATCTGGATTTGCTCCAGCCCATGTTTGGGGCTGGTGAAGAGATTGAGGCTGCAGGTGCAGAGTCATATTGCTTCCAAGGAGTATTTTCTATTAATGCCCTGTTGTCCCTCCATGCACACATTAGCTGATGTCCTGGAGTGGATTTGCATTGGGGTCAGTAGCATAGCTAGGATGAGGTTAAGCGGGCAACTGCCCCAGATGCAGAGTGTTGGAGGGCATTATCGTCAGATCCGGATTGTTCTTTAATGCATACCAGCTTTTAAAAGCTGCTGGTATTGCATTTGTGGTCAAACCTGGCACACTGAAGCGTCACATTACTGAATAATCACATTACCGAAGCTGTTTACAGGTAAGTATGTGCTTGGCCAGCATGTATAAGTTTACCCTTTTTCTCCACTAAAGTGAAATTCCAGAGTTGGTATATTTAGTTGGGGGAGGGGGGGCACAGCCCCCCACCCTCCCCCGGGTAGGTATGACATGCTGTGGTGTGTGCTTTCGTTGTTTGTTGGCCAAGCGCTTACTCACCCTGTAACCTCAGTCGGTAATGTGGTTGTTAAGTAATGTAACATTTTGGTGTTGTCATCTAGGTAAATTCGTTTCCGGGTAAGTGGTCTTTTGTTTATTTGAAGTAGACCTATATGTCTTGTGTCTTTCGGCTTTTCCCGGTTAGGAGTCGCCACAGCAGAACTCCGGTCCGCTAATGATTGGTAGTGGATTTTTATGTACCGGGTTACCAGCCCCGACGCACAACCTTCAACGAAGGCACACCCATTCACGTATGCCTCCACACAGAAGACGCTCTAGCTGAGAATCGAACGGGACAACGTCTTGCAATGAGCCGACAATGCTACCGCAGCACCACCACCGCCGTCTTGAAGTAGACCTATATATGTATGTATATATATATATATATATATATATATATATATATATATATATATATATATATATATTTCTCCTTCAAAGCATCTAAAACACATAACATCTAAAATCAAAACATCAAGACCATAATCCTTTAATTTACCGGGGGGGGGGGGGTAGGAAAAAGTGTGTTTGTTAGTTTGGTGTCGTTATATGTGGAGGGGATGTTATTTTCGGTTTGCTGTCATTTGTGCAAACGAAATTCTGTCGGCAGTTATGCTGCCGAAAATCAGAATATCGTGCACAAAATGTAAAGTGTATTGGATAGTCGAACAAACTTGTGTTCAACCATATGTACGGAGGTCACGGTACAGTGGAGATTGGAAATTTGTCCATATCCCCACTGTAGTGCAATCTCGGAGTTGAAATATATTAGTAGCAAGGGGTGTGATGTGATATGTCGTATAGGAGTTTGATTTACATCAGCTCCTATAGGGCTATCACGTGATATTTTCGTGTGACAATGTCGACTCAAATGTATTGATCATCTGGGGCGACATTGTGTATGTTTGAAAAGTTTGGTTTCGGTTTAACATTTCGTTATTTACATGTGATTTGTAGTGTTCGATGTTGTGATGCACATTTTCGATGTTATGAAATTCGATGTTATGGGTTTTTATTTTTCAAATAATTTTTATTCTTTTATGCTCAAAGAAAAAAACAATAAGTAATACAAATACAATTAAGATATGCATCAAACATTTATACAAAGCTGAGAGGATATGTAACAGATTACACACATATCACTAAATAATAGAAAAACAAAAAAGATATAAAACTGTCTACAATGAAAACTACCATTGTATCAAACTATGTGGTAAAACTGCATTTATGAACTTAGTTTTATGAGTAATCAGAGTAAATGAATCTAAAGTAATAGGACATTGATTATGCCTAGTCTTTTAGAACCTGGTTAAGTAAAGATTTCCAGAGCTTCTGATAATATATTCTTTTCTTAGAACCTCTGATAATAAGTTTTTGTGATGAAATGTAATTAAGTGCCATTTCCCTAAAACCATCCCAGCTGAGTTTCGTATGATCTAGCCAATTTTTAGTGCTATAAAGTTTAGTTAGTGCACAAAGCAGAATTAAGATATGTTGTTTGAATTTAGATAGTAGCGGGTTCGAAGTATGGAGGATGGCCAGTTCCCAACAAAGAGAGGAGCTTTGATAACCCATCTTTTCTAGGCGAGCTTTTAAAGAGCACCATAGTTTATGGGTGTGATTACAGAACCACAACACATGCATAAGGTCAGCTTGTGAGTATGAGCAACATGAGCAAGCTGGTGAGATTTTGGGATTGAATTTATTAAGGATAACAGGTGTATAATATACATTTATGTTAAGTTGTCTATCTCACCTTCATTCTTGCTGGTTGGGTTCGGAGCCGATCCTCGGCTCCGACTTGGCCACCTTCAAAAGCTCGAGAGCTGCTTACTGGCTCGAGGCCCCCCTATATCCCATGATGCCTGGCGCTAGATACCCAAATCTCATTTGCCACTTCTGCTGCGAGGTTGTTCTACTGCTCAGGTCGTATAAAACTTTATTATTGTTGTATTTTTCTTGTCAAAACTTTAGTTTTTAGTATAAAATTAGTCGTTAGATTAGACTGTTGTATTGTAGCTAGTTTCTTTTCTAGATCCGTTTACTTTCCCCAATTAACTCGTTTAAGTTAGAGAGTTCCCCTCCCCCCTTCTCTCCCTTTCCTCAGAATGTTTTTTCCGTTTAAGTTAGAGGTTAACCTTTCTCTCTATCTCCTTTTAAAAAAAAAAAAAAAATCCTTTATTAATCACTGTTAGTGTTTAGTGATAGTTATCTTTAGTTTTTGTTGTAGTAGTGCTTGTAGTTGGTTGTGGTAACTGTAGTGTGTTAAATTTTACTATTTGGATACTTTAACCTTTCTGTGTGTGTTCTTGTCCTTGGTTTTTCCTCCAGGATGTCCAAGGATCTTAAACCGTCTGAATTCAAGAAGTGTGACTCATGCTGTCAGAAGATGTCTCTGACAGATGGTCACACTTCTTGTGTTTATTGTCTGGGCACCGTGCACCTGCAGGACTCTTGCTCGATCTGCCATGTTTTCAGTCCAAGAGTCCTGCAGGAGCGCAAAAGTAAATTGATTCTGAGGGGTTTGCTTAAACCTCAAGATTCACCAGCAAAGGCTCAGCCCGTGAAATCTTCCAGGCCACCTAAACCGTCGGCTCCTAGTTCGGAGTCGTCGTTGGGTGAAGCCACACAGTCTATCTCGGCTCCGGCTGGAACCGATGTCGCTCCCTCCCAGTCGGCTCCGACACGTTATTCGGAGCTGGCTGAGAGTTGTAAAAGATCCAGGTCTCCTTCCTTGGAGTCGATACATTCGGCTCTGAAATCGCCCCTGCTCCAATCTGAGCGTAGTCATCACTCATCCCACTCTTCTTGGTCTTCTGGACTTTCAGACCATGACTTGGAAAGAGTGGTCAGTAGGCTGTTAAAATCGCAGACCCTAGCCAAAATGTCCAGCCCTCCTCATCGGGAGTCGGCTCTGTCCACAGCTGTAGATATTCCTCCTCCGACTCATCCTATGAGCTCGGAGCCGGAGTTTGTTGCGGTTTGAGTCGTGGAACCGTCGCCACCGATACCCTTTCTTTCGGTTCCGTCGTCGGCTCTGATCCCTTCCATGGTACCTTCCCTGGAGGGATCTGGGCGCCGAGATTCCCTTGTCGGCTCCGAGGGGGCTAGTGGCATCGGACCCTTGTCCGAGCCCGCTCTCCCCCTTGGTGCTTCGGCTCAGGTGAGCTCGGCTGCCACATCTGCCTCTGAGCCATCCCCCTCTGTGCAGGGAGGACTTCTGGGTTCTTCGGAGCTGGAGCCCTCTCTGCATCCGGGCAGGGACGCCTTCGAAGTGATGAGGAGTATACTGGCCCCTGAGTCAGTCCCACGATCGACCCCATCGGCTTCTCCCCCTAGGGTGCCTGTGTCAGCCTCTGCCCCTCTTCCAGACCCCAAGCGTGGGGATCCAGTGCTCCAGGACACCCCTTTGGGTGTATCCTCCTCTTTCGAGGCCTCCCCTGTTCATTCAAAGGAGCCACCTCGCAAGAGGAAATGCAAGAGGAAGCATGTTGACTCCCCTGAGTCTGTCACATCGGATACCGACTTAGAGGAGTCGGAAGGGTCCCCAAGATCCCCCTCTGAAGATGTCTCCTTCTCAGACATCCTTGAGATGCTTAGGCAGAGGGGGAACTGGACTACCCTAAGCCCTACCGTGGATGAGTTGGTATTCCTGGATGCGTTTGGATCCCGACTTTCCACCTCCTGGGTGTCTCCGCCTTTCGACCCACTGATGTCTGTTGTGGCTTGGAAGGTGTGTACAGCTCCAGATACAGTGGAACCGACCCCTAGAAGACCTGCCAAATTCATTACTGCACCGCAGGACAAACAGTTCTTGACCAAAGGTTTCCCCGTTGATGCCATGATGGTAGCGGCGGCCTCAAAGAGAGAGTTGGCTGAAATCTCTTCATCTGTCCATCCCCCTAACAAGGAGTCTAGGACGATGGACAGATATGGGATGCGGATGTTCTCTTCAGCGACCTTCTCCATGCGGTCCCTGAATTACCTGTGCCACTTTACCCGTCTTCAGAGGGATCTCCTGAAAGAGCTTGGAGATATGCTCCAAGATCCATCAGTTGAGGGGGCCCAGGCTAAGGCAGCCTCCCAGCTGGCAACTCTTAATTCAGTGGTAAACTCCTCCATGAGGCTCATCTTGTATGCAGCTGATGGTGCGAGTAGAGCCGCAGGCACAGGCGTGTCCCTAAGGAGGCATGTTTGGATGCGGCTATGTAACTTTGCGGAACCTTTCAGAGTGTCTTTCACCAACACCCCATTTAATGGTTCCTGTCTTTTTGGATCACAGGTGAAAGAGATACCCTTACCAGGTATGAGAAGGAAGCCAAGACGCTCTCTGCCGTAGGAGTCCATTTTTCCACTCCTTCCAGACCATATCCTAAGGGTCAGAAGAGTGGGAAGATGTGGTTCCGGAAATCCCAGGGAGCCCTGCCGGACACGCATGGTGAGTTCCCATCCAGGGGCAGAGGAGGGAACAATAACAGACGCCGCCCTCGTGGCAGATGGAGTCTGCAAAATCAGGGCAGCAGAGAATCTTTCTCTGAGAAGCCCTTCCGGCATCCCTGAAGGGTTGCCCGGGTGCCCACCTCTGGAGGCAGTCGGGGGAAGATTATCGCTGTACCCAAAAGCCTGGCAAGACATAACACAAGACATATGGGTACAGTCCGTCATATCCAGAGGCTGCAGAATTCCCTTTGTTCGCACAAGTCTCTTCCAGATGCTCCACCCAATCTAAAGACCAAGCAGTGCAAGAAGTCTCAAACCTGCTAAGAAAAAGGGCCATCCAGCAAATCCCAGCAGACCAACAAGGATCCAGAATTTACTCAAGGTTCTTTTTGGTACCAAAAAAGACAGGGGACTGGAGACCTATTTTGGATCTCAGCAGACTAAACAAGTCTGTACAAAGAACGAAGTTCTGGATGGTCACGCTTCAGTCCATTTTACCCTTTCTGGGTCAGGACAATTGGGTGTGCTCTATAGATCTTCAGGATGCATACTACCCACATCAAAATGGACAGACGCTCCAGAAGATTCCTTCGCTTCCAGCTGGGAGCCAGCCATTATCAGTTCAGAGCTCTGCCCTTTGGTCTCACCACAGCCCCCAGGGTGTTTATCAAATGTATGGCAGTAGTTACCGCTCACCTGAGATGGCAAGGATTCCAGGTGTTTCCATATCTCGATGACTGGCTCCTCACTGCTACCACCAGATATCACCTTCTGCGAGCCAGAGACTGTACTATCGACACTTGCTCCAGGCTAGGTAACACAATAAATTTCGAAAATTCTGCATTGTCGCCCTGTCTATCACCTTTATAGGCGCAAATTTAAATACCAAAGATATGTTAGCGAGCCTCCCACCAGACAGGGTGTTAGTGATTCGTCAGCATGTCAAGGTTTTATTAGCATGCAAAAGAATTCAAGCCAAGTTTGTCAAACTCTGGGTCTCATGGCAGCAGCGATCGTACTTGTCCCTCTAGCTTGTTTTCACATGAGGATTCTCCAGTGGCTTCTTTTCACCTAATGGTCCTTCCAGCAACTTTCCATGCCTTACATGATTATGATCACTCAAGCATGCAAGAAGCACCTTGCGTGGTGGATGGTCTCCGCATCAGGGCTCCACGGCAGACCATTTGTTCTCCCCCCTCCAGTGGCTACAGTGACCACGGACGCCTCCCTGATCAGGAGGGGGGGCATTATCAGGGCACAACAGTCCAAGGCACCTGGCAACCTCACGAGTATCATCTGCACATAAATGTCTTGGAGATGAGAGCCATGCTCCTAGCATTGCAGGCTCTTCAGGACTCTCTTCCTACCGGGAGTATTGCAATTCAAACAGACAATATGTCGGTAGTGTGGTACATCAACAGTCAGGGCGGAACCAGGTCCTACCCCCTATGTCGAGAAGCACTCAGATTCTGGCAGTGGGTGATCTCTTCCCAACGGTTTCTGATGGCAACGCACATCCCTGGGAGGTCCAACGTCATAGCAGACAGACTGAGCAGAGCAATTCTCATGCCTCACGAGTGGTCTCTGAACCAGGTAGTTGCAGACCAAATCTTCCGCAAATGGGGCCAACCTTGCTGCGACCTGTTTGCAACTCCCTTCAACAGCAAGTGCAGCAATTTCTTCTCTCTCCTTCCACTTCCCGGACATTCCCCCAGAGACTCTCTAGTCCACGATTGGCCTCAGGGACTTCTTTATGCATTCCCGCCCTTTCCCCCATCCCAAAGCTAATTCAGAAAGTTACCATTTTGGGTTGCAAAATTATCCTCATTGCTCCTTACTGGCCTCGACAAATATGTTTCCCGTTCCTGCATCGCCATCTTCTCAAGCAGCTTTGGATTCTGGACCTAGTTCCAGACCTCCTGATTCATCAGTCGGGTGGGCTGCACCAATCCCTACACTCTCTCCAGCTCACGGCTTGGTTGCTCCACTTCCAACCTTAGCCAGGCTCCCAGATATCTCCCCCTGTGCGTGAAATCCATTTGTCATCACACAAGTCCACAACTAGAAAAACTTACGCTAGTAAGTGGAAACGTTTTTCTTCCTGGGCAGAGGCAAAAAGTATAGACCCCTTTTCAGCCCCTATACACTACATTTTGGAATTTCTTGCGGAGCTGTTCCATGCTGGGTCCGCTTCCGCTACAATTAGAGTTCAGTTAGCTGCAATTTCAAGTTTTCACATTGGACTGTCGGAAAACAATATCATGTCCCATAAGCTATGTAAAGCCTTTCTCAAAGGAACCTCTCTGCTCAGGCCCCCAGTGAGAGATCCTCCACCACCGTGGGATCTAAATTTGATTTTAGCTTTTTTAATTTTGCCCCCTTTCAAACCTGCAGCTTCTTGTTCATTGAAGTTCTTATCTTGGAAAATCCTTTTTCTGGTCACTATTACTTCAGCCAGAAGAGTTTCGGAACTACAGGCTCTTTCTATCCGTCCCCCATACCTCGTGTTCCACAATGACAGGGTTGCTCTTAGGACTAATCCTTCCTTCCTTCCTAAGGTCTCTTCAGAGAGTAACTTGAATCAATCCATAGACCTTCCTGTGTTTTTCCCGAACTACTCCAACAGGGCGGAATATAAGTTGCATCAGTTAGATGTTCACAGGCAACTACGCTTTTATTTGCATAGAACCAAAGACATTAGAAAATCAGATCAACTTTTCCTGTCCTATGCAGTAGGTAAACAAGATCTTCCGGTCTCCAAGGTAACCTTATCCAGGTGGTTGACTTCTGTTATCACATTATATATCAACTCAGGAATAAAAAATTACCAGTCAAACCAAAAGGACACTCCACCAGAGCTTCAGCTACGTCGGTGGCTTTTCAGGCTAGGTTACCCATGGAATCTATTTGTGCTGCAGCTACATGGGCCAACCCATGTACCTTTATTTCGCATTACAAGTTGGATTTGGTTTCCAGGAGCAGAGCTGATTTTGGTTCCACTGTTGTGAAGAGTCTCTTCCGATGAGCCACCCAGGGCTTTAGGTGCTAGGGACGGTGTCCCGACCAGCAAGAATGAAGGCGAGATAGACAACTTAACATAAAGAAGTTGTGTACCTACCATAACGTTCCATGTTAGTTGTCTTCTTCTCACCTTCTTTCTTGCGTCCCCCTCTCCATCCTCCTATTCTAGTGGACCGAGAAGAGTTCTTCTTGATTTTTTCACTGGCTGAGTCTTCTCTGGCTATTTCTTTCTGACTAGTAGTCTCTCCAGTAAGATCCTTGCAGTCTAGGATAGGATTCCCTTATTATTATTCTGTCTGCAGTTAGACTTACCAAACGAGATCTGGGTATCTAGTGCCAGGCATCATGGGATATAGGGGGGCCTCGAGCCAGTAAGCAGCTCTTGTGCTTTTGAAGATGGCCGAGTCGGAGCCGAGGATCGGCTCCGAACCCAACCAGCAAGAAAGAAGGTGAGAAGAAGACAACTAACATGGAACGTTATGGTAGGTACATCACTTCTTTTTACTGATCATTAATTGAGTATATATGAGATTTTTAAAGGGAATAAATTCTAGAGTGTTTTTGATTGACTTCAGTTTTTGTTCATCTGTTATTTTACCTTGCTCATTCCAGTGTTTAGAGAATAGACATCCAGCATTATGTATCAGAGCGATAATAAGCTTGTATGTTATTGAAAGCATTTTCTCTCTATTCAAAAGTGAGTTCATGATTTCCTGAAAATTGTTTATTTCCTCATTCACAAAGTATATATCATTAGTTAGGGAGAGAGTAGCTTCTCTAATCTAAGTATCACTGTGTATTTGAAGCTAAGTCCAAGGATTGTTCTTAATTCAGGTATATTTTTGTCCTTATACTTGTATATGTCCCAGAGCGTACAATCTTTGATGAGGAAAATCCGTAAGGTTTATTCCTTTATTATTAATTTTAATATTAGGGTTTTGGTGTAATGGCTGAAAAGGCAGTAAAATCTTATCTAGTTTGATCATTTTAAACAGGTCCTGGAAAGTTCTCACTTTGTGTTTCAGGGTGCTATGTATTTTTAGAGTCTTAAGATTCAACGGTAAAAGGAAAGGAATGGCTTTTGGGTTAATATCACATCTGATTATATGATTATGCCAAATTCTTACCCAGGTTGGGGATGACTTAAGTTTGTCAGAATTCATGTTTGAAACTGTCAAGATTCTGTTAGCACATATGATCTTGTAATACAATAGGAAATCAGGCAGACTGAGACCGCCTTTCTCTTTTGGATAAGTCAGATTGGAATATGATATCCTGGCCGCTTTTGGAAACAAGATCAATCTGGCCAGTTCTTTGGAGATTTTGACAAAGAAATTATTTGGAATAATAAGGTTGGAAGCATTTAATCGATATAACAATCTTGGGAAGATATTCATTTTAACAATAGAAGCTTTGGATAGTAGACAGAGTTTCAGTTGTTGCCATTTGTGTAGGCCTTGAGTAATTTTAGCCCAAGGTTTAAGAAGATTATTCTGAAAGAAGGAAGTCTGATTATGTTCAAAAGAGATCCCAAGATAGTTAAGAGAGTAAGTTATTCGAAAGGGGGATTCTGGAAAGTAATTTGCCTTATGATTTGTGGGGTTGATAGGGAAAATGTGTGCTTTCTTGTAATTGATTTTATAGTCAGATGCTGTAGAAAATTCTTCAATAGCTAATAATAATTTATTCAGATTGGTGTTTGGACATTAGAAATAAGGGTTCAGATCATCAGCGTAAGCTGATAATATGGTCCTGTTATTAAGAACTAGCGGGGGAGTGTGAAATGATTTCTGTGATATATGTAAGCAGAAAAGTTCAATAAAGATATTAAAAAGGTAAGGCAAAAGAGGGCAACTTGTCAAGTTCCATTGGATATCTTAATTGGGTTAGAATATATTTTATTAATATAAACGTAGGTAGAAGAGTCTCTGTATAGAATTTTTATTATGTAGGAGAATTCTTTAGGTATGTTAAAGTGGGGTAAGGTTGGAAAAAGGAATTTCCAGTTGACCCTATCAAAAGCTTTGCAGGCATCTAGGGTTAGTGCATATATGGGGGTTTTATCTCTTTTCGTTGTATTTATTAATGAGTCAAGAGTTGAAGTGTTTATCCCATGTATGTCTGTTAGGGATAAAGACTGCCTGGTCAGGGGAGATCAAGGATGGTAGTACTTTTTAAGTCTCTTAGCCAAGATGGAGAAAAGTATTTTAATATCTACATTAATCAAAGAAATGCATCTGTAGTTATTGGGGTTAGTAATGTCTTGATTGTTTTTTGGAATGAGTATTGTTTTGGAATTATTCCAGTGATTAGAAATACCATTCAAAATAATAAAGTTAAAGACTTTTAGAAGGATGGATGATATTTTATTGTTGAATGTTTTATAGAAATCAGATGTAAAACTATTTAGACCGGGTGATTTGCCAGTTTTGAGATTGTTGATGGTATCAACAATTTCTTGTAACTCGAGAGGCAAAGAGAGAGAGAGAGTTTCTTTGCTCCTTGTTAAGTTTTGGAAATGTGAGATTGTTTAGGGAATTCTCTATTTGGTATGATTTTACAGAATCATTTTTTGGCTTTATATAGTGGAGAAGAGAGTGTGAAATAGATCTATAATATCTGAATCAGTATTGTACATTTTATTTTGATACTCTGAGAGGAATTTTTGTGCGGCCTTGTTTATTTTCAATAATTTTAGCTAAGGTTTTAGAAGGAATTTGTGCCCATTTGGAATAGTATGCTAGGTGTCTCTGTTCTTGAAGAGAATAGTTATAGCAGTGCAATTCTAACAGCTCTCTTTGAATATCGCTAATCTTTTTTCCTATAACTGGGTCATAGCACGATTTAAGTTTGTTTTCTAGGTCAGATAATTTTGAGGTTAAATTGGTTTCTTTTAGTTTATTTAGCTTTTTATAATAGGAAGCCTTCTGTCTAATGGAATGTTGCAAAATTCAAAGTCAGTCTCAACTTCTAATAAGCTATTATTAATTTCTTGAATAATGTCTTTTTTAAGTAATAAATTATTATTCAGAGTCCAGTTACTACAAACGGGATGTGATGATGAATTGCTTGTGAAATGCAATGAGTGATCTGATAAGAATCTGGGCTCTCTATAGAATTTTATCTCCAGATTGAGTAGGGATTCTGAAATAAGGAAGAAGTCAAGACGGGACCAAGCATTATAACATTTTGAAAAATAGGTATATAGATTATTTTTAGTTAAATTACTGCTAAAAGAGATTGGGCCACTAGATTGGCATCTAGCATTAATTCCCTAATTGCGGTAGAGGCTTGATAGTTGTAAGACTTTGACTTGCTGGTGTGATCTAATACTGGGTCTATGACTGAATTCCAATTCCCTCCTATTACATATTGGTGATTTGGAAATGAACAGAGAATATTATATATTTCAAGTATAAAATCATGTTGTTTCAAACATGGGCATATAAAATAAGTTGGACTTTGGATTAGTGGATGCGAAGAGGCAACATCTTCCATTTTTGTCCTACTTATAACAATGAATGTCTTCATGAAACAATTGTTTTAATAATAATCATAACCCCTTTTGAATTTGAGCTGTCCCCTGCAGCAATTATATTCTTTATCCATTTTCTCGTAGAGTCCTTTTCCCAATCTTCTTTAAGCATATGGGTTTTATGAACAAAACACACAGTAGCCTGAGATTTAAATAGTAAATGCATTGTAAGTTTTTTTTTCCTTTTGTTATGTAAACCCCTACATTCCATGAATCAGTTATCCAATACATAAATTCTAAGTCAAAGGATTAGATAAAAATAAAGGAAAATTTTGAGTAAAATATCAGAATCCTGAAAAGATTTAACCAGAATAAGCTGAGCATAACTATTTATTAATGTTAATTAAGGTCCAAATGAAATTAAGAAAGTTTTTCTTGAAGTGTACAGGAGAATGGTAGCAACAAACTCCTTCAACCTTAATCCTGTGCCTACCCACGTAACCCTCCTAATTGGAGTATAACAACTGTGTGTATGTACTACTGAAAAGAATCTAAAGCTACTCACTAAAAGTATATACAACAATATCAGCATCTCAGACCTGATTGTCCTAACTCAAAAACCTACCAATCCACATGACTCCATTCATTACGTGGTAACAATAGAAAGGGAAAACCCTTTTGATTGTAAGAGAGTTACAGCAGTGTATCTTCCACTAATTCAAACAGAAATAATGACAAAAAGATCGGGAATTGTCTAAGAGATTAAAACTATAAAGTAATATAATCAGATATAGGACAGGCTTTTGGTCTCATACTTAATTTAAAAAGTAAAAATTTTGCATAAGAAGTAAGGTCGTATGTAGTATGTAAGATTTATATTAGGTTGCTTAGTATAAAATTGTTGCGATAAACGGATGATAAAATATTGGTTTTAGATTTTACAGTAAGCTCCAACTAATTAGAGATTTATGAAAGTAATCTTACCACTCAAAAATTTAATATATCTGGTTAATTCAAAGAGCATTAACATGTTCTATAGAACAAGAAAGAGAAAAAGAAGACCAAATTGCCGCAATACCTCCTAAAGTATCCTGTAGCAAATGTCAACCACAAGAAATAACTAAGCAGGATACACCACGAGACCACCTTCTTCAACGAAATTCCTTTATTCCAAGCAATAAAACAAACAGGGATAAGCGCTTTCGCGTGCTGCTGGCACGCTTCTTCAGATCAATATAACAGTGTCTATCCTAGTTCATTATATACCAACAGTATATCCAATTAATCTGAAATCATTAAACAATTACATAGTTAAGTAATTAAATACTAAATCAATTAACTATATAACAGAATTTTCAGTTCTGACTAGCTTAAAGGACCATGTCTCATTTTTTTCTCTCTCTCACTCTGCTAAGCTACATATTTAAAGTTTCAAAATAACATTTACATTTCTTATATTAAGACAAACTTCAGTCATGTAAAAATAATAATTAAATATTGCCTGATATGAAATGCTTATGAATTAATCGGCATTGGCTTTTTATATATATATAAAAAGCCTACTAATAAACTAAAACAAAATAAAATTAAATGAAATAAAATTGATGAAATAGAACGAATCAAAACTCATTTGGACATGTTCCACCCTGGCACATGAGACTAGTTATCAGTAAAAATTTTATTAGTAGGCTTTTTATTTTTATTATTGTTTAATGATTTCAGATTAATTGGATATACTGTTGGTATATAATGAACTAGGATAGACACTGTTATATTGATCTGAAGAAGCGTGCCAGCAGCACGCGAAAGCACTTATCCCTGTTTGTTTTATTGCTTGGAATAAAGGAATTTCGTTGAAGAAGGTGGTCTCGTGGTGTATCCTGCTTAGTTATTTCTTATTTCTTGTGATTATGTTCTATAGAACTCAAGATAAAGTATATACACTCCATAGTTTCTACAGTCTAAAATAGTAGCAAAATCTAACCTAGGTGACGTAAAATCACCAACATTTTAAATCAGGAAAGTGTTATCATGTATGTACAGAGTTCTGTTTAGATATCAGTGCAAAAGCAAGTAGAAGCTGTAAACTGTACTGTTGTAAACTCATCCAAATCTGTGTGGGCATGAAAAACTAGTGACAATTTAAATTAACAAAACTTGTAATAAGTATTGTGACAATTACCCACCATTTGTTGCATAGTATAACAAAACATTATATGAAATATCAATATAAATTTGCTTTGTGTTAACATTCTTGTTAATTTTTGAACTTATTAAACTTTGAGAAATGTACATCTGAACAAAACAATCTGACCGTCTATTGTAGTCTACAGAGAATCGTGATGGTTATGTGAACCAATGACTTATGGTAGAAGAGCTCTATACATGAAAATGAAAAGTATTTAACAAATGTGTGTTCATTTCTACTGTTGTTCTTTTCTCTTCAGCACTGAATCAGGGAAGTAAATTATTCCTGCAGATTATTTGCTTAATTGAGCTACGTTGCCTGCTGGTGTCTTAGCAGAAGCATTACTCAGGTTGATAGAATAGTGCTCAGTAAAAATAGCATATTGTTTGTGGGAGGGTGGCATAATGGTTAAGGTGTTTGCCTTACAGACACACAAGTTACAGGGTTTGATTCTTACAGGGGGGTAATTGGCTAGGCTTAAAATAACCCACAAGGGCAGTTAGCCTAGTACTAATCTATGAACCTATACAGTTAAGAACTTCGGTAAAACCATGTGCATCTTCAGAATTAGCTATTAAGTTTTCAAGCTGGAAATAGCTTGTCATGACAACAAGCAAAATTATTTTAGTTTGACTATAATAAGAGAAATGAATATTGTTGCAACCCGATAGCCAGCCAACACTTCTAACTTGCAGAATATAAAAATTGCTGCTATTTCCAAAGGCTGTTATTATCATAATTAAAAGAAAAATAATTGCTGACCATCGCTAAAAGATTTTGGTTTACAAATAAACTGAGAAGTATTATAGTTTTTATTTCTTGAGAGTAAAGATAGTGTTTCTGTCTACTAAAATATATATGTAAATTATAATTTATATGCACTGTATGTCGTTTATCCTGAGATCAAGAGTTATCTATCCAAGTTATGCACCTTACATGACCCTAATGAGTTACAAATGTTTGCCTCCACTTTAGAGAGCTGAGCCTCAGATGTGCAGAAACACAGACAGGGATATCCCTGATCACTCCAGGACAGTTGCAGAATCCATAAGGAGTGGGAATGCTACAAAAGCCTAAGGTATACAGAGCAGCAGACCATGTACAGTGAAGAACGCACTGTATAAGACTTTGCAAAGGTTGCTCTCTTTGTGCTCAATTCTTTACCCTTATTATCTATCCCTTTTACTTTACTTTTACTTTTAGTAAGTTAGGAAGGTGACAGCTGTTACATTCAGTCATCAAAATGCAGCCAGACTGCTCAGTCCAAAATGTAATTACTAAGCATCTGCAAACTTGCACACACACCCTACAACATTTGAAAAAAAAAAATCACATTTAACTGAAATTGCATAGCATAATAGTTATAACAGCTACAACCATATGTAGGGATTATAGTTTAGATTTAGTCCATTCCTAGTTTAGGTATTTGATCATGAGGACTCTGCTTTCAGGATGAAACCTGGGCAGTTACACATTAATCCTGCTATAAGTCAGACACTACCAGCATGGATGTATCTTCTCGGTTCTTCTTTCAGTGAACAACGATCTGGCAAGCTTATTTAATGCAGCAATATCCAACTGATATAAATGTATATTTTTTTCCTTCCTCCTTCTTCTCCTTTTATACTACCCTGAAGTTATGAGACCTCAGAGATGGTTAGATTAGTTATGGATGTGTAGAAGGTCTGCACATATATGTGAAGTTAGGACCGGGCTTGTCCCCAGATAATATAAATTGTCAGTCAGAGCCTGTTCGGTTGAATGGGTTTGTCAAAACACAGCTTACTGATTCTTTTTTACCACAAAAGACTTGAGAGAGCTGGGAATACTTTAGCTCACAAATAATAAAAGGTCATAATTGATACTCAAAGCCTTAATCCTAGTATTCTAGCAATCACTAAGAGAAAAACACACCTTAATAGTCTCGTTTAGCCAGAACGAGATTTAGAGTCGCTTATGTCTTTAATCAGAAGCAAACGATGAGAGCGATAAGTAAACCTCATAGACTGGAGCTTTTTCTTCTCATTATAGCCAGTCTGTCAAAAGTGAATCCCTCGATATGATCATGAGTTCCCATTTTATAGAGCTTTGGAGTTAAAGAAATGAAAAATGAGCCCAAACAGGAGGAACCATTTGTCGTGACACAAGGAAGTTATGTGTAGGAAATGTCTTCCTCCGAGCAACAAGCTATTGTAGACTCAATTCCACTCTTGTATTTAGGGACAACAAGGATAAAGATAAATGTTAAGTTGTCAATCTCGCCTTCATTCTTGCTTGATGGGTTGAGCGATCAGTCCTCGGCTCGACGCAAACCTGCTAGCTAGCAGAACTCTCCGATCCTCGGCTTCACGACTTACTTGCTTTAACTCGAAGAACTTTTACCAGCTCGAGGCAGCCCCATATCCCATGATGCAAGGCAGGAAGTACCCAGATCTTGGGAGGTCTTCTTTACCAGCTCCTGGTAAGTAGTTCACATTTGTGATATTTCAAGCCCCTTTTAGTTTTAAACTAATTTTTTGATAGTTTAATTTTAATTCTAACCTTTTTCTGACAGAAATCCCTGTCTCTTTTAATTTTTAGTTAGTCAATTTTCCTATCCCATCCCCCTGTGTGTGTGTGTTGTTTTTTATAAAATACCTCTTGGTATTTGTTTTAATTTAATTTTGTGTTAGGCACCATGTCTAAGGAGAGGGTTCAGGTTTAGAAGTGTGACTGTTGCTGTCAGAAGATGTCTCTGACAGACGGGTCACACTCTTGCCTGTACTGTTTGGGCCCTCTTCACCTGCAGGACTCCCTTCAGCCAGAGAGTCCTGTAGAGAGATTTAATAAGTTGATTCTCAGGGGTCTTCTTAAGCGAGAGCTCCCGCCAAGTCGGCTCCACAGAGTTTCTAAGCTCAAGCCTCGTTTACTTGTCCGTGGTTCCCGGAGTCGGAGATTCGGCTCGGAGCCGATTCTGATCCACAAAGCTTTCGGCCGCCCGCGGGCTCGGTGCCGCGACCGTTTGACCGCCTCGATCGGCTCGGCGACTCCGACACTGTGGCATGGGCATCCGGTGTCGGCTCCGATCGGCTCCTCCGACGTTACCCTTGTTTGGTGGCTGTAGCCGGCTGGATTGAGCCGAGGAGCACGCTCTGTCGGCGAGAGAAGTCGGGTGCCCGACAGGATCAGTAGTATCGCCCGATGGTCCATTCCAGGAAGGTTAGAGGTCTCGCTTCCTTGGAGCCGATACTTCGGCAAGCGCTTCCCTATCGGAACGGAGCCATCGGAGCCGATCTTCAAGGTCATCCAGGTTGTCAGATCATGACCTAGAGAGAGTGGTCAGTAGATTACTCAAGTCACAGGTACTGGCCCAAATGTTGCACAGTCCGCCTCACAGCAGCGACTGTTGGTCCACAGTTCCTCCTTCAACTCTACCCCAGAGTTTGGAGTTGGAGTCTGCAGGCATGGTTACTGCTACGGCTGGAGGACGGATACCCCCTTCTGTTCCTTCAGCCCCTACTCTTATCTCCTCTTCCTTAGAGGGATTGGTGGTCGGCTTCCATGGTCTCCTCGGGGTGAGTGGCATCGGACCCTTGTCCGAACGCGCTTCTTCCTTGGAGCCTCGGCCTTGGTGAGCTCGGCTCCGACATCTGCCTCGGAGGCTTCCTTGGTGGTTTGGTTCCTGGGCTCTAGCCGCCGGGGTCTCTCGGACCTGCCTGGGAGAGGAGCATTCGAGGTGATGAAGAGTGTACTGGCCACTGGTATCAGTCAGCAGTCTGTTCTCTCTGCCACTTCTCTTGCTACAGGACCCAGAGATCCTCGATTCTCCTGATGTTTCGGGAGATCCTCCTAGGAAGAGGACTTGTAGAAAGGAATGTAGACCCCCCGAGTCTGTCACTGGATACTGACTTTGATGAGTCAGAGGGATCCCCTCCCTCTGAGGATGTCTCCTTTCAGACATCCTAGAACTTCTCAAACAGAGGGAAACTGGCCCACCAACAATCTGAGGATGAGTCAGTATACCTAGGCGTTTGGATCTCGGCCCTCCACCTCCTGGGTGTCTTATGGTTATTATTGCAAAAAAGGCGGCAGCTCCTGACTCTGAAGAGCCAGTCCCACTGCCCCTAGTGACAAACAATTCCCAACCAACCAGGGTGTCGCTGATGCCATGGTGGGGGCTGCCACCAAAAAGAAACTTGCAGATCCTTCCGCGTCTCCGGCCCATCCTCCTAATAAGGACTCTAGGACCATGGATAGGGATGTTTTCCTCAGCGACCTTTGCCTTTGTCACTTCACCAGACTCCAGAGATATCCTGAAGGAGCTGGGAGAAGTAGTTCAGGATCCTACAGCTGCAGGGGCTCAAGAAAAGATTTAAGCCGCAGTGGAACCCTCAAATCCATTGCAACTCCCTCGGCTAATATCTTATGCTGCGGATGGAGGCGAGAGCCGCAGGCACAGGGTGTAGCTCTTAGGCGCCAAGCCTGGATGCGGCTATGTGATTTTTAAGGCGTCCTTCACAAATTCTCCCTTTGATGGGTCAGCTTTGTTTGGCCCTCAGGTGAAGGAGACCTTGACCAGCAAGACTCTTTCTGCTGTTGGAGTCTTCTAGGCCTTATCCCAAAGGACAGAAAGGTGGTCCGTAAAATGTGGTTCCCAAGGAGTCACGCCCGAGATCACGTGGTCAGTTTACCCCTAGAGGCAGAGGGTAACAACAACAGACGCCGCCCCTAGAGGCAGAGGGTCTCTCTGATAAGCCCTTTCAGCATCCCTGAGGTGTTGCCCGGCTGTCCCTCCTATCACTGTACCCAGAAGCCTGGCATTCCCTCACTCAAGACAGATGGGTACAGTCGATCATATCTTACATAATTCCTTTCGAGGAAAGTCCCTTCCCCTCAAGTTCCCTTCCAGATGTACCACCCGGTCTAAGGGACATTGCAGAGTTAGAAATCGCAAAACTACTGCAAAAGAGCCATTCAGCCAGTTACAATAGACCATTCAGAGCCGGAATCTACTCAAGGTTCTTTTTGGTCCCCAAAGGGGAGACTGGAGACCAATATGGAGAGGGAGACTGGGAGACAAATATTGATCTCAGCAGACTCAACAAGTCTGTCAGGAAGACAAGATTCGAATGGTCACTCTTCAGTCAATTCTGCCCTTCTTACAGAAGGACAACTGGATGTGCTCAATAGATCTTCAGGATGTACTATCACATCAAAATTCACAGACGCCCAGGAGATTTCTCAGTCATTTCCAGTTCAGAGCCCTGCCCTTTGGTCTCACTACAGCCCCAGAGTGTTCACCAAATGCATGGCAGTGGTCACGATTCCAGGTGTTTCCGTACGACTGGCTCCTGTCAGCCACCACCAGGCATCAGCTTATACAAGCCAGGGATTACACAATAGACCTTTGTTCTCATTTGGGCATCTCAGTCAACTTCGAAAGTCATCCTTATCGCCTGCCAGTCTATTACCTTCATAAACTTAAACACTGTTTACAGAACAAAGAGTTTCAGACATTCAGAGTCATGTCAGGATCATTCTGGCCAGCAAGAAAGTACAGGCCAGAATGGTTCTAAAGGTATTAGTCTCATGGCTGCGGCCATTACTCTTCTTCCTGGCTCGATTCTACATGCGCCTCCTTCAGTGGATGCTGTTCACGCAGTGGTCACACCAGATTCTGGTGACACAAACATGCAAAGAACATCTTGCTTGGTGGATCACATCCTCAGGTTCACCAAGGCATAGCCACTGTCACCACGGATGCCTCCCTGATCGGGTGGGGTCATTATCAGGGCAGGATGGTTCATGGGACGTGGCAACTGTTGTACCATCTGCACATAAATGTCCTGGAGATGAGAGCAGTGCTCAGTCCACACAGACAACATGTCTGTAGTTTGGTATATCAACAAACAGGGCGGAACCAAGTCCTACCCCTTGTGTGAAGCGCTCAGACTTTGGCAATGGGCGATCTCCTCTCATCGGTTTCTGGTAGCAACGATATCCCTGGGAAAACCAACATTATAGCGGACAGATTGAGCAGAGCTATTCTCATGCCTCACGAGTGGTCTCTCAAGCAATCCATAGCGGAAGAGATTTTTCTGGAATGGGGTCCCCCATGTTTGCATCTTTTGCTACTCCCCAAAACAGCAAATGTCCAGATTTTTTCAGCCTCTTCCTCTATCAGGCCATCCCCAGAGACGCTCTGACCCAGGATTGGCCCCAGGGACTTCTTTATGCCTTCCTCCATTTCCTCTGATCCTCAGGTGATCCAGAAAGCTACCGCTTTGAGAGCCAAATTGATTCTCATTGCCCCTTACTGGCCCAAGTTTGGTTCCTCCATCATCACCTTTTGGTGCAGCCGTGGCATCTGGACCCAGTGCCAGATCTACTGATTCACCAATCCGGTCAGCTGCACCGTCAATCCCTTCTCTCAACCTCACAGCATGGTTGCTCCACTTCCTTCCTTAGCCAGGCTTCCTTTGATCTCTAACCCAGTTAGAGATATCATTCCTCTACCAGGAGGATTTACACAAGCAAGTGGAAACGTTTCTCTTATTGGGCTAAGGCCCAAAATATTGATCCTTTTACTGCCCCTGTTCAGGCAGTTCTGGACTTCTTAGCAGAGATTTTTCATGCAGGCTCCTCTTCTTCCACAGTCAGAGTTCAGTTGGCTGCTATTTCTAATTTTCATGTCGGGATAGCAGATCATAATATTATGTCCCATAGGCTCTGCAGGGCCTTTTTGAAAGGAATTTTCCTACTAAAGCCTCCAATCAGGAATCCTCCTCCTCAGTGGGATCTAAATTTAGTGCTGACATCCTTGATTCTTCCCCCCTTCGAGCCAGCTGTTTCTTGTTCCCTGAAATATCTTTCTTGGAAAACGTTATTCCTAGTGGCTATTACATCTGCCAGGAGGGTGTCTGAACTTCATGCTCTTTCGGTTCGACCCCCCTATTTGATTTTTCACAAAGATAGGGTATCTTTGAGAACTAATCCATCCTTTTTGCCTAAGGTTGCTTCAAAAAACAATCTGAATCAATCCATTGATCTCCCTGTATTTTTCCTAACTATTCAGATAGAGCTGAACAAAAGCTACATTATCTTTCAGCTAAGATATTATTTGGACAGAACAAAAAAATTTAGAAAATCTGATCAACTTTTTGTTTCCTATGCGGATAATAAAAAAGGCCTTCCTGTTTCTAAAGTGACTTTGTCCAGATGGCTTTCTTCGGTCATCACTGAAATTTATACACTCAGGGGAAAACAGCTGTGCTCAAAACCTAAAGCACATTCAACTAGGAGTTTAGCTACTTGTACAGCCTTTCAACCTAGACTGCCGTTGGACACTATTTAGCGTTTGCGGCCACTTGGGCCACTCCTCACACTTTGTTTCCCATTACAAATTGGACTTGGCCTCCAGGGACAGAGCCAGTTTTGGCTCTACAGTCCTCAAGAGTTTGTTCCATTGAGCCACCCAGGATAGAGGTGCTAGAATGAAGGCGAGATTGACAACAGTTGTCTTCTCCCTCCTTCCCCTGGCCTGGACAGACCTTGTATAAGAAACTATTATGCTAAAGACCATTCAGACCTGGTCCTTTTTCCATCTGTAAGTTTCTTCTTCCTTTGGGAAGTATTTTATGCTTGGTGTTATTGCCCTTGTCAACAAACGAGATCTGGGTACTTCCTGCCTTGCATCATGAACCCATCAAGCAAGAAAGAAGGCGAGAGAAGACAACTAACATGGAACGTTATGGTAGGTACATAACTTCTTATTAGCGACACCTTAGTTGAACAGATAATATCTGGTGAAGAAAAGAAAGGATATTTATTTAATGGCAAGAAGTAGTGAAGTGATGCCAGTTATATTAATATATAAAGCATCGGAGAAGAATCATTTTTCTGGAGAGCTATCGAAGCAACTGAGGAATGCTAACTTCGCTTCTTTAGGTGTGTTAACTGCAACTTTCGTTTCATTGTGGTAGAAAATAAGAGCATTTGGATATCGCATTTGGAATTTAATGCCTCTTTTTATCAGGTCAGCGCAGTACGGAGCAAGTTTCTGATAGTTTTCTTTTATTGCGAGGGGTAGATCTTGGGAAAAGGTAATTTTGTAAATATTCCAGGTGAAAGTTTTTTGCTTTTTTGCAGCTGATAGGATCTTCTGGGTGTCTTGGAAATTAAGGAGTTTTACGTAAACCTGTCTGGGAGTTGTCAAGTCTTGTTTTCTGTGAAGTGCTCGGCAGGCCTGTTCTATTGCTATATCTGTTGTATTGTTCTCTTCTTTGAGAAGATGATTAAAGATTTGCTTTACTGTGTGTATTAATTGGGCATTTTCAAACTTTTCAGGTATGCCTCTGACGAAAACGTTATTCCGTCTACTCCCTTGCCTCAAGGTCTATAACTTTTTGTTGTAATTCGTGTAGTGATGCTGTTGAAGATCGGAGATTTTCTTTCAGTGATAGTATTTGTAATTTAGATTGTGATTTTTGTTCCAGATTGTCCACACGCTCTACTATTTGCTTGATTGAAGTGCCAAAGTTTGTAAGTTGTTCTGAAAAACCTTTAATCGCTGATTGTATTGGTTGAAGAGCATCTTTGAGTTCTTCCATGTGGAAGCTTGATTCCGGCGTGGTTTTGGCATTAAATTTAATAGGCTCCGGTAGATGTTTATTTATTTTTTGCTGTTTGGTAACCACTTCTATCATTGAGAGTTTTGTTTTGATAGTTTGTCTCTCCATCGTGTCTAGTTCTTTAGCCATTATAATTAGCTCTTTGTTTGCTCTCGTAAAGGCCTGGGATTTAAGCACAACTTCAGGCCTGTAAGATGCACTTGTCAAGTTGTATTTAGAACTTTGGAGATATATTAGCTTGGAATGTGATTAAATGATATTCAAGTGACCAATTTTGATAGTCTCTGTCATCTACAGCTCGTAACTGAACAAAAGGATCCTCTGCCAGGATGCTTGTGTAGATTTTCCTCTTGTTTAGGCTGAATAGATAAGGAGCTCTGTGGATAGGGTGTTTACAGAACGACCACCATCTTGGAACCCCGTTATGGGTTTTAGATGTTTTGAAGGGGAACCATATATATATATATATATATATATATATATGTGTGTGTATGTGTGTATATATATATATATATATATATATATATATATATATATATATATATACACACACACATGTATATATAAATAATAAAACCTAAGCACTATAGCACGTCGTACATGGTCTAAAATAACTGTAGCAACTGCTTATGCTTACTACGTTGTAGCAAGTAGTTAGCTACAGTTTAATAGTGGGAAAAAAAATTTTAAGTGAAACCTCTGAGCGCTGTAGACTCTCTCTGTCAGGTATAAACTGTATGCTTGCTGCATTAGAAGCAAGCAGTTTGCTACAATTTAAAAGAATTTTTTTCTTTTTTTCTTTTTGTTAAAATGTAAGGAAGGTGGGTCGGGAACAGGGCACAGAAGTGAAACCCAATTTTCTCCATCATTTCAGGAGCACCAGGTACCTGATTGCAGACTGTTTTTTGCTCTTCTGCTGAAGAGCTGTGGCAGGGGGGAAGGGTTGTGTCTTTTATCTAACCATCTGGTCGGTATACCGGTAGAAGGAGTGGACATTTTTGTGCTCTTCACTTGAAGAGCTGAGGTGGTGGGGTGCTAGTGCATGGGCCAGCACAGCACTCTGGTTGAACCAGTCATGCCTCTGAATAGAGACATGCTGAAATATCATCCAACCTTCAGAGCAAATCAACCTCACACTTCATATGATTTACATTGTGTCGTAAACAGTGTGAATTAAAAAAAAATGGAGAATCCCATCTCCACAAGGGAAAAAATTGTTCAAGAATATTTCTGGTACCAAAGAAAGAAAGAAGACTAAATAAGAACCCAGTCCTAGATGTTTCCTTTCTGAAAAGGTTTGTGAAAATTCTAAAGTTTATGTCTGTCCATGGATCCATTCAGTTTGTTACCTCTTATTCCCCCTTTCAGTTTTTTTGGTAACTTTAGATTTAAAGGGTACTTACCATCATATTCCTATAGCCTCAGATTTCAAACATTTGTAAAGGTTTTCTGTGTCTGGATTGCACTTTCAGTTCTCTGCATTAACCTTTCTCCAAAGGTCTTCACAAAGTGTCTAGCACCAGTGACAGCCTATTGCAAACTGCAGGGTATTCACATTTTTTTCTTATTTAGCTAACTTGCTTATCTTTGCATATTATTTTTCAAATTGTCGAGAATCTTTCATTCGGGTAAAATATCTCATGTTCTGTAGTCCTATCTCCCCTTCATTCTTACACTTGGGTTCGGAGCCGAACCTCGGCTCTGACTCTGCAGTTCTCTAGCTCAAAGTCTTCTGGTTGACAAGTGGCAAGGGGGTATCCCATCATGCATCGCTGACATTTCCCAGATCTTGTTTGCCGCTCATTGAGCTCAGATGTGCTTCTTCTTGGCCATGGCTAAGTGAAATATTTTTTCTACCTGTTATTCAATTTATAACTTTAAAAAAAGTTGTATTCAGCCTACTTTGTGATCGTTTATAGTCTAGTGTCTGTTTAAGATCTTATGTGGCTTTGTTTGCTCTGTTTTCTGCTGTTTTTTGATTGGCCGTTCTACCGTAGGCCCGTTGTTGTGTATCCCTGCATCGCTGTTAGTTTTGCTTGGTATTTGGGGGCTTTGCCTAATTGTTTCCTTTTCTAAGCTATTTTCAGCAAGGGCTAGGCCCGTTTAAGTTAGAGGACCTAGTCCTCAGTCTGTTATCTGTTTTTCTTCTCCTAGAACTAGGCCCGTTTAAGTAAGAGGAAATAGTCCTCTGTCTGACTTTGTTGTTTCCTCAGGGCTAACCATTTAATTTAGAGGTAGTGCCTGTTTTCCCTTTCTGTTTCTGGCACTGGTATTTGTGATTTGCTTTCAGATATGTCTAAAGACGCGAAGGACCACAAGCCTTCTGGCTTTAAAAAATGTACCAAGTGTGCCCAAACAATGTCCCTGACAGATGGGCATACTATTTGCGTATACTGCTTAGGTGCTATTCACCTTCAAGAATCTTGCTACTTTTACCATGCTTTTAGTCCTCGAGTCCTTCAAGAGAGAAAGAACAAATTCAATTTGAAAGGCCTCTTAAAGCATTCTTTCGAGGATGAATTGGCTTCTTCTTCCTCCTCTAGATCTAATTCACCATATTCTAAAAAAGACAAAGTTAAAACTACAAAAAGGCAGTCTCCCACTCACTTGATGTTGCCAGAGCCACCAGAGAAAATTGCCAACTTGACTACTTCCTCTTCGGCTCCACTGGTTTCGGTGCCGACAGAGGTTATTGATGTGGAACAATCAGTTTTGGTTCCAAGGGTTACGGAGCCGATAACTGAGTCTGTGTCTCGGAGCTGGTCAGCTGAACTTCGTCCGGTCTCTCCGACACTCAGATCTCCTATTTTTCAGTGGTCTAGGTCCCCCACTTTATCCTCCAGGTCCTCGAGGAGCCTTTCTGATGAGGACATTGAGAGAGTGGTGTGCAGACACCTCAAGACATCGGCGCTGGCAAATTTACTTTCAGCTCCGTCCCAGTCTATTCTGGATCCTAATGAGCCTGTACACCGTGTCACTGTTCCTCCTCCCAGTTGCTCCTGTGCATCAGAGCCAGAGATGTCGGTGCCACTTGCTCTGGAAAGGTCAGATCTGAAGTAGGATATTCATTTGTCAGCAACCTGTGGTTACGGATCCGAGCCGGCAACTTGTTTCAAGCTAATGGATCCGAGCTCCTAGCACTCCCTTCACCCATAATCCCCTGCTAACCCTCCATGACCTCAGATCTAGTTTGCCACACTTATGGATGGCTGGATCCTTTTGAGCTCGTCAGCTAAGTCAAAATTTTACTACTTGTATCTGTACTTTTCCTGTCGGAAATTTTTTCTTTTACCTAAAATTAATCAAGTAAAAGTGTGTAAGTGTTAGGCTTCTTATTATTTGTTCTTTAATTAGTTACCCCTCCCTTCGCTGGTCGTTAGTGTGTGAGTGTGTGTTGCGTTTCTTTTGGGGCCTGTGTGTGTGTGTAGTTGTTTTTTCTTAAAAAAAAAAAAAAAAAAAATGGCTGAGGCCCCAAAAGCCATATTTTCCAAATGTACCGAGTGTGGCCATAAGCTCTCCCTCGCTGATGGCCACACTCGGTCGGTGCCTTGGGGTTGAACACCTTACCTCAGGCTGTACCATCTGTGCAGGGTTCAACCCCAGGGCACTGAAAGAGCGGAGGTCGAAGTTGGTCCTGGCGGGACTTTTACCCCCCGGACTCGGCTTCAGCCTCCACTACCCCTGCTGCTCCCGTGGCTCCACCACAGCCTGTGGTCGCTGCCACTCCTGCCCCCCTGCCTCCGTCCAGGACTCAAACTCCCGCTAAAGTGTCGGAGGACAGGGAGACCAGGAGGGAGAAATGGAGGGAGAAGCACCACAAGCGGCGGTCCGAGACCTCTGTTTCGGCCCCGCCAGCTAAGCGGGCTTCTCCCTCCACTGCTTCTAGGTCTCCTCCTCCTCTGCTCCGATCCCCTTGTTTCTCCCCGGGGCCCGAGGAGGAGGAGACCCGATCTCCGTCTAGGTCATCGCGGCGGCATTCCAGGCCTGCCTCGGTGGCCTCTTCGAGATCTACTTTCAGTTTATCCAATGCAGACTTGGACCGGATGATGCGAAGATTCATCCAGGCCCAGCTGCAGATGGGAGTGCTCTTGCCTTCCCCCCCCCCCAGGGGGGGGGCTCGACACCCTTTTTCCACCCTATTGCTCCTTCTCCGACCCGCTATCCGGGTTCGGAGCATTCGGAGCCGAGCAGCGTTGGAGCCGGGGGTGGGTCGGCACCGACAGTACTTGGTACTTCGGATCTGACCCTGCCCTCGAGCCTGTCGGATCCGACCTCTCGGAGCCGTGGTCCGAGCTTCGGATCCGGTGGATTCAGTGTGTCTTCGGCTCCGTCCAGGTTGGCCTTCGTAACTTCCGAGAGAATCCGGAACTTACAACTTCATGTGCGGGCTATCCTCCATTCAGAGGCTTCACCAGCAGAATTGGTCCTGAGGGCACTAGGCTCCATGGCGGCAGCGATCACGCTCCTTCCATGTGCCCGTTTGAACATGCGGGTACTGCAATGGACTCTGCTAGTGCAATGGTCTTTTCTATCCCTTCCTCTCCACCATCCCATTGCTATCAGCAAGGCTTGCAGGAGGGCGCTACTATAGTGGCTCCAAGCCTCAAACTTCCATACGGGCCATCCCTTCTGCACCTCTCCCCTTCTCGCCACGGTGACCACAGACGCTTCCCGCCTCGGGTGGGGGGGGGGCATTATTCAGGCAGGACAGTCCAAGGCACGTGGAACGATACAGAGACCTCCCTGCATATCAACGTTCTGGAGATGAGAGCGGTGCTGTTGGCGTTGCAAGCACTTCAGGGCTTCCTCCCCACAGGAACGATTGCAATTCAGTCGGACAACATGTCGGTGGTCTGGTATATCAACAAATAGGGGGGAACCAGATCTTACCCTCTATGCTGCGAAGCCATGAGAGTGTGGGAATGGGCGATCTCCACCAACCGCTTTCTGATTGCAATGCACATTCCGGGGAGGACCAACATCCTAGCGGACAAGCTCAGCCGCACCCTTCTTACCCCCTACGAGTGGTCTCTCAATCTACTAGTAGCGAAGCAGATATTCGCAACATGGGGGCAACCCTGCTGCGATCTTTTTGCATCTCCATCAAACACCAAATGCGACAATTTCTTCGCTCTAATCCCCCCTCCAGGGGAAACTCCAAGAGACACTCTGGTGCATGCTTGGCCACCCGGTCTACTCTATGCATATCCTCCTCTACCACTAATGATACAACTCTTACAGAAAGCCTCGCGGTTGGGGAGCAAGATGATTCTCATTGCCCCTTTCTGGCCTCGGCAAATTTCGTTCCCTTACCTGTGGTCTCACCTTGTGAATCACCCTTGGATTCTAGATCCCACTCCGGATCTCATCTCCCATCCATCGAACTTACCAACTCCAAACCTGGACAATCTGAAACTGACAGCTTGGTTGCTCCAGTTCCACTCCTAGTTAAGACTCCCGGTATCTCTTCACCAGTCAAAGCCATCCTCGTGGCAGCGCATAAGCCCTCCACCAGGAAAGTGTACCACAGTAAATGGAAACGTTTTTCCATCTGGGCGGAGCATCACGATCTAGATCCCTTTACGGCTCCTCTTCCATCCATATTAGACTTCCTAACTGAACTCTTTCAGGAAGGCGCTAGTTGTTCAACTGTCAAAGTGCAATTGGCAGCCATATCACATTACCATGTGGGACATGATACAGGGCCCTTGATGTCGGCCAAGTTGTGTAAAACCTTTCTCAAGGGCACCTTTTTACTTAGACCCCCTGTAAAGGAAGCCGTGCCCCCCTGGGATCTTACATTAGTTCTTCAAGCCTTGACTGCTCCACCCTTTGAACCCGCTGCTTCAGTAGATCTCAAATTCTTGTCATGGAAAACAGCATTCCTTGTAGCCATCACTTCAGCGAAAAGAGTGTCGGAGCTTCAAGCTCTCTCTGTGAAGCCTCCTTACCCTGATCTTTCACCCAGATAGAGTGTACCTCAGGATCAATCCCTCCTTTCTTCCCAGGATAGCATCAGAAACCAACATAAATCAATCCATAAATTTACTGGTTTTCTTCCCTAAATATCAGAATAAGGGAGAATACAAGCTGCACTCATTAGATGTTCATAGGCAGCTTCGCTTTTATACTCATAGGACAGCTGGCCATAGACAATCCGACCAGCTGTTCGTTTCCTTTGCCAAATTTAACGTGGGGAAAGCTATCTCTAAAGTATCTTTATCTCGCTGGATTTCCCAATGCATCCTACTGGCGTATCAAGCCTCGGGTAGACCCGCACCAGAAGGAGTTCGTGCTCATTCCACCCGCTCCATTTCTGCCTCTGCGGCCTTCAAGTCTAGAGTTCCATTGGATGATATTTGTTCTGCAGCCACTTGGGCTTCATCTCATACCTTTATTAACCACTACAAACTAGACGTGCTTTCTAGAGGGAGAGCATCCTTTGGCTCTGCGGTGCTTCGTAATATCCTTCCATGATGGCCACCCAAGGTGCAGGTAGCTGGGGACTCTGTCCCACAGGTTGCTGACAAATGAACATCCTACTTCAGATTTAGAAGTTATGTACTCACCATAACGTTCCATCTGAGTAGTTAGTTCATTTGTCTGCAACCATCCCTCCCTCCTTCCCCCTGACCTTCTTCGGATCTACTAGTAGTTAGATATCCTTTTGTTGGATATATATCGAGGGGCAAACTCGATCTGAGGTCATGGAGGGTTAGCAGGGGATTATGGGTGAAGGGAGGAGCTAGGAGCTCGGCTCCATTAGTTTGAAACAAGTTGCCGGCTCGGATCCGATATCGGATCCGTAACCACAGGTTGCAGACAAATGAACTACCTACTCAGATGGAACGTTATGGTGAGTACATAACTTCTAATTCCCACTACCTCGGTTGGTCTCTCGGTTCCGATATCCCCTCCGACCCCTTCGATGCCGTCCGTGGGGTCTAGGGTTCTAAGCTCTCCGGTCAAGCCCGAGGGGGACGCTTGGACCCGAATTACTTCAGTTCCGAGCTTACCTCTCGGTGCTTCGGCTTGGGTGAGTTCGGACCCCATGTCTGTCTCGGAGCCTATCCCCTCTGCACCGAGGACTGCCTCTGAGCCTTCAGAGTGGGGGGCGTCGGCCTTCGAGGTGATGAGTGTTCTGTTCAAGTCTTCTGTTCCAACTAAGGGCACAGACACTCTTCCCCCCACAGCGCTGACCTCAGTCTCAGCACCTTCTCTCATCCAACACAGCAGAGACTTGCAGCCTCAGGAACCCTCCATGAGTGGTCCCCAGTCTTCTAAGATCTCCCCAGAATATCCTTCTGAGGAACCCCCTCGGAAGAAAACTTGTAAGAGGAAGCATGTTGACTCCCACGATGAGTCCATTACATCAGACTCTGACCTCGAGGAGTCAGAAGGGTCCCCCACATCGTCCTCTGATGATATCTCCTTCGCAGATATCCTTGAGATCCTGAAACAGAGAGGCGGCTGGCCCACCACCTCCCCTTCTTATGAGGAGTCAGTGTACCTGAAGGCTTTCAGGTCTCAACCTTCCACCTCTTGGGTGTCTCCACCTTTCTAAGAACTCCTGGATCTAGTGAGTCTGAAGGTGTGAGAATCTCCAGATACCGTGGAACCAGTTCCTAGAAGACCTAATAAATTCTTGTCAGCACCTCAGGACAAAGATTTTCTCACCAAAGGTGTGCCAGTAGATGCCATGGTGGTGGCAGCAGCCACCAAAAAGAAACTTGCCGAAACTTCCTCCACTGTCCATCCACCGAACAAGGAGTCTCAAACAATGGATAGGTACGGGAAGCGTTTCTTTTCTGCAGTGACTTTTACACTCAGATTGCTGAACTACCTGTCTCATTTCACTAGGCGAGATACTCTCCAAGGTAACGTATCTTAAGCAGTATCTGATGAGCTTAACGCACAGATGTCTACCTTAAATTCTATTGTCAACTCCTCCTTGAGGCTGATATCTTATGCAGTGGATGGAGCGAGTAGGGCAGCGGGTTCAGGAGTTTCTCTTAGAAGACAGTCCTGGATGCGCTTATGTAACTTTGCAGAGGCCTTTAAGTCTACATTTACCAATGCCCCTTTTGATGGATCCTCGTTTGTTTGGACCTAAAGTAAAGGACACACTCACCAGGTGCAAACAGGAAGGGAAAACCCTGTCTGCCATGGGAGTCTGTTTTTCCGTTCCTTCTAGGCCCTATCCCAAACGGCAGAGGGGCGGAAAGATGTGGTTCAAGAAGTCGCAGAGGTTTTTCCAGGACACACAGAGTGATTCCTTCTCCAGAGGCAGAGGAGGAGGAAATAACGGTAGATGTCACCCTAGAGGCAGGGGAGGCCCGCAGAACCAGGGAGACCATGATTCCTTTCATGGTCGTCCCTACCAGCGCTCCTGAAAGGAGGCCCCACTGTGCGTCTCTGGAGCCAGTTGTGGGACGTATATCCTTATACCCAGAAGCCTGGTGCGATATTACTCAAGACAAGTGGGTGCGAAGGATAATTACAAGAGGAATAATGTATTCCCTTCTCTTTCCCTCTCCTCGGATCAGAAGAATCCAGGATGTTCCACCCAATCACAGGGGTTCAGCAACTCTAGAAATTCAAAAGTTGCTCGAAAAGAGAGTCATCTAACCGGTCCTCGCAGACCAAGTAGGATTAGGGACTTACTCCAGATTCTTTTTTCGTGCCAAAACGAACAGGGGACTTGAGACCCATCTTGGATCTCAGCAAGTTGAATCAATCTGTAGAGAAGTCCAAGTTTCGAATGGACATGTTACAGCCGATACTCCCGTTGTTAGGGAAAGACATTTGGATGTGCTTCATAGATCTCCAAGATGCGTACTACCACATCAAAATGGACAGAGCATCAAGGAGTCAGTTACGCTCCCTCTGGGGGCCAGTCACTACCAGTTTCGCATTCTGTCCTTTGATCTCACCACAGCCCCCAGGGTGTTCATCAAATGCATGGCAGTGGTAACGGCTCACTTGAGACGCCTTGGATTCCAAGTGTTTCCGTACCTGGACGACTGGCTCCTGACGGCCACAACCAGGCATCTACTGTTACAGGCCAGGGATGCCACCCTTATGACTTGCTTGCAGCTAGGAATTACAATAAACTGGCAAAAATCTGCATTGTCACCCTCTCAGCATGTGAATTTCATTGGAACCAAAATAAATACCGTCACAATGAGGGCTTAACCCCCCCCGTAGATAGAGTCCAGAATCTCAGGCAACAAATTTGGAGTCTACTTCCACAGCGAAAGGCAAAAGCAAAGACGGTATTCAAATTGTTAGGGACGATGGCCTCTACAATAACTTTAGTCCCATTAGCCAGACTGCACCTGAGGGTTCTGCAGTGGTTACTTTTTGCCCAAAGGTCACTGCAGCAACTACCTCTTTCTCACCTCATCCTGATAACAGAATCATGCAAACAGAATCTTCGCTGGTGTACCCAGTCCAGCCATCTGACCACATGCAGACCATTTGTTCTGTCTCCCCCTGCTGCCACCGTGACCATGGATGCCTCTCATATAGGGTGGGGGGGACATTATCTAGGGAGAACAGTCCAAGGCACATGGCAGGAACATGAGGCTCATTTGCATATCAACGTCTTCTAGATGAGAGCAGTGCTTCTGGCATTGCAAGCAGTTCAAATCTTTCTTCCTCTAGGTACGATTGCGATCCACTCTGACAATATGTCGGTGGTATGGTACATAAACAAACAAGGAGGGACCAAATCTTATCCCCTTTGCAGAGAAGTCCTTCGAGTGTGGGAGTGGGCCAGTGTCTTCCCAACATTTTCTGGTCGCAACGCACATTCCGGGGAAAACCAACATGATAGCCGACAAGCTCAGCATGGCGATTCTGATGCCTCACAAGTGGTCTCTGAATCCACACATTGCAGAACAGATTTTTTGCAGATGGGGTCAGCCTTGCTGCAATCTCTTCGCCACCCCTCTGAATGCCAGATGCAGCAACTACTTCACCCTAATCCCCCCCAAAGGGGGAGACATCTAGAGATGCACTCGTTCATGATTGGCCCTCGGGACTTTTCTATGCCTTCCCACCTTTTCATCTGGTATCAAAGGTAATTCAGAAAGCAAAATCCTTGGGAAGCAAGATGATCCTCATTGCTTCTTACTGGCCTCGTCGGATTTGGTTCCCCTTCCTCGGGCCTCACCTAATAGACGAACCTTGGACCCTGGACCCAGTTCCAGATTTACTGTTGCACATGTCAGGGGTGTTCCATCCCTCTCTCCCCACCGTAAATTTGACAGCGTGGCTGCTCCGATTCCATCCCTAGTCAGGCTTCATGACTTTTCTCCTGATGTTGTACATATTTTGACATCTTCTCACAAACCTTCATCTAGGAAGATCTACGCTGGTAAGTGGAAAAGGTTTTCCTTCTGGGCTCGTGACAGAAACCTAGATCCTTATATAGCCCCCATCTCTGCGATTTTGGAGTTTCTTACACAACTGTTTCATCAAGGTTCAGATGGCAGCTATTTCTACCTTTCATTTGGCTAATGATCCTAACCTTATGGCGTATAGATTGTGTAGAGCTTTTCTTAAAGGGGCCGAATTATTACAACACCCCGTTATGGACCCTGTGGCACCCTGGGATTTGAATTTTGTACGTCAAAAACTTACTTCGCATCCCTTTGAACCTTCAGCAACTTGTGACCTCAAATTCCTTTCATGGAAAACCATATTTTTGGTGACCATTACATCTGCAAGGAGGGTCTCAGAACTGCAAGCCCTCTCTATTAATCCTCCTTATTTGGTATTTCACGGAGAGAGGGTTTCTTTATGGATCAACCCTTCATTTGTTCCGAAGGTCTCTTCTCAGGTCAATATTAATCAGTCCATTGAACTACCTGTCTTATTCCCTAATTTTTCTGACAAGGCAGAGTACAAATTTCACCAGCTTGATGTTCATAGACAACTGTGATTCTATCGCCATAGAACCAAGAGTTTCAGAAGGTCAGACCAATTATTTATTTCCTTTTCAGATGCAAGAAAGGTTTTTCCAGTTTCAAAACCCACTTTATCATACTGGATTTCAAGCTGCATTTCATTCATTTACACTTCCAGTGGCAAAGATCTTCCCTTTTAGGTGAAAGCCCACTCTACCAGATCTGTTTCTACCTCGTTAGCTTTTCAAGCAAAGATTCCCATGGATAACATTTGTGCAGTAGCAACGGGGGCTACACCTCATACATTCATAACTCACTACAAGTTGGACGTGACTTCCAGGAACAGATCTTCCTTTGGTTCCACACTACTCAGGAGCATTTTCCCATGAGCCACCCAAGATAAAGGTGCTAGGGACGCCTGTCCCAAGTGTATAAATGAAGGCGAGATAGGACTACAGAACATAAAGAAGTTATGTACTCCTCATAACGCTCCATGTTTGTAGTTCATCTCGCCCTTCATTCTTACTATCCCACCCTCCTGCCACCTCCTTTGAGGACCTGGGGGAATTGTGACTACTGCTTTATCTCTATGTTGAGACCTTTCTCCATGATTTGTTCTTTGTCTCTATATATTTTACTACTTGTAGCAAACAAGATCTGGGATATGTCAGCAGTGCATGATGGGATACCTCCTTGCCACGAGCCAACCAGAAGACATTGAGCTAGAGAATTGCCGAGTCAGAGCCGAGGTTCGGCTCCAAACCCAAGTGTAAGAATGAAGGGCGAGATGGACTACAAACATGGAACGTTATGGTGAGTACATAACTTCATTTTTCATAGAGCGGGTTTCCAGGAGAACATTCTAAAGTCGTTTGATTCCTTCCACCAAGATTGAATTCATGGACTGTCTTCTAGATACTTCAGTTCAGAGAGTTTCCTTCCACGGGAAGGAAATTTCCCAAGATACTAGGATTCATGGCATCTGTGATTCTTATGATTCCTCTATCCAGACTGTACATGAGAAAGATTTAGTGGTACCTAAAATCTGTATGGTCCCAACATCAACACTCCCTGACATTTCAGTTTCCATTTATGGGATTTGTAAAAAGGGAACAGTTTTAGTAGAGAAACCATTTTTATCTGAATCCAGGTTTTCTCTTTCTTCCAGCTCCAGTGTAGTCTTTAGTAACAGATGCCTCAGACTTTGCTTGGGGAAGCTGTGTCTTTTGAGTAAAAGTACAAGCGGTAACAAAAAGGACAAACTAAAAAAACATAAAAGAGATGTTGGCAGTTATATATGCACCCATATCTGTCAATCATCTGTAGTCCCGAGAACCTGTACAAGAGATTACAGGCAACATATCACGGTGATGTGATACATAAACAAATAGGGGTGTTCCAGATCTTTCCGTCTGTGCAGATTAGCCATGGGAGCTTGGGCTATAGCATTTCACTACAATCTCACAAAGGCTTCTTACATCCCATTGTAACAAAACATTGTGGCAGACAAGCTGAACAAGATCAGGACAGACCCTCATGAATAGAAATTGAATCAGGGAGTCTTCCAGGATTTGATTGAACTGCGGGCCACACCTCCAGTAGATCTGTTTGCCTCCATTCACAACAAGTATCTGGCAAAATTCTGCTCTGGGACTCCTTGCAAGCAGGCCTGGAAAATAGATGCTATCGATGATATTCGGGGTCATTCTGAGAAATCAGAAGGACTCTCCAGAGATCATTTTGGTGACTCCCTTCTGGCCAAGGTAACAGTGGTTCTTCCTTCCTTTGGAGATGGTCAAGGGGAGTTAGCACAAACTTCCTCACAGTCTGGACCTGCTCACGCTGGACAGGGGTTATTTGATACACCCCAACTTGAAACCATTTCATCTAACTGCCCGGATGGTAGTGTTTATGTCATTTAGGCACCTATAGCAAATGGAAAATATTTTCTAGTTGGTGCCATAGTAAAAACGATTTAGAGTTTTTGCATCAAGGTCATGTCATATTTGTTCCTATCTGTAATGTATTTTGTATTTTTTTTTTCTGTTCTTTGAAACAGATTGTAATTAACTGTATCTTTTCTACCTATGTCAATTCATGTAATAGTTGTAACAATCTAACTAATATTGCTGGAGCTTTTCTCTCTGGGTCTCTGCTGGAAAAGGGCTTCTGCCCAGTCAGACTAACCCAGTCAACAAATGTCAAAATAATAAATAAATAAATAAAAATAAGAACCAAGACCCATTTTAAGGTTGATATTTCTCTGGTTCCATGATATTTATTGTCTTCTGGCCTTTTTTACTCCTCTGTCAAAGACATTTTATTGGGCATTTCAGCATGTCTACCCATGCCTCTTTCAATGCATTCCCATGTCAGAATGTTTTTGAAAGGGTGTTTGCATACCTCATTCTTGGGATCTTAATTTTGTTTTGGTAAAAAATAATTCTTGCTCCATTTGAACCAGCTCATCAGGCTGATCTGAGATTCTTAACATGGATAACTGTGTGAATGTGCAAGAAGAGTGTCCGAGTTGCAAGCTCTTATGGTAGTTCAACCATTATCTCACCTTACAGTAAGACAGGATTTCGTTGCGAGCTAATTCTTCATATATACTTAAACTGGTATCAGAGTTTACTTTGAGCCAAACTATCCATATCCTGTCTTCTTTCCAGAAAGTAAAAATGAGGGAGAAGGATTATTCATACTATGGATGTCCACAGGCAACTCATACATTATCTTGACAGAACCAACCTTCATAAATTCTGATAGGTTATTCATTTCTGAAGGTAAGAAAAAAAGACAATGTCAAGGCAGATTGTTTGAAATTGTTCTTCCATGCTATTTCCTTTTGTTATTCCTAGTATAGCAAGTCAATGCCAGGGAGGATCAAGCCATATTCTACTAGAGCCTTTGCTTCTTCGGTAGCTTTTTGGAAAGAGGTCGACTCTAGAAGTATTCTAAGGACAGCAACCTGGTCCCATGTGCATACTTTTACAAAGCAGTGCAAAATATTTTTCATGTCTAGAATGGGCTTTGCTAGAACCATCCTCCCAGGGCTCCTGACCCTCATTATTTCTCCTCCCAAACTTTATAAGTTGTGGTACTCTACCCATATAGATAAGGCTACTGCAGCCATGACCTAATGATGCACATAGTACAGCTGCATAAGTAAACTTACCAGAACAGTAGATGTTCAAATAGAAAAATTTCTTCTGCAAACTGCTACAGTTACTCCACATCTTCTCAAATAGAAACATTTCTTCTACAAACTGCTACAGTTACTGCACATCTTCAGCCATAACTGCAAATGCAGTATTTGCATCAATTTATGAAGCCGCAGTATGCTTGCAGCTTCATAAATGAATGCTGATACTGCACTCATGCACCATCTACATCAACCAGTCATGCTCTCTATATCTTACTCCCAGCTTCACCCCCCCCCCAGTTACATCTCTCTGTTTGTCAAGCTCACCTACAAAAATGCAGTTAGCTGTTGATTCTAGGTGTAAAAATTGCAGTGTGATATAAATTTGCAAGCTTTCTTCTGTCTTCAAGAAGCCTACATTTACTGCACCCACTACCTGCAGACCTCAGTCATAATAACGTGCATGTGCACATGCACGAGCACACAAAAACACACACACAATTTCATGTGCACACTGTTTGTATGAAACAGAATGTAACCTGTAGCTAAGAACAAGGACCGTTATTTACAGCTGTCAAAAAATCATACATATGGTACTGTGATGCATGCAAAAAAACTTGCAAGCCATCCACCGCAGCTTACAGCTGTTAAATAACACAGAATCAAAAAGACATTTGTGCTGCATCATAGTTATTAGCAGACAAAATCTACAGTAGCAGTCAAGATAATGATTTAAGTATTCTGTTGTGCCATATAAAATTTAAAATTACGTTTAAAAAATAAAGAAAAAATGCCTCCAACCACTGATTAACTGCAAGTAAATAGCAGCTATGCAGAGTTCTTCCTTGGTCAGAGTTTTATTGTTTGTTTGTTGTGTTCTATTTAAACTCACAAGAACAAGCAGGTAGATAGGAGAACCGAAGAGAGCTCAGTGCTATAAAATAATTAAATCTGATTTTGTCCCCATTTTTCAGAAACCTGTGGTTTTGGATCCAGTCCTCGGCAACGTCTCTGACACACAGTCCAGATTTCAGATCCAACTCTTGAGCTCCTCCCTCTACCCATAATGCCTTAGTCCATCCTCATTACTCTAGATCTCGTTTGCCGCTGTCATGCCCAGATGCAGGTTCCTTCCTTGAGCTATATTTAGCGAAGTATTGTGAATTAATCCTTTTCTTGTTCTTTAAAAAGTTTTTTCTGACTTTTACTATCCGTTATCTGTCCTCCTCTTTAATTCTTTCCCTGGCATTAGGACTCCTACTATTTGAATATAGTACTCGTCTCTTACCATAGTTGGTATTGATTTTGCCCTTTAATCAAGGTAATCTTTTAAATTAGCATTGCTGGTAATTATTTTTTCTTTCCTTTTTCCCTTAAAAAAAAAAAAAGAAAGAAAGAAAGAAAAAAGGCATCTTCCCTTTTCCTTACATTAAGCTTATGAGGTATTTCTATTGTATTGGTATTTTCTGCTGTTCATGTTATCTACCATGTCAGGTAAACTGATGGAATTCAAAAAATGCACTTCTTTTGGGCATAAAATTCTGAATTTGGATACCCACAGGAAGTATTTATACTGCCCAACTGTCCATCTGTGGGGGCTTTCGGGGTCGATTATCCCTGCACCCAGACACCTGGGCAAACATAACAGAAGATTCCCAGGTGCTAAAAATTATATCCAAAGATTATTCCAATACTTTTCTCAAACTTCCTTTTTGCAAAAAGAAGGAAATTCCTGATGTTCCACCCAGTCAAAGAAAAGCACCTGCACAAGAAATTCAAAGGCTGCTAGACAAGAGAGTCATCCAAAGGGTCCCACCAGACCAGATAGAGTTCGGAACTTACACTTCTTTTTAGTACCCAAAACGACAGGGGACCTGAGACCAGTTTTGGATCTAAGCAAATGAAATCATTATGTAAAGAAATCAAAGTTTCAAATGGTCAGGGTACAGTCTGTTCTACCATTTCTTTGCAAGGATGACTGGACGTGCTCTATAGATCTTCAGGACCCATACTATCACATATAAATAGACAGGCACTCCCAAAGATGCTTACACTTTCATCTGGTAATGTTTGGTGTTTCTGAATTTGAAGTTTTCTGTTTTTTTGGTACTGCTTTTCCGACATCTCTCTATCATTGCAACAACTCTTTTTTGTGTGTGTGTGTATGTTGTATGCTTTCATTTCGGAGCCAGTCACTACCAATTCAGAGCCCTGCCCTTTGGACTCACCACAGTCTCAGGATGTTAACCAAATGCATGGCAATGGTAGCTGCTCATACTGAGACTTCAAGGATTCCAAGTGCTGGAAGACTGGCTCCTTACTGCCTCTCAGTCATCATCTTCTACAGCTCAGGGACTATTTGCTCCAGTTTTGTTAGTCACTGGGGATAACAACAAATTATACCAAATAAAACTTGATACCAATCCAGAGTCTGGAGTTCACTGGTACACATCTGGATACAACAACACAAGTACCATCATTACCACTTCATTGCCTATTCACCATCAGGAATTGGGTTCATCTGGTTATTTCCCATCCATCTCCTCCAGCCACATCAGTTCTTCAAGCACTAGAATCCATGACAGCAGCCATTATGTTGCTTCCCTTGGCACAATTCTTAATGTGTGTCCTTCAATGTACTCTGGCTGCTCAGTGGTCCATTCTTCATCAACCCCTATTCTTTCCAGTCAAACTTACTCCAGTTTGTAAACAAGACATTCACTGGTGAATTCAGTGGACAACATTAATCTAGGCTGACCTTTTGCTTTACTGCCTCCAATGGTCACAGTGACCACGGACACCTCCCAGCTGGGGAGGGGGTGGGGACATTTGCAGGGAAGGATGGGCCAAGGCATGTTGCCTCCCAAGAGACCAGTCTGCATATCAGTGTACTAGCGATGAGAGCAGTCCTGCTGGCATTACAGGCATTTCAAGATGCTCTTCCTGTATGGAATATTCCAGTTCAGACCAGCAACATTTCTGTGGTCTGGTACATCAACAAACAAGGAGGAACCTGATCTTTTCCCCTCTGCATTTTCTGAACACATTTTACATTGCCTTTTTTGTGATGACAGCACAGTTTGGCAGAGTTTAATTGTGTGGAGACATATTTATTACTAGAATCTGTAAGTGCTTATTGTGATAAATTATCCAGTACTGTCAAGTTTTTTATTCTGGCTGTTGTCCCCCCCCCCCCCTTCGATTTGATGGATACTAACTCTGGTATCCCCCCACCATCAAACCCTGTTGCACCTAAAAATATGCGTGACCTATGTATAAGACTAAAGGGACTAAAAACATTTTAACTGCTTGTATCTTACTATCCATATCCATATAACAAAATGTCCTTTTTTGAAGTTTTTATATTGTCTTTTATTTAGTCTCTTCCCACATATCCTTAGCTGCCACACTGCAATCATTTTTAATCCATACTTCTAAATGCTTCATTTTGTCATGTCCCCATAAATATGGATATTCCTGAACCAGTTCATGTGTGGATACATAATTTACCAGTATTGCCTTTGTTTTAGATCTGAAACTCTCTCAAAATGTTCCACAACACTGTAATGTCATTTTCTGGTTTTGTCAGGTATAAAATAATACCATCTGCAAATAAAGCCAGCTTTTCTTGACTACCATACCAGTTATATCCTTGAATTTGAGTCCCTTATTTTCTTTGCCAATGGTTCTAAATATAATGCAAATAATAAAGGGGAAAGAGGGCACGCTTGCCTGGTTCCTTTGCTCAAGCAGAAGTTATCAGAGAGGACCCCATCCACTTTAATTTTCATCTGTGATCCCTCATTTATCCTCCTAACCGACATTATAATTTTTTCAGGAAATGCAAATGCTTCCGTTGCCCTACTCATAAAGTCCCAGCTTACTCTGTCAAATGCTTTCTCTGCGTCAATACCCACCAACAACAATGGTATTTTCTTACATTCTGCTTCCTTCTGCAGCATCAGTGTTCTGTAAATGTTGTCAGATGTTTGCCTTGCCTTCACAAAACCACATTGATCTATATATATATCAATTTTGGCATTAGTTTTGCCATTCTTTTAGCCATTATAGTTATAAACACTTTATAGTCATGGTTTAGTATTGAAATGGCAACGAAATATACACCAGGATCTTTATTAAATAAAGCTTTCGGGTCTGCACCCTTCATCAGTACAAGTTAACATATAAAAAATCACCAATATAGTCATGGTTTAGTATTGAAATGGCAACGAAATATACACCAGGATCTTTATTAAATAAAGCTTTCGTGTCTGCACCCTTCATCAGTATAAGTTAACATATAAAAAATCACCATTTAAATAGGAGAACATAAAGTCACATGCTTCAACCCAACCCACCTAACAATAAAAATTTAAAGCTACAATGAATCAATAAATATATGCAAAGTAGCACATAAAAAAATCACATCTATAAAGCATATATATTTTTATAAATAAACAATTTTATACTGTTTCATATGAAATCACATGCACCATGCTTAAAAATGAATAATTAAAACTTAAACTTATAAAACTTCTCTCTGCCTTTTAGCCAGAACGGGCTTTAGACTAACTGAATTATTTAGGCCTGGGGCTACATCAGCTTGAAGTCTAATAATCCATTCTAGTTCTTTCAATTCCAATAAATTATTATTGTCACCCTTCCTCAGACCTACCTCTACCTTACAAAGGACCCTAAATCTAAAAGTATGTCCCACACCTTCATCCAATATATGCTTACTTAAGGCATTGGTGGGCAACTTCCTCCTGATTTCAGACCTGTGTTCCACCATTATCTCCCTCAATTTTCTTATAGTTTTGCCTACATAGAATGAGGTGCAACACACACAAGTAGCCAAATATACTACTCTCTCCTCATTACAAGCAGTAATTGTTCTCATGGTAAATGTCTCATTAGTTATAGGATGTGTAAATGTAGCATCACCTGTATAAATGTCATTGCAACAAGTACAATTATAGCATTTCACTGTTTTAGCCACCCTTCTATCATCTCCATTTTTATTCTGAAAATCCTTGTAGCACAATTTCTGCTTCAAAGCTTCAGAGCTCCTATAAGGCGAACCTAGGTTTATCACCTACTATAGACCTAATCTCAGGCATAGCCATTAAAATTGCCCAATTATTCTCAATTATGCTACAAACACTATGAGAATGTAGGTTATAAGTTGTCAAGTACCTAACAGCAATATTATTACCCAGGAGGTACCGTCTGGTAGTGATGTTTCTGAGGGTAGATGGAATGACTCTGTGCATCCCAAAGTGAAGGAGAGTTCGTCGACTAATGTACTCGAGTTAACTAAAAAATCTCTACAAAGGGGGATTACTTCCTTCTCTCCTTTTTTCCTGAAGCAGCCAGAGAAGGTTGCTATACAAGTAAAATCGCTGGACAACCATTTAACCCATCAGCAACAACAGCAACAAACGTTGTCGATGAAGAGGAAAGTGAGCAGTCCTTTGTTACACAACAAGACCGCGAAACGCTACTCTGTTTTATTAATGCTGGTGAGAACTTTATCTCTGTAGGTTTTAATGATGGGACTTTGTGCAAAAATGTGAGTTGTTCTGTTTGAGACATTGATACGGAACAACAGTTTGCAATTATTGAACAACCCCGCTATTCGAGCAATGGACTTAATAAAAGTACTGTTAATATTTCAAAACTAGTTTTAACAGAACCCCAGCTCTCTTTGCTCGTGAAGGGGTTGAAATTCATCCCTAATGCTAGGGATGATATAGTTAAGGCAATTATTGATTTAAAAATTTTTGTATGCAATATAAGTCTCAAAATGATTTTTAAAGATAATATGCTGAATACATCTTTATTTAAAAGATGGAGTACATTTATGCCAGTATTATGTCCCATTTTGAATGCATTTTCAAATATTGTTGAATGTGAACTACGGAAGTATTATAAGAGCAATTTAGTGCGTAAGAATGTTTATAATATATCATGTTTTGAATTTATGGCCTTAAAACAGTTGCATATGTGTACTAGTATAATAATTAAGCAAGCTGATAAAGGGGGAGCAGTGGTGGTGATGGATAGAGATGATTATTTTATGAGGTTTAAAGATCTTTTATATGATGTCACCACTTTTAAAAAGATTTCTTTTGTTGAAGTACAAAGATTAATTAGTGAAGTGAATATGGTCATTTATGACCTTCAAATAAATGATGATATAAGTATAGATCTGTTTAATTATCTAACTGTTCCTTGCCCAAGAATTCCCCAAATATATGGTATACCCAAGATACATAAAAGTATTAGTGACCCCCCCCCCCGAGGCCTATTGTTTCTGGTGGAGGTTGGGTCACTGAACCTGTTTCGAAATACCTGCAGGGCGTCTTGGGGAAGTATTTGAAAGTATGTACAACTGTGCTTAAAGATACAAATGATTTTTTGAATAGCTTATGTGAATGGCAGTGTATTAATAATATGGATAACTGCATTTTGGTTACTCTGGATATTGCTTCACTTTTCACAGTAATACCTAACGAATGTGGTGTTAATGCCATACGTGACTTTTTGTGTCAAGAGGTTAAAATGAATGGAAGAGACATTGAGACTATTTGTTCTCTTTTAGAAGTTGTTTTATTACATAATGTGTTTATTTTTGATGGTGAACCTTTCCTTCAGTTAACAGGTATGGCAATGGGTACGCCCGTTGCCAACACCTATGCCATCCTTGTACTTTATGAATGGGAGAAAAGGGTTATTTTAGATAAGAGTATTGAGTTCAACAAATATGTGTCATTCTATAAGAGACTTGTAGATGATTGTTTTATGTTATGGAGGGGTACTTTGCTGGATTTGGATCTGTATTTGCAGTACTTGAATGATTCAACTAGTTTCCTGAGTTTCAAGATGGAAACTTCAGATAGTGTTATGAATTTTTTGGATGTAACAATTTTTAAGGAATCTAATATTTTGGAATCCAAGGTGTTTAGAAAAGATGTTGATGCCCTTAGGTATGTTAATAAAACAGCATGCATGCCCTCATATTTTCAAAGGAACGTTGAAAGCACAGTTTATTAGGCTGAGTAGATTAAATACAAAGGATGAAGTGTTTCAAGAGCAGGTAAATGCTATGGCAATGGAGTTTGAGAAGAGTGGTTATTCGAAGGAATTTATAAGTAAAGTAATTAAAGATGTAATTATTGAAAGAGAGTCCAGGTATAAACCTATATTACGAGGCTGTAGTGAGAATAGTGCTACTAGACAGGTGATGTTGGGTAATAATATTGCTGTTAGGTACTTGACAACTTATAACCTAAATTCTCATAGTGTTTGCAGCATAATTGAGAAGAATTGGGCAATTTTAATGGCTATGCCTGAGATTAGGTCTATAGTAGGTGATAAACCTAGCTTTCTACTTTCTGTTGCCTGAGTCGTTGTGCTAAATGTTTTTATGCTGTAGTGTTATCAAAAAACAGTTGCTTAACAGAAGTCTTTCTTAGCGTGTGCATATTATCGAGGTAATCCCTTATTTTCTGCCTAGCATTCTGCAGTTGATCCTCCTCTTGTTCTGTGAGATTCCCCCGTTCTGCAATACTTTAACATTTGTAAGTCCCTCTAAATAATTATTGTTGCTTCTTAGTCATAGCTCCCTTTCTTTTATCTCCACCCAGTTTTTAAACTCCATGTTAATTTTATCACACTCCCTAGCTATATTTTCAGGAGAAATTCCTTTCCTCTCTAACAGCTCCTGAATAATCTCCAGCACCCATTCCTTAAATTCCTCTCTTTTCAACAGATAGGTGGGAAAGCGCCAATGTCTCATTGTTATTTCATTACCCTGTGCTTTTATTTTAGCTAATATTGGCATGTGATCTAAAATAGTTACTGGTTAAGTATCAAGACCTTCAACTAAATGCACATGTTCCTGTGAAATGTAAGTTCTGTCTAGCCTAGTCCAGTTTTTATATGTTGGGGAATAGTATGTAAATTCCTTCTGAAATCCTATTACTGAATTCACGTCTTCCATGCCAAATATTTTCATAAATTTCTTCAAAAATCTACCCTGCTTTGTTATATTTTCCCTTCTGGCCCCCCGACACATCTTCAGTGCTGCAAATCAAATTCCAGTCCCCACCTATTAGTAATATTCCTTACTGAAAACTGATTATTTCTCCCAGAATTTTGTTAAGCTCCATTGTTGCAGTTTTTAGAGGAATGTAAATACATATCAGTATAATCCTCCTCCCTTGCCAGTAGCCCCTTAGCACTACAAATCTGCCATTATCATCTTTGTTATCTTCTTTTTGGAGCTCCTCTTGCAATTAATATAAGTGCACCTTTTTTCCTTTGTCGCAGATATTCATCTGAATAACCATCCTGAAAATCGTTCTTTGTCAAATTCACATGTTCAGTTCTTTCTAAGTGTGTCTCCTGTAACATACCTATTTGCACTCTGCATTTTTAATATAGTTCACTACTCTTTCTAGTTTGTATTTATCTGTGAGGCCATCTACATTTAAAGACATTAAAAAACATCATTGTATTAGTTATTATTTCCACCTTTTATGTACAACACCTTTTTTGTTAAATATCTAGTTCCAGCTTTTGTGTTACATGCATACAGTGTTTAGAAGGTTGAACTTTTGTACAGTTATTTCTTGTCATATCCATTTGACCCTATGCCACATCTTATAAAACTTTTTTGTTTTATTGAAAGCCCTCAAAAAAGAAAAATAAACATGCACACCCAATACCCCATAAAACCTACTAACTTAAAACTAACAGACAAAACTATGTACACCTTCAAATATTGAAGTTTTACCCTCATAATAGGAACAGAAGTCCCAAATTGACAGCCACACTCACATATTTGATTTAAACTGAAATAAAGGTTATCCATGCTAAGACGCATGGTGCAGCCTGTGGCTTCTACTAAGTGGTGATTGGTTTTGTCTTATCTTTAGAGCTGTCCCAGCTAGGAACCCCCCCCCCCCCCAGTGTTTTCAGAGAACATTAACTACCTTGGGAAAGCCCCTGAATGCTTTCAAAGAATTATCTAGCCAGTTTCTCTTTTTTCCCCTCACCCTGTCACTCTCCATTTGACTAGCCAGTTCCTCTTTATCAGATTGTTTCCATGAAAACATGAAGACCTGCTGCAGAATTGTTACTGATCATGTATTTGCTAGAAAAAAAAGCCTCATCATATTCAATGTTCTTTTTTATTTGCTTATTCTCTCTTAAAGCTTGTTACTAAATCAATCTCTGGTCTTTAATCCAGTTACTCCGCCATGCAAAATGGAAAAAAAGCACATTTGTTTTTCTTTTATCATGCTTTTTAACCAGCCCTTTTACATTACAGTGCCTACATTTCTCAAAATTAAACAATAGGAAAGAGAGAAGGGAGAAAGAAAAGACAAAAATCAGCAGCAGCACAAGTTTACAATCCCCATTACACTTAAAAATAACTGAAAAAACTTCACTGTATAGCAGATAAAGAAAAACACATGCCACAAAATTGGTACTATTTAAGAAAAAATATTTACTTATAGTTAACTTTCTCCCTCCTCAAAGCACTTTTCCAAACATTAAAGACATGTGGGGGACTCTAGAGCATATGCCCTACTTCAAGTCCAACAATTTCTGAGAAAGTCCAGTATTTCCAGATGTTCTTGTTCTGTCATAGTTCACAAATTTTTGTATTTTAATCCCATATTAAGTTACTGGGTTTATCACTGTTCATCTCCGAAATCCTGTATCTGCTTCATTTCCAACTTATTCCCAATTCTTCTTGGCAACTCTCTTGCTCCCTTCCTTCTCTCCAAAATTTTCTGTTGAAAATTTTGGAAAAGTTTTACGGGCACAGTCCCTCTGTGGTGTTTATTACCAGAAGGACAAGAAGCAGAATCTCCTTCTGATTCACAGCTTTTTGTTGGACAAACATTTGTATTTCTTCCTTAGCATGTACTTCCATCAAAAATGATTTTTACTCTCCAGGGAAGGAATACCTTGAGGACAGCTGGGTACAGCAGTTTGACTCTCACACTGCATCTCAACATTCCCTGAGTAGTGGAATAAATTTGCTCCTCTTCTGTCTGGTGTACAGTGAGTAGTCATTCTCCAGAAACACTCAGCTGTCTCCCACTTTTAGTACTTTGTCGTTCTACAACGGTTTTGTCAGAATCAACTCCTTCTGCTTGTAGGATTGCATCTTTACTCTTAAAGGTCTAGGTTGGTCTCTTATAGTCAGGTTCGGAGCATACACGCAATGTGCCCTTTCAACTAACAACTCCAGCTGTGGAATACCAGTCCAGTTGCTTATTTGTGATTTCATAAAATTAATGCAGTCTTGTTCCTTTTAGCTTCTCTGGTATAGCTGAAAATCTCAGGTTTTCCCTACGTGCTCTCTTCTCTAATTCTATTATTTTTTTAAATATCACTTCCTGATCAGTCTTGCATTCAGCCAGCCTTTTTTCATTTCAGCCTCTTATTTTTGCAGCTTTATCATCTCATCTGAATATGTGTTTAAATCTTTTTTCCATCTTTTCCAGCCTTTTGTTGTTTGTGTTGATGTACTCCATCAGTGTTTTATTTTAACCAGGTCTGTAAACTCGTGCTGATGTCTTATATCTTCCTGTAGATTACTGGAAGTCATACCTGAAGGTTGCACTGGTTTTTGCTGAACAGCTGCAGAACTTTACCCAGTCAGTGTTTCTTCCTCACTTTTTGTAGCTGATTTTTTTCCAGGTCTTCTGTATTTCTTTATTCCTGGCATCCAGACAGTGTGCTTACTCGCTAGTTACTGAAATTTACCCATAAACACAAGTCTACTGGCCTTTTCTGCTGAGTTTCTGTTTTCACACTGGGAGAGCTAGAAATAAGCTGCTACTCATTGTGCAGCTATCTTGGAAGTCCAAACATACAGTATCCTTGGCAGGATGCATCCTATATTTTAATTGCTACTGCAACAGTGATCCTCTGAACATCTTCTGTTATGGTAGGTACACTACGCAGTTGTACTATTCATCAAATAGAGTTGCACAGTTTTGTTCTCTATCCTTGAGGATAACCATAAATTGCAAAAAGTCTTTTGACTCCTGCAGCAGTAGTAACTTTTTCTAAGGGAGTCCTCGATTCATTTCTGGCAAAGGTTTTCCCTACACAGGTGAAGTGAGTAGAAATTCAAACAGCTGTTAACATACTATCCTGTAATATGAAATTATACTAAGACTTTGAGAGTTTAGACATTATTTTTATTTTCATGCATTCTCCTTGTATCTTATCCAAGACTTCAATGAGGAAAATGAGTAGCAGCTCAGAATTCAGTTAGAAACAGGTCAGAGTCACACTAGAAATAATTCACAACAAATTCCTGTGGTGGATAGACCTTAGATTTATCCATTGGAGTGATGCTTCTGCCCCTTCAGCGATACAAGGTTTGAGAGAGATTTCAGATTTTGCCCAGGGAGGCCACTTGCACAGCTTCTTGGCACAGAACAAATGATCTGTCTCTTTCCATCAGCTTAAAGATTTAAAAGCATTGCACAACATTTTGCTTTTTTAAGTTAACTTTCAGCTATGACCTATAAATTTAGATCAGACAGTTCTGCGTGGATATTGTGCATTGACCACACAAGGAGAAAACAGATCCTTCCAAGTGCATAGAGGCAACCAGGATTTTGAAAGCCTCTTTAACAGCTCAGACTGCATGTCAACATTCCATTTTCCATATCTACAGAGTGGAGTCTGGGTCAGTGTTTGTTTCAGGAGATTGTACAAAGGCGGCCATGGGTAGATATTGTTGCAGCACACTACAACAATCAAGACAAAGTCTTGATCCTGTGATGTCCCCTCCTTCTGTCTCTACTGTTTGTGTAATCTGCCTTATGGCAGATCCAAGCCAGCAACTTTTGCACAGCTTCTGTAGCACTCAAGCTCTCTCTTTCCCATGATCCTGTATGAGCAGTTATTCCTCAGATTTCATTTGCAGCTGTTTCAGATAGATGCATCTCTTCAGTACTCCACTAAAATTAATCAAGGTAAGTATTTTTTTTTTGGATATCACATTGACTTCATGATGACTCTTCCCATAATTGTGCAGTCTTTTTTCTCACTTTTTTAATACATATTCTTCTCAAATGTCTTTATTGTTCTGTCCCTCTTTCTCTGTCTGTCTACCTCTGAGACCTACTTCACTGTAACAGTATATTTGAATGGATATAATATGTTGTAACTCCTTCTCCTTTCCTTTTCATTATGAATACATTTTCAGACTCTAAAAAGTGTTAAAAATGTGGCACAAAATTCAGCCAGAGGACCCTCACCTTCAATGAGTATTTTTTTTTTTTTTTAGTGGAGGGGGAGTCCAGAACATCTAGATGCTGCCTCTGACATTTGTTTTTCCTTTGTGCAATGTGCCTTATTTGCCAGAAAGAACAAGTTAATTTTGAAAGGCCTCACAGCCACAGCAGGAGATTTGTCCAGTTCTACTACTGCTACAGTTTTTCTCTTAGCAACTTAAGGGAGCTTTGAAGCATACTTCAAAACCTCTTGGTAGGGAGAAAGACAAGGTAAAAGACAAATATAAGCACAGGGAAAACAATGTGTATTCCATAATCTTGTCTGCTTTGGCTCCAAAAATCTCAGTCTCCTGTGTTGTCTCCCTTTATAGCTCCAACATTAGATCTGGTTCAACCTTGACCTCCGGTTCCTTCCACCCTTGATACCAAGGCCATCATTATTTCCGAATGCTCCTCCAAAAAGTTTTTTCTCCCATTTCATGGTCCAGGCCCTCTTTTGCAGCATCCATTCAGTCTATTAAGTCCTCCAGGAGCGTGGTTGAGTTTGAGTAGAAATGGATAATGAGAGCCTTTGTGAAAGCTCAGATAAGTATGGGGTTCATTCCATCTGTCTCTGTAAGGATCAATGGAGAGAGTTTTTTTAACCCCCTTGCATTTGCTCCTTCACTGGCTCCAGTTTTGGAGCCAAGGTTTCCTCTGGATGTTCTTCGTCTTCCATTGCTGCAGTCCTGACTATTGGGTATAGTCCGCGTCCCAGTCGGCCCGAATACCAGAGTATAAGGCTGACGTCGGTCAGGGCGCATTAGACTGACGTCAGTACGTCAGGGTACTAATGCGCATGACCGACGTCATATCCTCAGTCTTTTTTGCCGCATGGTCCGATGCAGAAGCAGTTTTGCGAGTGCAGGTTGGCGTTCTGAAATACTTCAAACCGGAGTTTCAGACCGAAACAGAGTTGGCTAAGTACCCGTTGGGGAACATTTTGGTTTTTCTTGCCTCAGTATTTTACCGGATGTCAGAAAAAGTGAATAACTGTATTTCTTGTGGGAAACAGATACCTCATAGGGATTATCATACCTTGTGTATACCTTGTTTAGGGCCTGAGCACGACGTTGTTGGTTGCCGCTCTTGTGCTAGGTTTAACAAACGCACTATTAAGAGGAGGTTAGACTGTGCCAGGTTAGTGTTTGGCAAGCGTTGTAATTATAAAATGCCGCCGGATGCTCCGGCCCGCCTCCAAGAAGCGCAAGGATAAAACAGTGAAGCCTAGGGTTGAGGAACCGCAGTCCCGGACGCCGGTTCTTTAGAAGGCTCAGTGGAGCCGGGGGTTTTGCCACGAGTTTCCATGGAGTCCCAGGCAGAAACTATACTCTTACAGGGTGTGCCTTCTCAGGAGGTAGGGCAGGCTGAGGGGCTTCTCAGGTGACTGTTCTTCCCTCTCTTCCCAAGGTAGTTAGGGCCTCTCCTTCTGTTGCCAAAACTTCTATGAGAGGTAGGCCTACTTCAGCTTCAGGTTCTGTACCTAAGAAACATATGCTTAAGATGGCAGAAGATTTGATTACTATGATTAGGGGTTCTGTGCCCCGCCTGATAAGAGGCCTAGGGTGGAACCGGAGTTTGATTGTTTTGAACAGTGTTCTGAGGCTTCAGAATCTTCTGTGGAAGATTTGCAGGAGTATCCTACCTATTCTGATTCTGATGTGGATGATTCCACTCCTACAGCGCCTCCACCTGAGGATTTCTCATTTTCAGAGACTTTGCATTCCATGAGGGAGCACTTTAAATGGGAAGGCCAGGATTACTCTGACTCTAGGAAAAGGCTGGAGTTCTTGTTTTACCCCAGCATAGGCCTTTAGCTATTCCTCCTGTGTTGAATGTGGCGGAAGATGTTTTTGCAGAGGCTTCCTGAACCCTGACTCTTTGCCTCCTGCTCCTGTTAAGCCTGATAGGTATTATAGGGTGCCCGAAGCTCATAAATATTTGTTTAAGAGTCCTAGGGCGGACCCAGAAACTATTTCTCAGGGGCCTAAGGGTGTAAAAGCTTCTGTGGTTAAAAATCCTGTCCCCACTGATAAAGAGGCGAGGGCTTTGGATAGGTGGGGAAAGAAAGTGTATACTTCTTCCACTTTAGCCATGAGAGCTTTGAATTGTCAGTTTCACATGTTAAAATATCAGGATTACCTTCTTTCACAATTGAAATCTAAGGTGGATGCTTTGGCGGAAGGTATTGAGTGTAAAGAGTTGCTGGATTTGGTTCATGTGTCTGAACAAGTGGGTAAGCATTCTTTGCAATGTGGTTTTGATGCTGTACAGGCCTCCTCGAGGGTGGCTGCTACCAGCTCTGTTCTTCGCAGGCATGCCTGGTTGAAGGATCAGAATTTAGCTGAGCATGTTAAGACAAGGATTTTGGATGCTCCTTTACAGTCTGATGTGTTGTTTGGTTCGCCTGTGGAAGCTGTTTTAAAGAAAATGGAGGACAAAGCTAAGTCTATGCAAACTGTTAAAGATTTTTTGCAGGTGCAGCCACCGAAGTTTAGTAGAAATTGGCCTGCTAAGGGGTGGACTTATCCTGCTTATTATTCTCAGTCTAGGGGTAGGTCTAGACGTGGTAGGGGCAGGGCTCAAAGTTCTTTTAGGCCTAGAACAGGGAGTTCACCTGCTCAGACTTCTGGTGAGGGCAGGGGTCAGTCCTTTCGTAAACAGACCCAATGACCTGTTTTTTCAGCTGCCGGCAGATTCACGTCTGGCAGCTCCTTTGGGGGGAAGACTGTCTCTTTTCAAAGAAAATTGGGATTTAATTACTCAAGACAAATGGGTGTTGGATATCATTCACCACGGTTACAGATTTTATTTCCATACAATGCCCCCTTTCAAAGGCATGCCAGACGTTCCTCCTCTACAAAGAAAAGAGGCTCACAAGCAAGTTTTACAGTTACTTCACATAGGGGCCATTCAGCCAGTCCCTGTGTCAGAGAGGGGCCTAGGATTTTATTCTCGCCTGTTCCTTGTACCAAAGAAGGGGAACACGTGGAGACCAATTTTGGATTTATCTCTCCTCAACACGTTTTGGACATTCCCAAGTTCAAGATGTTGACGTTACAACAGCTTTTACCTCTGCTGGGCAAAGATCACTGGATGGTAACTTTAGATCTCAAGGAAGCTTACCTTCATGTGCCTATAAGGCTAAGTTGCAGAAAGTATCTGCGGTTTCGAGCTGGAAATTCTCATTATCAGTTCTCTGCATTGCCCTTTGGCTTATCTACTGCCCAGAGTATTCACAAAGGTTCTGGCTCCAGTGATAGCTTACTTCAGGCTTCAAGGAATTCAAATCTATCCTTACTTGGACGACTGCCTGATTCTGGCTCAAGAAAAGGAAGACCTACTACAGCATCTGGAATATGTTATAGCAGTGCTAAGATGCCTAGGGTATTCTGTGAACGAAATAAAGTCCAGTCTAGTACCCTCTCAAGACATGTGCTTTCTGGGTGTAAGACTGAATACAGCAGCCCAGATGGCCTTTTAACCCCGGACAAACAAAAGAGTCTGTCACTTTACTTCCATCAACTATCTCATCAGTCCGTGCTGACTGCAAGGACAGTCCTTCAAGCATTAGGGTTCATGGCATCTTGTATTCTGGTGCTTCCCAATGCCAAACTGCATATGAGGAAGCTACAATGGTATCTCAAAATGTATGGACACAGCACTGCCAGGATTTGGACACTGTCATTCAAATAATACCTTGCATTCAAAAGGAATTTTGTGGTGGGCTCAGGAATGTCACCTAAACAAGGGACTCTCTGTGACCCGCCAGAGGCAAGTCAGATTCTAACGACAGATGCCTCGGACATTGCTTGGGGAGCTCATCTAAATGGAAAGTGGATACAAGACAAGTGGCCTGCCAGACTACAGCATCTACATATCAACATGAAGGAGATGTTAGCAGTCCAGTTTGCATTAATGGCTTTCAAGGAGTTACTTCTTCCAGGGCAGGTGTTGATTCTAACAGACAACACAACTGTCATGTGGTACATCAACAAGCAAGGGGAACACATTCTTATCCTCTATGCAGGCAAGCAATGATTTTATGGGAGACTGCGCTAAGCTTGCAACTAACTCTTCAGGCAAGGTTTCTGCCAGGAGCACAGAACTCCTTAGCAGATGTGTTAAGCAGACAAATCATGGATCCCCACAGTGGAAACTGGATCTTCATGTATTTCAGAAACTGACAGTGTCATGGGGAACTCCAGACATAGATCTGTTCGCTTCTCCACTAAACCACCAGCTGCCAAAGTATTGCACAAAGGGGTTTCATCACACAGCTTGGAAAGTGGATGCTCTGTCTTTCAGTTGGAAAAACCTTCATGTGTATGCCTTTCCACCTCTACCGCTTCTTCCAAAGGTACTATTAAAGGTCAGACAAGACAGGCCAAGGATGATTTTGATAGCTCCAGATTGGCCTCGGCAACACTGGTACCCACTACTACGGAGTCTGGTAAAGAAGCCTCCATGGCCTTTACCTCTGATTCCTCATCTGTTATCTCAGAAGGACGGTCATCTGCTCAATGTCAAGCTTCACTCTCTTCATCTAACAGCCTGGCATATTCTGTGTTGAAACACAGCAGGTCTCAACTTCCTCAACAAGTTTTAAATGTGATTATGGAAGCTAGAAGGCCTAGTACAAGGAGAGTGTACGCAGAAAAATGGAAGAGATTTTTATTTTGGAGTACAGCAAAGAATTTGGAGATTTCAGAGCCTAATTTGAGTGTGGCTCTTCAATATCTTACTGAATTATTGGACAAAGGATTGTCCTTCTCTTCCATAAAGATTCATGCTGCAGCAATTTCAGCTCACTATGATTGTGACCCACCTTTGTTTTCGCATCCTTTGTTCAAGCAGTTTCTTAGAGGGGCAAAGAATATAAGACCCCCAGAGCTCCTACTCCTGCTTGGGATCTCAATTTTGTGTTGGAAAAACTTACTCTACAACCTTTGAGCCTGCAGCTACTGCTGAATTGAAATATTTGTCATGGAAGACTGCTTTTCTGTTGGCTATTACTTCTGCAAGAAGGGTGTCTGAGTTGCAGGCCCTTATGGCAGTAGAGCCTTTTTTGATTTTCCATAAGGACAGGGTATCATTACGTACTAATCCTTCCTTTATGCCTAAGGTGGTTTCTAGTGTGGCTTTAAGCCAAACTATTCATTTGCCTACGTTTTTTGCAGATCCTCAAAATAAAGGGGAAAAGATATTGCACACTTTAGATGTACACAGGCAATTGCGTTATTATTTGAGCAGGACTAAGGATTTTAGGCAGTCTCAGCAGTTACTTGTTTCTTTGCTTTGAGTTCACAGGGCAAGCCTGTGTCAAAACAAACTATTTCTAGGTGGCTTGGCTTTTGCATTGCATTTTGTTATTCCCATCATGGCAAGGAGATACCAGCTGGGATTAGGCCTCATTCCACTAGGGCTACTGCCACTTCAACAGCATTTCTAAGGGGTGGCAACTAAGGATATTCTGGAAGCAGCTACTTGGAGTTCAGTGCATACTTTCTCTAGGCATTATCACCTTCCTATATACTCTAAGACTAGGGCTGGTTTTGCCACAGCTGTTTTACAAGGCATGTTGTCAGCTCCTACTACTTTATAATTTGCCAGCCTCCCTTACCTCTGCTTTGGGATTCTACCCAATAGTCAGGACTGCAGCAATGGAAGACGAAGAACATAGTACAGTTTTGTACCTACCATAAATGTAGATGTTCGAGGATTCCATTGCTGCAGTCCAATCCCTCCCTCCTTCCCTCTGTGTTTAGGGGTGGTTGTGTAGGTGAGTTTACATGCTGATATTTTTATATACATATATTGTTGTATATATTATACATGTTTTGGTGCAGGTTGTTTTGGGACTTGTCTTTTGGGTCTTCTGACGTCTGGGGCAAGAAAAGACTGAGGATATGACGTCGGTCATGCGCATTAGTACCCTGACGTACTGACGTCAGTCTAATGCGCCCTGACCGACGTCAGCCTTATACTCTGGTATTCGGGCCGACTGGGACGCGGACTATACCCAATAGTCAGGACTGCAGCAATGGAATCCTCGAACATCTACATTTATGGTAGGTACAAAACTGTACTTTATCCTCTTCAACTGCACTGGTGACATCAACTTTGACACTTCTTCCAACCCATTCAACTCAGAAACCTTCTGAGCCATTTGCTTCCCATTGCCAAGTAGTCAATTGCAGGGAATCAGGTTCTGCTCTGATTAATGTGGGATCATTTCTGTCTTATAGTGTTTCGGGTGCTGATCTTGGCCTCTGATCTGACAGATATTTCATTCCAGGGAAACAATTTACAATCCTTCTACTGTGTCCGTCTTAAATTAAAGGAATCCCATGTTCTTTCTCTGGAAAAAGCCACACATTATCCCTCTGCACAGAGGAGGAAATTCAACAGACATTAATAACTTTAGATCCATAGCAATCTTACCTCCCCTCGCCAAAATACTTGAACAGTGTATTCAAAAACAATTGCTGGACTGTCTCCTGCAGGGAGAACTTCTGTCCCCTACACAGCATGGCTTCCATCCTTCCCATAGTACTAGAACTGCCCTTCTAACATATATAGATAGTTTCAATAAAGCTAGAGATAATTGCAAACTAGACTCTTATTTCTAGACTTGTTTAAAGCTTTCAACACATTTTGTCACAGCAAACTTCTACTTCGGATGTCCTCACTAGGTCTCAGCTCACCCTTCTATAGTTCAAAAGCTACTTATCCAATAGGTAACAGTCAGTAAAATGGCACTCCATGCTCTCTCCTTACCTCCCAGTCACCACCGGTGTACCACAATGTTCTAGCCTTGATCCCTTCCTCTAACATTTTCACCAACACCCTCTATACTTCCACACAACAGGCCACCCTAATACAATATGCAGATGATTCCACTCACATTTGCACATCTGACAACATGGTACACCTCCAAAAAATTACTCTGAAAGTTTTAACAGCCACTGAAATATGGCTTTGTAACCCACAACTCGAGCACAACCCCCCCCCCCCCCAAAAGACCAAACTACTGTTTTTCTCCCCAAGTCCCTCTTTCATGAAAAAACAAAATTTTAAAGTCCTCTTTTTTGATAATTCAACCATTGAGGTCACTTCTCATAGCACACCGTTAGGGATGATAGTAGATGATGATCTTACATTCAACCTACATATACAAAATTGCATAAGAAAAATTCATCAAAAAGTAAGGATGCTTTATTTGGCTAAAACTTTCTCACTGCCGCAACTAAAACTACCATTGCCACTACTTATATCCTCCCTGCTCTTCTTTATGACGGTCCCATCCTTACTAACTCCAGGCTGCACAAAAATTAAAACTTGAATAATGCTGTAATAAAGGTGCTAAATTTGCAGCACATACCCCTTTTAGAACTCACCACTGTATAGCACTGAAAATCGGAAACTTCTTTTACTTAAAACATATTGTAATAATTTGGAGCTTTTCTCCCCAGGCCTCCTCTGAAAATGGGCTTCTACCCAGTTGTACTTTTCCGGTAATCAAATGTCAGTAAATAAGTCAGTAATGAGTAAGTGGCTCAGAGGATGCAGTCCTGTATGCTGTCAGCACACACCCATTGGCCTACTAGACTTTTAAGAGAATTTTAACCTGTCAACCTCCAAAGAGAAGAGGACATTTCAGATGGCTTCATTCCACCTGGACACTTTGATTTATCAGCATTCTTAGTTCTCACCATCATAACTTTGGGCAGTCCTTCTCTGATGCCTTTGACCCATCCCTTCTTCAAGGGAGTAAAGACATTGCTTACTCTTCAGATGCTTCCCCACCTCAACTGTATATGCGCAAAAGAAACCACTTGGATTCTCCTCAAAAATCCCTCACTGAGAGAAAAAAAAAAAAAAAAAAAAGAATCTCTCATTGAGGTCACAGACCTCACTGAAGATGTAAGGTTCTCCCCACACTCCCCTTGAAGATTCCAGCTTTCATGATCTTAATGGAATTACTGAGACAGGAAGGGAAGTGACCCACTATTACCCCTTCCATAACTGAGGAAGTGCTCATCAAGGTGTTCATAGCTGCACCATGTACTCTATGCCTCAATGTTGTGGTTGTGCAGTAGGCACGGTGGGACCCAGATTTAGTGGAACCAATTCCTCATAAGCCAGATAGAGTTTGTACCACTCAAGGATCACCCCCAGTGGGGCTGTTGCAGATTTTATTGTGGTTGCAGCAGTCACAAAGAAGGGGCTGTCACAAGAGAACTCAAAGGTCCATCTTCCTAACGGAGAATCCAGAGCAGTGGGTTGGATTAGGAAGTATGTTCGTACATTTGGAACTTTTTCCATGAGGGGATTTAACTATGTTTCACATATTGCCAGGCTCTAAAGGGAACTGGTGGAACAAGCATTAGATTCCGTTAGGAGACCACTGACTACTGACACTAGGAAGACCATGGAAACTCAAGAGTCTTCTATGTTGTCCATCAGTGTGACCATGAAACTTATTTCTGATGCAGCTTATGATGCAGTTTGAGCATCAGGCATTGGCATTTCTGTCGGTCATCCTTTCTGCATAAGACTGTGTGACTTTGCAGACAACTTCAAAACATTCTTTCTAAATGTTCCTTATGATGGATCAACTATTTTTGCTCCTAAAGCTAAAGATACTTTGACAAAGAGTAAAATAGGGCAGCACACTTTCTGCCATAATCATTTGTTTTAGTCCCTCAGAGATCCTTCTCCATGAATCAAAGAGGATGGAAACAACTCTAGTTCAAAACTTTACAGCAGTTTTCCTTTGACTCCTCTTCTGACAGAGCTGCTTGCAGAGGGGGCGTATTCCAGTGGGTGATGCCCTAGGAGAAGAGGACGTCTACAGAACTAAGTGTTTAGATGTCCTTTTCCAAGTAAGCCCTTCCAGCATTCCTGAAAATTTGCCTGCCTGCTCCCCTCTGGGGGGATTTGTGGGAAACATCTCTTTTCACCCTCAAAATCGGATGTCCATCACACAAGACTCTTGGGTGAAGGGAATCCTATCCAGAGGCATCATTGTTCCATTTCTGTCTTATCCTACTCTTTCTTGCATGTTCCTTCTAACTGTCCCACCCCACCAAAGAAGAGCTGTAGCCCAAGAAATTTCTTAGCTGTTAAAAAATGAGTCATACATTGAGCCCACCAGATCAGAGAGGATAAAGGTTCTTTTTAGATTCAAAGAAGAACAAGGACCTCAGGCCCAAACTGGACATCATCAGAATAAATGCATATATAAAGAAGGCAAAGGTCTGAATGGTCATGGTACAGTTCATTCTTCCACTCCTCAGGTAGGGGAAACTGGATGTGCTCAGTAGATCTGCAGGATGCTTGTTACCTTATAAAGATCTCACGACAATCCAGAAGTCACCTCTGCTTCTAGCTGGGAGCTGCTTATTGCCAATTTCAAACCTTGCCATTGCATCTCACTGCAGTCTCCAAGGTTTTCACCAGGTGCATGGCGATAGTAACAGCATATCTCAGACTGCAAGGGTTCCAAGTGTTTCCATACCTAGATGACTGGATCCTCACTGCAAACACAAAAGAGTTCTTAATGCTAGAAAGAGAAAATTTCCTTCTCTTGTGTCAGTCCTTAGGTATCTGTTTAAACTCTGCGAAGTTAAATTTGCAGCCATTTTGATCATTAGATTTCATAGGTTGTCATTTGGTTACAGTTCTTTAAGCAACACTGTTACCTTCTGTTTGGGATGTTGGTGGTATATAAAGGGGAAAATGGTCCAAGTAGTGTGGACTAAACTGGAGGCCCATCTTCAGATCAGTGTTCTGGAGATGTCAGCCCTCCTAACATTGCAGGCACTTCAGGGTTACCTATTCTAGGGTGTGATTTCCATCCAGACAGACAATACTTCTGTGGTTGTGTACATCAGCAAACAAAGAGAACCTGTTCTTTCTTTCTTTGTTGAGAGGCTGTGAGTGTGTGGCAGTGGGCATGAGCAATGTCTTCACACACAGCTTTCTAACAGCAGTGCATATTTCAGTTTGTGCCAGTGTTGTAGCGAACAGATTGAGTTTATACAGTCTCATGCCTCACGATTAATCCCTCAGCAAGACAGTGGCAGCAGAGATCTTTAGCCTCTGGGGCCAGCCTTGCTGTAAGCTTTTTGCCACTCCCATCAATACAAAATGCAACAGTTATTTGCCCTTCTCCCTCCATAGGGACAACTATAGAGGGATGCTGTGGTCCAACTTTGACCATGTGGACTCCTGTATGCCACCCCCCTCTCTTCCTTTAATAACAAAGTTCTTGCAGAAAGCCTCTCTTCGCAAGGCAGTAGTAATTGCCATCGCTTCCTTCTGCTTCCAACAAATATAGTTCCCATATCTGTGGGATCATCTTCTACAACCACCATGATCCTTGATCCGAAGTAGGATCTCTTATCTCACCTGGATGTCAAGCTCCTCAGACCGTCCGCATGATTTCTCTAATTGCAGTGATGGCCACTAACTCCTTCTTGCCTTCTAGAATTGCTCAGATGTCATCCGCTTCCCAAAAGCCTTCCATTTGTAAAACACACAAGAGTAAGTAGAAAAAAATTATCTTTGGGCTGTTTACAAGGGACTTGGATCCCTTTATAGTTCTTTTCCCTGTGTTATGCAGTTTTTAACGGACCTTTTTGATTCTGGAGCAAGTTGATGTTCTTCGTGTTTCACTGTTACAGTCATTGCATTTGGGTTATCTGCTTGCAGTAGCCCTCAGTCGGCCTGATTAACAAGGTCTTGGGTCCTACGTTTGTTGCTGTCTCTTCTTACGTGACATCAGGGGTTTAAAACATGCAGCTGACGTCATTACATCAGTCTTTCTTGCCATGCGGTGCCCAAAGCAGAAGCAGTTCGCAAGTGCTGGTCGGCTGACTCCGGAAATTTTCGTTTTCGAGTTTCAGAACCAAAGTCTTAAACTAAAAGCTAAGTACCCCGTTGGGGACACTTTTTCTTGCTCTAAACTGATGTCAGTAAAAGTAAATAATTGCATTTCTTGTGGAAAGCAAATACCTCATAAAAATTTTCATTCGTACTGTATTCCTTGCCTAGGCCATGACCATGAAGTACCTCGCTGTCAGTTTTGTGCCTTATTTAAACCATGAACTATCCGTCATCGGTATATTTGCGCTTATAAATTTTTTGGTGCTCGGTTCAATTATCCTGATATGTCTTCGGTAAGCCATCCGACTACCGACATTCCGAAAAAACGCAAAGATAAAGATAGAGACAGGCCGCCCAGTCCGTCGGTACTCAGTGATACGCTTTCGCAACCCGATACCCGCTACTTAAGATTCATAGGCCTTTACTGAGACCCATTCGGGGTCCGGTATGCCGCAAGATGTTTCAACTGTGGAACCTGCGGATGTCTCTACCTTGGATAGGTCCGGAGCCACTGTGCAGGCACCGGCTTTTGAGGGTGTATTCAGGTCTGCTGACTTGCATATTAAACCGATGCCATCTTCTTCTTCAAAGCCTAAAACTCGAACCATGCCTAGAAAACTGATGCATGGTCAGGCCTCTATGCCTAAAAAACAGATTATAAGAATGACTGAAGATCTTATTACTTTAATCAGGGGAAGCCAACCTTCCCCCTCTAAGAGACCTAGGACTGAGTTTGCTTATGACACTTCTGACCATGATTCTGAAATTTCTGTTTCCTCTGATGACCAGGATTTACCCTTATCTACCTGTGAGGATTCTGATGCTAATGACTGTATTCCCTCTGCTTCCCTCCCCCCAGAGGATTTCTCTTTTGGTGAAACCTTGCATACTCTCAGGGAGCTTTTTCATTGGGAAAGTCAGGATTTCTCTGATTCTAAAAAGAGGCTTAGGGATTTCGTACTCCTGCCCCAGCACAGGCCTTAAGCTATACCTCCTGTACTGGACATTGTTGATGATGCCTTTTTAAAATCTAGCATGGCCCCTGACTCTTTACCTCCTGCTTCCAGAAAACCTGATAGATATTACAGAGTTCCTGACTCTCACAAGTTCCTTTTCAAAAATCCTACTGCGGATCCTGAAACTGTTTCACAGGGACCCAAGGGCATTAAAGCTACTACTGCCAGAAATCCAACCCCCTCTGATAGAGACTCCAGGGCGCTGGATAGATGGGGTAAGAAGGTATACACTTCTGCAACTTTGGCCATTAGGGACTTGAATTGCCAGTTTCATATGTTACAGTATCAGCTGCATATTATTGGATTGCTTAAACAGAAAATGATGTTGATTCCTGATTGTGCTGAAAATAAGGATTTACAGGATTTTATGCATTATGCTGAACAAGTTGGTAAACATACATTGCAATGTGGTTTTTGATTCATTAGAGGCATCATGCAGGGCTGCGGTAACTGGGTCTGTACTTAGAAGGCAATCCTTGCCAGATCATGTTAAAGCGAAATTACTGGCTGCTTCCTTAAATCAGGACCGCCTGTTTGGCAACAAGGCAGAAGAAGTTTTTAAAAAGATGGAGGAAAAAGCTAAATCTATGCAAACTGTTAAAGTTTTTTACAAGTACAACCTCCAAGATTTAGTAGGCATTGGCCTTCCAAGAATTGATCCTTTCCCTGCCTCTTCCAGACCTTCTCAGTCCAAACCCAGATCCAGCAGAGCACCAGGCTTCACTCCCAGGGGACGCACAGAACTAAGCAGTGGGGGGCCTTCACTTCCAAATCTGGGAGTAATAAAACTCCCCCTATGGTAAACTCTCTAAATGACTTCTTTTTAAAACTTCCAGGCATTTCTCAACTGACTGCTCCTTTGGGGGGAAAGATTGCACTTCATGCAAAGAACTGGGGAATCATTACCCAGGACAAATGGGTTTTAAATATAGTGTCCCAAGGATACAGATTTCACTTCCACATGTTACCAACTCCAAGCAGTTGGCCGGATCTACCTCCAAATCAGTGGGCAGAGGCCCAAGAGCAAGTACTCTCTCTCTTAAGCTTAGGGGCTATTCAGTTGGTACCAGAAGAGGAAAAGGGACAAGGTTTCTACTCGAGATTTTTCCTGGTAGCCAGAAAAGACAATTCATGGCGTCCTATCCTGGACCTGCCGAACACCTTTTTGGTGATTCCAAAATTCAAGATGCTGACTCTTCACCAGTTGCTTCCTATGCTAAGCAAAGATGCCTGGTTGGCAACACTAAATTTAAAGGTGGCATACCTGCACATCCCAATCAGGGAATCTTGCAGAAGATACCTACGCTTCAAAGCAGGCTACATGCACTATCAGTTCTCTGCACTGCCCTTTGGCTTATCCACTGTGCCCAGGGTATTCACAAAGTGCCTAGCTCCAGTCATTGCATTTTGCAGGTAAAGAAATATTCAAATATAACAATACCTGGACGATTGTCTAATTCAGGCAGAAAACCAGGACATACTTTTGAATCATCTGGCTTTTGTACAAAGAGTGCTAACTTGTCTGAGGTACACCATAAACGAAAAGAAATCACACCTGGTACCCCGTCAACAAATTATATTCCTTGGAGCAAGCTTGAATACAACTTCCCAGATGGCTTTCCTCAAGCCAGAGAAGCAAATTTACTTGACAGCCTACTTCAAGTGGCCACAAAAACCCTGCTATATCTGCAAGGCAAATACTACAAGCCTTGGGGTTCGTGGCCTCCTGCATTCTTCTAATTCCATATGCAAGACTGCATATGAGGAAACTACAGTGGTATCTAAAAAGCCTATGGTGTCAACATTCTCAGGATCTAGAAGCAGTGATTCCTATCATTCCTTGTCTACGCGTAGAGTTCCTTTGGTGGGCAGAGACCTACCACCAAAACAAGGGACTACCATTCACACTACTCCTGCCGCCCAAACCCTAACAACAGACGCATCAGACTGTGCATGGTGGGGCGCACCTGGCAGGAAAGTGCATTCAGGGCAAATGGAACCCAATTCAAAAGCACCTTCACATTAGTCATAAAGAAATGTTAGCTGTACAGAATGCTCTGACAGTCTTCCAGGACAGTTAATGGTAAAGATGGACAACACCACTGTTATGTGGTACATAAGCAGGGGGGTACACATTCTTACCCCCTCTGCAGACTAGCCATGGCATTGTGGAACACAACCTTGAGCTACCAAGTACATCTACAAGCTCAATTCCTGCCAGGAAAACTAAATACACTAGCAGACAGACTAAGCAGAAACCTCATGGACCCACACGAGTGGAAACTGGAACCAAGGATTTTCAACATGTTGACAAGCAAATGGGGGAGCCCAGATATAGACCTATTTGCCTCCCCCCAGAACTATCAGTTGGAAAAATTTTGCGCAAGGACTCCCTACAGACAAGCTTGGAAAGTGGATGCTCTGTCCTTCAGCTGGAAAAACCTATCAGTTTATGCCTTTCCTCCTCTGCCTCTGCTCTCCAAAGTGCTAATAAAGATCAAACAAGACAAACCAAGGATGATTTTGATTGCATCAGCCTGGCCACACCAACACTGGTACCCCCTCCTGCGCAGTGTGTCACTGTTGGCCCCATGGCACTTGCCTCAGACTCCTACCCTAGAACCAGATTATGCACCCTCCGCTTCAAACACTAAACCTAGCAGCCTGGCTAATTACCTAAGCTCTCCTTTACCATCCCTCAGTAAACCAGTGATGGCTGTCATTTTAGAGACAAGGAGGCCTAGTACTAGAAAATTTTATGCTGAAAAAATGGAAAATATTCTGGGCCTGGAACCAGTCTCAAGGGATGAGCACAGCAGTTCCCAATTTACCTCAGATTTTACAATACTTAACTGAGATGCTTCACAAGGGCCTGTCTTTTTCCTCAATAAAAATTCACGCCTCAGCCATTTCAGCTCATTATAACACAGAATCTCCCCTCTTCTCTCTTCCACTGCTCAAGCCAGTTCCTCATAGGGGCCAAAAATGAAGACCACCCAGGAGAGCTCCAACTCCAGCCTGGGACCTTAAGTTTGTATTGGAGAAACTCACCCTTCCTCATTTCGAGCCAGCTGCTACTGCAGATTTAAAATTCCTTTCTTGGAAAACAGCTTCTCTTTTAGCCATCACCTCAGCAAGAAGGGTATCTGAATTACAGGCCCTTATGGCAGTGGAGTTTTTCATCATCTTTCATGCGGACAGGGTGTCCCTCAGGACCAATCCCTCTTTCATGCCAAAGATGGTATCCAGTGTGGCCTTTAATCAGTCCATTCATTTGCCTACCTTATTTTCTAATCCACAGAACGAAGGGAAATGGATACTGCACTCCTTAGATGTGCACAGACAACCTAGTTTCTACTTGGACAAGTCTAAACCTCAAAGGAAGTCTGAACAACTGCTGGTGGCATTTGCTGCAGGGACAGAGGGGAAGGCTATTTCAAAGCGAACCATCTCCAAATGGATATGTCATTGCACTCATTTCTGCTATAAGCACCATGGAAAACCTATCCCACAGGGGATCAGATCCCACTCAAACAGGGCTGCATCTACCTCTACAGCCTTTCTCAGAGGCGTACCTACCAGGGATATCCTAGAAGCTGCTACCTGGAGTTCTGTACATACTTTCACCAAGCATTATCATTTGCCATTTTTCTCTAAATCCAGAGCTGGCTTTGCCACTGCAGTTTTGCAGGGCCTTATAGCTGGTCCTAATGCTATCTAAATTCCTCCTCCCATCCTTCGCTTTGGGAATCTATCCAAATGTAATGACTGCAACAGTGAAACACAAAGAACATAGTACAGGTTTGTACACTTACCATAAATGTAGATGTTCGAGTGTATTCACTGTTGCAGTCCTGGTTACCCTCCCTTCAGCCCCCTGACTTCTTTTGGCTATATACCTCTTCTCTCCTTTTCAATACTTAAAAGCTTTTTGGTGGGTTTGCTTTTTTGTTTGAGGTATAACCTTGTATATTTATAGATTTAATTGCTTCCCATTAGGGGGGTACCTGATATCTGGGGCAAGAAAAACTGATGTAGTGACGTCGGCTGCATGTTTTATACCCCTGACAACCTGATGTCATGGAAGAAGAGACAGCAACCGATGTAGAACCCAAGACTTTGTGAATCAGGCTGACTGAGGGCTACTGCAAGCAGATAACCCAAATGTAATGACTACAACAGTGAATACACTCAAACATCTACATTTATGATGTGTACACAACTCTACTTTCTGCCATCAGAGTTCAAATTGCAACTGTTTCCAATCAGTCTGGTTCAAACTCTTGTCTTCTTCCATAATGTCTCTGAAAATATCCACTTTCTTATTGAGATCTATTTCTGTCTTGAAACACACTGTTTCTGGTTGCAGTAAGGTCAGCCAAGAGAATTTCCAAGCTTACAAGCTTTATCCTGCAGACAACCTTTCCATTTTTCAGTACAAACACAAGGTTACTTTCAGACTGAACCCTTCCATTGTATGTGAAATAACCTCAGAGCGAGTCTTGAACCAGTCTATCCATTCACCTGTCTTGTTTTTCTGAATTATTCTAACCTAGGAGAATATCTTTTCTATCCATTGATGTCCATCAGCAATTGATATTTTATTTGCATCAAACAAAAACTACACATAAAGATGACCACCAGTTTGCATCTTTTTCTAAAGTCATACTAGAGTCTAAAGTTTCCAAAGTCACATTGTCTTGATTATTGTCAGACTGCTTAAACTTTAATCTGATTATGTCAGTCCTCACGTAATCCGTGACTGTGGGCTCTGTTCTGAGCCTTTGGAACCAACTCGACCATTATTCCAGCTCACGCCTTCCAAAAACTCTTAAACTAGGCTGTACCCATGATGCTCCTCACCAAATTAGCTCGGATCTCGTTTCCCGGTTTGTAGTGCCAGACTCGTTCAACCAACCTCATTAGCCATGGCTTTTATCTAACAGTAAGTTAGTTTGTTCCCTTTAAATACTGATTCTTTCTATATTCTTTATCTCCCTCCTCCTCTAGTTCCCTTTAGGTGTGTGCATGAGTGATTTCTCTTTATCTGTTTTACCGTCAGGTACTCTAAGTACCATTGTTGGTACTCATCATCTTTACCGTCAGGTAACCTCCTTTACCATTGTTGGTATTTCCACTTTCCTTCTCTACTAAAAAAAAAAAAAAAAAAAAACTCTTTCTCTCTTTATGTTTATTTGTGACTGTGTGTTTGTATTTGTGTGTGTCAGAAGGCCTTAGCTGATACCATGGCTGACAAACCCTCTAAAGGCACCTCTGGTTTTATGAGGTGCCAAAAGTATGAGAGAGAAATACCAGATTCAGATGGACACACCTTTTGTGTTTATTTCTTTGGTACTGTCCATCTTCAAGAAGATTGTGCCATCTGTCACAGCTTTTCCATTAGAACCCTGTCTGAGCGAAAAAATAAGCTCATTCCCAGAAGACTTCTGAAATCTGACTTTGAAGAGGCGGCCTCTGGTCCCAGATCTGAAGCCAGCTTTTCTTCATCTTTATCATCTTCCTCAGAACCGGAAAAGCAAACCCATTTGGTTCCAACAGCACTTTGGAACCAGCTTCTAAATTGACCAAGTCTCCCACAGTGCCGACTGTTTCTTCGACACCGGTGGGAAAAAATACTTTTTCATCGACACCGACTTCTGCAGCTCCGATCTCAGTGCAGACACCTCTTACTCCGGTACCAGCTGAACACACTATACTGAAGGGGTCACAACTGATATCTCTATCAAGGACATCTTATTCTCCCTCGACTGACCCATTTGCGGACCGTCCTCCCAAGTTCTTTTTTGGAGAGAAGGCCACCACAATCTCCATCAGCCTCTTCTGTTCGGTCCTCTAAGAGCCTGTTGGAGTCGGACATTATGAGACTGGTCAACCAGCTCTTGAAGGCGAGGGGATTGTCTCCATCTTTGGTTCCTAGCTAGGTTGGCTCTGGAACCTTGGCTTCTTCTACACCCATGCAAATTCTTCTGTCGTCTCCATCCGAGATTTCATAGCCCCTGGTACTGACCATTCCAGCTTCGACTGTTTTGGTGTCTGCCAGCACTCCTTCTCTGGCACCGATACTTGCCTTGAGCTCTTCTGGTTTGTCGAAACTGGAGACCTCCCAGAGTCGGGGCTTTGTTGCCTGTTCCGAGAGGCAGAGTTCAACTTCAATTCTTTCAGAGCCCTCCACGCCCTTTGGGACCTCGGCATATGTAAGTTCGACCCTGGCTTCTACTTTAGAGGTGGCTTTGTCAGTGCAGGTGGGACCACGGTTCTGAAGGAGTCTACTATTTCCGTTCCGGGCTCCCATCCCTGTACGGGGGGGGGGGCCTTGTCCATTGTGCACTCGCAGTCGGGCCAAGTAACTTGTCCATCCCCTCGACCAGAGCTTTCTCCAGTCTCTTCCCTGGGATAGAGGGCACAAAAGCCTCAGGAGCAGTCCACCCTGGTGATATCATCTATGGCTGCCTCTACAGAGCATCCCACCAAAGAGGTACCTTCGAAGAAAAAGTCCAAGAGGAAGAACTTGCACTCCCCTGAACAGTCCTTCACAGAGGATACTGATTTTGATGAAGGGAAAGGTTCCCCCAAGTCACCCCCTTATTATGTTCCTTCGGAGACATCCTAGCTCTCTGCCCATGGACAGTCTTATAAAGCTGATCGCTCAGTGGGCCTTGAAAATTATTGACTCTATTGAGACAATCCCTAAAAGATCTGACTGGATTCTCTGTGCCCCAAAAGTCTAGCAACACTTGGCCAGGGGTATTCCTGTAAACACCATGGTGGTAGCGGCAGACACTAAAAAGGAACTTGCAGAATAAAGTACAACTATCTGTCCTAATAACAAGGAGTCTAGGTTTGTGGATAGCTTTGGGAAATGCGTATACGCTTCATAGACCTTTGCTCACAGGGCCTTGAATTAAATGGTGCATTTTACGTGGCTTCAGAGAGATCTGATTAAAGAGCTTTCAGATACTCTTACAGGAGCAGTAGCTGAAGGGGTCCGAGAAAAGGTTACTTCTCAGCTCGCCACCCTTGAATCGATTTCCAATTTGTCCATGAGACTAATTGCTCATGCAGCTGAAGGGAGGACAGGAGCAGCAGGTTCAGGAGTAGCCATCAGGAGACATGCCTGGATGTGCGTATGTGACTTTGCAGAGCCATTTAAGTCTTCTTTCATCAACACTCCATTTGTTGGATCATCCCTGTTTGGCTCCAAAGTTAAAAAGATGCTAGCCAGATGCAAGAAAGTTGGGAAGACCCTTTCTGCCGTGGGTGTACACTTCTCCACTCCTCAGTAGCCCTACTGTATTAACCAGAGAAGTTGGAGGCTATGGTTCTAAAAGACCCAAGGACCTTTCCAAGACTCACGTGGCAATGACTTCTCCTGGGCAAGAGGGGAAGGTAGTAATGGAAGACGTCATCCAAGAGGTTGAAGTGGCCTGCAGAACGAGGGGTCGAGAGATTCTTTCTCTGGTAACTTCTACAAGCGCTCCTGAAAGGAGCCCCCATTGCCTTCCTCTAAAGGCTGTCGGGGGACGATTATCCCTGCACCACTCTCCATGGCTAGAAGTGATGACAGACAAATGAGTGCAGGGGATTATTTCCAGGGGTGGTTATTCCCCTTTCAATTGAAACCAAAAAGATTCCTAGACGTTCCACCCAGTCACAGGGAGGTGGCCATCTTAGAAATTCAAAAACTGCTCGACAAAAGTCTCATCCAAGCAGTCCCACCAGACCAGAGAGGGTCCAGAATTTAGTCATGGTTTTTTTTAGTGCCCAGAAAAACGGGACTGGAGACCCATTTTGGATTTCAGTCAGTTGAACAAATCAGTTCAGCAAACCAAATTCTGGATGGTCTCGCTACAGTCAGTGCTTCCATTCTTGGAAAAAGATAACTGGATGTGCTCAATAGATCTTTAGGGTGCATATTACTACATAAAAATGGACAAGCCCTCCAGAAGATTCCTGCATTTCCAGCTGGGAGCTAGTCACTATCAGTTCAGGACATTGCCCTTTGGTCTCACTACAGCCCCCAGGGTGTTTACCAAATGCATGGCAGTGGTAGCAGTGCATCGCAGACTGCTAAGATTCCGAGTATTTCCATATCTCGATTACTGACTCCTTACCACTCTCACCAGGCGTCAAATTGTAAAGGCATGAGATTACACTCTTCATCTTTGTGCCGCCTTAAAAATCCCTATAAACTATGAAAAATCCCATCTGGAACCATCACAACAGCTGGAATTCATTGGAGCTATGATAGACACAGTCACCGGGTTTGTTTCACTTCCCTAGAAAGGCTGCAGAGGATCAGGTCACAAGTAAACCAGATCATTCAGGACAAGCGAATAACAGCAAGACTAATCCTACAAACTCTCAGGTCAGTGGCAGCTTCTGTCACTCTAGTTCCCTTGGCAAGATACCACGTGCAAATTCTTTAATTTCTTCTGGCCTCCCAATGGTCCTTGTTAAATCATCCTTTGTCCCATCTGATTTTGATCACCAATCATTGCAAAGAAGACTTGAGTTAGTGGCTCCATTCCAACAAAATCTTGTTGGGCCGTCCCTTTTCAGCCCCAAGCCATAGTCACCACAGACAAGTCCCAGATAGAGTGGGGGGAGCATTATCTGGGAATGATGGTCCAAGGCACTTGGTCCTGGCTGGAGGCCAACTTGCATATCAACATTCTAGAGATGTGGGTGGTGCTGTTAGCTTTGCAAGCATTTCAAGATACCCTCCCCTTCGCAACGATTGCAATTCAAACAGACATGTCAGTAGTCTGGCATATCAACAAACAAGGGGGAACCAGGTCATACCCTCTTTGTCGAGAAGCTCTCAGAGTATAGCAGTGGGCGATTTCTTCTAACCTTTTTTCTGATGGTAATGCCCTTCAGAGGAGCTCCAGAGTGATTGCAGACAAGTTGAGCAGAACCATCCTCATGCCTCACAAGTGGTCTGTCAATCCAGAGGTGACGAGAAAACTGTTCCACCACTGGGGTCTACCTTGTTGCAGTCTCTTTGCGTCCCCTGTGAACAACAAATGTAGCAGTTACTTTGCCCTACTCCCCCCTGGGGGGGGTCACCCAGAGACACTGCCCCCCCCGGTCTTCTGTATGCCTTTCCCCCGACTCCTTTGATATGTCAGTTTCTAAAGAAAGCCAACAGATCAAAGAACAGAATAATCCTGATTGCCCTGTTCTGGCGTCAACTAGTCTGGTTTCCCTTTCTTTGGCCTCATCTACTTAGGAGACCCTGGATGTTCATCGTGCATACAGCTGCAGTCATAACAGATGGGTTCTCCTGCCGTCAGGTGGGTCCTCGGTCGGCCAAATTCCAAAGTCTAGGTCCGGCATCGGTTGTCGTCGCTTCTTCCCTGACGTCAGTGCGACAGGGGTATAAAAGAACCAGCCGACGCCACTTTCTTCAGTCTTTCTTGCCGCGCGGTGCCCGAAGCAGAAGCAGTTCGCAAGTGCCGGCCAGCCAGCTCCTGAAATTACGAAAATTTTGCAACCGAAGTCTTCTTGAAAGCTAAGTACCCCGTTGGGGAAACTTTTCTTGCCTCAGACCGATGTCAGACAAAGTTAATAATTGTATTTCATGTGGGAAGCAAATACCGCATAAGGATTTTCATTCCCTCTGCATTCCTTGCTTAGGCCCAGACCACGACATCTCGGTCTGTCGTTTTTGTGCTACATTCAACAAACGCACCATTAAGCGTTGGGCGGAGTTCGCCCAGCACTATTTTCGCAAAAAATTTAACTATGATAATATTCTCCAACAAATAACAATAAAACAATATTACCATAGAGATCCAATAAGTGTTCGAACACCCTTAGTAGTGTCTCTTCGAGTTTCGTTGTATGGCCAAACTTTTAGTAACAAAATTTCCCTTTGCGCTAAACAGTATAACCACTTGTAGCAGCAAAAGGCTCTGCAACTGTAAACTGTGTAAATCTTGTAATTCCTTTAAACAGCATGCCAGTCCAAGATATGTTGAAAATAGTTTGACACATAGCGTATATAAAATAGTACGTTGAAATACAAATCCCAATCACGTGTGTTGCACACTCGCTCACTGGATATACATAAATCCAAAATGTGTTAATGTGTTACACAAAATGCGAAACAAGATCTATACATAACCTCGTTGGTGTGCAGAATACGATACTGAATCCGTACACTGAATAAACTGTCACGAACAACTGAACAAATACGGGTTTAGCGCTTTCACCCAAAACTTATGGGCTTCTTCAGAACACCGTTATTCAAGACAAACTAACATTTAAAACCTTTTTGGCGCCAAAACAGGCTCCATCTGTTTAAATATTTAAAGTGACAGTGCTCTATACATGACTATAATATAATGTTAATATGTCTGACTTAATCCCTTGTTCTAAAAAGTTAATTCCAAAGTAACTTCACAATAAAAATTAAAACAAAAATTGTAATAAAAATTACACATTGTATATCATACTAACCAGTTAAATAATTAAAAACAGTAATTAATGCTTGGTTGTTATATGCTAATAAAATAATTCTTATAACTTTATAAAATTAAATACAACAGATTGTACGACATTACAGTATGAAATATATTTGAGATCTGTGACTGATAGGTCCTGATGTTTGTAAATAATTGATTAGTTGGTTGTTCAACTAATATCCTTTTACTGAACTAACTATACCTAATTTTTAAAAAAACATTCTATAATTAATGTGTATTTTTAATAATGAGTTCCAAAAACAATCAATTCAAATAGATGATATAAACTATATTTCGACTACAAATTGATTATAATTAGAATACAAAAGACAGTAATTAATAATGTATAAATAAAATCATAATACTAAGATAAGAATACTGAAATGGAAGTACAATCCCCAAAACCCTACAAATGTTGTGCAATTCCTATATATGATGTTGACCACATTCCTTTTCTAAGTAACAGCTCAATGTAAAACTGGATGTGGTAACTAATAAACTGTGGCTTATAAATTTACTTATTAACCTCCAGAATAGCTTTCAGTGAAATACTATCATTGAGTCCTGGGGGGGTACTTGCATCTGTGTAAATTTGCCACCATGCTTCTCTATAATTTAGGTATTTTTTGTTATCCCTACCCCTAGGATCATAACAAACTTGATCTAATAGGGCAAACTTAAAATGATGTTTGGGACCTGCAAGTGCTTTATGCTTATATAATGCACTTTTCTGATCTTTCTTTCTAATATTGTACATATGCTCATAAATACGTTTTTTTAAACATCTTTCCGTTTTCCCCACATAATAACAAAAACACTCTTGACAAACAGCAACATAAACGACCATCTTGGAATTGCAGATGTTCATCGTGCATACAGCTGCAGTAATCACAGATGGGTTTTCTGCCGTCAGGCGGGTCCTCGGTCGGCCGAATTCCAAAGTCTAGGTCCGGTTGTTGTTGCTTTCTTTCCTGACGTCAGTGTGACAGGGGTATATAAGACACAGCCGACGCCATTTTCTCCAGTCTTTTTTGCCGCGCGGTGCCCGAAGCAGAAGCAGTTCGCAAGTGCCGGTCGGCCAGCTCCTGAAATTACGAAAAATTGGAAACCGAAGTCTTCTTTAAAGCTAAGTACCCCATTGGGGAAACTTTTCTTGCCTCAGACCGATGTCAGACAAAGTTAACAATAGTATTTCTTGTGGGAAGCAATTACCGCATAAGGATTTCCATTCCCTCTGCATACCTTGTTTAGGCCCCCAGACCACGAAGTCTCGGCCTGTCGCTTTTGCGCTACTTTCAATAAACGCACTATTAAGCGTCGGGCGGAGTTCGCCCAGCACTTTTTTGGTAAAGCCTTTGATTATAAAATGTCGTTGGATACTCCGACTACCGTTTTGTCCAAAAACCGCAAGGACAAGGACCGGCACGCGAGGTCCGCGGTCTCCACCGACACCACGCCAATACCAGCTACACGTGGTCCGGTTCTCAGCGAGACGCCTACGCAGCCCCTGACTACCGATGACACTTCTTTGGCGGTGTCCTCTGTAACCGAGACCGCAGGTACCTCGGCCCATACCCAGACTACAACCACCGAAGCCACTGTGAGTGTTGAGCCTCCTAATGTGGACAGGGCCACTTCCACCCATGGTGTCTTTAGACCCTCATCTTCCTTTTCCATAAAGGCCTTTACTAAGTCCAAATCAGCCATGCATCCCAAGAGGCCTGTTGCACAGGGCCCATCTTCAGGCCCCATGCCTAAAAAGCAGATGCTAAAAACGGCTGAGGATTTAATTACTCTTATCAGGGGTTCCCAACCCCTTCCAGACAAGAGACCCAGAGTGGAGGAAGCTTCTCCCTCTTCTGACCAGGACTCCATTTTTTCAGAACATTCTGATGAAGAGGAGCACTCATACTCCCCTTTTGAAGATTCGGATGCTGAGCAGTCTATTCCTTCTGTATCTCCCCCAGAGGATTTTTCTTTTGGGGAAACCTTGCACACCTTGAGGGAACACTTCCATTGGGAAGGCCAAGACTTTTCTGATTCCAAGAAAAGACTTAGGGAATTTCTTTTGTTACCTCAGCACAGGCCTCTGGCGATACCTCCTGTCTTGGACATACTTGATGATGTTTACTCGGAGGCTTGCCTAAATCCGGATTCCCTGCCTCCTGCCCCAGTCAAGCCTGATAGGTACTACAGAGTTCCTAACTCTCACCAATTTCTTTACAAAAGCCATAATGCTGACCCTGAAACCATTTCTCAAGGCCCCAAGGGAATGAAGGCCTCTACTGCTAAGAATCCACTACCTTCCGAAAGAGAGTCTAGATCCTTAGAAAGGTGGGGGAAAAAGGTATATACCTCAGCCACCCTAGCCATGAGGGCCTTAAATTGCCAGTTCCATATGCTTAAATATCAGCAGTTTCTGTTGTCAAAATTAAGAAATAAAATGTCTCAACCTGAACAACCAGATTTGAAGGAGTTGCAGGATATGATGCATAGTGCAGAACAAGTGGGTAAACACACCTTACAATGTGGCTATGATGCCCTAGAGGCCTCAAGTAGAGCTGCTGTGACAGGATCAGTCATTCGTAGACATGCCTGGCTTAGGGAACAAACCTTGCCTGACCATGTTAAAGCTAAACTACTAGATGCTCCTTTACAAAAGGATGTACTTTTTGGTACTAATGCTGAGGAGATACTACGGAAAATGGAAGAAAAAGCTAAATCTATGCAAACTGTCAAAGCTTTTCTACAGGTTCAACCACCACGTTTTAGCAGAAATTGACCTTCAAAAAACTGGTCCTTTCCAGCCACGGACAAGCCACAAAGAGGTAGATACAGGCGCACAAGGGGCAGAGGACAACCTCAAGGATCATATAGAGGCAGACAATGGCAAACTCCAGCACCAAGAGGTGGCGAAGACAGTGCACAATACAGGAAACAAACCCAATGACTTCCCCCTTTTCCTGCCAAGCAAGTCTCAGCTGACAGCACCCTTGGGAGGAAAGCTGGCATTATTTACAAGAAATTGGCATATTATCACAACAGACAAATGGATCCTGGACATTATAAACAGAGGCTACAGATTTCATTTTCACACTCTTCCAAAAATGAGAGGTATGCCGAACCTGCCACACAATCAAAGGGCAGAGGCTCAAATACAAATTTCAAAGCTTATGGACATGAAAGCTATTCAAGAGGTACCTACTCACGAACAAGGTCAAGGTTTTTATTCCAGACTTTTTCTGGTACCAAGGAAAGGAACCGACTGGAGACCCATTTTGGACTTATCCATCCTAAACACATTTCTACTGCACCAAAATTCAAGATGCTCACATTACAGCAGCTTCTTCCCATGCTGGGCAAGGAGTTTTGGCTGGTAACATTGGACCTCAAGGAGGCATACCTGCATGTCCCAATCAGACAAAGCTGCAGAAGATACCTCAGATTTCTTGCAGGTTCAATCCACTATCAATTCTCTGCATTGCCCTTTGGCTTATCTACTGCGCCCAGAGTATTCACAAAATGCCTGGCATCAGTAATTGCCTACTGCAGACTTCAAGGGATACAAATTTACCCTTATTTGGACGACTGCCTGATCCAAGCGGACAGCAAGCGCATACTTATGGAACATCTGGCTTATGTAACACGGTTATTGAATTCTCTGGGATACACGGTCAGCAAAGAAAAATCCAGGCTAACACCATCTCAGAAAATAACTTTCCTGGGTGCCAACTTGGACACAAACACCCAGATGGCCTATCTTACGCCAGAAAAACAGGGGCAACTAACTCAGTACTTCAAAATACTAGCAAATTGTACCAGACTCACTGCAAGGAAAATCCTGCAGGCTCTGGGCTTCATGGCATCTTGCATTCTTTTAATCCCATGTGCAAAGTTGCATATGAGGAAACTTTAGTGGTACCTAAAATACCTATGGTCTCAACACAGCCACAGTTTGGAAACAATAATACCAATAATCCCATGTTTGCAAAAGGAATTTCTATGGTGGGCCCAAGCATGCCAAACAAACACAGGTCTTCCATTCTGCAAGCCTCAAGCAAATCAAGTCATCACAACAGACGCCTCAGACTACGCCTGGGGGGCACACATGACAGACAGGTGCATTCAGGGCAAATGGTCCCAAAAGGAAAAGCACCTTCACATCAATCAAAAAGAAATGCTAGCAGTGATAAATGCAATTACAGCTTTCAAGGACCTCCTGCATCCAGGGAAATTATTGATAAGAACAGACAACACCACAGTAATGTGGTACATAAACAAACAAGGTGGAACACATTCATACCCCCTGTGCAGGCTAGCCATGTCACTTTGGAACTTGGCTCTGGAATGGCAAATCGAACTTCAAGCACAGTACTTGCCAGGATTGGAAAACACGCTGGCAGACAATCTAAGCAGAAATATGACAGACCCACATGAATGGAAGTTGCATCCTCAAGTGTTTACAAAGATAATCCAAGCGTGGGGAAGGCCAGACATAGATCTCTTCGCCTCCCACAGGAATCATCAATTGAAAAAGTTCTGTTCAAGGACCTTTCATGCAAAGGCCTGGAGAGTGGACGCCCTTTCTTTCAGTTGGGCAGCATGGACAGTTTACGCTTTCCCACCTTTGCCTCTTCTGACCAAGGTGCTCTTGAAAGCAAGAGCAGACAGACCGAAGATGATACTGATTGCTCCAGACTGGCCAAGACAACACTGGTACCCACTCCTGAGGAGCCTAACACATACTCCTCCCTGGACCCTACCTCTAATGCCTCTTCTACTGACTCAGCACAGCTGCAAAACTCTTCACAGTCAGCTGAAAACACTCAATCTGGCTGCATGGAAAATTCCTTAACATAACAGACCCTACTCTCCAAAGAGGTGCAGGATGTCATTTTGGAGGCTAGAAGGCCATCTACTAGAAAGGCTTACTCCGCAAAATGGAAACGGTTTTGCGCTTGGAATGAGAAAAAAGGCCAGGATCCTAGAAAACTGAATTTGCCTCAGATATTACAGTATCTAGCTGAGCTGTTGAACAGTGGACTTTCATTTTCCTCCATCAAAATTCATGCCTCAGCCATTTCTGCAGAATACAACACTGAACCACCCTTATTCTCTCACCCACTTTTAAGACAGTTCCTCAGAGGAGCTAAGAATATAAGACCTCCAAGGAAACAACCAATACCTGCCTGGGATCTTAACTTCATTCTAGAAAAATTAACATTACCTCCCTTTGAACCAGCTGCCTCAACAGATTTGCAATATTTGTCCTGGAAAACAGCTTTCCTTCTGGCCATTGCCTCAGCTCGTAGGGTTTCGGAACTACAAGCCCTCATGGCTGTGCAGCCCTTTCTCATCTTCCATCAGGACAGGGTTTCCCTACGAACCAACCCATCATTCATGCCTAAGGTAGTATCCAGGGTAGCTTTAAATCAGGCCATACACTTACCTACCTTTTGCCCCAATCCTCAAAACAAAGGGGAAAGGCTGGTACATTCCTTAGACATCCATAGACAGCTATGTTACTATTTGGACAGAACAAAGCCTTTCAGGAAATCAGAACAGCTTTTTGTGTCCTATGCTGTAGGAGCTCAAGGGAAGCCAATTTCCAAACAGACAATTTCAAAATGGATAGGCCACTGCATACGGTTTTGTTACTCCTTTCATGGCAAACCTGTTCCTACAGGCATCAGTTCCCACTCCACAAGGGCCACAGCTACCTCTACAGCCTTCCTCAGAGGAGTCCCTACCAAAGATATTTTGGAGGCAGCCACTTGGAGTTCTGTGCATACCTTCACAAAACACTACCACCTGCCTTTATACTCCAAAACTAGAGCAGGCTTTGCCACTGCTGTGTTGCAGGGCATTCTGGCTGCTCCCAGTTCCACCTAGTGCCTACCACCCTGTGCGTAGCTTTGGGATTCTACCCATCTGTGATTACTGCAGCTGTATGCACGATGAACATAGTACAGTTTTGTACCTACCATAAATGTAGATGTTCGAGTGCTAATACAGCTGCAGTACAGGTTTCCCTCCCTCCTTCCCCTCTTGGTAAACGCCTAATGGTTAACACCTCCTCATACAACCTGATTGGGTTATCCTTCTATGGTGTATTTGCTTGCAACTACTGATTTTTGATTATATTGCATTGCTTGATTATATATATAATTTATGTATTGCCTTCCTTCTGGGGGCACCTGACATCTGGGGCAAGAAAGACTGAAGAAAATGGCGTCGGCTGTGTCTTATATACTCCTGTCGCACTGACGTCAGGAAAGAAAGCGACAACAACCGACGCCGGACCTAGACTTTGGAATTCAGCCGACCGAGGACCCGCCTGACGGGAGAAAACCCATCTGTGATTACTGCAGCTGTATTAGCACTCGAACATCTACATTTATGGTAGGTACAAAACTGTACTTTCCCTTTAATAGGTCTAATTCTAGATCTAATAATGTTATTAAGTATAATTTCCTTTGTGTCTAGAATAAAGTTACATTGTCTACATGAACCACATTTTTTTCTGTTTTGGTCCCTACCATTTCCTTTTTCTCCATAGGATTTACTTCCTTTTTCCAATAATCTTTTGATGTTACTTCCCATTTTAAATACCATTGCTGGTTGATCTCCTATTATATTTCTTAGTAATTCATCACTAGATATTAAATACCAGTACTGTCTAATGATTTGTGTAACCTCATCAACTCTAGGACTATACAACACAAGTAATGCTTTTCCTTTGTCCCCATTTGTGTTGTTCTTTCCTAATGTTTTTCCATTTCTCCCATTACCATAATTGGTTTGATTTCCTAAGCCTAACAAGGGTTTGTATTCATTACCCCATAATCCTAATACATATGTATCAGTATCTTTTAATAATTTTTCAGGATAATCTCTCTCTTGAAACATAGTGTGAATATATTTTATTTCATCTAATAATGTTTGGTATTCAGATGTCATTCTCATAGCTCTTATACATTGACCCTTGTAAATATTTTGCTTCATCTTATTGGGATGACAACTTCCATATGCCAAGTAATCATTAGAAAAGGTATCCTTCCTATAAATTTTAGATTGTAATGTTCCTTTGTGTAAATATACTAAGGTATCTAAATATGCCATATCACTTTTGTTGAATGCATATGTAAATTTCAAAAATTCACTACTAGTGTTAAGATACTGAATAAACTCCAGTAATTTCTCTTCACTGGAGTTCCAAATAATATATATATTGTCAAGGAAACGTACATAGTGAACTATATATTCAAAGAAGGTACCGGGAAATATATTGGTTTCTTCCCAATCTAGCATAACCAGGTTGGCATATATGGAAGCACAAGCTGCTCCCATAGCTACCCCCCTGGTTTGCCTGAAGTATTCCCCTTCATAGTATATAAAGTTGTAGTCTAAAATTAAATCTAGCATTTCAATGAACAGACTAACTTCTTCCCATTTAATACCTGCATGTTTTCTAATACTATTTCCAAAAGCTTCTAGACCTGGAGTTTGAGGGATACATGAAAATAAGTCTATAACATCTATTGTTACAAATTTGTATCCCTGATTCCATTTTTGAATTGGAAAATTCCTCAGAAATTCCCACGAATCTTTGACAAGATGAGGGATGTGTTGGTATATATGTTTTAATTTGACATCAATATATTTACCCAATGGGTAGATTTTGGACTGACTTCCTGAAATAATAGGTCTAAAAGGTGGATCTATAATATTTTTGTGCATTTTCGGAATACCTACCATGGTTGCCAGTCTAGGATTCTTAACCTTCAAATATCTATAAGTATCTTTATCAATTCTACCATCAATTAAAAATTCCTCTATGTAACTATCAATTCTCTGATAGGCAATGTTGATTTCGTTCAATGATATAGATTCATAGTTGTCTGAACCATATAAGAGATTGTGTACCTTGTTAATGTATTCTAAATTATCAAATAATACTATTCCTCCTCCTTTGTCTGGTTTCATTATCCTTAGATTATCATTGTACTGCAAATTTTTGAGTAAGTCCAATTCCTCATTAGTCAAATTAACTTGTGGATGTCTCTGTTCTTTATACAACTTGTAAATTTCTCTAGACACTATTTTTTCATATATCTCTATGGTCGGATGACTCACTGGTATGAAAGTACTTGGAGTTTTAAGTGTAGTACTACATTTTGGTTCAATAACTTTAGCTAACTTGTTGTCCCTACTGTTGAACATAATATCTAGGTTCATCTTCCTAGTAAATTTCTTTATTTCTACCAAACAATCTAATAAGTTAAATTTAGGGGTTGGGATGAATTTCATTCCTTTAGATAAAAGTGCAAAGTGCTCATAATTGATCTTGATATTAGCATAGTTTTGTATATGAAAACCATTATAAGTATGTGTTATTCCAGTAACAGTGATGTCTGTCCTTTCTTGTATGGAGTTACTAATTCTCCTATTCCTCTCCTCTACCTTCTTGTGTTTTCCCAATACCCTCGTCTGTGTCTGTAACTCTGATAGTCCCTTTCTTGATTCTGATAAGGTGCTCCTTGCTGGATCTGATCTCTTGGAAAATGGGAATTGTTACTTCTACGTGGGCTATAATTTTCATGATTGTATACATTGTTTTTGTTGCCCTCTGTTTCACAATTTCTTTCATTCTTCCTACCCCATATGTATGCTTTCCCCTGGGGGAAAGTTTGTAATGTTCCATATCTCTATTAATTTTTTCCATTTATTTTCACTTAATGTGTTTAAAAATTGTTCTGCTAAGTGAAATTGCTTGTTGTACATCCTTTCCCACTCTGTAAATAATAAATCAGTAGTGATTTTCATATTTAGGTCTTCAATTTCCTGAATAAGTCTACCTAATTTTTCATCATTAAACTTCATAATTAATCGCATAAATTTCATCCCACATTCATCAAACAACTGGTTGAATTTATTAATAACTTGGTCATTCAAATACAAACCCATGGGTTGCTTGAAAAATCTTAACCCTTTCAGTACAATTTTCATAGAAATACATTTATGTAAATAGGCATTATCTAACTTTAAACTGTTTATATTTTTCAATTTTTTCCCCATTAAGAACATCATGTCCTTCAATGTCCCCATGGTTTCATTGGTGTAAGGACGATGGTGATGCCCCATATCTTGTCTGTCCATGTTGCAATTCATTTCCATAAACCTGTTGAATTGATTATAATTATTACCATTATTTAGTCCAACATTAGTAGAACATCTTTGTGATTTAGTGGTAGGTACAGTACCTTTGTTGGCATACTCCTGTTGTCCTCCTACATGGGAGTATGTCTTGGTAGGAATAGTTCTCTTAGGCTTAGTGCCCACTCGTTGAGCTTCTTCTTTTACTTCATAAATGGAAAAATCAAAGGTAAAATTGGAACCATTGTGATTGCTACTGTGTACAGGTTCCGTGTTGTTAAAATTATACTCCAAATCAATTGGACGTTCTTTGTCCATATTACCTTGCCCATTTGGGATAGGAAAGTTGTCTAACAATGAATCAGTACTGGTATTCATTAGGTGTGTTTTCTGAATAGTCTTGAAAGACTGGTTGGTAAAAAACATCGGACGCTCTTCTCCCTGCTTATCAGTCACTGAATAATGCTGATCTTGTGCCTCCATATTGGTCAAATGGCATGCTGATTCTTTGTCACTGTTTTTAACAGTGTTTTCTATATTAGTCTGCATTAATTCCATAATTTTGGCCATGTCTCCCTTTAATTTAATCAATTCCTCTTTTAGTAACTGAAAATCTTTCATAGGTGTATCTTCTTTTACGGGTGTATTGTCACCGGTGTTCTCCATGGAAAAAATACAACTTGATAATATTCTCCAACAAATAACAATAAAACAATATTACCATAGAGATCCAATAAGTGCTCGAACACCCTTAGTAGTGTCTCTTCGAGTTTCGTTGTATGGCCAAACTTTTAGTAACAAAATTTCCCTTTGCGCTAAACAGTATAACCACTTGTAGCAGCAAAAGGCTCTGCGACTGTAAACTGTGTAAATCTTGTAATTCCTTTAAACAGCATGCCAGTCCAAGATATGTTGAAAATAGTTTATTGACACATAGCGTATATAAAATAGTACGTTGAAATACAAATCCCAATCACGTTTCTTGCACACTCGCTCACTGGATATACATAAATCCAAAATGCGTTAATGTGTTGTTACACAAAATGCGAAACAAGATCTATACATAACCTCGTTGGTGTGCAGAGTACGATACTGAATCCGTACACTGAATAAACTGTCACGAACAACTGAACAAATACGGGTTTAGCACTTTCACCCAAAACTTATGGGCTTCTTCAGAACACCGTTATTCAAGACAAACTAACATTTAAAACCTTGTTAGGCTTAGGAAATCAAACCAATTATGGTAATGGGAGAAATGGAAAAACATTAGGAAAGAACAACACAAATGGGGACAAAGGAAAAGCATTACTTGTGTTGTATAGTCCTAGAGTTGATGAGGTTACACAAATCATTAGACAGTACTGGTATTTAATATCTAGTGATGAATTACTAAGAAATATAATAGGAGATCAACCAGCAATGGTATTTAAAATGGGAAGTAACATCAAAAGATTATTGGAAAAAGGAAGTAAATCCTATGGACAAAAAGGAAATAGTAGGGACCAAAACACAAAAAAAAGTGGTTCATGTAGACAATGTAACTTTATTCTAGACACAAAGGAAATTATACTTAATAACATTACTAGATCTAGAATTAGACCTATTAAAGGGAACTGCAATTCCAAAATGGTCGTTTATGTTGCTGTTTGTCAAGAGTGTTTTTGTTATTATGTGGGGAAAACGGAAAGATGTTTAAAAAAAACGTATTTATGAGCATATGTACAATATTAGAAAGAAATATCAGAAAAGTGCATTATATAAGCATATAGCACTTGCAGGTCCCAAACATCATTTTAAGTTTGCCCTATTAGATCAAGTTTGTTATGATCCTAGGGGTAGGGAATAAAAAATACCTAAATTATAGAGAAGCATGGTGGCAAATTTACACAGATGCAAGTACCCCCCCAGGACTCAATGATAGTATTTCATTGAAAGCTATTCTGGAGGTTAATAAGTAAATTTATAAGCCACAGTTTATTAGTTACCACATCCAGTTTTACATTGAGCTGTTACTTAGAAAAGGAATGTGGTCAACATCATAGGTTCATAGGTTCATAGGTTCATACTAGGCTATCTGCCCAAGGGCATTTATAAGGGCATTAATAAGCCTAGCCCATAGTTATGTGTTTAGTTTGAATAAAAACTATGCCTATCATTTTGCTGTGCCTCTGTCAAGCAGTGACACTGAAGTAATCCCTGGGGTATATCTGCAATCTCCCATCCATTGGTCAAGATTCCTCTTGAACAAGACCAGAGAGGTGCTCTGCCTCACATGTACGGGATTTTGTTCCACAGCATAGGAGTCTCTGGGTGATGAATCTGTCCCTCCAGCACCTATTTATAACTGGTTCTGAGGGATCTAGATTTTTGAGGTGAAGCATATTCATCAAATCTGGGTTTGACATGGCCTTATATGTCAGGCACAGGTCACCTCTGAGCAAGCGGTATGAGACTGAATAGAGCTGGAGTTCTTTCAGTCGGGCAGCATAAGACATATTTTTGAGACCCTTTATCCTTTTGGTGAGGAACTTTTGGGGCCTTTCAAGCTGCAGCAGGTGTCTGGTCAGATACATTCATTGTACTCAATCATAGGTCTAATAAGTGATGAGTACAGGGGAGATGTGAATCCCTTCATGATCAGGTGGGTGATATAGAAGGTTTTCCTAACTACTTTAGCAACATGAGTGTCAAACGAAAGGCTACTGTCAACCTGGGTCCCCAGATCTCTTTTTCTGTGCTCAGTGGATTGCCACCTATATGGTAGCTAGGGGTAGCCTTGTTTTTCCCAAAGGGTATGACTATGCATTTTTGCGCTTAACTTCAGGCCATGGCTCTGGCACCAGTTATCCATTTCTGTGAGGCCCTTCTGGAGGATATCTGTGTCAGATGTGTTTGCAGTCATCTGCAAACTTTGTCAGCCATAACCCTCCTGTGTTTGCTTGTACTTCAGAAAAGTAGATGCCGAACAAGAGTGGACCCAGGACTGAGCCCTGTGGGACACCGGCTTTGAGTCTGACATGGCTCCAGCAACTCTGACCCTGTGGGTTCTGTCACTTAGCCAGTTTGCAACCCATCTTGTGATGTATGGGTTTACATTCAAGCTGATGAGTTTTATGATACCTGAGTGGGCCTTTGCCAGGTCGAGGTAGGCTGTATGGACTGCCTTTCCTCATCAATGGCCTTGGTGACTGTCTCAAAAAGTCAACCAAGTTTAAGAGGCAGGATCTGCCTTTGACAAAGCCAAACTGAGTTGGATCCAAAGTCTGCAAGTTCCCTATGTCTTTATTTATGAGTGCCATTATGATCCTCTCCATGGCTTTGCAGATAAGAGGTGAGGCTAAGATTAAACAGCTGTCTTTAATTCTCATTGAGTTCATGAGGGGACACCATCCGTCCCATGGATGCTGTGTTTTAGATGTTTGGGGCAATCCTGGAATAGAATAATCTCTCCCTTTGGGGGGGGGGAGAAGTTTGCACTGAACCTGTCAGCCAGTATGTTGGCAATGTGTGTAGGTTCAGTAATTTTCACATCATTTTGAACTAATTCTGAGCATATCTAGTTTCTTTCTTCAGGTTTCTAACATAGTAAAAAAAGAGAAGGGATTTCTTTCTTTTAGAGTCCATGATTTTTTCTCTCAAAATTTGCCTTGGATGATTTTATGAGAGCTCTTAGTTTTGTTGTAGAGCTTGTTTATGGCTGGGGTCCACCAGACTGGGTACAGAGAGTCTTAGTTTTGTTTGGGATTGCCTGATCCATGCAGTCCTGTAGGTGCTGGTAGAAGGCATTTGTAAGTGATTCAGCGGTTTGAGTAATGTTTACCACTGGCTCAGGGGCCTTAAAGGAGACCACACTAGTTTTCTTTTGAGAAGTTTTACTGTGGTCTTTAGATTAGTTTATGATCTGATCTCACCAGTGTATGTTTTCTCCTCTTGTGGGGATGGTGACTAGTTGTTCCATGGCATTTGAGTTTATGAACTCCAGGAATCTTTGGGTTAGAGTGTTGGGCTTGAGTAGTGTTCCCAGTCTATATTAGGGTAGTTAAAGTCACCTAGTATGATGGTGTTTGGAGATACATTTATCCCTCCAATGTTTTCAGGAAGGCCATGTGAGGTTCCTGAGTTTGAGAGGGTGGCCTGTAACATGCTACAAATTGCAGAGCAGTCTTGCCTATGGTTAATTGCACCTGGATTGAATATGGACACCCCTCCTTTCTTGGTGTTGTCCGATTTTGGGGCCGGACGCATGATATGAGGTGAAACCTGTTAGTGCTGGGTGCTCTCAGGAGCCTTGAACCAGGTTTCTGTCACAGCACAGACATCGATGTTCTCCATATTGAATCTTGAGATTGAGACTTCTGGCATTGAGCAGCATTACCCTTAGTTTTTCCTTTTGGTGTTCTAGGGTGGTAGGTTTAGAATTTGAGCCTTGCCTAAAAAGGCACTATGGGGGCCAATATCCGAAGCCCAGGGTGACAGGTGCGTCCAGCATGTCATCCCAGGTAGACAGACATTGGATCCCCTTTGAATGACACCAGAATTTAAGCCAATTATTAAAGCTGATCATCTTATCACTGTATTGTGGCATCATTCTAGGTGAAGGTAGGATACTGCTCAAGGTCAGGGTCATACCTGCCTGGGCTACATAATCGACACCAGCGTGGACAATGACTGAGTTACCTGCTGTTGAGAGACCTGAGTGCTGACAGGCAGCTTACTGTGACCTTCTCTTTACTCAGTCGTGTGTCTGACTATGGAATCACCAATGACAAGTGTGTCTGGCATTTTGTTTGGCCTTAAGGGCTGTGACTGTTTGACACTCTGACTGTGTGGTCTATGTGTTGCATGTGTTGGGTCGTGTGGTGGTAGTTGTTTGGGTGTCTGCTTTGGTGGCCTCTGCTGTTTTGGTAAATTTTTGATCAGAGCCCCAGTATGTCTTGTGTGAGTATGTGTATGATTTGAAGTTGTGATGGTACCATGTGTGACTGGGTATGTATTGTGTGTGGTTACCTTCTCCTCCTGTCTGGTCTTGCCAGTCCTATGTTGAGAGAGCTCAGCCTCCAGTTTGGCCGTATAGTTGCATCTCTCGCATGTATTTGTGTTTTGTGGGAGAAGGAGAGGATTGTCTGTGTACATGAGGCAGTTGTAACATTGCCTCAATATTCCCAGGTTCACCAGTTGAGCTGGAGAGGACACTAGCAACTGATCACATACTAGAAGTAGTAGATAAAGAGACTTTCAAAGGACTAAGTGGGTTTTAGGCTGGTGGGGTACTATCTATAATAAGAGTGCTTTATCAAGGTGCAAGTACTGTAGGAGTAAGTGCTAGGCTTTACAGATAGAGAATAGTCTACTTGGGAATCAAGTAGAGATGAACTTTTCAGTTATAGGATATGCTGGTTAGATCAGCAGTACAGCTCGAGGAAGGTAGTTTTAAGGGAAAATTGGAAGAGTGGAATTTAGATGGCCCAAATAGTTTAACCTTGTTTAACCGCTGCTCTTGTGTGCAACAGCTGAAGGGAGCTAGGAATTGGCCCAAAACGACCAATGGACTACTAGTTTCTGGCTGAAACTTTACCAAATCAGACAAAACAGTGCTTCCCACTCCCACTGGTAAGCAAAGAAACTTCCCTCCTTCCTAATAAGGCAATGGATCAGTAACAGGAACTAAAAACAAAGCCCAGGGATCAGCAACTCTGAAACTGGACTACTCTAGTTCAGTAAGGCGGGAAAACAAGAGATTTATTTTGTTTTATTACAGAGACAGTAATTGCTGTAAATCGGCTAGCGCACTTTAGTGTGTAGCCTACAGAAACAATTTGCAACAATTAGTAACTTAAAGTGCAATAAACAGTGTAAAATGCAGAAATCACTTAAAGTAGCAATAAAAAATGCAGTTGCTAGCTTAAATAACAGTGGGAAAGCCACAAAAAATACTTATATCTGGTAGAAAGTCACTCTTTTAGCTCTCTGCTGCTTGGATCACCCTGCAGGCCACCACGAGGATCTGTGCTGAGTTGGTACAAGCTGGTGTTTTATAGCAGGGGCTGAAAGAAAACAACCAATGGACTACTAGTTTCTGGCTGAAACTTCACCAAATCGGATAGAAAGGCTGCTCAGTGCTTCCCACTCCCACTGGTAAGCAAAGAAACTTCCCTCCTCCCTAATAAGGCAATGAATCAGTAACAGGAACTAAAAACAAAGCCCAGGGATCAGCAACTCTGAAACTGGACTACTCTAGTTCAGTAAGGCAGGAAAACAAGAGATTTTTTTTGTTTTATTACAGAGACAAGGAAAAAACAGACAGTAAATGCTATAATGCTGTAATCGGCTAGCCTTTAGTGTGTAGCCTACAGAAACAATTTGCAACAATTAGTAACTTAAAGTGCAATAAACAGTGTAAAATGCAGAAATCACTTAAAGTAGCAGTAAACAGGCTAAATGCAGTCGCTAGCTTAAATAACAGTGGGAAAGCCACAAAAATACTTATATCTGGTAGAAAGTCACTCTTTTAGCTCTCTGCTGCTTGGATCACTCTGCAGGCCACCACGAGGATCTGTGCTGAGTTGGTACAAGCTGGAAAGTTTTATAGCAGGGGCTGAAAACCAATGGACTACTAGTTTCTGGCTGAAACTTCACCAAATCGGACAGAAGGCTGCTCAGTGCTTCCCACTCCCACTGGTAAGCAAAGAAACTTCCTCCTCCCTAATAAGGCAATGGATCAGTAACAGGAACTAAAAACAAAGCCCAGGGATCAGCAACTCTGAAACTGGACTACTCTAGTTCAGTAGGAAAACAAGAGATTTTTTGTTTTATTACAGAGACAAGGAAAAAAAAACAGACAGTAAATGCTATAAACTTTAGTGTGTAGCCTACAGAAACAATTTGCAACAATTAGTAACTTAAAGTGCAATAAAAGTGTAAAATGCAGAAATCACTTAAAGTAGCAGTAAAACAATAACAGTGGAAAGCCACAAAAATACTTATATCTGGTAGAAAGTCACTCTTTTAGCTCTCTGCTGCTTGGATCACTCTGCAGGCCACCACGAGGATCTGTGCTGAGTTGGTACAAGCTGGAAACAGCGTGTTTAAGCGTGTTTTATAGCAGGGGCTGAAAGGAGACCAATGGACTACTAGTTTCGGCTGAAACTTCACCAAATCGGACAGAACTCAGTGCTTCCCACTCCCACTGGTAAGCAAAGAAACTTCCCTCCTCCCTAATAAGGCAATGGATCAGTGACAGGAACTAAAAACAAAGCCCAGGGATCAGCAACTCTGAAACTGGACTACTCTAGTTCAGTAAAACAAGAGATTTTTTTGTTTTATTACAGAGACAAGGAAAAAAAACAGACAGTAAATGCTATAAATACAGGAATTGCACAACATTTGTAGGGTTTTGGGGATTGTACTTCCATTTCAGTATTCTTATCTTAGTATTATGATTTTATTTATACATTATTAATTACTGTCATTTGTATTCTAATTATAATCAATTTGTAGTCGAAATATAGTTTATATCATCTATTTGAATTGATTGTTTTTGGAACTCATTATTAAAAATACACATTAATTATAGAATGTTTTTTTTTTAAATTAGGTATAGTTAGTTTAGTAAAAGGATATTAGTTGAACAACCAACTAATCAATTATTTACAAACATCAGGACCTATCAGTCACAGATCTCAAATATATTTCATACTGTAATGTCGTACAATGAGTTGTATTTAATTTTATAAAGTTATAAAAATTATTTTATTAGCATATAACAACCAAGCATTAATTATTGTTTTTAATTATTTAACTGGTTAGTATGATATGCAATGTGTAATTTTTATTACAATTTTTGTTTTAATTTTTATTGTGAAGTTACTTTGGAATTAACTTTTTAGAACAAGGGATCAAGTCAGACATATTAACATTATATTATAGTCATGTATAGAGCACTGTCACTTTAAATATTTAAACAGATGGAGCCTGTTTTGGCGCCAAAAAGGTTTTAAATGTTAGTTTGTCTTGAATAACGGTGTTCTGAAGAAGCCCATAAGTTTTGGGTGAAAGCGCTAAACCCGTATTTGTTCAGTTGTTCGTGACAGTTTATTCAGTGTACGGATTCAGTATCGTATTCTGCACACCAATGAGGTTATGTATAGATCTTGTTTCGCATTTTGTGCAACAACACATTAACGCATTTTGGATTTATGTATATCCAGTGAGCGAGTGTGCAAGAAACGTGATTGGGATTTGTATTTCAACGTACTATTTTATATACGCTATGTGTCAATAAACTATTTTCAACATATCTTGGACTGGCATGCTGTTTAAAGGAATTACAAGATTTACACAGTTTACAGTCGCAGTGCCTTTTGCTGCTACAAGTGGTTATACTGTTTAGCGCAAAGGGAAATTTTGTTACTAAAAGTTTGGCCATACAACAAAACTCGAAGAGACACTACTAAGGGTGTTTGAGCACTTATTGGATCTCTATGGTAAAAAATTTAACTATATTATGTCGTCGGATACTCCAACTCCAGTTTTGTCTAAAAAACGCAAAGATAAGGACCGACACACGAGGTCCGCGGCCTCTGACGACACCACGCCAAAGCCGACTACAGGTGGTCCGGTTCTCAGCGAGGCGCCTACGCAGCCCCTGCCTACCGACGACACTTCATTGGCGGTGTCTTCTGTGCCTGAGGTCGCAGGCTCCTCGGCCCACACCCCGATTACAGATACCGAAGCCACAATTGGTGGTGAATCTCAAAATGTAGACAGGTCTGCCTCCTCTCAAGGTGTCTTCAGACCTTCCTCTTCTTTTTCCATCAAGGCTTTCACTAAGTCTAAAGCAGCCATGCATTCTAAGAGACAAGCTACACAGGGCCCTTCTCCAGGCCCCATGCCTAAAAAACAAATGCTTAAAATGGCTGAGGATTTAATTACTCTTATCAGGGGTTCTCAAACCTCCCCCAGACAAAAGGCCCAGAGTGGTGGAAGAATCCCCCTCCTCTGACCAGGCCTCCATTACTTCAGAGCACTCTGATGAACAGGAACATTCTTACTCCCCTTTTGAAGATTCTGATGCAGAGGAGGCCATTCCCTCAGTCTCTCCCCCAGAGGATTACTCATTTGGGCAAACCGTGCATACCTTAAGGGAACACTTCCACTGGGAAGGCCAAGAGTACTCAGATTCCAAGAAAAGGCTTAGGGATTTTCTCTTGCTACCTCAGCACAGGCCTCTGGCTATACCTCCTGTCTTAGACATACTAGATGATGTGTACTCGGAGGCCTGCCTTAACCCGGAGTCTTTACCTCCAGCCCCAGTCAAACCTGACAGGTACTACCGGGTTCCTGACTCACACCAATTTTTATACAAAAGCCATGCGACTGACCCAGAAACTATCTCACAGGGCCCCAAGGGAATTAAGGCCTCCACTGCTAAAAATCCATTACCTTCCAAGAGAGATTCCAGATCTTTAGAAAGGTGGGGGAAAAAAGGTATACACCTCGGCCACCTTAACCATGAGGGCATTAAACTGCCAGTTCCATATGTTAAAGTACCAACAGTTTCTGTTATCACAGTTGAGAAGCAAAATGTCACAACCTGAACAACCAGACTTGAAGGAGTTGCAGGATTTGATGCATAGTGCAGAACAAGTGGGTAAACATACCTCGCAATGTGGTTTTGATGCTCTAGAGGCCTCATGTAGAGCTGCTGTTACAGGATCAATCATACGTAGACATGCCTGGCTCAGGGAGCAAACCTTACCAGATCATGTCAAAGCTAAATTACTAGATGCCCCTCTACAAAAGGATGTATTATTTGGTGTTAAAGCTGAGGAGGTATTAAAGAAAATGGAGGAAAAGGCTAAATCAATGCAAACAGTGAAAGATTTTCTACAGGTACAACCTCCACGTTTCAGTAGAAATTGGACTTCCAAAAATTGGTCCTTTCCAGCCACGGACAGACCCCAAAGAGGTAGATACAGGCGCCCGAGGGGCAGAGGGCAATCTCAAGGATCGTTTAGAGGCAGACAATGGCAAGCTCCTACACAAAGAGGTGGTGAGGATAGTTCGCAGCCATTCAGAAAGCAAGCCCAATGACTTTCCCCTTTGCATGCCAAGCAAGGCTCAAATGGCAGCACCCTTAGGCGGAAAACTGGCATTATTTTCAAAAAATTGGCATATTGTCACAAAAGACAAAAATGGATCCTGGACATTATAAACAGAGGCTACAGATTCTATTTTCACACTCTTCCAAAAATGAGAGGCATGCCAAACCTGCCACACAGTCAAAGGGCAGAGGCACAAAGACAAATTTCAGATCTCATAGACATGAAAGCTATTCAAGAGGTACTTACTCAAGAACAAGGTCAAGGTTTTTATTCCAGACTATTCCTGGTACCAAGAAAGGGAAAAGATTGGAGACCTATTTTGGACCTATCCACCCTAAACACATTTTTACTCGTACCAAAATTCAAGATGCTCACATTACAGCAGCTTCTTCCCATGCTGGGCAAGGAGTCTTGGCTGGTAACATTGGACCTCAAGGAGGCATACCTGCATGTCCCAATCAGACAAAATTGCAGAAGATACCTCAGATTTCTTGCAGGTTCAACCCATTATCAATTTTCTGCATTGCCCTTTGGCTTATCTACTGCGCCCAGAGTATTCACGAAATGCCTGGCATCAGTAATTGCCTACTGCAGACTTCAAGGGATACAAATATACCCATATTTGGATGACTGCCTGATCCAAGCAGAGAGCAAGCACATACTTCTGAAACATCTGGCTTTTGTAATAATGTTGTTGAATTATCTGGGATACACAGTCAACAAAAAGAAATCAAGGCTAATACCCTCTCAGAAAATAATTTTCCTGGGTGCCAACTTGGACACAAACACCCAGATGGCCTACCTCATGCCAGAGAAGCAGGGGCAACTAACTCAATACTTCAGAAAACTAGCAAATTTCACCAGGCTGACTGCAAGGAAAATCCTGCAGGCTCTGGGATTCATGGCATCTTGCATCCTACTAATCCCATGTGCAAAGCTGCATATGAGGAAACTTCAACGGTACCTGAAAAACCTATGGTCTCAACACAGCCACAGTTTGTAAACAATAATACCACTAATTCCATGTCTTCAAAAGGAATTTCTGTGGTGGGCTCAAGCATGCCAAACAAACACAGGTCTCCCATTCTGCAAGCCTCAAGCAAATCAAGTCATCACAACAGACGCCTCGGACTACGCCTGGGGGGCACACATGACAGATCGGTGCGTTCAGGGCAAATTGTCCCAAAAAGAAAAGCACCTTCACATCAATCAAAAGGAAATGCTAGCAGTAATAAATGCTATTATAGCTTTCAAAGACCTTCTGCATCCAGGTCAACTAGTGATAAGGACAGACAACACCACAGTAATGTGGTACATAAACAAACAGGGAGGAACCCATTCATACCCCCTATGCAGGCTGGCCATGTCACTTTGGAACATGGCTCTGGAATTACAAATCGAACTTCAAGCACAGTACTTGCCAGGCAAGGAAAACACGCCAGCAGACAACCTAAGCAGAAATATGACAGATCCACACAAATGGAAGTTGCATCCTCGTTTTTACAGAGATAATTCAAGCATGGGGAAGGCCAAACATAGATCTCTTTGCCTCCCACAAAAATCACCAATTGACAAAATTCTGCTCACGGACTTTTCATCCACAGGCCTGGAGAGTGGACGCTCTCTCTTTCAGTTGGACAACAATGACAGTTTATGCCTTTACACTTCTTCTTCTGCTGCCCAAAGTTCTATTAAAAACCAGAGCAGACAGACCAAAGATGATTCTCATTGCTCCAGACTGGCCAAGACAGCACTGGTACCCACTCCTGAGGAGCCTGACGAATTCCCCTCCATGGACCCTACCTCTAATGCCTCTTCTTCTGACTCAGCACAGCTTCAAAACTCTTCACAGTCAGCTGAAAGCACTCAATCTGGCCGCATGGAAGATTCCTTAACATCACAACAGACCCTACTCTCCAAGGAGGTGCAGGATGTCATTTTGGAGGCCAGAAGGCCGTCTACTAGAAAAGCTTACTCTGCAAAATGGAAACGGTTTTGTGCCTGGAATGAGAAAAAGGGCCAGAATCCTGGAAAACTGAATTTACCTCAAATATTACAGTATCTAGCTGAGCTGCTAAGCAGTGGACTTTCATTCTCCTCCATCAAAATCCATGCCTCAGCCATTTCTGCAGAATACAACACTGATCCACCTTTATTCTCTCACCCCCTCTTAAGACAGTTCCTCAGAGGGGCTAAGAATATAAAACCCCCAAGGAAACAACCAATACCTGCTTGGGACCTCAATTTCATTCTAGAAAAGCTGACCTTGCCTCCTTTTGAGCCAGCTGCCTCAACAGATTTGCAATATTTGTCCTGGAAAACAACTTTCCTTCTGGCTATCACCTCAGCTCATAGGGTATTGGAACTACAAGACCTCATGGCTGTGCAGCCTTTTATCATACTCCATCAGGACAGAGTTTCCTTACGAACCAACCCGTCCTTTATGCCAAAGGTGGTATCCAGGGTAGCTTTGAATCAGGCTATCCACTTACCTACCTTTTACCCTAATCCTTAAAACAAAGGAGAGAGACTACTACATTCCTTGGACATCCACAGACAGCTGCGTTATTATTTGGACAGAACAAAGCCTTTCAGAAAATCAGAACAGCTCTTTGTGTCCTATGCTATAGGAGCTCAAGGGAAGCCAATTTCCAAACAGACAAATCTCAAAATGGATAGCCCACTGCATACACTTTTGTTACTCTTTTCATGGTAAAACTGTACCTGCAGGCATCAAATCTCACTCCACAAGGACCACAGCTACCTCTGCAGCTTTCCTCAGAGGAGTTGCTACCAAAGATATTTTGGAAGCAGCCACTTGGAGTTCTGTGCATACCTTCTCCTCGCACTACCACCTACCATTATACTCCAAAACTAGAGCAGGCTTTGCCACTGCAATCTTGCAGGGCATCCTGGCTCCTCCTAGTTCCGCCTAGTGCCTACCACCCCTTTCTTAGCTTTAGGATTCTACCCATCTGTTATGACTGCAGCTGTATGCACGATGAACATAGTACAGTTTTGTACCTACCATAAATGTAGATGTTCGAGTGCTAATACAACTGCAGTCCAGGTTTCCCTCCCTCCTTCCCCTCTTGGGACAGGCCTATTGGCTAACACCTCCTCATACAACCTGATTGGGGTATTCATTTATGGTGTATTTGCTTGCAACTACTGTATTTTGATTATATTGCATTGCTTTATTACACAAATTTATGTATTGCCTTCCCTCTGGGGGCACCTGACATCTGGGGCAAGAAAAACTGAAGAAAATGGCGTCGGCTGGTTCTTTTATACCCCTGTCACACTGACGTCAGGGAAGAAGTGACGACAACCGATGCCAGACCTAGACTTTGGAATTCGGCCGACCGAGGACCCGCCTGACGGCAGGAGAACCCATCTGTTATGACTGCAGCTGTATTAGCACTCGAACATCTACATTTATGGTAGGTACAAAACTGTACTATACTGGACCCAGCTCCAGACCTGTTATCCCACCTGGAGAGAATGGTCCATACAAGTCTTCTGCGACTCAAGCCCATTGCATGGTTTCTCCAGTTTACATGATTGCCAGGCATTCCTTCCTCATTTCACCAGTCTGACTCATCATTCTGGCCCACCACAAGCCTTCAACTAGAAAATTGTACCATAACAAATGGATAAAATTTGCTAAATGGTCCCTTGACTGTAATATTGACCCATATGCAGCACCTGTAGACAAAGTTTTAGACTTTTTTAGCCTTACTCTGTCAGTCTGGCTTATCAGCTTCTACCATTCGGGTACATCTTGCTGCAATATCCAACTTCCATATTGGTTTCAACGGTTTGTCACTTATGTCTCATAAACTTTGTAAAGCCTTTTTTGAAAGGAACCTTGATGCTCAGACCTCCATTTAAAGAATCCTCTGCTCCATGGGATTTGTATATGGTACTGCAGTCTCATTTCTCCTTCCTTTGAACCTTCAGCAACTTGTGACTTAAAGTTGTCCTAGAAAACTTTATTTTTGATAGCTATCACTTCGGCCAGTAGAATATCAGAAATTCAAGCCTTGTCCTAAGAACCCCCGTCTGATATTTCGTAAGGACAGGGTCTCCCCCAGGACAACTCCTTCCTTTTTGCAAAAGGTTGTTTCAGTAAAATATCAATCAAACCTTGCATCTCCCAGTCTTTTTTCCAACAAGGGAAAATACTGTCTGCACTTATATAATGTACACAGGCAGTTACGTTTTTACCTTCACAGAACAAAGGACATCAGAAAATCTGATCAACTGTTCATTGCCTTTTCTACAATCTCTTTAGGTAATCCAGTAACTGTTACCTTGGAAAAATGGCTTAAGCAATGTATTACCTTTGTTTACAACAAAAAGGGACTTTATCTACCACGTCCTGTGAAAGCTCATTCAACAAGAGCTGTAGCAGCTTCTGCAGTTTTTCATGCCAGAGCTTCCCTAGATGATATTTGTGCAGCAGCTACATGGCATCTCCTCATACCTTTATTACTCATTACAAATTGGGCGAGGTCTCTAGGGGATGTGCATCATTCAGCTCGATAGTGCTCAGGAATATTCTGCCGTGAGACCTCCCAAGGTTCAGGTTGCTGGGGACTCTGTCCCACAGTCAAGGATTACGCGCAGATTGACAACATCAGATAAAGACGTTATGTCTTAACATAACGTTCCATCTGTATTGTCAGTCTTTACTAATCCTTGACATTCCCACCCTCCTTCCCTTGCACTAGAAGTCTTGGTGGACCGAATATTCCCAAACACTGGCTTCATGATACGGACACAGATATGGTCTCTTCTCTATTTCTTCTTGTCTGTCATTATTATAGGTAAACTCAGTCTGAGGTAATTTGGCGAGGAGCATCATAGGTAGAGCCTAGCTCGAGAGTTTTTGGAAGGCACAAGCTGGGATAACTGCTGAATTGGTTCTGAAGGCTCGAAACCGAGCCCATAGTCAAGGATTAGTGAAGACTGACAGCACAGATGGACCATTATGGTAAGACATAACTTTTTTTTTTATACTTCAAAGGGCAAATCCCTCTCTTATCAAACCATGAGCTCACTTCACTAGATCCATGTCTGTGTGTACTGTCATTTTCAAGTACTCCAGTGTAGATTATATCAGTGCTGTAGCAGCCTGGTCAACACTGCACACCTTTTTCAAACCGTACAAACTGGAAATCATATCAGCCTTCAGTTCCACCATACTCAAAGGTATCTTGCCATGATGCCACACAGGAAGCTGGGAAATCTGTCCCATCCAGTTGAAACAGATGGAGGGAACAACACACTATGTCACTGTATACTTATTACACTCGGTCTTTGTTGTCCCTCTCCATCCGTCCTGGCAACTCACCCTTCTTCCCTCTTCCAAACTGTCACAACTTCGTTTTCCTAAAATAACATAATAGACCTGTGCCTGAAACCTTGCTCCTAGCCATATCCTTTGCTCTCTTATTTTCTAATATTATATCCTGCCATCCCTCAAACTGAAGAGTGACCAGTGTCATAGCATCATGGGAGAGGGAGAGCTTGACCACCAGCAGAGCCCTGCAAAAGTTACCGGCTGAGATCCTTTATGAGGTAGGTAACCCAACCAGTCAAGATGGACAGAGAAGGGCACCAGTGATCTAGCAGCATACTGGCACATAACTTTCAATTTTCTCATGCACAGCTGAGTGTGGATGATAGATGCTTTCTTTTCCAAGTGGACTGTTATGTTACTTTTCAGCCTCAGATGCCATCTCCCTGGTCATAACATCCCAGGGAATGGTGAAATCCTTGGGGTACCTTGATCTTCCAGGACAAAACCTAGTAACTGCACACTAGAGATTACACAGAAGAATGTAGTTCATTAGTTCCTCACCAAAAGTATGGCTACAGAGCAGCAGCTGCTGTGTCTACAATATATTTCACAAACATTTCTGCAGAAGATATTTTAGAAGGTGACACTTGGTATGCTGTGCACCATTACATAAGTTCCCTTTTCAGATCCGCTCCATTCTTCAACACCTATCCCCTTCTATATTGTTCTTATGATCAGTGGTGCATGAAGTTTATTCAAAGTAGATTTTCTGCCACTTCAGTGTGATACACTGTTCTGCTTGTTCATTGCATCCCCAAACTGTGCATGTGCTACTAAGATTGATTATATGATTTTACTAAGTAACTGCACTGTTGAAACTTAAACATTTGTTTTTCATGTACTTGTCAAGTGTTCAAATGTTGTGTACTTATTCCACTGGCCTGAAAATGGTCCAGTTAGATGAGTTCTCTACATAAAAAAAAAAAAAAGCAAGCAAGCCAATAAATATGTATGTAAGTTATACATATGTACATAACTAATATAGTTAGTTAGTTAATTGAATGCATAGTCCAGAGGTAAGATGAGCTTTTGCTTTGCTGTGCTACGGTGAATCTTTTAACTGTACACCTCTTTTGGGTATGAGAGCATGGCTGAGGAATCTACTACACATTTTTATTTATTGTTTGGTGACCCTCCATGAAAAAAGATAATACAGTTGCTATTTCTGCTGTAACAGGAGATGTTAAGTTGTATATCTCGCCTTTGTTCTTGCTGGTTGGGATCGGAGCCGATCCTCTGCTTCGACTCGGCCATCTTCAATAACTCGAGAGCTGTTTACTGACTCGAGGCTACCCCTTGTCTCATGATGCCTAGCGATAGCTACCCAGATCTCGTTTGCCGCTTCAGCTGCGAGGTTTCGTTTTTCTGGCTTAGGCTTGTATAAAGTTTTTTTTATAACTTTCTTACTCTAGAATTCTATATTTTCAGTGTTTTATTGTTAACGGTTAATCTTGTTTTTTGTGATAGCTAGTGTTTAGTTGTAGTATCCCTTCTTTTTCTTGTAGAACTCGTTTAACTTAGAGAGTTCTCCCCCACCCCTCCCCCCCTACCTCTTCTTGTCAGGTTAGCCGTTTAGGTTAGAGGCTTTCCTTCTACCTTTCTTTCATAGGCTAGCTGTTTAAGTTAGAGGCTTTCCTATTTAAAAAAAAAAAAAAAAAAAAAAACCTTCAGCTATGTCTTGTAGTAGAGTGTGTTTTTTGTTTAGACTGTATTTTGCTTCTGGTAGCTGTTGTTGTATTTATTGATGTCCTTCAAGGATGCATCTGCAGTCATCACATATGGGTTGTCCTGCCTCAGGCAGCCCTTCGGTCGGCTGGATTCCAAAGTCTGGGTCTGACCTCGGCTGATGTCGCACTTTCCCCGACGTCAGAGCGTCTGGGGTATAAAAGCATCAGCCGATGCTATTTTCCTCTGTCTTTCTTGCCGCGTGGTGCCCGAAGCAGAAGCAGTTCGCAAGTGCCGGTCGGCCAGCTCCTGTGATTCAGCTACCGAAGACTTCGAAAAAGCTAAGTACCCCGTTGGGGACCTTTCTTGCCTCAGCCGATGTCAGATAAAGTTAATAATTGTTTAACTTGTGGGAAACAAATACCTCAGAAGGATTTCCACTCTTACTGCCTCCCCTGCCTAGGCCCAGACCACGACGTCTCGGCCTGTTCAGCCTGTGCTTCCTTCAACCGACGAACTCTTAGACGTCGGTCGGAGTTTGCAGAGGAATTCTTTGGGGCTAGTTTTGCTTACAAGATGCCGTCGGAGACTCGACTGCACTTTGTTAAGAAACGGAAGGACAAGGACCGACACGCGGCGCGGTTTCGCTGAAACCACGGTCAGGCCTACCGCGAGTGTCTCAGTCTCGGCTGAAACCGAGTCCTTGGTACTTCCGATTACGAAACGCACAACCGACTACCTCGGCGGAGGCCCGGCGAGTCGGTTATTGAATTACCTTCTGAAACTGGTGTCCAGGAACCTTCCGACACCATTCCTTTAGACAAGTCTACTCCTGCACGTGGTGCAGCCAGACCTCCTGCATCCATGTCCATTAAGGCTTTCTAGGGCTAAAGCTGCTAAACTTACTAAAGCTTTGCCTCCCAAGGTTACCTCTCAGAGACCTTCTACTGGCTCACAGATTCTTAGCTTAGCAGAGGATCTTATCTCCTTAATTAGAGGTTCTCAACCTCATCCGGACAGGGGCTCTCAACCACCTCCAGACAAAAGGCCCAGGGTTGAGCCCTCTGAGCCCCACTCCTCAGATGAGTCCACTGATGGCTCTACTCTGTCAGACCACCAGGAGGAGGCTTATTCGCCTACAAGGATTCTGATGCTGAAGAATCTATTCCTCGGCCTCCCTCCTGAAGAGTTTTCCTTTGGAGAGACATTACACTCTATGAGAGAACATTTTCAATGGCAGGGTCAGGAATTCTCTGATTCTAGAAAGAGATTAAGGACCTTTTTACATTTACCTCAGCATAGGCCTTTAGCTATACCTCCTGTTTTGAATGTTATTGATGATGTATACTCTGATGCTAGTACAGCCCCTGACTCTCTCCCTCCGGCTCCTGCCAAACCTGATAGGTACTACAGGGTCCCGGACTCACATCTACACCTGTACAAGGCCCACTCTGCTGATCCAGAAACTATTTCCCAGGGCCCAAAAGGGGTTGCAGCTGCCACTGCTAGAAATCCTCTACCCTCTGAAAGAGAGTCCAGAGCTTTAGAGAGATGGGGTAAGAAAGTGTATACTTCTGCAACTCTTTCCATGAGGGCATTAAATTGTCAATTTCATATGATACAGTACCAAGAGTATTTGTTAGATGAATTGCATAAGAAACTGTCTTCTTCTGAACCCCTTGATCGCAAATCCCTTCAGGATCTGGTACATAACTCCCAGCAGGTTAGTAACCATTTCTTGCAGTGTGGTTATGATGCATTGGAAGCTTCATGTAGGTCAGCTATGACAGGTGCAGTCATACGTAGGCATGCCTGGCTGAAGGAACAATCTCTGCCAGACCATGTTAAAGCTAAGCTTTTGGATGCTCCTATGGAAAAGCAAAAATTATTTGGTTCCACGGCTCAAGAGGTCTTAAAGAAATTTGAAGAAAAGGCAAAATCTGTGCAAACAGTCAAAGACTTTCTGCAAGTCCAACCACCGAGATTCAGCAGAAATTGGCCTACTAAGAATTGGTCCTTTCTCGACTCAGACAGATCTCAGAGAGGCAGGAAAAGGCGTGCCAGAGGTAGAGGGCAAGCTAGAGGCCCCTACAGAGGCCGTCAATGGCAGCCTCCCAACCAGAGAGGTAGTGCAGGAACTACAACTGCTACACCAGGACAGACTCAATGACTTTGTTTTGACTCCGCCGACCAGGGCTCAATTAGAAGCACCTTTGGGCGGAAAGCTTTCTTTATTTTCAAAAAATTGGCACAGCATTACAAGGGACACATGGACACTGCAAATAATAGACAAAGGATACAGGTTCCATTTCCACACATTGCCAAAAAGAAAAGGCATGCCAGACCTGCCACAAAAATCAGAGGGCAGAGGCTTTGAAACAAATTTCCAACTTAATACAAATGAAAGCTATAGAAAAGGTACCTCTTTCAGAACAAGGCCAAGGATTTTACTCCAGATTATTCCTTGTTCCAAGAAAAGAAAATCAATGGAGGCCTATTCTCGACTTGTCCGCACTGAATACTTACCTCATTGTGCCAAAATTCAAAATGCTGACTCTACAGCAACTCCTTTCCATGCTGGGCAAGGGGTCTTGGCTGGTGACTCTAGACCTCAAGGAGGCATACCTGCATGTCTCTATCAGACAAAGTTGCAGAAGACACCTCAGATTTCTTGCAGGGTCAGAGCATTATCAATTCTCAGCATTGCCCTTTGGCTTATCTACTGCGCCCAGAGTATTCACGAAATGCCTGGCATCAGTAATTGCACACTGCAGACTTCAGGGGATTCAAATTTACCCATATCTGGACGACTGCCTTATACAAGCGGACAGCAAGCAAACTTTGTTAAAGGACCTGGATTATGCCATCCACCTACTGCAGGCCTTGGGATATACAGTCAACATCCACAAATCAAGACTTGTTCCATCCCAAAGAATAACTTTTCTGGGTGCGGATCTAGACACAGCCACCCAAATGGCGTTTCTCACAGAAGAAAAACAAAAACAACTACCGGATTACTTCAAGAATCTGACAAGACAAACTCAGCTGACTGCAAGGAAAATCCTGCAGGCCCTGGGTTACATGGCATCTTGCATTCTTCTGATCCCACAAGCAAGGCTGCATATGAGAAAATTACAATGGTACCTAAGGAGTTTATGGACTCAGCACAGTCACAGCTTAGAAACTTTGATCCCACTCATTCCATGCCTCCAAAAGGAATTTCTGTGGTGGGCTCAAGCCTGCCAGTCGAACAGTGGGTTGCCCTTCAGCAAGCCAAGAGCCAACCAAACCATCACTACGGACGCTTCAGACCAAGGTTGGGGAGCACATATGGAGGGCAGATGTATCCAAGGGCTATGGTCACAAAGAGAGCTGCGCATGCACATAAACCAAAAGGAAATGCTGGCAGTGATACAAGCAATCGAGGCCTTCAAACATTTTCTTCATCAAGGCCACCTACTCACAAGGACAGACAACACCACAGTTATGTGGTACATAAACAAGCAAGGAGGCACCCATTCCTACCCTCTTTGCAGACTGGCAATGAATCTATGGGAACTTTTCTTGAAACTCAATATACAGCTGCAGTCCCAGTTCGTGCCAGGGAAAGACAATATACTGGCAGACAGCTTAAGCAGAAATATCATGGATGCACGAATGGATGCTGCACCCAGACATCTTCTTACTCATAACACAATCATGGGGAAGGCCGGAAATAGATCTGTTCGCCTCCCCCCACAATCATCAACTGAAGAAATTCTGCTCAAGGACATACCACCCACAAGCATGGAAAGTGGACGCTCTCTCTTTCAGCTGGAAAGCTCTAACAGTGTATGCTTTTCCACCTCTCCCATTAATGACAAAGGTCTTACTGAAGATCAGGACAGAGCAGCCCAGAGTGATTCTGATAGCTCCAAACTGGCCAAGACAGCACTGGTACCCACTGTTAAAGAGCATGTCACAGACTAAACCATGGCCTCTCCCCCTATGGCCACTTCTACTGACGCAGCACAATTTCAAGACTCTGCATTCCAACCTGAAAACCTTGCAGCTAACTGCCTGGAAAATACCATGACTCCTCCTCAGGATAAGCTATCCCAGAGAGTGAAGGATATTATTATGGACGCTCGACGGCCTTCCACAAGGAAGGCATATTCAGCAAAATGGAAAAGATTTCACACTTGGAACACAACAAAGTGCCTAGATGTGACAGTGATGAACATGGCACATATACTGGAATATTTGGCAGAATTGTTCCACAACGGCCTGTCTTACTCTTCCATTAAGATACATGCCTCAGCAATTTCAGCAGAATACAATGTTAATCCACCTGTCTTCTCTCATCCTCTCCTGAGACAGTTTCTAAGAGGAATCAAAAACATCAATCCTCCAAGGAAACCACCTCTACCTACTTGGGACCTTAACTTCGTGTTGGAAAAACTAACACTTCCTCCCTTTGAACCAGCAGCATCTGCAGATCTACAGTTTCTGTCTTGGAAAACTGCCTTCCTTTTGGCCATAACCTCAGCAAGAAGAGTATCTGAGTTACAAGCTCTAATGGCAGTACAGCCATTTCTTATCTTTCATCAGGACAGAGTTTCATTGAGAACCAATCCTACATTTATGCCAAAGGTGGTATCCAGGGTATCTTTGAACCAAGCTATTCACTTGCCTACATTCTTCCCACAACCACAAAATAAAGGGGAGAAACTTCTGCACACCCTGGACATACACAGACAGTTGCGCTACTACTTGGACAGAACTAAAAGTTACAGAAAGACTGACCAGCTCTTTGTAGTATATGCTGCTGGGGCACAAGGAAAAGCAATTTCCAAACAGACAATTTCAAAATGGATAGGAAATTGCATTCGTTTTTGTTACTCCTTTCATGGAAAAACTGTGCCAGCTGACATTAGACATCATTCCACGAGAGCCACAGCCACCACCACAGCCTTCCTAAGAGGGGTGGCTACCAAGGACATTTTAGAAGCTGCTACATGGAGCTCCGTGCATACATTTGCCAAGCATTACAATTTACCTTTATACTCCAGATCCAGAGCAGGCTTTGCTACGGCAGTCCTGCAGGGTATCTTAGCTACACCATCCTTTACTTAGTACCTCCACCCCCAGATTGGCTATGGTATTCTACCCATATGTGATGACTGCAGATGCATCCTTGAAGGACATAGTACAGTTTTGTACCTACCATAAATGTAGATGTCCGATAGGTATGCATCTGCATTCAGGTTTACCCTCCCTCCTTCCCCTCTGTGGTATACTTCTTGGGTACTTACCAATCTTATAGCTAGCTGGGGGGATCTATTATGGTGTATTTGTTGTTATAGTCTTGTGCATGTTTGGATTTGTTTTTTGCAATGCATATCTCCAAATTTTAGCCTTCCTTAGAGGGCACCTGGCATCTGAGGCAAGAAAAACTGAGGAAAATGGAGTCGGCTGATGCTTTTATACCCCATACGCTCTGATGTCGGGGAAAGTGCGACATCAGCCGAGGCCAGACCCAGACTTTGGAATCCGGCCGACCGAAGGGCTGCCTGAGGCAGGACAACCCATATGTGATGACTGCAGATGTATACCTATCGGACATCTACATTTATGGTAGGTACAAAACTGTACTTTTCCTTCTTTCAGGATGTCAAAGGAATCCAAAGTTTCTGGATTCAAGAAGTGTGACTCATGCTGTCAGAAGATGTCTCTGACAGATGGGCACACTTCTTGTATCTATTGTTTAGGCGCTGTACACCTGCAGGACTCTTGTTCTGTCTGCTATGCCTTTAGTTCAAGAGTCCTGCAGGAGCGTAAGAATAAGCTTATTCTTAGCGGTCTTTTAAAACCCCAGGTTTTACCGGCCAAGAGCTCTCAGCCTGTGAAATCCCCTAAATCCACCAAGCCGTCGGCTCCAAGTTCGGAGCCGTCTTCGGTTCAGACTTTACCTTCTACTTCGGTTCTGGCTGGCACTGATAAGACTGTCTCCCCGTCGGCTCCTCAGTCTTCTTTGCTTCAGAGCAAGCGCAGTCACCGATCCTCTCACTCCTCTCGATCCTGTAGGCTGTCGGATCACGATGTGGAGAGAGTGGTCTGTAGGTTGCTAAAGTTGCGGGCACTTGCCAAGATGTTGTCCAGCCCTCCTCAACAGGTGTCGGCTCCGTCCACTTCTCTCGATGTTCCTCCTCCGACTCCAATAAGTTCGGAGCCGGAGTTCGTTGGGGTTCAAGTAGTGGAACCGTCGGCTCCAATAACTCTATCTCCTTCGATTCTGACATCGGCTCCGATCCCCTCGGTGGTGCCGTCCATCGCGGGATCTGGGCGCCGGGGTTCCCTCGTCGGCACCAAGGAGGCGAGTGGCATCGGACCCTTGTCCGACCCCTTTCTCCCTCTCGGAGCTTCGGCGCAGGTGAGCTTGGCTCCTACATCGGCCTTGGAGCCATCTCCGTTGGTGCGGAGAAAGATTCCGATTTCCTTGGAACCGGAGCTTTCTCTGCATCGTGGCAGGGACGCCTTCGATGTCATGAGGAGTGTGCTGGCCACTGAGTCAGCTCCACTATTGGCCCCACCGGCTCCATCCCCTGTAGTGCCTGTGCCAACCTCTGCTCCTCCCCCAGACCCCAAGCATAGGGAACCGACGCTCCAGGGCACCCCATTGGGTGTTTCCTCTTCTTCCGAGGCCTCCCCTGATCATTCAGAGGAGCCTCCTCGTAAGAAGAAGTGCAAGAGGAAGCACATTGACTCCCCTGAGTCTGTCACTTCTGATACAGACTTAGATGATTCGGAAGGGTCCCCGAGATCCCCCTCTGAAGATGTTTCCTTCTCGGACATCCTAGAAATGCTTAAGCAGAGGGGGAACTGGAATCCCCTAGCCCCTACCGAGGATGAGTCTGTATTTCTGGATGCTTTCGGTTCCCGTCCTTCCACCTTCTGGGTTTCTCCGCCTTTTGATCCACTTATGGCAGTGGTGGCTCGAAAGGCTTCGTCAGCTCCAGATACAGTGGAACCAGCTCCGAGGAGACCTGGCAAATTCATCACAGCACCCCAGGATAAGCAGTTCCTTACCAAAGGTGTTCCTGTTGATGCCATGGTGGTACCAGCAGCCACCAAAAAAGAGTTAGCGGAGACCTCTTAGTCTGTCGATCCTCCTAACAAGGAGTCTAGGATGATAGACAGATACGGGAAGCGAATGTTCGTTTCAGCAACCTTTTCTATGAGGTCACTGAACTACCTGTGTCATTTTACCCGGCTTCAGAGGGATCTCCTTAAAGATCTCGGAGATACCCTTCAAGATCCATCAGCTGAGGGGCTCAAGCTAAAGTAGCTTCCCAGCTGGCGACGTTAAATTTTGTAGTTAACTCCTCCATGAGGCTCATTTCCTATGCAGCTGATGTTGCGGGTACAGCCGCAGGCACAGGTGTGGCCCTTAGGAGGCATGCATGGATGCGGCTGTGTAATTTTGTGGAACCCTTTCGGGCGTCATTCACCAACACCCCCTTTGATGGTTCCTTTCTTTTTGGACCACAGGTGAAAGACACTTTGACTAGGTGTGAGCAAGAAGGCAAGACTCTCTCTGCTGTGGGAGTCCGTTTTTCCACTCCCTGTAGACCGCACCCCAAAGGTCAGAAGAGTGGCAAGATGTGGTTCTGAAAATCCCAGGAAGCATTGCCTGACACACGTAGCAATTTTTCCTCCTGGGGCAGAGGGGGAAACAGTAACAACAGACGCCACCCTCATGGCAGAGGGGGTCCGCAGAACCAGGGCATCATAGAATCTTTCTCTGATAAGCCCTTTCAGCATCCCTGAAGGGTTGCCCGGCTGCTCACCTCTAGAGGCAGTCAGGGGAAGACTTTCACTGTACCCAAAATCATGGCAAAATTTAACGCAAGACAGATGGGTACGGTCCATTATATCCGGAGGTTACAAAATTCCCTTCTGTCAACCCCCCTTACCATCAAAGAAATCCCTTCTATATGTTCCACCCAATCTGAAGGACCAAGCTGTAATAGAAGTTTCAAAACTGCCAGAAAAAAAGTCTCATCCAGGAAGTCCCGGCAGACCAGCACGGATCCGGAACTTACTCAAGGTTCTTTTTGGTACCAAAAAAGACAGGGGACTGGAGACCAATTCTGGACCTCAGCAGACTAAACAGGTCTGTACGAAGAACAAAGTTTCGGATGGTCACGCTACAGTCCATTCTACCCTTTCTGGGTCAGGACAATTGGATGTACTCGATAGATCTTCAGGACGCGTACTACCATATCAAGATGGACAGGCGCTCCAGGAGATTTCTTCGCTTCCGGCTGGGAGCCAGTCATTATCAGTTCAGAGCTCTGCCCTTTTGTCTCACCACAGCCTCCAGGGTGTTCACCAAATGTATGGCAGTGGTCACGGCTCATCTGACACATCGAGGATGCCAGGTGTTTCCATATCTAGACGACTGGCTCCTCACTGCTACTACCAGGCATCAACTCCTACAAGCCAGGGACTACACAATCACAATCTGCTCCCAGCTAGGCATTACATTAAACTTCGAAAAATCTGCCTTGTTGCCCTGTCAATCTATCACCTACATAGTAGCAGACTTAGACACAAGGAACATGTCCGCAAGGCTACTGCTAGAAAGGGTGTCTACAATTCGTCAGCAAGTACAAATTCTAATGCAGAGCAAAAGAATCCAAGTCCAGTTCGTCCTTCAAACTCTGGGTTCCATGGCAACAGCAATTCTTCTAATCCCACTGGCCCACTTTCACATGAGGATCCTTCAGTGGCTTCTGTTCACACAGTGGTCTTTCCAACAGCTGCCCTTGTCTCACATGATCATGATTACAGAAGCATGCAAAAGGCACCTTTCCTAGTGGATGGTCTCCTTACTAGTGACTCAGGGCAGACCCTTCATTCAGCCCCCTCCGGTAGCCACAGTGACCACAGACGCCTCCCTGATAGGGTGGGGGGGCATTATCAGTGCAGGACAGTCCAAGGCACTTGGCAACTTCACAAGTACCATCTGCACATAAACGTCCTAGAAATGAGAGCCATGCTCCTAGCATTGCAAGCCCTTCAGGACTCTCTTCCTTCTGGGACCATTGCAATTCAAACAGACAACATGTCAGTGATGTGGTACATCAACAAGCAGGGCGAAACCAGGTCCTACCCCCTGTGTCGAGAAGCACTCAGACTGTGGCAGTGGGCAATTTCCTCCCAACGTTTTCTGATTGCGATGCACATCCCTAGGAGGTCCAACATCATAGCGGACAGGCTCAGCAGAGCTATCCTCATGCCTCACGAGTGGTCTCTGAATCAGGAAGTTGCGGATCTTATCTTCCGCAAATGGGGACAACCTTGCTGCAATCTTTTTTCCACCCCCTTCAACAGCAAATGCAGCAATTACTTCTCCCTTCTTCTGCTTCCAGGTCACTCACCCAGAGATGCTCTAGTCCACGATTGGCCTCAGGGACTTCTTTATGCCTTTCCTCCGTTTCCCCTGATTCCAAAACTCATACAGAAAGCGCAATATCGTTGGGTTGCAAAATGATCCTCATTGCCTCCTACTGGCCTCGACAGATATGATTCCCGTCCCTGCACCATTACCTTCTCGATCAGACCTGGACTTTGGATCCGATTCCAGACCTACTGATTCATCAGTCAGGCGAGTTGTATCAATCCCTCCAAACTCTCCAGCTCACAGCTTGGTTGCTCCACTTCCAACCTTAGCCAGGCTTCCCAGCGTTTCCCTGGCTGTACGTGAGATTATTGTCTTCTCTCACAAGTCCACAACCAGAAAAACTTATGCTAGTGAATGGAAATGTTTTTCTTGTTGGGCAGAGGCTAGGAACGTAGATCCCTTTTCAGCCCCAGTCCACGAAATTCTGGATTTCCTAGCACAACTTTTTCACTCCGGGTCCGCTTCTGCTACGATCAGGGTTCAATTAGCGGCCATTTCTAATTTTCATGTTGGTTTGTCAAATTCTAACATTGTCTCATAAGCTCTGTAAAACTTTTTGGAGAGGGACCACTCTCCTTAGGCCTCCAGTGAGCAATCCCCCTCCTCCTTGGGACCTTAATTTGGTACTAACTTCCTTAACTCTGCCCCCTTTTGAACCAGCAGCATCCTGCTCCATTAAGTTTCTATCTTGGAAGACACTCTGTCTAGTAGCTATTACTTCAGCCAGATGCATCTCTGAACTTCAGGCACTATGTGTTCGGCCTCCATACTTGGTTTTTCATAAGGACAGGGTTGCTCTGAGGATTTCTTCTGAAAGTCTGCTCAGAAAATAATTTAAACCAATCTATAGACCTTCCTGTGTTTTTCCCTAACCACACCAACAAGGCAGAGTACAAATTACACCAATTGGACATTCATAGACAATTGCGTTTTTACCTGCACAGGACTAAGGAAATAAGGAAGACGGACCAACTATTCCTTTCTTATGCTCTAGGCAAACAAGGTCTCCCAGTTTCCAAGGTGACCTTATCCAGGTGGTTGTCTCACACTATTGCTTTCATTTATCAATTAAGCAACAAAGAGTCACCTATCAAACCGAAAGGTCATTCTACTAGGGCCTTGACCACCTCTGTAGCCTTCCACTCTAGGTTGCCCATGGATTCTATCTGTGCAGCTGCTACGTGGGCAAATCCTCATACCTTTATTTCTCATTACAAGCTAGATACTGTCTCCAGGAGCAGAGCTGACTTTGGTTCCACTGTTCTGAAAAGTCTGTTCCAATGAGCCACCCAGGATTGTAGGTGCTAGGGACGCTGTCTCAACCAGCAAGAACGAAGGCGAGATAGACAACTTAACATAAAGAAGTTATGTACCTACCATAACGTCCCATGTTAGTTGTCTTCATCTCGTCTTCTTTCTTGTGTCCCACCCTCCGTCCCATGTCCTGTTGGACCGAGAGGAGTTCTTGTTTCACTGGCTGGGTGTTCTCTGGTTTATTTCCTCTACTGTCTTAGAGAGTATGGCAGGTATACTCAACCTATTTGTTTGGACAGGTTTATTCTCTGGCTATGTCTGGGGTTAGTGATTTCAAACGAGATCTGGGTAGCTATCGCTAGGCATCATGGGACAAAGGATAGCCTCGAGCCAGTAAACAGCTCTCGAGCTATTGAAGATAGCTGAGTCGGAGCCGAGGATCGGCTCCGATCCCAACCAGCAAGAAAGAAGGCGAGATGAAGACAACTAACATGGAACGTTATGGTAGGTACATAACTTCTTTATCTTCAAGGAGTGATTACTGTAACAGTAAAGCTGCCTTCTCTGCATCACACAGAATACTTGCACAATGTTAATTTTAACCATTAATCTGTTTTTTTCCACCACTATTTGTTGTTTTAGTGTAACTGCTAAGTTTTGTAATTATTAAAGTAACAGCTTGCAGCAGTCACAGCTCAAAGAGCACAAAGCTTTTGGGAACACTGGCTGTATAACAGTAAAAAAAAAAAAAAAAAAACCTGCAAGCACGGTCCCAAAATACTAAGTCCTCGAAATACACCTGCCAGCACTCAAAGGTAAAAGGTGTACATGAACAAAATATAATTTATTAAAGCATATTTAGGCAAAACAGACCGATTTTAGCCCAATTAGGCCTTCCTCAGTGTAAAATAAATCACAAAAGAAAGCTTTTTAATGCTTAATAATCAACACATGATACAAAAAGAATCCCCATGATTGGTTGGTTATAAATATTCATTAAGACCTGGGGGGAATAATCCTCCAGTTGATATATAGGTTCATAGGTTCATAGGTTTATACTAGGCTATCTGCCCTAAGGCATTTATAAGCCTAGCCCAAATTATTGTGGCTTACGCCACCCCTTATATGAAAAAATACTGTGCCCATTAGTTTGTTGTGCCTCTGTCCAGCAGTGACCCAGAGATGATTCCCGGGGTAAACCTACGATCTCCCATCCACAGGTCTAGATTTCTCTTGAACAGAGTCAGCGAGGTGCTCTGCCTCACATGGACCGGGATTTTATTCCACAGCATAGGGAGTCTCTGAGTGATAAATCTATCCCTCCAGCACGCCCTATTTATATCCGTGCTAAGGTTTAAGTCGCTTGCTCTAGTGGTTTTGGTGGATTTGGATTTTTGAGGTGGAGCATGTCCATTAATTCGGGTTGGACATGGCCTTGTATGTCAGGCACATGTCACCTCTGAGCAGACGGTATGCGACTGAATAGAGCTGGAGTTTCTTCAATCTGGCAGCATATGACAGATTTTGGAGTCCTTTATCCTTTTGGTGAGGAACTTTTGGGGTCTCTCAATTGCTGCAGATGTCGGGTGAGATACATCCCGAATGGGGCATTGTACTCGATCATTGGTCTGATAAGTGAAGAGTACAGGGGAGCAATGACCTCACTAGATCTGGATGTGAATCCCTTCATGATCAGGTGGGCAATGTAGAAGGTCTTTCTAACCACTTTAGCAATGTGAGTGTCAAAAGAAAGGCCACTGTCAACCTGGGTCCCCAGGTCCCTGATAACCTCTTCTGTGCTTAGTGGATTGCCACCTATATGGTAGCTTGGGGTTACCTTGTTTTTCCCGAAGGGTATGACTATACATTTTTTGGCGTTTAACTTCAGGCCATGGCTCTGGCACCAGCTATCTGTTTCATGACGTATCTCATAATCTTTACCTTGGGGAAATTGATATGTGGAGATGCTACCTCGATGATTGCTGGATGATTTGGAAAGCTGATGAGGGATACCTGTGTGAATTCATGGAATACATCAGTGGTAATAAGTGGGGGATCCAGTTTACTGTCAATTATGATCATGAAATCACTTTCTTGGATGTTTTCATCACAAGGAATTTAGATCATACACTGGATACCCAGGTTTTATAGGTTCATAGGTTCATACTAGGCTAGAAAGTGTTCATAGAATGCGTTTATAAAGGATTCTGCGGTATAGGCCATATTTTCCACAGGCCCGGGGGCTTTGAAGGATTCCACCTCGGTTTTGAGGAGTGTGAAATTTGCTTTAGAGAAGTTTTTCACTGTGGTTTTCTGGGCAGGGGGTGGGGTTGGGATGTGAATATCCAGTGAGATTAGTTTATGGTCTGATCTTACCAGTGAGGGATACACTTCTGGTCTGGAGCATAGAGTCCCCATGTTGGTGATGATCAGGTCCAGTATGTTTTCCCCTCTTGTGGGAATGGTAACAAGTTGTTCCATAGCATTTGAGTTTATAAATTCTAGGAACCTTTGGGGTAGGGTGTTGGAGCTAGAGTAATGCTCCCAGTCTATGTTTGGGTAGTTGAAGTCGCTCAATATAATGGTGTTTGGAGAGACCTTCATATTTTCCAGTGTTCTCAGGAAGGCCGAGTGGGGTTCCTGGGTTTGGGAGGGTGGTCTGTAGCAGGCTATAAACTGGAAGGCAGTTTTACCCACTGTTAGTTGCACATGGATAGTCTCGGATGCTTCGTGCTGTGCCACCAACCTGGAGGCGTGGGTATCTTTGACGAATATTGTTACTCCCCCTCCTTTTGTGGTTCGGCCCAAGTTTTGGGGCCGAAAAGCATTGTATGAGGTATAACCTGGTAGTGCTGGGGTGCTCTCGGGAGCCTTGAACCAGGTTTCTGTTACTGCACAGATAGGTTCATAGGTTCATACTAGGCTATCTGCCCTAGGGCATTTACAAGCCTAGCCAGAGTGTGTTTGGCTTTCTCCACCCATTTTAAAATGAATTTTGCTATGCCCTTTTTTGAGGTTAGTATACTGTGCATCTGCCTAACAGTGACACAGAAGTGATACCCGGAGTAAATCTACAATCTCCCAACCACTCATCAAGATTCCTCTTGAAGAGAGTCAATGAGGGACTCTGCCTAACCTGGACTGGGATTTTATTCCAGAGTGAAGGGAGCCTCTGGGTTATGAATCTGTCCCTCCAGCATGTCCTATTTATTTCAGTGCTGAGGTTCAAGTCTCTTGAGCGCGTAGCTCGATGGGATTTGGATTTTCTGAAGTGCAGCATGTCCATTAATTCCGGGTTGGACATAGCTTTATACGTCAGGCGCAGATCGCCTCTGAGCAGGCCGTATGCCACTGAGTAGAGCTGGAGTTTCTTTAACCGGGCAGCATATGGCATCTGTTTGAGCCCTTTGATCCTCTTGGTGAGGTACTTTTGGGGTCTTTCCAGTTGCTGCAGGTGTCTGGTAAGGTACATCCCAAAAGGGGCATTGTACTCAATTATGGGCCTGATGAGGGATGAGTAAAGAGGCACGATGACCTCTTCTGATCTAGATGTGAATCCCTTCATGATTAGGTGGGCTATATAAAATGATTTTCTAACCACTTTGGCCACTTGGTTGTCAAATGAGAGATTGCTATCAACTTGGGTCCCCAGGTCCCTAATTACTTCGTCAGATTTCTAATGGATTACCATCTATGTGGTAATTTGTGGGCACTTTGTTTTGCCAAGGGATGACTATACACTTTTTGGCATTTAGCTTGAGGCCATGGCTCTGGCACCAGTTGTCTGTTTCTATGAGACCCTTTTGTAGGATGCTTGTGTCGGCTGGAGAGTCGATTATGGCGCCCAGTTTGCAGTCATCTGCGAACTTGGTCAGCCACAGTCCTTCCGTGTTGGCCTGTACCTCCGAGAAATATATACCGAACAAGAGAGGTCCCAGGACTGAGCCTTGAGATATCGATGTTCTCCATGTTAAGGAGAGTTTCGAGTGCGTGCATCTTGAGGTTCCTGCAAGTATTTACAGTACAACTCATTATTAAATGCCTCCAGCTTTCACCCACCCCATGTTAAACGTAACATTCCAAAATCACAGTTTTTGAGAATCAGACGTATTTGCTCCCACCCTCAGAAATATGAACGCTATAAGTTGGACCTTATTAACAGGTTCAAATCCTATGGGTATAAAAAAGGTACAATACTTTCAGCCAGCAATTTTGCATCTTCTGTTAATAGGAATGATTTTCTGACATAAGGATAAACAACAATCAGGATCATCTGAACTTAGATTGGTTACCACCTATGGACGTAATACCAATGGCTTATTGGACATAGTGAATAAACATTGGAATATATTGTTAATGGATGACAGATTATCTGCGTTCTTAAAAGATAAATGTCAATTCTCTTACCGTAGGGGTAAAACCATGGGTTCCTATTTCAACCATTATAAATGAGGGATAACTTTGGGAGAACCATTACAAACTACTTTAATTGTTGATTTGTTGCAGGAGTGTTTTCCATGTGGTCATTGTGTACACTGTGTTAGGGTGGCTAAATCCAAACAGTTCCCTAGCAAAAATACTGGGCTGGTCTTTGATATTAGGTTTTTGGCCAACTGCGGAACTGATTGTATTATTTACTTAGTTACCTGTACGTGTTCTGCTTTTTATATAGGACAGACCTCATGTCCTGTTAGAATTAGAATATCTGAACATTTAAGTGATGTTAGATTTAAAAAAAAAAAACAGCAATGCATTATGTAAACACTCCTTTACCCATTCTTCTGCATCTTTCAGGTTTACCACTATTGATAGAATAAGTCGGGACCGGGCTAATAAAATTGGTTGGCATAATGTTCTTAAGAAAGAAAAGAAGTGGATTATCAAGCTGGGAGGATTATTCCCCCCAGGTCCTAATGAACATTTATAACCAACCAATCATGGAGATTCCTTTTGTATCATGTGTTGATTATTAAGCATAAAAAGGCTTGCTTTTGTGATTTATTTTACACTGAGGAAGGCTTAATAACTGGGCCGAAACCAGTCTGTTTTGCCTAAATATGCTTTAATAAATTATATTTTCTTCATATACACCTTTTGCCTTTGAGTGCTGGCCTGTGTGTTTCTTGAACACTGGCTGTATATCAATGCCTTGTGTACCTGTGAAGGTGTAGTGGAATCTTTATATGAGACCAGCTAATGCCTTCATAAGGAAAACAGGATTGCTGATAAAACTGTGACTAAGAGGAAGATGAGGTAGGTGGGATTTAACTTCACTGCTGCAATTTGCTGTTACAATGACCACTCCTCAGTAGTCTGCTGAAAAGTGTACTTTACCAAGATTACTTCATATTGATCAAGAAAAAGCAATGAAAGTACAGCTATGGTAAAGGTGGGAGATTGAAAAGACAAGCTGAGGAACTAGGTGTCCTTATGCAGCTGACGCATTATGCCACTGTCTCTTCTAAGAAAAAATATAAACTACCAAGGAGGGTTCTGACATTGATCAAGTGAGGCATTAAAGTCTTATATTTTATTATGGGTGGTGAGTACAGTGTTCCAGGTACACTTTCTTCGCATTTTACTTAAAGAAGTATATATCTTATAGCTTCTTTGAGCAGCTTTTCAAGGTAGCACAAGTTTTACATTACTAGTACAGTTTATCCCTTCTAGGCAAATGTAATTTACAATGCATGATGTTGTGTGGACAGTGCCTTACCTGTAATCTTCACTGGTGTTTTTGTAGACGAGTGTACATATCATACCTTGACAGTATTCACTTCTTTCGGCCACGATGTCTGAGAACTGCCGTGTACCATGAAATTCTCATAGGGTACCTTGAGTATGTGAAGAAACTTGGGTAAGTGCCCCCTTCTGTACGTTTTAAAGTTTTAAGTACTGTTTTTGAATTGAATATTAATATATTGAACATGGTCCTCTTCATCCAATTCAGTGACAGGAATGGCAGCCACTGGAAACAGCCTCTCAGCACCCTTTAATAGCTCTGCAAGGCACCAAACTTTTCCCTTGCTCCCACAATGCACCTCACTTCTATTCTCCAGATCTTATTTGCCACTTGGTCCTTCAGCAGCTTTAAGGACATTCTTCTTTGGAAGTGCTTTTTCCTGATCAGAGTTGCGCAGTGATTTCTTGCATCATTCATTGGTGTTTGTTTGATTCCAGTTTGTGGTTTTGGTCCTTCTTGGCTGTTTAGGGGCATTTTTATTCCCCTCCTGTGTTTCCACAACAGTTTTGTATGCTTAGCTTTAGATCACATTTGCAGTAGCCTAAACTGTGTGAGTACTATCCCACTGCATCTGGACAGCTTTCAAAGCTAAAGGCTCTTTCTACATGCTCTTAAGTGTCAAGAGTTTGCAAGAAACAACATGTAAAAAGACAGAGAACCAAAAGTTCAGAACTTTCTTGCCCCCAAAATACGACTCTTCGGCAGACCTTGTGAAACTGTCAGTTGGCTAGCAGTCCTTCAAGGCTGTCAGATAAGTCTCCTGTTGGGGAAAACCTTCCACCTGTTTTTTTAAACATGTTTATTAACATCATGTATTTAATGACTTGAGCACATATTCAGTTATAAAAGTGAAAACAAACCATTGCAGAGATTTTTTTATTCTTTTTTTACACGTTATGTTATTTTCAGTTTATCATTACAGAGATTGCTCAAGTCCTGTCCTCCCTGAAATGTCACTTTTCATAAGCATCATTATGTATGTATTGTTCCCGTAGATTCCATTTATTTATGTACAGTGTACTCCTTCCCCTTTGTACAGACCCACCTTCACTTCTTTTACAACATTCAGTATTTATGTTGCATTTGTTTTTTTGTTTCCATTTTTTTTTTTTTGGCAGCCAACAGTATTAAACGGAGTAGGGCCTTATTGTGTGTAGGCAGCTCAGTTTATATATCCCAGCTCAAAAGATTCAAATAATTTGCTCCCTCGACATTTCTGACAAAGTACCCTGTAGGTAGTTTCTAAAATGTATTGAGTTATTGCATTCCCCAAAAAAACATATTCCCAGGAAACCCTGTCTTTCCTATCACACCTCCAGCAATTGCTATCTACATGGAAGAATTCTATGAAGTGTACTTGGGGTATAAAATAGATATGCAAGCACTTTCTTGCAAAAATCCTAAACCATCAATGTTTGTTCCATATGTAGAAATCTTATGAATATTCTCTCATTGTTTCTTTGTATATTGTCTTTCCATTCTCATTTCCTGGTCTTTTATAACCTCTTTTGATTGATATAATTACTATGGATTATTTTATTTATCCCTTTTTTTACCACAGCTTTTGTTCTAGACTCAACTATAAACTCAACCAGAGTTGATCTTTAACAGTCCCTTCTCCCTTTTTCTGTGCCTATACTGTTAGCAAACCCTGATAGGGAAGGCAGTCTCTAGCGTGCAGTCCAAATTTGTGCTTGGCCACATCGCAATATGTGGCTTTTCCCTCCCTAGTTACTTACTCCCAATACCTTATCCTGTGCTGATTTTCTCTAATAAACTCCAGTTCCCTACCCCTAATTACAGTCATTCCTGTTAGTATAATCTATTTTCTACACAGTTATTTTCTGCTACTTTGTATTTATAGTATTCTGTATGGTTGTTACTAATCTTCTTAACTGCTTCTCTCTATATTTTGTGAACCCCACCCCTGTTCCAACATAATTTCTTTCTTTGATTTGTAATCTCCTTGTGCTGTGTATATGAGCACTAACTGTCTATCCCTAAAGTATCTCTTTAAATCTCATAAGACTAAACCACCTTGTTCTGTGGGGAGAAGCAACTTATTTCACATAACTCTTGTCCTCTTTAATTCCCTCCCAAATAAATTTTTATTTCATTGTTAATTATGGTCTAGTGTTTCTCCTCTATTTGATAAAAATGTGCCTAACCTATATGCAGTACTAAAGGAACTAGAAACATTTTTACTGATCACACCTTAGTATACATGTCCATCTTCAACAGCATCCAACTTTTTTGCCTTTTGTATTATCTTTTGTTTAGTTTTGCCTCACATATCCTTAGCTGTTGTAATAGAATTTTTTTTAATCTAAACGCAGTACTTCTTCTCATCAATCTCCATAGATGTGGCTATTTCTAAACCAGTTCATGTGTGGGAATTACTGATATAGCATTTGTTTTATGTCCTGAAAAAGTTGGGGCTGTCTCAAAATGTTCCACAACACTGAACTGTCATTTTCTAGAGTTATCAAATACAAAGTAATATCTACAAATGAAGCTAATTTTTATGAGTACCTTACCAGTTATGCCCTTTAATTTGTGTGTCCCTTATTTCTTTGCCAGTTAAAGGGGACACCCTTGCCTGTTTCCCCACTGTTCAAACCCAGCTTGTGAGAGGGGGAATCCTCCCACCTTGATTCTTGCCTCGGGTCCTTCATATATCTTCCTAAATAACACAATTATTCTGTCAGGAAATTCAGATGCTGCCATTTCCCTACACATATAATCCCAGCTCGAACACCTTCTGTGCATCAAGACTTTTTTTTTTTACATTTTGTTTCCCTTTGAACTGTCATAGTTCTGTTAATGTTGTCAAATGTTTACCTCACTTCACAAAAACACATTGAACCATATCTGTCAAATTTGACAACACCTTAGTCATTGTCTTAGCAAGTATATACATAAGTGTTTCAAAACTGAGATTGGTCTATATGAAGTTGGATTTAAAGGGTCATTGCTCTCTTTGAGTGGTCCAGCCACCACAGCTTTCTTCCAAGATTCTGGTGTTGTGATCATTTTTAACATTTTGCTAAACAAAACCCTCCATAGTTTTTCAGTCTTAACTTCCAGATTTCCACAGGAATGCCATCTGATATCCTGACTGACACTGTTGCAGTATTCCTGACATATGAATTGTCACTGCTGACATCTGTCTGAGGTGCCAAAGCTTTAACTTTTCTAGGTCATACGTACAGCATATGACCTCAGCTCGTATGTGTTGGGGTATATTGACAGATATACGAGCGTGGATCCTCATACTGTCCGACCGCAGCCCAAATCCAGGTCGTGCATCCATCAGACCATTCGCTGTTTGGTCATTGGTGCCTTGCTTCCATCATTTATTCAGATAAGTGCCTTATTGGAGAACCTTTCTTTTTTGTCTTATGATATTTTGTTGAAAGGTGTAGATGTCAGCTAGGAGGGGTAAGTGCAATTGGCAGATTCCATACAAAAACTTGCATATTAAGTGTCTTTTTTGCCTAGACCCGGAAGACAATCACAAGTCTTCCTCTGGCAGTCAGTTGTTTGTTCCCAAACCCTTAGGTCTAGGCTTTCTACTCGCAGTACTTTTCTCGAGGCCCAACATCTTAAATGCTTGACCCAGTCCAAGGTGGCTGACTCCACAACCTCAGATATCCCTGTGCCTCCAAAAAAAAAAAAAAAAAAAAAAAAAGCTAAAGAGGCCTTGAATGGATCAGCAGTCCAGTGTTTCTGACTCTGATGTACCCACTGAGTTTGCAGAATCCTCGATACATTGGGCTACTTCTCAGTTGTCAGCTACCGAGTACAGACTCCAAGGCACCACATTTCATTTCCAAAGGACCGCATGACATCTCTCAAATTCTGGTTAAGGAAGAGATCCCAGGCTCTCTAATAGAAGTCACACGGGGTTCCAAACCTCCCCCTCATCCAGGTGGACGTCATGCCTAAAAAGAAAAAAATAAAAGACTGTGTGTGTGGCCTTTCCCACAGTAGCTAGGGAGAAGTAGATAGGCTTCTCACAGGGACTGTTCAAAGCCATTTTCAAAGCCTCCTTTCTTTGGGTCTCTGCAGCATTAGGCTACCCCTCAAAAATGTGTTCTGGTTTCCTCCTCTTCTGATGAGGAACAAGACTATGAGTCTGACCATTCTCTTGACTATGTGCATTCTCCAGGGCAAATCTCTATCGAAGAGGACTCCTCCTCACAGGATTCCCCATTGTGGAAGCTTCCTTTAGAAAGACTACATAGAACCTAGTGAAACATTCTGAATGGCATTCCATGCAGATCTCTGATGTTCAGAAGAGGTGTTACACTCTTTTGTAAATGGGTACGCCCTGCCCTTTCTCCAGTCCCTCCTGTCCTTCAGGCTTTCCAGGATTTTTTTCAGTCCACCTCTTCTTCGCCTAATTCTCAGCCTTCAGATCCTAAGAGACTAGACAGGTTTTACAAGGTGCCTAATGACCTAAAATATTTATACAAGAACCCAGTGGCAGACACTTCTGCAGTATCTCTCTCTTTTGTTAAGCCCTCTAAGTTTTTGCCCATTGCAAATGCCCTGCTTACTGACAAAGATAGTAGGACCTTGGATAGATGGGGAAGGAATGTTTACACCTCTTCTACCATTGTTTTCAGGACAATTAATTACCACACCCAAATGCCAAAGTACTTGATCTCTGTTTTGCATTCCCTAAGTAAAGTTATACTGGACACATTTTTTTCTACAGCAGATCCTATGTGTCAAGATGCCGAGCTTACTGTCCCAAACACAACATTAAGTGCAGTTACGTTGCTGGGGTAGGAGCTATCGGATCTGTTATGGCTTAGCAAGTCAGCCTTTACCTGAGGATTTTAAGTCTAAAATTCTATACTCCCCCTTGGACAAGGACTTACTGTTTGGTCTTCATGCTGCCAGTCTGTTCAGAACTGTGCAGAACCAAGGTGAGACCACAAAAGACTGCAGACATATCCTACTCTCATCAGTCTCTAAGTACCATAGGAACTATCCATCTAAATGTACCTCTATCATTAGAAGGGATACTAGAAAGAAAGGCATGCTGCAGGCTCCTCAAAACCATACATCCATTTTGGACCCCATTATTCAAGACCTGTTAAGCAAGTCCCAAAGGACTTCATGGGAAAGTGGTTTTACTCCAGGATTGTTCTAGTCCTGAGGAAAGAAGAGCATTGGGGACCCATCCTAGACATACCTCTCCTAGACTCTTAATTGAAGGTTCCATCTTTCAAGTTCTTTCTTCACACACTTCTGGCTTTCACCCTTCTCCAGGCTTTCTTAGAATCACTAGATCTAAAGGATGCCTACTTACACATGCACATTTGTTGTTCTTGCTGGAGATTCCTCGGGTTTTTCTCTGGCTCTTCGCAATTTCAGTTTACAGTTCTGCCTTTTGGTCTTTCCACAACTCCAAAAATGTTCATAAAGTGTCTAGCTCCAGTGGTAGCTTTCTGATGCATGCAGGGAATTCAGATTTCCCCCTTCCTGGACAACCTACTGATCTAGGCTCTCTGTCAAGAAATTCTTCCACATCTAAACTTCACCCTCCATATTCTGACAGGTCTGTGTTTTATTATAAATTACAAAAAATCCTACATGATCCCTACTCAGGACCTTTATTTTTTTTGTTGGGGCTCCTGACTGGATATGCAGAAGATGCTTGCCTTCCTGCCACAGGAGAAAGTTCACAGTCTGTCCATTTACTTCCATTATCTCTCCTCCACAATTGATTGCTTAGCAGTGGAAATGCTAAGAGACTTGCGATTCTTGGGAGCCACCATTGCTGTGCACCCTCTGGCCAGAATGCATACAAAGAAAATCTAGTGGTGCCTGAATTCTGTGTAGTCTCAACACTGTCACACCTTTGGACATCTGAGTCCACTCCTCCCTTGTCTCAAAAAGAAGATATGTTGACGGCGGGGACAGGTCGTCCTTAACCCAGGACTGCCATTCACACAACCTCCTCCTGTTCAACAGGCTCACAAAGATGCCTTGGACAAGGCACGTGAGACATGGAGTGGATCACACCGAGTTCAGGGAAAATGGCTACCTTGGTTCCAGAAGGAACATATCAATCTGAAGAATATGAGAGCTCTTCTGCAAACTCTTCAGATTTTCACCCACCTTTGGAAACCTGACCCTCTCCTAGTGTGTACAGGTAACACCACATTTCATGTGATACATAAGCAAACGGGGACACCAGCTGTGCAGGTTAGCACTGGTGGCATGGAAAATGGCAACCCAACTGAACATTACAATCACAGCCACATACATCCCTTCTCAGGACAGTATACTAACAGACTTCCTAAGCCACTCCCTGGAGGACCCCCACAAATGGATTTTGAACAGAGAGGTTTTCCAGATGATCACCCTTCAGTGGGGCATCTCTTAGACATTTCCGCATCACTTTCCAGCCATCAGCTTCCCAAGTTCTGCACCAGGGACCCTTGTCCTGCAGCCTGGAGGCCAGATGGCTTCTCCTTCCAGTGGACAAGGAAATTCCTCTATGCCTTTCCTTCTTTGCAACTTCTTTCAAAAATTCTTTTCAAGGCACAAAAGGAAGCACCCAGACTTCTTTTACGGGATCCATTTCAGTTGAGGCAGCATTGTTTTCCCCTGCTGTGTCACCTGACAAAAGGAAATTACTGAAGAATTTCTCTTCGAGACCTAATATCTCAGCATAGAGGATTGTTGCTCCACCCAAATCCTCCATATCTCAGCCTGACCATTGGGATGAAAAGATTTTATTTCAGACACCTCTTCTGTGAAAAGGTAGTTTCAAATCCTACAAGATGCCAGGAAACCCACTACTAGAAAGTCTTACACTGCTAAATGGAAAAGGTTTTCCTTTTCGTGCCCCAGTCATAATCTGGATGCTTTCTTGGCTCAGGTCCCTGCTGTTCTGCGAGCTCTCTGTGAACCTCTTGGTCAGGTTTGGCCTATTGTTCTATAAAAGCTGACCTGATAGTTGTCAGTGTCTGTCTCCACCTTAGCCCTTCTCCTATGGCTAGGATGGAGGTCAAGCTTTTCCACAGGGGAGTCCTACATCTTAACCTACGCTTTCCCCCTTGAGATCTTATTTTTGTGGTAGAAAAACCTACACTGCCACCCTTTGAACCATCATCTTCTGGTTCTCTAAAATTCTGTATCCTTCTCTTGGCTCTTACCTCTGCTAGGAGAGTTTGAGTTAGAAGCTCTCACTGTCATTCCACTTTTTCTTATGTTTTTTTTTTACATAGACAGGGTGACTCTCGGGGATAATCTTTTATGCCTAAGGTAGTGAATTAACTGTCTCTTAATCAGGCTATTCATTCTTTCCCAAGCCACAAAGCAGGGGAAAAAGGATCTTACATTCTCTAGATTTTCACAGTCTACTCAAGATTTTATCTGGACGAAATTAAATCCTTCAGAAAGACTGACCAGCTGTTTGTGTCATTTATGAGCCCTAAGCTGTGCCAACCAGTCTCCAAACAAACTGTTGCAGCTTGGATTTCTAAGGCTCTCTCGTTTTGATTCTCTCACTTTGGTAAGACCTTGCCTTCCTGTCCTAAAGCACATTCCACTGGGGGAGTGGCTTCCTCAGGGGCATTCCACAAAGGACCTAGACTCTGGGTCTTTCTAAGAGGCGGCTTTGTCCTCTGTACACATCTTCACTAAATACTACAAATTGTATGCTTTCTGCAGGTCCAGGGCAGCCTAAGCTTGGTCAGTTCTTCCCAGGTTGCTGCACAACTCTACTACTCAGCAGACAACCACGCTTCTTTCCTCCTTCAGCTATGGGAATCACCCATATGTCAGGAATACTGCAACAGTAACTTTAGTCAGGACATACGACAGTTGTGTAAAAACTTGCCATAACAGTAGATGCCCTACTGATCACTATTACAGTATTCTCTCTCACCCTCCATTCCTTGTTCCGTGGCTCACTTTAGCCTTCATTTTCCTCTCCCCTCTTGCTTTAACCTGTATTCAGTTATATCGAAATGGGAGAGTTTTTTACCTATTCAAGTTACAGCCCTCCTAGCTGACCAGTCTCCTGTCTCAGTAATCTTTTGGCTGCTGGCTTGGAGGTAGTCTGAGAATCCATGCTGATATGTCTGCCTATATAGCCCAACATGTACAAGATGAGGTCATGCATTGGACATGCAGTCTTGAGAAGGTAAGGCTTTAGTACCCTAGATGGACATCAGCAGTGACAATCCAAATGTCAAAAGTACTGCAACAGTGATCAGTACTCTTATGTTAAGTTCTTCTACAACTTTACTTCTCTGTTGATTGAATATTCATCACCATTTATTTATTTTATTTACTTTTGGTTACCGGGGGGTGTCCGACTGGGCAGGGTTGCCCGTTTTCAGTGGAGGCCTGGGTAGAAAAGCTGCACACAGTATAAAAGTACAAAAACAAATAATATAAGAGTAAAAAAAAAGTATAATAGTCCAAAGAAAGAAGAGAGACTTGCAACAATTTAAAAAAGAAGCTAACAAATTTGTCAGAGATTCCCACTTGAGTATTAATAGTGCAGTGAAGAGATGAGAATATTAAAACAATGTTAGACATAACAGCAATGTTAAACTGAAAAACTCAATAGAAGATTCCATGAACATTGGAATTATATGGGTTTGAAGTTCTGGGAAGGCTTATAGCAGAGTTGTAGAGAAGAAATGGAGATAGAGTGGACTTAAAGGTGTTAGCCTGGGTCAGAGCATGTATGTATCCAAGACTTGGAGAGAGAGGATTTTAGTTGATTTTTGAAACTGACTTTGTCTGTAACCTGACATGGAGTAGGAGAGAATTCCACATTTTTGCAAAAGTACAAGAGTAAAGGGAATCATGTCTACTTTTGGATACTTTTACCAGTCCTTTTATTTTTATTTATTTACATTTGTTGACTGGGAGTGTCTAACTGGACTTAGGTCCATTTTCAGCGGAGGCCCAGGGAGAAAAGCTCCACAGTAAAATAAACAGACAGTAGTTACATTGGATTACATAGCGATTAACAATTTGATTTAACATAGCAATTAATTACAAACATATTTACAGATGAAGAACATAGTACATCAGTAGACAACTAGAATCTTTATCTGCGAAGTACATAACAGACATTAACAAATGTTACAGTAAGATGTTCCTGCTGTATAAGTACTAGGCTTATGAGCATCTGAGCTTGCTATAATCAAGGTAGTTAGTGGGGTGGAAAGAAAGGTAGTGGTTGGATGGGGTGGATGATATTAGAGTGGGAGTTGCAAGGGCATAGCCAGCATGTTTTTAGGTGTGCTTTTAGTTTCATTGGTGGACCTTAGCTGACGGCTGTTGGTGTAGTGGTTAATAAGGCCTTTCTAGGGCTAGGGTTTTGTTGGGGTGGTAGAGAATTTGGTGAGCTAGGGTGAGTTGATTTACGGTAAGTAAGTTTAAGGGCCGCGGTGGTGCAGCAGTTAGCATTGTCCCCTCACAGCAAGAGGTTCTCCCATTTGATTCTCGGCTGGAGCGCCTCTGTGTGGAGTCCGCATGTCCTCCCAGCGGTCGAGTGACGTTAAAGATATGCAGGTAGATGCATGCATGAATGGGTGTGCCTTCCTTGAAGGTTGGGCGTCGGGGCTGGCAACTCAGCACCGTAAAAATCCACTGGCAATCATTAGCGGACCGGAGTTCCGCTGTGGCGACCCCTAACCAGGAAAAGCTGAAAGACATTACTAAGTTTGGTAATTCTATCCAGGACAGTTTTTGAAGGGCTTGACAGTGGTGAGATCTGTAGGAAGAGTCAGTAGCGAATTTGGCTGTCTTGTTATAACAGGTGGATAGTTTGTTTAGATTGTCTTTATTTAAGTTAACTAGGATGGGAGAAGCATGGAGTAATGTAGAGAGTAGGTGGGTTCTTCCTATGATAGTTTACTATTAGAGGTCATGTAGTTTTTACAACTGTAGTGTGTGCCTAGTTTTTTGTGCAGTTGTCTTAGCTTTTCTTACGGTTTGACCTATATGCTTGTTGAATTTCATGTTTTGGTAGACGATGACACTTCATAGCTTGGTATGTGTAACTGATGTGATACGGGTGTTGTCCAAGACAGTAATTGTAAAAGGGAGAATTAGTTTTATAGCTTTGGAGGGAAGAAAGACCATAAGTTGTTTTTTTTTTTTTTTTGGGGGGGGGGGGGGGGGTTGAGTATCAATTGGGAGTCTGTTAACCAAGTTTCAATAGCTGTGAAGGATTATTGGGTTACTTTCTGTAGAAATAGAAGTTGTAGAGATGGGGCAGAGCAGATTAGGGTAGAGTCTTTGGCATATGTTGCATGACTTTATGAAGGTTGCTTGTGAATATTGTGAAGAGCAGTGGACCAAGTATAAATCCTTGAGGCATTCCTTTTTATCTCATCCACTCTTGTCTCATATTGAAGTCCTCCAAAAATGTTTCCATCTGTATCTTTTATTGGTTCTCCCATCCCTCTGCTCTATGTAGATTTTCATAGAATTTCCACAGTATCTCTAGTACCGCTATAGGGTTTCTATTGTTAGGCTGAGTGTTTTGCCCAGACTCATCTCTCCAAAGAGGCAGAAGAACAGGAAGCCAGTACAGAGGGGGACAGTATCTGGTTTTGAACCCTCTTACATAAGTGTAGACTAGTGTGCCCCCCCCCCCCACACACACACGTCAGAGCCCTGGGCCATAGACCATTTTACATGTCAGCCACACTTACTTGTAAGGGTCTTAAATTACTGTCTCATGTGGTGATGTTTCAGCATGGTTTGACAGAGAAAACTAGAAGTGCTAAATCAGTTCTCCCACAAGAATTTATAACATAAGCTGATTTCCTAGTTTTCATTGTTAAACAGTGCCCATGCTCTCAATGCATCTTCTGCTTAATGTAGCAGTTGTAGCTGTGTGTGTGGCTGGATCAGGCATAGCTTTGAGAAGTCGTATCTCACTGAGGCATTATTCATATATCGAAAGCTTCATACATCATTTACTAATGCTGTCTGTAATGACTCCTCACTGTCTGGGCCACAAGTTGAGGAAGACATTTGCAGCTTTTCGTTGAAACTTACCATTTCACAAACAGCTTGCTGTCACAACAAAAGGAGTGCTATGAATTTATGGCTCAAGATTTCACAGCAGTTTCAGTCTGAGCAACAGTATACATATAGAAACCACTGGGCTACAAACCAAGGCATAAATCCATGTTCAGCCCCTGTTCTTACAGTGTTTGCTTCAGTTTCCGACTTGTATTTCAACAACGGATCTGAATATTCTACTGTTAGGTTCATCTTGCTGCTATTTCTGGCTTTCGTTAGTGTTAGAATTTGTAATTACTAGCAATCCCAAAGGTGTGTACAACTTTTCCTTAAGACCTCCAGTCTGAGAACCTATTCCAGCTTAAGATCTAAATTTTATTTTTGAGAAACTTACTCTTTCTCCTATCAAACCCATAGCTAAGAAGGATCTTAAGTTCTTATCATGGAAGACTCTTTTTGTAGTGGTTATCATCAGCCAGAGCAGTTTTGAAGCTACACGCCCTTTCCTTCAAACCTCATTACATCATTGTTCATAAAGGTAAGATTTCTGTATGTGCAAACTCAGAAATTTTGCCAAAAGTACAACAGAAAGGAGACTCAACTGGTCCATTAATCCTCTAGTAGTATTTTTCCAATACTGTAACAGCAGAGGATATTTATTGTGTTGTCTAGATGCCCTCTGTCATTTACACTTAGGTTCCATTGCCAACTGTGTGACTCTGAGCAAGTCACTTAACCAGACACTGCTCCAAGGCTGTGTGTGAAAAAGGTCAATGGAGCTCAATGCTCTACCCCGGGAAATAAACAAATAAATAAATACGTATATACATTTCTGTTTGGATTGAACAAATAATACTAGACAGGATGAACTACTCTTCATTTCATTTGCCTAAAATAAAGTAGTTCAAAAAGTTACCAAGGTCATTGTATCCATGTGGCTATCAAACTGCATCAGCTTTTGCTGTATGACGTACCGCAAACATCTGCCTCATAAACTCTAGACTTGTTTGGCCAGAGTTGATGATGAATGTGCTGCTGCGACATTTACTTCACCGTATACTTTTGTAGCTCACTATAAGATAGGTGTAATTTCTAGGTCCAGGTCTACCTTCGGAGCTACAGTATTGAGCAGCATTCTGCATTGGATGTCATCTAGGAGATTTTGGCTGGGATTTTGTCCTGTCATTTAAGTGGGACAGACTAGATCATAAAAGTTATGTATGTGCCATTGCATTAGATCTTCATGATTCACATCTGTCCACTTCAGAACTTCACAACCTTTCTCTTTCCGTATATTTTCCTGTGAAGAGAGTCTTAGAGGGTGTTAAAGCAGTGTCTGGAAGATATTAAGTTGCTTCAGTTCCCAAGTGGAATCTCAAACTTTGAGAGTAGAGGAAGGTAAAGTACATAATTGGAACAAGGGTGGAATTTAGTAACCTGGGAAAGTCTTAAAGGTTCTAGGAACTGTCACCTGCAGTGATTGGTCCAGTTGTTGTAGTGGATGAACATGGATTGTGAAGATTTAATGTTACTTCTACTAATAAGACTTCCCATACTCTGCTAGAGGGATAGATTCCTGTCCCAGACACATTCCATACTCTAGAACAAACTACCTATCTATATCAGACAAAGCTCCTCATTAGCACTCTTCCAGAAAAATGTGGATGATTGGATGGGAAATAGGAAATTCACCCCAGAGATCACCTCTGTGGCTCTGCTTGACAAGGGCACAGGAAAATAATTTTCTTGGGTGGTGAAAACCAGGGTACCTTTTTGGCTAGGCTTGTATAGGCCCTAGGGCTGATAGCCTAGTACCTACCTGTGAACAGTAAGTTTATATCTTTTGTTTATGTTGTGCAGTTAATATGCAAAAAATAGTTACATTTTTGTAGTATCAATATTTGAGTTATAGTTGGGTTTATTAAAGTTTGTGTTGAAGATAGTGAAAATGTTTCTGGACTAAAGGTATTATGTAAATATTGAGTCATGGACCATTGAATTTCATGGTATCAAAGTCACGATTAATTTCGAGGTAGTCAGCATTTTGTCAAATGTAATTAATAAATTAAGATGAAGTGTGTTTTAGGAGGGCATCTGCAGTATGCAGTTACCACAAGGATAACCTGCAGTGATTGGTCCAGTTGTTGTAGTGGATGAACATGGATTGTGAAGATTTAATGTTATTTCTACTATGCAAGTCAGTACCCATTCAGGATTTTCTCAGCACTCTTTCTGTCGACGAGAACAAAGACTCAAGTGAGACATGTTAAGATCCTTTGCACCTTGATAAGGGGCACTGCTCTTCAGTCTCATCTCCTACTCTTCCCTCTACTCAGTCTGTTTAGAACAACTCCTTTTCCTTGCATTAGTTGCAGTAAAGTGCTCTCTTTCAGCCGTAAAATAAGAAGAAAATCTTTCCATAGACTTCAGAATTTTTTATTTTATTTTTTATTTTACATTTATTAACCGGGAAAGTCCGACTGGATACGGGTCCATTTTCAGCAGAGGCCTGGGGAGAAAAGCTCCAAGCGTACATTACTAGTGTAATTACAATGAAATTATTACAGTGAATTATCACAAAATTGAAAATTTTTTTTTTTTACAATATATGCAGACAGGTACAATTTCTACTCACATACACACAGGATAGGTTGAAAGTTAGTGTCCGAGAAAGAAATAGTTACTGATTTTTTTTTAAAGAAGGAAAGTGTGAAAAGCTCCACGTATACAATACAAGTGTAAATACAGTGAAATTAGTGCAGTGAATTATCACAAAACTGAAAAAAAAAAATGTTTTAACAATATATACAGACAGGTACAATTTCAACTCACATACACACATGATAGGTTATTAGTAGCTGAGAAAGAAATAGTGATTTTTTTAACGAAGGAAAGTGTAACAAAAGGTGGTAACATACATGGTATCATCTTAATTTTAAATCTTTCAGTAGGAGAGAGATGTAGAAAATTTTAAGCAGTTAGAGGATCAAAGATAAAATCTTGTGATGAGGTTCACATTTATAGATTCTGTTTGGGTGGCGGTTAGTCAGGGTTTGTACAGGGACAAAGTCGGTGCATTTTTAGGTGTTTCTTAAGAGATTTTTTTAATTGGGATAAGGAGGGGTCATCGGTCACTTCCGCAGGAAGAAGGTTCCATTTTTTTTCCGGCAGAGTTAGAAAATAGTGATGCAACAGCTGAATTGTTGGTTTTAACAGAATGTACTAGTACTTTGTTGGAAGAGTGAATGGTCTTTAGGTTATTGTAGGGGGAGATAATATTTTTCAGTATAGGTATACTGTCTGGATGATAGAGAATTTTATGAACAGCTATTAGTTGGTTATATTGCAGTTGGTTGGGTAATTCTAGCCAGTCTAATAATTGAAGGTTAACACAGTGATGGGTTCTATAAGCTGACCCAGTGGCAAATCTGGCAATATTATTGTAACAGCTATTCAATTTATTGAGGTTTGATTTGGATAGGTTAGCAAAGATGGTTGAGGTATAAAGAAGGGTTGATAGCAGATGTGTATGGGCAATAACAGTTCTAGTAGAATGCCAATATGGTTTCCAGATATTTAAGTAGGAACCCTGTTTATTTTGCCTGGGCCATCCAGACATCCTGATAGCTGTCAACAGTGGTAGTTTTCTGCTCAGGCCATTTGGTCATGCAGCTAGTCTGACTGTTGCTTTGTTATTGAAATGGAGTTGGAAGATACTTGCAAAGGATACCACTCAAAAGGAAAGGATAAGGCTTTTCGACTTTGTGTGGGGTAGTTTCTCCTTCTGAGATGGCACAGATACCTCACAGTTCCCTTCCTGTAGCAAATGGATTTTGGAAATGTATTCCTGGCCTGATGAAAGGTGATTAACCAAAGTTGGGAGGATTGCTTTTTATCATGCAACATATGAACACCAATATTAGGCAGTTGTTATTCAGTTAACATCTCTGGAGCTCGTTTGGCAGAATTCACAGTGAGTTCAGACTTAAACCAGTCAGGCTTCTTTGCAGAGTCTGCTTTTTACTGGAAAAGCTCACTCAGACTCTGCCATAGGCTGCTGTGAAGGAAAGGTTAGTTTGTTTTCCTTTATATTCCTTGTAATTTGTATTTCTTTATTGCTTTCTTCTGTTTTTGTATATTGTGGTATGTTGTCATCACACCATGTTTTAAATGTATTCTGTTTTCTATTGCATATTTAAACTAGTAAAGACACCAAAGCTGTCTTTCTTTGTGAGTTACCAGAAATTAAATTTTCTCTAGCCTCCCACCCTGTTACTGTGGTGTTTTTAAATGCACTGTCCCTCTAGTTGCCTGTCCCTTATGTTAATTTGACCAAATAATTTCTTCCCTATCCTCTTTATGAAGTCACTTCCCCTTCAGCTGTTTAAATTAATTGGCTTTGCCACTGTATTCCATAGATCCAGAATACTAAGTGCCCACTTCCAATCTATCTTGCTCTTTTAAAACTAGTGGCTCACCCCTTAAACAGTTAAACCTTGTGATGTTATGTGATCCTATCTCGCCTACATTCTGACTGATGGGTTCGGAGCCGATCCCTCGGCTCCGACTCGGCACGCTTATGCCAAAGAGCGAAGTCTCTTATTGGCTGAGCTTACTATATCCCAGGATGCACCACTACCAGTCCCCCAGATCTCGTTTGCCGCTAACTAGCAAAGACGTGGTCTCGAGCTGGCTGAGCTAAGTAGTGTCTTTTCACTAACTTTTTCTGTCAGAAAATTGCTATTTCTTTAACAAAAAGCTGTTTTAACAGCTACTCTGTGCTTTTGAGTGTGTTTTGAAAAATTTTTGTGGAAAATTTGTGTGTGATTGGTGTTTGTTCTGGCTACAGGCCCCTTTGATCTGTAGAGCCTTCCCTGTCAGTGAATCCCTTTGAACCTTTAGGGGTTCTTGGATTCCCTTAGATATATTCACTGTTGTATATCTTCAGTTGGCTTTAATTTAATTGCGATCTGTCATTCTATCGGCAAGTTAATCTTTATAGTGTCAGTCTATTTCTAAAGAGTTTTGTCTGTGAGAGAGTTACTGAGTTCTATTTATAATGTCTCAGGCTCCTAGGACTTCGGGCTTTAAGAAGTGCACTAAATGTAGTTTTAAAATGTCTATCACGGATGACCACTCTCTCTGTGTATATTGTTTGGGCGCCAAGCATTTGCAGGAGTCCTGCAGCGTGTGTCACGCTTTTTCCTCGAGGGTCCTCCAAGAGAGGAAAAATAAACTTATATTGAAAGGCCTTATAAAACCCTCTTTTGAGGAGGCTTTAGCATCCTCTCCTTCTCCTGCTAAAAAGAAAAGGGCGTCGGCTCCGACCAGTCCGTCGGACCCGACCGCCAAAAGACATAGGCAGGCTTCTCCTTCGGCTCCAAGGACTTCGGAGCCGAGGGCGGAACGGTCTGCCTCGATGACTCCAGTCTCGACTCCTCTGGCTTCGGAGCCGATGGCTGGAGCATCGAGAGGCGGGTCACCTTCATCGGCTCCACTGATCTCGGAATCGATGAAGGTTGTCCGCTCAGACACTTCCTCCTCGGCGCCTAAGTCCTCCTCGGCACCGATGGAAACTGTATTGTGCATTCCTTCGGCACCGATAGTTATCGAGTCGCCTCAGAGCCGGTCCCCTAGCCCCTTGGGGCCGTTGGAGAGGCCAACTCGAACCCGTTCGGTCTCCTCTAGGTCATCGAGGATGTCAGATTCGGACATAGACAGGGTGCTCCAAAGACTGTTCCAGTCCCCAGTCTTTCAAAAATTCGTTTCGGCTCCAACCCAATTGGCTTCGGAGCCGATAGCCCATTCCATTGCCATTCCTCCTCCTACCGCTTCGGCTCCGTCGGAGCAGGTGCTGTTGGAGCCGGTGGAGATCCTAGGGTCGGCTCCGACCCTTACTCCAACCCCGACCTTCGGGTCCGAGTTTGGCACACGGACTTCTTCGGCCGGACCCGGGGGTGACGTTTCGGGACCAATGCGGTCGGTTCCAAGCCTCCCTCTCGGTGCTTCGGCTGCGGGACTTCCGTCTGCTATCATGGCTCCGGGGACCGGACACTCCCAGGATTCTGGGGGTCCGGCTTTCAGAGCTATGAGGAGTGCCTTGGCCAAGTCTTCTTCGGCCATCTCTACGGCTTTACCGGCACCTTCCCTGGGCATGGAGACTGGGTCTTTGGTAGTTCCCTGTCCCTAGGCAGCGGAGCCCGGGCCTGAGATTACCCCACTGGGGTTCCCTCCTCCTGAGGGTTCTTCGGAGTTGTCTTCGGAGGAGCCCCCAAGGAAGAGATTGTGCAAGAGGAAGCACGTGGACTCCCCCGAGTCGCTTACATCGGACACTGATTTTGATGATGCGGAGGGGTCCCCAAAGTCGTCCTCGGATGATGTCTCATTTGCAGACATTCTAGAGATCCTTAAGCAACGAGGCGGCTGGATTTCCAAACCCCCCTCCGCTGATGAGTCAGTGCTTCTCAAGGCCTTTGGGGCTCAGCCCTCCGCCTCCTGGGTGTCTCCGCCCTTCGACGAGCTCCTGGATTTGGTTTGTTGGAGGGCGTGGGAACATCCAGATACTGTGGAACCAGTGCCTTCTCGCCCTAACAAATTCTTGTCTGCCCCACCCGAGAAGGAGTTCTTGACGAAAGGCGTGGCCGTAGATGCCATGGTGGTGGCATCTGCTACACAGCAGGACGTGGCAGAGGCTTCAACGTCCGTCCATCCTCCTAATAAGGAGTCTAGGAGCATGGACCGGTACGGGAAGCGCACCCTGACTTCAGCGGCCTTTACTTTAAGGTCCCTGAATTATTGGGCACATTTCACCAGACTACAGAGGGATCTGGTCAAGGAGCTGTCAGACTCCCTCTCAGGTAACCTACCTGAGCAGCTAGCCCAGTCGGTTAGCTCTCGGTTGGCTATCCTTACCTCGATTTCTAACTCGTCCATGAGGCTCATTTCATATGCGGCCGAAGGGGCGGGTAGAGCGGCAGGCACAGGCGTGGCTCTCACGGAGACAAGCCTGGCTCCGTTTAATGTCATTCGCGGAGGCCTTCAAGTCTTCCTTCCCGACGCTCCCTTTGATGGGTCCTCTTTGTTTGGACCCAAGGTAAAGACACTCTTACCCGCTGTGAGCAAGAGGGAAAAACTTTATCTGCCGTAGAGCACGTTATTCCACTCCCTTCGGCCTTATCCCAAGGCTAAAGAGGAGGGAAGATGTGGTTCCAAATCACAGAAGTTCTTTCCTCAACAGCAGGAAGATTCCCCTTCCAGAGGCAGAGGACGGGAAATTTTTCTGGGAGACGCCGTCCCAGAGGCGGCAGAGGGCCCCGCAACACTGGAGACCGCGAGTCCTTTCGTGGCTCTTCAGCCTCCCACACTTCATGAGGGATTGCCCGGCTGTGCTGCTCGAGCCAGTCGGGTGCCGTTGCCAAGCACCTAAAAGCCTGGGAGTCTATTACTCAGGACAGATGGGTGCTTCGGATTATTGCCGGAGGTTACACCATTCCCTTCACACACTCACCCCCACCGTCCAAAAATCCCGGACCCACCACCCAGTCAAAGGGAAATTGCAGCCGCAGAAGCTTCAAAGCTGCTAGAAAAAGGAGTCATCCAACCGGTCCCCACAGACCAGATCGGATCCGGAAATTACTCAAGGTTCTTTTTAGTGCCAAAAAAGACAGGGGACCTGAGACCCATTTTGGATCTCAGCAAACTAAACCAGTCCATCATGAAGTCCAAATTCCGAATGGTCACTTTACAATCCATTCTCCCATTGTTGGAGAAGGATGTTTGGATGTGCTCCATAGATCTCAAGGACGCCTATTATCACATACCGATACATCAGGCGTCCAGGAGGTACCTGCGCTTCAGCCTGGGAGACAGTCATTTCCAATTTTGTGCGCTGCCCTTTGGTCTCACCACAGCCCCCAGGGTGTTCACCAAGTGTTTGGCAGTAGTGACTGCTCACCTGAGGAGTCTCGGATTCCAAGTGTTTCCCTATCTGGACGACTGGCTCCTGACTGCCACCACCAGGCATCTACTACTAGACAACCTACAAGCCACCATCTCCCTGGGTGTTTCCCTGGGAATTGCATTCAATTGGTCAAAGTCTGTCTTGCTGCCCTCTCAGCGCATAAGATTCATAGGAGCAGAGATAGACTCAAAATTGATGCGCATCTTCCTTCCTAACGAAAGGATTCAAACATTACAAGGTCAAGTCCGAGCCCTGCTTCCAAGATCCAAAGCCCCAGCCAGGTTGGTCCTGCAACTTCTAGGTTCAATGTCTGCCACGGTTCTCCTAGTTCCGCTGGCAAGATTGCACATGAGGATTCTTCAGTGGCTGTTATTGACACAATGGTCTTTTCAGGATCTCCCCCTCAATCATCTCATACTGATTACAGAAACGTGCAAACGGGACCTCCGCTGGTGGCTTCAGCCATCCAATCTGAATCAGGGAAGACCTTTTGTTATACCCTCTCCGGTGGCCACCTTGACAACAGATGCCTCCCAGACGGGGTGGGGGGGGCATTGTCTGGGCAGGTTAGTTCAGGGTTCTTGGCTTCCAGACGAAACCTTTCTTCATATAAAAATGTATTGGAAATGAGGGCTGTACTTCTGTCGCTACAAGCCCTCCACAAGTTTCTCCCTCAAGGCATTATCGCTATCCACACAGACAACATGTCGGTGGTCTGGTATCTAAACAAACAAGGAGGGACCAGATCTTACCCCCTTTGCAGAGAGGCCATGAGGGTGTGGGAATGGGCAGTAGCTACCAACCGCTTCCTGGTAGCGACCCACATTCCAGGAAAATCCAATGTATTGGCAGACAGATTAAGCAGGACGATTCTCTCTCGTCACGAGTGGTCCCTGAACCAAACAGTAGCAGCTCAGGTTTTCAAAAGATGGGGGACCCCGTGCTGCGACCTATTTGCAACACCACAAAACACAAAGTGCAAAAGGTTCTTTTCCTTGACTCCACGTCAGGGGGAGGCAGCTACGGATTCTCTAGTCCAACCTTGGCCAACAGGACTACTTTATGCTTTTCCTCCAGTTCCACTCCTCCCCAAAGTCATCCAGAAAGCTTCCCAATTGGGGTCCACAATGATTCTAATTGCTCCGTACTGGCCTCGTCAGGTATGGTTCCCCTACCTAAAGAAATATGCTCTGGACGGTCCTTGGTTTTTGGATCTAACTCCGGACCTGCTGATTCATCAGTCGGGACGACAGCACCAGTCCCTTTAAACTTTGAAATTAACAGCTTGGCTCCTCCACTTCCGACCTTACTCAGAAATCACACCTTAGACCCGGAAGTTATTCACATTTTATCTTCAGCCCACAAACCCACCACTAAGAAATTGTATCTCAGTAAGTGGAAGAGGTTTGCTATCTGGGCTCAACTCAGAGGCTTAGACCCTGTCACTGCCCCGAAACCAGAGGTCTTAAAATTTTTAACATCCTTGTTTAATCAAGGATCTTCAGTCTCTACTATTAAAGTCCAACTAGCAGCTATCTCCAAATTTCACGAATCCATAGACCCACCGTTGATGAGCAGCAGATTATGTAAAACTTTCATGAAAGGTGCTGTGCTTTTAAGACCCCAGTTTTTCATCCTGCGCCTCCGTGGGATCTTGATTTGGTACCGTGCCTTAACATCGTTCCCTTTGAACCGGCTGCTACATGTGAGTTGAAATATCTGTCTTGGAAAACTGCCTTCTTAGTTGCAATTACCTCTGCAAGAAGAGTTTCAGAACTTCAAGCCCTATCTATCAAACCACCGTACTTGATTTTTCACAAGGATAGAGTATCACTTAGGCCTAATCCATCTTTTGTTCCAAAAGTTTGTTCTAGTCTCTGTCTCCAACAATCTCTAGAGCTACCAGTTTTCTTTCCAAAATTTTCTAATGAAGCGGAATACACTTTGCATAAATTGGATGTTCACAGGCAATTGCGCTTCTATCTAGACAGGACTCAACAAATTAGAGAAACAGACCAATTGTTTGTGTCCTTTTCAGATAATAAATTGGGTAAAACCATCACTAAAGCTACTATTTCCAAATGGATTAGAGATTGCATAACTCAGGCTTATTCCTCTTCAAATAAGCAACTTACAACATCTGTCAAAGCTGACTCTACCAGAGCTATGGCTACCTCTATTATGCTTTCATTCCAAGCTCGCTATTTCGAAATTTGTGCTGCGGCTACTTGGTCCAACCCACACTTTCATTTCCCACTATAAATTGGATGTGGCATCTAAAGGGCGAGCATCATTTGGTTCCACGGTACTCAGGAGTGTTTTCCAGTGAGCCACCCAGGATTCAGGTGCTAGGACGCTGTCCCATCAGTCAGAATGTAGGCGAGATAGGATCACATAACATCTTTTAGTTATGTACTCACCATAACTTCAGATGTTTGGGATCCATCTCGCCTACATTCCTAATACCCACCCTCCTTCCCCTGCCTTGGAGATCAGAAGAGATTGAACGGTTTGAGTTCTACTGTTTTATCTTGTTTCATCTGACGATGTTATATAAGCAGTGCGTGTGTGCATGTATGCGGACAAACTAGATCTGGGGGACTGGTAGTGGTGCATCCTGGGATATAGTAAGCTCAGCCAATAAGAGACTTCGCTCTTTGGCATAAGCGTGCCGAGTCGGAGCCGAGGGATCGGCTCCGAACCCATCAGTCAGAATGTAGGCGAGATGGATCCCAAACATCTGAAGTTATGGTGAGTACATAACTAAAAGTTTACCCCCTTTCATATCTATTAGTGCACACTGCAACTCTTAGGGTGTTAAACTGTGTATCTGATGTTGTCAATTCGTTGTATCTTGAATCCTCAACTGATGGGTTTGGATCCGATCCATGGATCCAACTCAGCTGTTACTAAAAGTCATGGTAACCAAGAATTCTCAAGCATTTCCCTTAGCCATAATGCACCAACCCCAAGTTGCCTTAGATCTTGTTTGCCACTTTCCGCAAAAGACATGGTTGACCCTAGGTCTCAAACTTTATTAGATAAGTAATAATTACTATTTTCTAAACTTTTATGTCTTCTAATATTTCTTACATATTTTATATTTTTTATCCCTTACTGTTTATGATATTGTAGTTCTGATGTTACCATAGTTGGTCATTTTACTTTCAGTTTATATCTCGTACAGTGTGTACCTCTTAAATTACCATTGCAAGTAATTTCCTTTTCTTTCTGCATTTAGTGTACTTTTTTATTACCATCGCTGGTAGTTTTATTCTTGCCTTTTCTTCTTACTAAATTTTTTCTTATAGTAATAGTATAATATTGGAAAAAGGCCCCTGTGGGTTTAAAAAATGTGTCAAGTGCAGGCACAAACTACCTATGTCTGATGCACATGCTGTGTGTGTTTATTGCCGTTGTCCTTTACACTTACAAGAGGATTGTTCAGTCTGCCATGGGTTCAATCCTAGAGCCTTAGTAGAAAGAAAGAATAAACTTATATTAAAAGAACTACTACCGTTTGCTTTTGGAGAGGGTTTATCTGGGGCTCAATCCCCCAAAAGTAAAAGTAATGGCTCAAAGCCTTCGTCTACAAAACTATCCACTTCATCCACCCAGGTTTCAGAACTGACTAGGAAAAGGCATAAGATGGATCCAGTAAGATCCAAGAGTTCCTCACCCTCAGATCTGAAGAAGAAAAAAATGATGGACCTGACTACCTCGGATCCAACAGAAAAGCTACTGGATTTGACTGCGTCAAGCCCCATATCTCCTCCCAGGACAACATATTCGCCATCTGTTGATATGATGCCTTCAAGGGTGCCCGCATCCTTTTTGGAGTGTCACTGATCTAAATCCCCCTCTCTTGTTTCGACTCGTTCTGACAGAAGTTTGATGGAGGAAGATATGGCAAGAGTGGTGCAGAATGTCCTCTTGGCACAGAATCAGATGGGTGTCTTTATCGGCTGCTGTCCCTTCAGGTCGCCTTTGATTACACCCCCACTTCAAGTTCCTCCACCGATTCTTTCAACTGTTTCGGAGTCTCTGGATCCAAGTCTTCTGGCTCGGATCCCAAAGATAGCAATATTTTCGGATCCAAAGCATACTCTGAGTGCTCCAGTTCTGTCGAATCCAGAGGTCTGTCAGAGCCAAAGCTTCCCTGTCAGATCAGAGGTGTTTGAGTTGACTTTGAAGTTGTCAGCGCCATCTCTGCTGCTCAAAGCTTCAGCTTTGGCTTTCGGAGTGAGGGAGGACAGCAGTTCAATAGCTTGTCTTTTCGGAGCAGAGGTTTCTGTTTCTCCAGGGCATTCAGCCTTCAAGGTTGTGAAGAGGGTGTTTTCTGCCCTGGCAGAATGGATAGATCCAACCCCTCAGATCTTCAGCCTTCTACCTTGATGTCTGTGCACTTGGGGCCTCATCGCTCTTTACACCAGGGACAGCCAGTCTGAGACCCCCAAGCTTCCCAGCAGGGTATTATAGTTTCTTCTGATACCTCCCTGGACCATCCCACTGAGGAGGTCCCTAGGAAGAAGTGCAAGAGGAAGCACTTGGACTCTACACAAGAGTGAGTCACTGAGGATACAGACTTCGATGAAGGTGAAGGATCCCTGCCATCACCTCCTGAAGATGTCTCCTTTTAGACATCCTTGAGATCCTAAAACAGATTGGTGTTTGGACATCCAGCAACCCTTTATCCAAGGAGTTGGTGTTCCTGAAGGTTTTTGATACTGGCTTGTCTTCTTCACGGGTTACTCCACCCACGGATGAGCTTAACGAGTTGGTCTGTCAGCGGGTGGAAGGAACCTGACACAGTTGAACCAATACCCAGGAGACTAAACAAGATTATGGCACCACCTTTTGGGAAGGGGGTTTGGGCTAAAGGGATGCCCGTTGATGACATGGTCATGGCATTGGCCACCAAAAAGGAACTTCCCTAAGAGAGTTCCAGTGTTCATCCCCCTAACAGGGAGTCTAGGGTGATGGGCAGGTTTGGGAAGCGTGTCTATGCTTCAGCATCCTTTGCCTTAAGGTCGCTGAATTATTTGACACATTTTACAAGGTTACAGAGAATTAATTAATTTATTAAAAATATATTGAGATTGGTTGGTTTTAACTGAATTTTGTATCTAAGGATATGACAGTTGAGGGGTTTTGCATATATTTGATGAAGTCCAAATGTGGACGAAAAAGCAGTGAATAAGTTAAGGTGTTTATGTGTGGACTGCAATCCTTGTGAAGGTCATTTTTTGTACTGCTTTTATTGTGGATTAATAATGAATTTGGCTGACACTTTGGCTCTATCTTTGGAGGTTGCCCTTACAAGTGCTTTCATCCTTTTAAGTTAAGGTTACAGAGGGATTTGATTATGGAACTGTCAAATACCCTGTTAGGATCCATTTCTGCAGAGATCCAGTCATCTGTGAGTTCTCAGTTGGCCACCTTGCAGTCTGTGTTGAATTCATCCATGAGGCTTATTTGGCATGTAGCCGAAGGAACCTCAAGGGTAGTGGGCTCAGGCATTTCCATCAGCAGACATTCCTGGATGCGCTTATGTGATTTTGCAGAGCTCATCAAGTCTTTGTTCGTCAGTGCTCTTTTTGACGGCATGTCTTTGTCTGGCCCCAAATTGTAGGACACATTATCCAGGTGTGAAAAGGATGGAAAGACCCTATCTGCAGTGGGCATATGTTTTTCAAACCCTCAGAGATTGTTTTCAAGGAATTAACGAGGTTGTCGAAAGATGTGGTTCAGGAAATCCCAGAGTCTTTTCCAGGACACACATGGAGGAACTTTCCCCCAGGGGCAGTGGGGGAAACTCCAATGATTGATGCCGCCCCAGCAGCAGAGGAGCCCCACAAAACCAGAGGTCCAGAGATTTTCTTGGACAGACCCCTACTTGTGCTCTTGAAAGGAGGCCCGATTGCCCACCTCTGGAGGCAATCAGGGGTTGATTATCCCTGCACCAAAGAGCCTGGCTGAACATAACAAAAGATACTTTGGGCAGAGGATTATTCCCAGAGTCTATATAATACCCTTTTCCCTTCAACCTTAAATTTCAAGGAAAATCCCATATGTTCACCCAATCAGAAGGAAGAAGCAGCAACTCCAGAGCAAACGCTGCTAGAAAAAGAGTCATCCAGGAGGTCCCACCAGACCAGATAGAATTCAAAACTTACTCAAGGTTCTTTTTAGTGCCAAAGAAAATAGGGGACTATAGACCAATTTTGGATTTCAGCAACTTGAACAAGTCGTTTTGACTCACCAAGTTTCAGATGGTCATGGTTCATTCCATTCTGCCTTCTCTGGGCAAGGACGACTGGATGTGCTCAATAGACCTTCAGGTGACATTCAGCACATAAAGATGAACAGACACTCCTGAAGGTACTTAAAGTTCCATCTGGGAGTCACTCATTACCAGTTCAGAGTTCTGCCTTTTGGTCTCACCACAGCCCCCAGAGTGTTCACCAAATGTATGGTAGTAGTAGTAGCAGCTCACTTGAAAACTGCAGGGACTCCAGGTGTTTACATATCAGGACGGTTGTCTCATTACCGCCCCGACCAGGCATCAATTGATATGGGCAAGAGATCAGTTTCTCCAGACTTGTTCCTATCTGAGAATAACCATAAACTACGATAAGCCTCAGCTGGAACCAACTCAAAGTTTGGAATTCATATTAGCAGTTTTCAACACAAAAGCAATGACAGCTTCACTGTCTCCCTCAAGGGTTCAAACTATAAGATCACAGGTCAGAAAAATAATCTGCAGTACCAAGATTTTAGCCCACTTGGTCCTTCAAGCTCTAGGAGTGATGTCAGTGGCGATAACACTAGTACCTGTAGCCAGATTTTACACAAGGATTCTCCAGTGGATGCTAGCAACATATAATGGTCAGTATTTTACCAACCTGTGTCAACTCTGATACGAATCACTCAGAAATGCAAAAGAGGCAGGTGGTGGATTCAGTCAGATCAGGTTCTGCAAGTCCATCCTTTTCATGCTGCCTCAGCCCAAGGCCATAGTTACCACGGACGCTTCCCAGTTTCAGTGGGGGAAGAGGCATTTTCTGGGATAAACAGTACTTCAGTGTCCTAAAGACGAGAGCAGTGCTTTTAGCGTTGCAAGCCTTGTAAGATGATCTTCCTTCGGCGATGATTTGCAATTGAAATGGACAGTAGGTCAGTAATTTGGTAAATCAACAAACAAGGATGGACCAGATCATGCCCCTTGTGTTGAGGAGTGCACAGAGTGTGGCAGTGGGCAATCTCATCCATCTGCTTTCTCATAGCAACGCACATTCCAGGGAAGTCCAATATGATTGCAGACAAACTGAGCAGGTGCATTCTTCTACCTCACGAGTGGTTTCTCAACAAGAACATGACAGAGATGATTTTACGTCTGTGGGGCCAGCCTTGTTGCAGTCTTTTTGCTAATCCCGTAAACAAATGCTGAGGCTACTTTGCCCTAATCCCCTACAGGTGAAATCACTGAGAGATGCTCTACTTCATGATTGGCCTCCTAGTCTACTTTATGCTTACCCACCAATCCCATTTATTCCAAAATTTCTACAAAAAGCTGTCAGGTTGAAGAGCAAAATCATCCTCATTGCACCATACTGGCCTTGACAGATTTGATTTCCCTTCCTTTATTCTCACTTACTTCACCACCCTTGGATCCTAGATCTGACTCCAGACCTTCTGTCTCACCCGACGGGTATGATCCATCCCAGTGTCTCAAATCTCAGGCTGACGGCCTGGTTTCTCCAGTTCCGTTAATAGCCAGCAGCCAATGCTGTCTTTGCCTGTCCAACATGGTCTATTTTCCTGTTAAACTTCAAGAAGAAAACTTTATACAAGTCAGTGGAAAAGATTTGTTTACTGTGCACAACAAAATCATGTTGGGCAGTTTTCAGCTCCGATAGTTAACATACTTGGGATTTTAACCTTACCTTTTAAAGAAGGGGTTAGTTCCTCAACCATTAAATTTCAGTTAGTTGCAATTTCAAATTTTTACATTGGATTCGAAGGTTCTTCAGTAGCCTCTCACAAATTGCACAGAGCTTTCTTGGGAGACACTCTACTTTTTAGACCTCCATTTGATGACCCTTCTCCCCCATGCAATCTCAGTCTGGTACTGCAAGCTCTAATACATTCCCCCTTTGAACCAGCTGCTGAATGTCACCTTAAGTATCCTTACTTGGAAAAAAGTTTTTCTAGTAGACATTACCTCTGCTAGATGAATGTCAGAGATTCAAGCCTTGTCTTCACAACCTCCATATTTGATCTTTCACAAGGATAGAGTGACACTATGAATGAATGCCTCCTTCCTTGCTAAGGTGGTGTCAAAATCTAGTATCAATCATTCCATTCATTTGCCAGTATTCTTCCCTAATTTTGCAAACAAGGGTGAATACATGTTACATTTATTGGATGTTCACAATTACATTTTTACCTGCATTGGTGAAACTAGTCATAAAAGTAACTTTAGCCTGATGACTAGTTGATTGTATAGTAGCAAATTGGGTGTTACCTTACCACAGCCGATACAAATTCATATAACTAGGTCTATGGCAACTTCTTTAGTTTTTCTGTGTAGAGCGTCAGTGGACATATGTGCAGCAGCAACTTGGGCTTCTTGCCATACTTTTATTACTCATTACAAACTTGATCTGGTCTCCAGGGGTAAAGCATCATTTGGTTCAGCTGTGCTCAGGGATGTCCTTCCTTAGAGTCCACCCAGGATTATAGGAAGCTGGGGACTCTGTCCCATCAGTTGAGGATTGAATGAAAATTGACATTCTCAGATAAAAAAGTTTTTTACCTACCGCAACGTTCTGTCTGTGTTGTCTATTTTCATTCTTCCTCAACTTCCCACCCGCCAACCCCCATTCTTTGTGTTCTCAAACTTCTGGAAGAATGAGCTGTTAGAGGGACGTTATTGTCCTTGATATTGAGCTCCAGATATAGTTTCTTCCAGTATTGGGCACATGCAATTTTTATGTCTCCTATACTTATGCTTGTTAAACTTTTTATTGTGTGGTAAAAAGTCAGCAAACAAGATCTGACGTAACTTGGGGTTGGTGCATCATGGGTAAGGGAGAAGCTTGAGAGTTCTTGGTTACGATGAGCTTTAGTAATGACCAAGTCGGATCTGAGGATCGGATCTGAACCCATCAGTTGAGGAGACTGAAAATGTACAACGCAGATGGAACGTCATGGTAAGTACATAACTTATTTTTCTATTTTACCTTTAAAACCTCCAACATCTGGTCAAAGGTCACCAATCATTGGAGAACCCACATTCTGCCTCTCAGTAGTCATTTTGGGATTAGTTAGTGCTTCTGTTTTGCTCATGTGAGAAAAAGTGTATTGGGTTACTGTTTCCTGAGACTGCTGATCACCAGAAAGCCTGATAACTGCTTCGTAGGTGCCAGCATAGTATTTGTGCTACTGTTTTGCTCCTAGTGTGAGAAGGAGCAATGGCATTGATACCTAACTTTGTCTGATTGGGCAGCAAGTGTCTGTGTGGGACCTTCATGATTGGTCTGATTGCTATTCAAGACATCTAGCAGGGAAAGGCTATAGGAAGCCTACAGACACCTGCATCATCTGGGAGAAGAGTGTTGATTCCCAAAGGGCCTGTGGCCTGCTTCACATCTTGGGATTAGTGCTAATGTTTTGCTTCTGGTGAGAGAATAAGCAAAGTGGCATTGTATCCCACCAGCATTAAGCTGTGGTGAGACCAGCACTAGTTGCAGCCAATTAGGTGAAGCCTGCTATTCATTATTGTTGACACTGCTGATTCTTTCTTTTCACTAAGTACTGCTTGATTAACTACTGTCTAACCTAACATTAGAATATCTCCCTAAATACTTCATCATAAGTCATCAGGATCTTTCAAGCTTCTTTTGGCAGTGCCCTGTATAGACGCATGGATATGGACTTTCCCCACTATCTCCATTACCAGCTGGGTGGATGTGGACATCCTGAGGCAATGTAGGTATTGCCTCATTTTTACTGATGATCAGCTAATTGCAAACTGATAAAGTATGTGAGAAATGTATTTACACAGTGTCACTGGCAGAGCTCTCACATAGAAGGACTCTCAATGTCAATCAGGTTCTCATTAATACAAATGCTGCACCCATCACACACAGCAAAAAAGCAGACACATAGACCAACATATGCTGAGGGACGTAAATGTAACATGCCTGAACCCCAGAAACTTCCTAGATGAAGCACACACAACAGATCTCTTAAGCAGCCTCAATTGCACTCTTTTTAAACAACACCCATATCAAAACATTCAGCCACATCTCATGGAGCCCCAAAGGCAAGGCACCACACATTCCAATATTCTGGTCATTGGTGGCACCATTGTGAGACACAAGGTTGAGTAAGGAGAAAGTCATGCTCATTTGCTTATCGGAGGCCAGGCTCCGCCATATTATATATACACTCAGTTCATTGGACCATAAGTACCATTATGATTCAGTCAATAGTCTATGTGGGTGTAAATGACCTGAGACATCCCCCTAGACTATATAAAGATAGACATCATGGAGCTCTTGAAATGTATGTCCCAGGCTGGTATGAGCCTAGAATTGAACAGCATTCTACTTCTGCTAGGATGATGCCACAGTATGAACAGAAGATGACTGATTTTAATAATTGGCTTAGTTTCTGGTGTTATTCTAGTAGGGTACAGTATTTGTCAACATGGTAGAAGATGGTCAACAGACAACGCTGCTTTGCCAGGGATGGTCTACACCTCTCCCCTCTAGGCTTTTGATTATTAGCGAAAGCTGTTATCCTTCATAGTGCCTTTTTTTAGGCAGTGCCAAATCAAAATTACTTCCAGTACAATAAATCAAAATCAAGAAAGTCTAAAGGTGTTAATGCTCAGTGCTAGGAGTCTAAGCAAGAAATTCTGTATAAGTTGTCCTCACTGTAGAGAATGCTGATGTCTGTGCAGTCACTGAGACATGGTTTAAAGGCAGGAGTGCACACCAACATTACAAGGCTATAATGCCTTCCACACATTTAGACCAGCTACTACACAGTTAAGGACCCGAGGTGCAGGAATCCTCATTTGCATCAAAAATAAAAAAATGCCTCAGATCTGTTCAAACAGTACAGTGCAATTGAGCTTCTCCATGTTCAAGTCAGCATAGGCAAAATCCCATACTACTTCCTTGCAATCTGTAGGCTCCCTTCTGTGACCCAGGAAATCTATAACACATAATCAAGTGTTGTCTGTCTTCATCTGATTTTACACATGGGTTTTTGGATCCTACCAGATCCAGCCTTGGGACCAATTTTGGAGCTTCTTGGATCCAGGGCTGTGACTCCTTCCCTGTCCATAATTCCCTCCACTCCACCTTTAGTACTTAAGATCTTGTTTGCTGCCTGAAGACTTCAGAGTTATTCTATGAGGGCTTATCAAACACCATTATAACCTTTGGGTTATAACCTGTTTTTTTCTGCTGTCCCTACTGAGAGACTTGTCTCTGTAGTATTAGTTTAAATGACATTTTATTAATATAATTGTTGATTTCTTAGAGTTAGTGCCTTAGTGTTTAGGCAGTTATTAGAGTCATAGATTTTTACCAGCGTAGTCAGTAGAGATTTGTAATTTTAAGATATTAGTGTGTGGTTTACAGTTCTTAGTATTAATTAGCGAGTGTAGAGTGTGTTTGTTCTTGTTAGAATTAATACAGATTCTGTCTAGGTGTTCTGCAGTGAAACTTTTCTGGTGTTAATTTATCTTTCTACCTTAGCTGATATAATTATGTCTGATAATCAGGGATTCAAAAAGTATACTGAATGTGGGCACAAACTTCTGCCTTAGGATCCCCATTCATTATGTGCGCACTGTTTGGGCACTGCAAAGCATGTGCTTCTTTCAGTTCTAGGGCACTTCAGACTGGGAGAGAAAGATGCTCAAAGTCAAGGGCTTCCTCCTTCCAAAGACAGGGTCTTCAACTTCAGCCAGATCAATTGATTCCACTTCTGCTTCCTTAGCTAAGAAGCAGAACAAACCAAACCTGAGGATAAACCAAAAGAAAGAGAAAAGAGCGAGTCAGAAAAGACGAAGATCAGAAAAGTCCAGGAAACTTTCTCCAGATCCGATGTTGTAGATCAGTCCATATCTGAAAACTCCTAGAAGGTCAGGGGCAACAGTCTGTTGGGTCCAGCCCTCTTCTCCTCAGTCCTGTTTCTCCCTGGTTCCAGTAAGCCCAAGGCTGCATTTTATATTCAAGAGTGAAGAAACTCAAGACCACCTTCGGTGACTTCTGCCCTTTCATTCAGAACCTCACCAAACAAGATGTTGACAGGATGATTCAGAAGTTTCTCGGAACACAGATCCATCTTGGAGTTCTGTTTTTGCCACCCCTGGGAACATACCAAGTGTTGGTTCAACTACCCTTCCTCTTAATTTCTCTGGTCTCTGTCTATCGTTTGGAGCTGACTACCCTGGATCCGAATTGCCCAGGAAGCCTTTGTTGTAACCGTCAGTCCAAGCTACTTCAGCTCTGACAGCATCCCTTTCTATTTTGACACCGATACGTTAGGATCAGGAAGAGATGCAGAGCCAAAATCTTGGTGGTGGGGTTCCAGGGGATGGGACAGTGCAGAAGTTGTTGAAGCTTTCCCTCCCCCACAAGGCTTCTGTATTTAATAACTTGGATCCGAGATCGGCTTCGGGGTTGAGACCCATCAGCACCAAAGTATCTCTCTCATCTTTAGATAGGAGGAGACCTCCTAAACTGATTGAGATTTTGGCCTTTGAGACTTTTGAGATGGTCTTGACTATACCAAAACACAAGGTGCTTCCATCCATCTTGGTTCCATCCAGCCCCAGCAGGATTCTGCTTCTTCTTCCCACCACTCTGTTAGGAAGGGACTGTCGGTAACACAGGTTTCAGAGATTCCGTACAACATTAGCTCTCAGTCTAATTCGGAACCTTCTGATCTCCCACCATAACCTGTTCATAAGAAACAGACATGCAAGTGAAAGACCAAAAGACAAGGTGCTTCCATCCATCTTGGCTCCATCCAGCCCCAGCAGGATTCTGCTTCTTCTTCCCACCACTGTGTTAGGAAGGGACTGTCGGTACCACAGGTTTCAGAAATTCCGTACTACATTAGCTCCCAGTCTAATTCGGAACCTTCTGATCTCCCACCATAACCTGCTCATAAGAAACAGACATGCAAGTGAAAGTACATAGACTCATCTCCAGAGTCTTTCACTGAAGACACAGATTTGGATAAAGGTGAAGGCTCCCATAGTTCCCCTTCGGAAGATGTCACCTTCAGTCAGACCCTTGAATTGATGAAACAGAGAGGAGGATGGTCTACCAAGAACCCTTCACCTGATGAATCTGTGTTCTTGGAAGCCTTTGATTCCAGCTCAGCATCATCCTGGGTAATACCACCCACTGACCCCCTTATTGACAGAGTGGCTCAGCAGGCATGGAAAGAGCCTGACATAGTGGAACCAATTCTCAAAAAAAAACTTACTGAATATTGGTAGCCCCAAAAGATAGGATGCTTTGAAGCAAATGTTCCACTGATGGATGCTGTGGTGGTAGTAGCAGCCACTAAAAATAAATTGTTGGAAGAAAGTTCCTCAGTCCATTCCCTTAAATGGGGAGTCTAGGGCTATGGGTAGGTTTGTGGAATGGACATATACACTTCAGCGACTTTTGCATTCAGAGCATTGAATTATTTGGCCCATGTTACTAGATTCCAGAGAGGCTTGACCATAGAGCTTTCTAGGTCTCTCTGCAGTATTCCGCCTAAAGATATTCAGAAGACTGTGGACTGCAGCTTTCCACCCTGCAGTCCACTTCCAGCATAGCTATGTAACTGCTTTCTTTTGCAGCTGACAGCCCAGCTAGGGCAGCAGGCAATGGTATCACCACACATCAGCATGCCTGGATGCATCCATGTGATTGATTTTTCAGAACGCTTTAAGACATCCTTCATTAATGCCTCCTTTGGTACTTCCACTCTTTTTGGAACCAAGGTAAAAGATACATTAACCTGGAGTCAACAGGATCATAAAACTCTCTCTGTAGTGGGAATTAATTTTTCCACCCCACAAAGAACCTTTGCAAACCACAGAATTTTTATAAAGACAACTGTGCGGCTAGAGTTCCTTGTGGCAGAGAAGGAGGTAACTCTAATGGACATTGCCCTAGAGGTTGAGTTGGACCACAAAACCAGGTCTTCCATAGGCCCTTCACCAAGAAGCTCTATCTGCACTCCTGAAGGGTTGCACAACTGCAGCATTCTAGAGGTAGTCGGGGGGGGGGGGGTGCTTATCCTTGCACCCACAAGCCTGGCAAAATATAACAAATTCTTTGGTACTAAATATAATTTCCTGAGTTTATTAATTTCCCTTTTCCCTTCCTCCAATAAAAAAGAAGAAAGTTCCCAATATTTCACCCAGTCAGTGGTAACCGACAGCAGGACACGTTTCCAAGCTGCTAGAAAAAAGAACTGGTCCCCAAAGAGTCCGGAGCGTATTCAAGGCTCTTTTTAGTACTCAAGAAAACAGGAGACCTCAAACCCATTTTGTGTCTGAGTCCTCCAAATCATTTTGTAAAACTGACAAAATTCAGGATGGTCATGATTTAGTCCATTTTACCTTTTCTGAAGAAGGGACGATTGGATGTTCTTCATAGATCTCCAGGATGCATACTGTCATGTAAAGATAGAGAAGCAATTAAGGAGATTCCTGTTTTCCCAGATGGAGCCAGTCACTATCAGTTCAGAGCCCTGTCTTTTGGTCTCACCAAAGCCCCCAGGGTATTTACTAAGATATTGGCGTGGTTGCAGCTTGTCTACGCCTGCTAGGGAATCAAGTTTTCCATATCTTCACAATTGGCTTCTAACTGCTACTTCCAAGGATCTGCTGTTGCATAATCTGAACCTTTTTCTCCAACTAATACAAAAGCCATAATCAGTCTCACCAAAAGCCACTTAATCCTGATACAGCAGCTAGAATTGCCATCTGGACTCGGTATTACAAGTCGCCAGTCTTCCCCACTCGAGAGTACTCTTCCTGCATCTTATAGCTACACAGGTACTTCATCACCTCCTCACCCAGCAAGGTTAATTCTTCAGCTTTTTCATCTGATGGCCTACACAATTTTAATAGTCCCACTAGCCAGACTTCACATGAGTACTCCAGTGGACTTCTCTGTAAAATGGTCTCAAGGCATTCATTCACTACATGCAAAAGTTTGCATCGCTCAAGTCTGCAGAAGAGAATACATATCTTGGTGGATAAAATCTCCTTCAGTGACAAAAGGATGTTCATTTCATATGGATCTACTAGTGGCTGTAGTAACACCAGATGCCTTCCTTCGGGGGGGCATCTCTAAGGAAGGACGATCCAGGTAACTTGGTCACATCTAGAGGTCAGTCTTCACATCAGCATCTTGGAGATGATGGCAGTCCTCCTAGAGTTGCAGGCATTCCAGGATGCTCTTCCCCAAGGGTGTGATTTCCATAAAAACAGCCAACATGGCAGTAGTCTGGAACATCAACAAACAGGGAATAACCCACTTCTATCCCCTTTATCAAGAGGGCACAACAGTTTGACAGTGGGTGTTATCTTCACACAGTTTTCTGATAGCAACACATATACTGGGAATGTCCAGTGTTTTAGCGAACAAATTGAGCAGAACTATCATAATACTTCGAGTGGTCCCTCAACCCAGCTGTAGCAACCTTGATTTTTCGTTGCTTGTGCTAGTCTTGCTGCGACCTCTTTGCATCCTACCTAAACAACAAGTACAGGAGTTACTTTACTCTGGTCCCTCTTCAGAGACAGTCACCATGGGATGCTCTGATCCCAGTTCTCCTGTATGCTTTTACCCTAATTGCACTTAATAAACAAATTCATCCAGAAAGCAAGAATGTGCAAGGCCAGAGTGATCTTCATTGCTCCTTTCTGACTACCGACAAACATGGTTTCCTTTCCTGTGGCCTCTACTAGTACATCCCTTATGGATGTCGGATCAGTATCCAAACCTATTAAACCATTTATCCAGATTTCCTGCTCTGGACCAGAGATACATGAAGTTAACCATTTGGTTTCTCCAGTTCTAACCTTAGCCAGAGATGCCAGGATCCCAGTATCAGTTGTTCAGATCATTTCAACCTTTCAAAAACAACCCACAGTAAAAGGTAGACCATAGCAAATGGAAGAGATTTCCCTTTTGGGCTATATCAGAAAGATTAGACACCTTTTCTGCTCCCATTCTTTCCATATTAGAATTCTTGTCTGAACTTTTCCACAGGGGTTGTAATTATTCCAGTATCCAAGTGCAAATGGCTGCAATCTCAAATTTCCACACACAGCATAACGACAGATGTAATGTGGTCCTATCTTGCCTACATTCATTACTGACAGGCTCGGAGCCGAGAATTGGCTCCGACTCGGCAGCTATAAATAGCACAAAGTCTCTAATTGGCTGGGCTAAGCCTGTATCCCAGGGTGCACCACGCCCAAACCCCCAGATCTCGTTTGCTGCTCAGTGAGTGAAGATGTGGTCTCAAGCTTGGCTGTGGCTAAGTACTGTATTGAACTATTTACTTAGTTTTCTGTGGAATATTTTCCAACCAAAAGCTATTTTAATAGCTACGTTTTGTGTCTGGGTGTTTTTTGTGACCTTTTCCTTTGATAATTCTAGTTGTGGTGTACTTGTGTTTGGCGGGCTAGGCCTGTTTAAGTTAGAGGGCCTTAGCCCTATTCGGTGTGTCTCCTTGGTTTCTTTTAGGGGCGTTTGAGAGTCCCTTCTCCTCCCGTCATTTTGTGTGGCTTTAAAAATGTCAGGCAAAGATCAGAAGGAACATAGGCCTTCTGGGTTCAAAAAGTGCGCCAAATGTTCATATAAGATGTCTTTAACTGATGGCCATGCCATCTGTGTATACTGTTTGGGCGCTATACACTTGCAAGAGTCCTGCAGTGTGTGTCATTCATTTAGTTCCAGGGTCTTGCAAGAGAGAAAAAATAAGTTGATTCTCAAGGGCCTGGTAACACCTGCCTTTGAAGAAGCTTTGGCGTCTTCTCTCCCTAGCGGGAAATCTAAAACAAAAAAGAGCTCTCCGGCTCCGTCCAGTTCATCGGAAAAAAGATCGAAGACTGTTTCACCTTCCTCGGCTCCATTGGTCACGGAGCTGCAGGAGATGCTCTCAGTACCGAAGACGGCTTCCTCGGTTCCACTGCCTTCAGAGCCAAAGGAGGTTTCTGTTGTGTTGGAGCCGACCTCTGTTCCAATTGTCTTGGAACCGATTCGGAGCCATTCTCCTAGCTTCGCGTTGGATCCCTTAGAGAAGACTTCTCGACCCCCTTCTGTGTCCTCCAAGTTGTCTGATTCGGATTTGGATAGGGTGGTGCAGAGGCTCCTCCAGTCACCAGTGTTAACGAAATTATTCTCGGCTCCAGCCCAGTCGGCTCCAGAGCCTGTCCTTGTGTCGGTTCCGATAATTCCTTCTCCGACCATCTCTGAGTCGTCGGAGCCGGAGTGTTCTGAGTCGAGTGAGGTCCTTGGGTCGGCTCCGAAACCCCCTTTGAATTTTTCGGCTCCAACCTCGGCTCCAACCCTTTCGGTCCCATCTGATGGTTTCGGCACTCGGCTTTCGTCGGTCGGACCCGAGGGGGATACATCGGGGCTCCAGACTTTGGCTCCGAGTCTCCCTCTTGGTGCTTCGGCCGGGGGAACCCCTGTTCCGATTGTGGTCTCAGAGACGGGTCGCTCCTCGGATTCAGGTGGACCCGCCTTCGAGACCATGAGGAGCGCACTGGCCAGGTCTTCTGTGACATCACTCGAGTCAACCACTCCTTTCCCAGACACTGCGACTAGAGCCTCTGATGCCCCCCTATCTGCAGGCAGCGGGGCTCGAAGGCCTGAGGATACCCCCATGCATGGTCCCCTGCTTTCTGAGGGCCCTTCAGAGTCCTTGCCTGAAGAGCCTCCCAGAAAGAAGCTGTGTAAGAGGAAGCACATAGACTCCCCAGATGAGTCTGTCACCTCAGATACCGACCTCGATGATGCAGAGGGGTCCCCAAAGTCATCCTCCGACGATGTCTCATTCTCCGACATCCTGGAGATTTTGAGACAGAGAGGCGACTGGCCCTCCAAAACACCCTCTGAGGAGGAGTCAGTCTTCCTCAAGGCCTTCGGAGCCCGGCCTTCTGCCTCCTGGGTGTCTCCCCCCTTCGATGAACTGTTGGACCTTATTTGTCAAAGGGTGTGGGAACACCCTGACTCCGTGGAATCTGTTCCCAGCCGCCCCAACAAGTTTTTGTCTGCGCCTCCTGGGAACGAATTTTTGACGAAAGGAGTTCCTGTAGATGCCATGGTGGTGGCGTCTGCCACTCAGCAAGAAGTTGCAGAGGCTTCTGCTTCCGTTCATCCTCCTAACAAGGAGTCTAGGAGTATGGATCGGTATGGAAAGCGTACCCTGTCCTCAATGACCTTTACTTTGCAGTCACTGAATTATCTGTGTCATTTTACGAGGCTCCAAAGAGATGATCTCAAGGAGTTGGGAGATACTCTGTCGGGTAACTTGCCTGAGGCGGTGAACCAGACTGTCAATGCCCAGCTGTCTACCCTGTCTTCTATTGTTAACTCGTCCATGAGGCTCATATCCTATGCAGCCGAGGGGGCGGGTAGGGCAGCTAGCTCAGGCGTAGCCCTCAGGAGGCAAGCCTGGATGCGCCTGTGTCACTTCGTGGAGGCCTTCAAGTCTTTCTTCATGGATGTTCCCTTTGACAGGTCCTCTCTCTTTGGACCCAAAGTGAAAGACACTCTCACCAGATGTGAGCAAGAGGGTAAGACTTTGTCTGCCGTTGGGGCCCGTTTTTCGCTTCCCTCTAGACCTTATCCCAAGGCGCAGAGGGGAGGAAAGATGTGGTTCAGGAAGTCTCAGAAGTCTTATCCTGACCATCATGGTGACCCCCCCCCCCTCCAGAGGCAGAGGAGGGGGGAATTACTCTGGAAGACGTCGCCCTAGGGGTGGGGGAGGCCCCCGCAACTCAGGAGACTGCGAGTCCTTTCGTGGTTCCTCCTACCAATGTCCTTGAAGGACTGCCCGACTGTGCCTCTCCGGAGCCAGTCGGAGGTCGTTTCTCGAAGCATCTGCAAGCCTGGGAAAATATCACTCAGGATCGTTGGGTGCTTCGAATTATTGCCGGAGGTTACACCATTCCCTTTATCTCACCCCCTCCGCCACCCAAGAGAGTCCCAGACGTTCCACCCAGTCAAAGGGACCAAGCAGCGTTAGAAGTCTCAAAGCTGCTGGAAAAAGGAGTCATCCACCCAGTCCCCTTTAGTGCCCAAAAGAACAGAGGACTTGTGGCCCATCCTGGATCTCAACCATTTAACCCGCTTCATCAGGATGTCCAAGTTCCGAATGGTCACTCTTCAAACCATTTTTCCCTTGTTGGATAAAGGAGTATGGATGTGCTCCATCGATCTCAAGGACGCCTATTATCACATCAAGATAAACAAGGCCTCCAGGAATCACTTACGCTTCCGGCTGGGAGCCAGTCATTTCCAATTTTGAGCCCTGCTTTTTGGTCTCACCACAGCCCCCAGGGTGTTTACCAAATGTCTGGCAGTGGTGACTGCTCACCTGAGACGTCTAGGATTCCAGGTGTTTCCTTACCTAGATGACTGGCTTCTCACCGCCCCCACCAGGCATCTACTTGTTCGAGCCACGGAGGCCACCATCAACTTGGGTCAACTCCGAGGGATTACTTTCAACTGGAAAAAATCTGTCTCACTGCCATCACAAAGTGTTGCATTTATCGGCGCAGAGCTAGATTCCGTAGAAATGAGGGCTTTCCTTCCTACAGAAAGAATAAAAGTGCTACAGGCTCAAGTTTTGGCCTTATTACCTCTGAAAAAGGTCCAAGCCAGACTAGTTCTTCAGTTACTAGGTTCCATGGCGGCCACCATCCTACTAGTACCCCTGGCCAGGCTACATATGCGGACACTACAGTGGCTTCTTTCGGTCCAGTGGTCCTTTCAAGAGCTCCCTCTGTCTCATCCGATTCTTATAACGGAACAATGCCGACAGGATCTGCGTTGGTGGCTTCATTCACCCAATCTGAACAAAGGGAGATCCCTGAATCCTCCGCCCCCTACTGCCACAGTGACCATGGACGCCTCCCAGACAGGGTGGGGGGGCATTATCTGGGCAGAATGGTCCAAGGCACGTGGCAGGAACACGAGGTACACTTGCATGTAAATGTTCTGGAGATGAGAGTGGTGCTACTAGCATTGCAAGCACTTCACAGCTCTCTTCCCAAGGGCACTATCACATTTCTTTCCGACAACATGTCAGTCGTGTGTGGTACCTGAACAAACAGGAGGAACCAAGTCCTATCCCCTTTGCAGAGAGGCCATGAGAGTGTGGAATTGGGCGGTGTCTTCCCAACTTTTTCTAGTGGCAACGTACATTCCGGGGAAGTCCAATGTGATAGCAGACAGGCTAAGCAGAGCTATTCTGATGCCTCACGAGTGGTCCCTGAACGATCGAGTTGCGGCTCAGATCTTTTCCAGGTGGGGTCTACCTTGTTGCGACCTATTTGCCATTCCCCTCAATGCCAAGTGCAGCAATTACTTCACTCTGATCCCCCCTCAGGGGGAGTCACCCAGGGACGCTCTAGTCCACGATTGGCCCCCCGGTCTGCTCTATGCCTTCCCTCCGTTTCCTCTGCTGCCAAGAGTGATTCAGAAGGCAACATTCCTTGGGAAGCAAAATGATCTTGATCGCACCACACTGGCCCTGTCAAGTTTGGTTCCCCTTTCTCCGTGGATATACTATGGACGGTCCTTGGATTCTGGACCCAGTTCCAGACCTATTGACTCATCTGTCGGGGCAGTTCCACCCATCCCTGCGAACCCTCAAGCTCACTGCCTGGCTTCTCCACTTCTGTCCTTAGTCAGACAACTTTCCTTTACACCGGAAGTGGTACATGTCCTATCGTCTTCCCACAAGCCTTCCACTAAGAAGATATATTCCAGTAAATGGAAAAGATTTGCTATCTGGGCCCAGTCACATAACCTAGATCCCTTCACAGCCCCTGTGACGACAGTTTTAGAATTTTTGGCTACTCTTTTCAGACAAGGTTCCACTGCCTCCACTATTAAGGTTCAGCTGGCGGCAATTTCTAATTTTCATGTTTCATATGAGCCTTCCCTCATGGGCCATAAACTGTAAAGCTTTCCTAAAAGGAACCTGGTTACTTCGTCCCCCAGTTTCTCAGCCAGTCTTGCCATGAGATTTAAACTTGGTGCTTAGAGCCATAACTTCTTCACTCTTTGAGCCTACAGCCTCTTGTGAATTAAAATATTTGTCTTGGAAGACGGCCTGGCCTTTCTTGTGGCTATTACTTCAGCCAGAAGGGTATCAGAGCTTCAAGTCCTTTCTGTCAAACCTCCTTATTTGATTTTTCATAAGGATAGAGTATCCTTGAGACTCGACCCTTCCTTTCTTCCTAAGGTTTCTTCTAACTTCTGTCTTCACCAATCCATTGAGTTATCGGTGTTTTTCCCACACTTTTCAAACAAGGCAGAATTAAAATTTCACCAATTGGATGTACATAGACAACTGAGGTTTTATTTGCACAGGACAGAACAAGAGAGGAAATCAGATCAGTTGTCTGTGTCCTTTTCAGAGAACAGGAATGGTAGCCCTGTGACCAAAGGCACTATTGCAAGGTGGATTAAGGACGGTATCTCATTTATTTACACATCGGCGAGTAGAGATCTACCTTTCCCGGTTAAGGCGCATTCTACCAGGGCTATGGCTACCTCAGTGGCTTTTCATGCTAGGCTCTCTTTGGATGAAATCTGTGCGGCAGCCACCTGGTCTTCTCCACACACTTTTATTTCTCATTATAAGCTGGACGTGGCTTCTAGAGGCCGGGCTTCCTTTGGTTCCACGGTGCTCAGGAGTGTTTTCTCATGAGCCTCCCAGGATATAGGTGCTAGGGACGCTGTCCCGTCAGTAATGAATGTAGGCGAGATAGGACCACATTACATCATTTAGTTATGTACTCACCATAACGATAGATGTATGTGGTCCATCTCGCCTACATTCTTTGTACCCTCCCCCCTTCCCCCTTCCTGGTGAACATGGAAGAAATTATATTCTTAGACCCTTCTGAGGATATTATTTTTTTTTCCTCTCTTCTTGCTTTGTTGTTATGTGAGGTTATGCATGTGTAATGATTATTTTGTGGCAAACAAGATCTGGGGGGGTTGGGCGTGGTGCATCCTGGGATACAGGCTTAGCCCAGCCAATTAGAGACTCCGTGCTATTTATAGTGGCCGAGTCCCATCAGTAATGAATGTAGGTGAGATGGACCACATACATCTATCGTTATGGTGAGTACATAACTAAATGTTATTTGGCTTCCAGTCTATATAGCCTTTTTGAGAGGAACATTTCTCTTATGACCACCTGTCAGAGATTCTGTGCCTCCTTGGGATATTATCATGTTACAAACATTAACTTAACCTCCTTTTGAACCAGCAGTGTCAGTAGGTATAAAGTTCCTCTCTTGGAAAACAGTCTTTCTGGCAGCTGTTATGACGAATGTCAGAGATGCCAGCTGTTTCCTGCAACCCCCCCCAAAATCTGGTATTCCATAAAGACAGAGTCTCCTTGAGGGCTGATGCGTCCTTCCTTCTTATGGTGGCTTCCAAACCAAACGTACTTCTGTCAGTAAATCTACCATTCCTTTTCCCCAAATTCTTGTTCATTGCCAACTCACTTTCTACGTTCACAGAACTAAACAATTCAGAAAGCCATTTTTCCCCTTCTCAAGCCCCAAATTAAGCAAAGCATTTGCTAAGGTTACTCTTTCAAGATTATCAGACTGCATTTCTTTTGTTTGTAATAAATAGGGCTTGGCCCTACAATCTAGACCTAAAGCCCACTCCACAAAGGTAAAAGCCATGTCAACAGCTTTTACAAGTAGACTCCCTATTGATATTTGTGCTGCAGCAACTTGGTCTACATAACACACTTTTGCATCTCATTATAAACTGAATGTACAGTCCAGGTCATGATCTTCATTTTGTTCCACCATTCCCTGGATTGTCCTTCCTTGATATCATCCAGGTAAAACAGTTTGGGAGTCTATCCTATGTGTTAAATTGGACAAACATAGACAGCACTGGATACATAAGCTACGTACTTACTGTAAGATCCATGTTGTCTGATTTTTGTCCAGTTCAGCCTCCCTTCCGCCCCTCTAGTCCTAATTATTGTCCATCTGCTAGTTTTTAGCTTTGAGTGTAGTATCATGGTTATAAATTATATTTTATCTGGGCAAACTCAATCTAAAGTACTACAGTGGATTGGAGTGGAGGGAATTATGGGTGGTGGAGGAGTCAGAGCCTTGGATTTGAGAAGCTTCAAAATCGGTGCTGAGGTTGGATCTGACAACCATTGTGTTGAACCAGATGAAAATCAGATGACATGCGTCTGTCATTATGGTAAGTACATAATTTTCATTTTAAGCTTATTGTAAACACTCACCATCCAGCCCAGTACCATATTCATGGATAACGTTAATTACCCCACTATTAACTGGGAATCATATAGGACACCAGATGTGCAGGCACATTCCTAGATTTTGTAAACAGAAACTCCCTGGATCAGATTGCCATTACACCAACCAGGGGTGCAACCGTACTGGATCTGGTACTCACTAATATGGGAGAGGGCTGCACACCCAATAGTGTAATATCCTCTCTGGTGAGGTCAGACCACAAAATGGTCTACTTTGAAGTGAAAGTAAAAACCAGAATCCCCAGCTAACACTAGAATATTCAGGAAGTACTGTGTGGCTAACCCAGTTTGGTATTGTCAACAGCAGGTCATGGCTACTCATCCTGGTGGACTTCTTTGAGAAGTTCGTAAAAGTAATGGATGATAGCAAAATGATTCACTCTGCCTACCTTGACCTGGCCAAGGCATTTGACACAGTACCCCACTCGGGCATTGTTGATAAGCTCAACAGGTTAGTTTCTGCCTACCTTGATCTGGCCAAGGCATTTGACACAATACTCCACTCGGGCATTGTTGACAAACTCAACAGGTTAGTTATAAACCCTTGTTCCACCCAGCGCATAGCCAGCTGGCTCACAGACAGGACCCAGGAAGTTAGAATTGGGAGTCCACATCTGAAAAAAGGCCAGTCAATAGCAGACCTGGGACCTGTCCTTTTTGGTATCTACTTTTCTGACGTTAAGGCCAATGGCAGGGGCCTGTGGCTGACCAAATTTGCAGACGATTGCAAATTAGGAGCAGTCATGGAATTCCCCACAAACATTAATATTCTGCAGGAATTTCTGACACAGACAACTTGTGTCAGAACCATGGACTAAAACTAAATGGCAAGAAGAGCATGATAGTATAATTTGAGAAGTCGGCCACCCCTGGTAACTATCATACTTGACAGCACACCCTTAAGAACAAGAACTGACCCAGTAGTCAAAGACTTAGTGACATGTACACAGTAATCTAGCCTGTGACTGTCATGTGTCTACTGTAGTGATTTGTTTTGCAACAAAGTTATGGTATCTAGGTCCAAGGATGTCATTGATGTTCATCGTGTTTCACTGTTGCAGTCATGACAGTAGGGTTCTCCCCTGCAGGCAGGCAGTCCTCGGTCGGCCAGAATCCCAAAGTCTGGGTCCGGCGTCGGCTGTTCAACCATGCCCCCTGACGTCAGAGCACCAGGAGTACAAAGCTGACAGCCGACGCCATCTTCTCCAGTCTTTCTTGCCGTGCGGTGATAGCAGTTCGCAAGTGCCGGTTGGCTGACTCCTGACGATTTTCTCTGATAAACTTCAGTCCGAAGACTTTCTTCTCCACTCAAAGCTAAGTACTCCGTTGGGGAAACTTTTTCTTGCTCCAGTCCAATGTCAGAAAAAGTTAATAATTGTATTTCATGTGGGAAGCAAATACCTCATAAGGATTTTCATTCTTACTGTATTCCTTGCTTAGGCCCTGACCATGACGTAGCTAGTTGTCGGTTTTGTGCTAGATTCAATCAACGTACAATTAAACGAAGGTACGATTTTGCTTTTCATTACTTCGGTAGGCACTTTAACTACAAAATGTCATCGGATACGGTTCCGGCTACCGGAGTTCACAAACGTCGCAAGGATAAAGATAGGCCTCCGAGGTCCAAATCTGACGATAGCACACAAGCGGAGCCAGCTTCAGGTTCGGCCGTCGTCAGTGAGGCTATTTTGCAGCCCCTGTCGTTGGCCATTTCAGAACCGATGGCCGAAACGGACTCTTATGAGGAGCCAACCAGGCCTTTGAATATTTCTATTGCAGGACCTTCGGACAATGCTCCTTCAGATGGGTCCGGAGCCGCTGTGCAGGTACCGGCTTCCGAAGGGGTTTTCAGGCCTACTCAGCTTCTAATAAAGGCAAAGCCAAAGACAAAGGCAAAGACTCCTTCTAAATCAAAGACTTCAACACAGGCCTCTTCTGAACTGGCTCCCAAGTCACAGAAACAGTTACTCAAGATGGCGGAGGATTTACTTACTATGATTAGGGGTTCACATCCCCCTCCAGATAAAAGGCCAAGGCAGGATGTTTATTATGATTCCTCTGATCAGGCTTCTGTTTCTTCAGTTTCTTCTTCTGACCAGGAATATTCTTTCCCTCCTTATGAGGATTCTGATGCTGAGGAATCCATTCCTTCAGCTTCTCCCCCTGAGGATTTCTCTTTTGGGGAAACTTTGCATGAAATGAGGGAACATTTCCATTGGGAAGGACAGGAGTATTCGGAATCTAAGAAAAGACTAAGAGATTTTCTTCTTCTCCCCCAACATAGACCCGTGGCTATCCCTCCTGTTTTGGATATTGTGGATGATGCTTTTTCGGAGGCTAACTTGACCTCTGACTCTTTTCCTCCTGCTCCTGTTAAGCCTGATAGATATTACAGGGTTCCTGATTCCCACCAGTTTTTATACAAGAACCCTTTTGCTGACCCTGAAACCATTTCTCAGGGTCCTACGGGAGTTAAGGCCGCTTCTGCCAAAAACCCCATTCCCACTGAAAAGGATTCTAGATCTTTAGAAAGATGGGGCAAAAAAGTGTACACTTCTGCTACTTTATCCATTAGGGCTTTAAACTGTCAGTTTCATATGCTGAAATACCAGCAATTTCTCTTGTCTGTTTTAAAACAAAAGCTTACTTCCATTTCTGCCTGTGCAGATGATAAGGAATTACAAGCCTTATTGCATGCCACTGAACAAGTTGGGAAGCATGGTTTACACTGTGGATTTGATGCCTTGGAGGTTTCTTGTAGGGCTGCTGCCTCCGGCACAGTTATTAGAAGGCATGCATGGCTAAAGGAACAAAATTTGCCAGAACAAGTAAAAGCTAAATTACTGGATGCTCCTGTTTAGCATAATGTTTTGTTTGGATCAGAAGCTGAAGAGGTGATTAAAAAGATGGAGGATAAGGCAAAATCTATGCAAACAGTTAAAGATTTCTTACAAGTACAGCCACCAAGATTTAGCAGGAATTGGCCTTCTAATAATTGGTCCTTTCCCACTTCAGACAGGCCTCAGAGGGGTAGATATAGACGCTCCCGAGGAAGGCCTCAAACACAAGCTTCTTATAGACCAAGACAGTGGACTGCTTCCACCCCTAGGGGAGGAGAGGACAGGTCACAAACTCATAGGAAACAAACTCAATGACTCCCTCTGTTGGGCTGCAGGAACTTCTTGCCTGGAAGCCCCTCCCGGAGGAAAACTCTCTCTTTTTTATCAAAATTGGACTCGTATAACCCAAGACAAGTGGGTTCTGGATGTGGTTTCAAGAGGTTACAAATTCCATTTTCATACCCTGCCAAGGCCAAGCGGATGGCCAGACCTTCCAAAACATCAATGGACAGAGGCCTTAAACCAGGTGGAAGCTCTTTTGGCTATGAAAGCCATAGAACTGGTTCCACTTTCAGAGATGGGACAAGGTTTTTACTCAAGGCTCTTTCTAGTCCCCAGGAAGCAAAACTCATGGAGACCCATTCTGGATCTGACAGTCTTGAACACTTTTCTAGAGATTCCAAAATTCAAGATGCTTACCCTACAGAAACTACTTCATTGCTGTCCAAAGATGCATGGATGGTAACTTTGGATTTAAAGGAGGCATATTTACACATTCCCATCAGGCAGGAACGCAGAAAATACCTCAGGTTCAAGGCCGGATCGAGGCACTTTCAATTCTCTGCGCTGCCCTTTGGATTGTCTACTGCGCCCAGGGTCTTCACCAAATGCCTGGCTCCAGTAGTAGCTTACTGCAGACTCAAGGGAATTCAAATTTACCCTTATCTGGACGATTGTCTAATTCAGGCAGACAGCAAGTATGTCTTACTCCAGCATCTAGAATTTGTACAGAACCTCCTCAAGTTCCTGGGATTCTCTGTAAACATAAAAAAGTCAAATTTGACACCCTCACAACAGATAACTTTTCTGGGTGCTCTTCTAAACACCACAACCCAGATGGCATTTCTGACATCCGAAAAACAGTTACAGCTGGCTTCAACTTTCAAAACCTTGGCAACTTTAACTCAGCTATCTGCAAGGAGATTCCTGCAGGCTTTGGGTTACATTGCCTCCTGCATCCTTCTCATACCATATCCAAGACTACACATGAGGAAAATACAGTGGTACCTAAAAAGTGTATGGTCTCAGCATTGCCACAGTTTAGACATACTGATCTCCGTCCTTCCTTGTCTTCAAAAGGAATTCCTTTGGTGGTCCAGGGCATGTACTCTAAACAAAGGGAAACCCTTCTGTCTGCCTCCTGCCACTCAGATTTAAACCACGGACGCCTCTGATTATGCTTGGGGAGCCCATTTTCAGGGCAACTGTCTGCAGGGCCCTTTGGACAAAGGATCAGAAGCATCTGCATATCAATTTAAAGGAAATGTTAGCCGTTCAGAAAGCTCTAATGGCCTTCAGGAATCTTCTACAACCAGGACAACTACTAATACGGACAGACAACGCCACAGTTATGAGGTACATAAACAAGCAAGGGGGGTCTCATTCCTACCCCCTTTGCAGACTGGCTATGGATCTATGGAACACACCTCTAGCTTGCAATCTGGACCTTCTAGCTCAGTTTCTACCAGGGAAGCAAAACTTCCTGGCAGAGACAGTCTGAGCAGAAACCTTTCAGATCCACACGAGTGGATGCTGGACACCGAAATATTCAGGATGATAACAGCAGTCTGGGGATGTCCTCACATAGACCTCTTTGCATCCCATCTCAATCATCAACTACAGAATTTTTGCACCAGGACTTTCCACAAAGAAGCTTGGAAAGTGGATACCTATCATTCAGTTGGAGAAACCTCTCGGGATATGCTTTTCCGCCTCTTCCTCTTCTTCCACGGGTATTATTAAACATAAAACAGGACAAGCCCAAGATGATAATCTTGCTGGCCCCAAATTGGCCTCGACAGTTTTGGTACCCAACTCTAAAAAACCTATGTCTGGAGTCCCCTTGGGTTTTACCTCAGTCTCTGAACCTTCTGTCCCAACATCAGGGTCAGGTTCTACACTCCCATGTCAGAACTCTGAGCCTGGCGGCCTGGTTAATCCAGGGCCTTTGATTTCTTCTTTCCTACCCAAGCAGGTTATGGATGTCATTTTAGAAGCCAGACGTCCTAGCACTAGAAAATCTTATGCAGGAAAATGGAAAAGATTTTGTTCCTGGATGCAGGCTCAGGATTCTGATCCTCTTCTTCCGAACATTCCTTTAATTTTACTTTACTTGACAGATCTCTTACATAAGGGTCTCTCTTTCTCTTCCATTAAGATACATGCCTCTGCTATTTCTGCTCATTATAATACAGACCCTCCAATCTTTTCCCACCAGCTCATGAGACAGTTTCTCAGAGGAGCTAAGAACTTAAGACCTCCTAGATCTCCTCCCATTCCTGCTTGGGATCTCAACTGTGTTTTGGAAAAACTAACCTTGCCTCCTTTTGTGCCTGCTGCTTCTTCTGACATCAAGTTTTTATCTTGGAAGACAGCCATCCTTTTAGCCCTAACCTCTACCAGGAGAGTTTCAGAGTTACAAGCTCTTATGGCTGTGGAACCTTATATTATTTTTCATCAAGACAGGGTGTCTTTGAGGACTAATCCTACCTTCATGCCTAAGGTGGTTTCCAAAGTGGCTTTAAATCAAACTATCCACTTACCAACTTTTTCCCCCACTCCTCAAAATAAAGGGGAAAGGATCTTACATTCCTTGGATGTACACAGACAACTACGTTTTTACCTGGACAGAACCAAGGACATCAGAAAATCAGAACAATTGTTTGTTTCTTATGCTTCAAGTTCCCAAGGTAAAGCCATTTGAAAACAGACCATTTCTAAATGGATTGCTTATGGAATCAGATTTTGTTATTCACACCATGGAAAGCAAATCCCAGGGAGTATACGGACTCATTCCACCAGAGCTGCTGCTACTTCTGCGGCCTTCCTCAGGGGAGTTCCTACCAAAGACATTTTGGAAGCTGCAACTTGGAGTTCAGTGCATACTTTTTCTAAGCAGTACAATCTACCTCTCTACTCTAAGTCTAGGGCAGGCTTTGCTTCTGCATTCTTGCAGGGCCTTTTAGCCGCCCCTTCTACTTTATGACCACCTCCCTTTCATTCTGCTTTGGGATTCTACCCTACTGTCATGACTGCAACAGTGAAACACGGTGAACATAGTACAGTTGTGTACACCTACCATAATAGTAGATGTTCGAGTGTCTTCACTGTTGCAGTCTGGGTTTTCCTCCCTCCTGTCCCCTCTTATTTTTACTTTTGTGTGGTTCCTTTTTTCACCATTCTTCTGAGGTGTATTTGCAAAGGATATGGGACCTTTTTCATTTTGGGACTCCTGACATCTGGGGTAAGAAAAACTGGAGAAGATGGCATCGGCTGTCAGTTTTGTACTCCTGGCGCTCTGACATCAGGGAGCATGGTTGAACAGCAGACGCCGGACCCAGACTTTGGGATTCTGGCCGACCGAGGACTGCCTGCCGGCAGGGGAGAACCCTACTGTCATGACTGCAACAGTGAAGACACTCGAACATCTACATTTATGGTAGGTGTACACAACTGTACTTTCCACTGTAGTCAGAATTCACCAGACCTATCATTGATTACATTACCCCCTTTGGTATTTACCTAACAAGGCACATCCAGCAATTAGAACTTCCACAGAGGTTCCTCATTATCTCTATATTCTGTTTCCTACAGGCTATTTAGGGGAAAGTTATGCCTGGCGTATAACCCATCATCAGACCCACTCTGATGGACCATCTGTATATCAGCAAAACAAACAGCACCAAAAGTGTCCATTCTAAAGACGTAAACTTTGTCCGTGATATAAATAGGACCTGTTGGAGAGACAGGTATTTATCCCGGAGACTACCCCTTCTCTGAAATAGGCTCTTCATCTGTGTGAAGCAGAGTTCCTCCCTAACCCAACTCAGGTGCAGCTTGCACAATTGGAATGGAGGAATGGGAACTTCATCCCTGGTTTGACACCTATTTCTAATGGACAAAGGCAGCCTGTAAATGTTTCATCTCCCAAGCCCCTGCTTACACTTAACAAGAGTTCTAGAACTTGTCAGACATTTGGGATACGTGGTTAAGCTTAAAAAGGCTCCAGTGGTCATTAGCCTTGTACACACTTATGAACCTATGTATTTATCAGTGATGGAACATACTTTAAAGGCCATTTTGAATTTATCTGCCCACTGTTGAGAGCTATTTATTTGTAGGTATCAAATAAAGTAAAACATATTGTCTTAATTTTTCTTACTTGTGTCAGAAGATAGCAAATGGTACATTTTTTTCATCTTTCCATTTATCAGTTTTCATTTTTAATATTAGCAGTCTATAACAACATTCAGAAGCTGTTGTCATGTTCAGAAAGTAGCCTAGCAAGATTGACATTTTGTGCCTCTCTCCCCTTTAGGCAGCGAACTTTTGATGCCATGTCCAGTTTTCCTCCATTTTCTAGAGCTGTTTGTAATTTTGACTAAATTGGAACTCATTGTCCTCATTTTCTTCTTAGTCTAGAAATGAGTACATGGTAAAGTTTAGGGCTCTGTGCAAAGAGGGGTAAAGCCCTGTATACAATCTAGATGATCTACAAACTTGCAGTTAACTGGGAAAATGTTTCTGGTTAACCAAGCCAGTAATGGTTGCCCTCATTTAACCCATGGTTGTGATCACCAGGTCTCAGCAGTGATACAGGTCCCCACTTCAGCAGCTGTGGACAGGGTTAAAGCCATGTTAGAAAGTGCCCTCATTGCTTGCATAGGTAACTCTACGGCTGTCTGGATGAAGGCTCCCTTCATTCATTTGTCACCACCATGCCAAGGACCCTGTGGGTGGTGGGAGTACAAATGAGCTTTATACTGATAAGGAGGAGACTGATGATCAGTCAGCAGGCCTAATGGGGGAAGTAAAGTAGTAGTAGTTGAGCAGTCCTTTTTTTGTCTTTCTGCTCGACAGCTTAGGAACACTGTATAGCATTGTTCTGAACTTATTCTCATGGCCGTGACTGTCAGCCAGAGTCCTGCCTTTGATTTTGCAGTTTGAAAGGCTTGCCCTCTACTGCTGTTGATATGCTTGTTGGGAATTCTTTGAGGACAAGTAGAGTAAGAAAAAGAAAGAAGCATTGGGCATCCTGTTCTCCCTCTTGGCAATTACATAAACAACACTAGTCTTCCTCTGGGGAGGCGCATCGGTCACAGGTGTATATTAGGCTAATGACCACCAGAACCTTTATAAGCCTAGCCATGCAACCCAACCAAATTGTATGCCTATGTATCATGGGTGTTTATTAGGAGGGAGCATGTTAGAAAGTTTCCAGATTTTATGTGGGGGAAATTTAGTTTGAGCATTACTGTCTACCTTTGTGTATCAAGCACACACAGGCCAGACCTGTGGTGAATTTCCAATTTCCCATCCATAGATCAAGGATGTCCTTCTATTCTAGTGTTGCAGTATTCACTAATGGGTTACCCTTCTTCCCATCAGCTTGTTCAGCCAGGTTTCCAAAGCTTTTCCAGTCCCTGTTGGTGCGCTGAATGTCTGACGTGTTGGCTGGTACGTGGGCCATAAAAGTGACGTCTGCGCTCACCAGTCCTCAGAACTTTTCAGCCGCCAGCCGTATGCCAGGTGTTCCTGCTACTTGCAAGACGTCGGATCAGTTTCGCATTGATAAGTACCCCGTTGGGGATTTTCTTCAGTCCTTTTGTATTTACTATAATCTGTTAATGTTCGGTAAGAGCAGCTGCAGCTGTGGTCACCAGATTCGCCACAAAGACACCCACGACCAGTGTCTCTTTTGTTTGGGTAGAGATCACGATTATAAACACTGTGCCATTTGTAAGTTGTTCATCTCTAAGTCCCTTCGTCGCCAAATTCAGGCCCTTGACTTGTACCTTGAAAACCAGCACCTTAGGCAGATCATGCTCTGAATGGAAACCGCTTCCAATGCCCCATCCGAACCACCCAGGAAGAGGGCCAAGCCCGTGAGGCCGTCCACTTCCACCGCTCCTCCCTCCGCCGATTCCCAACCCGTAACCACCATTAGCTTTGCCGAGGAACCATTGTCCGCCACATCGGATAAAGCGGGTACCTACCAGGAGGCTGCAAAATAGTGGACGACACATCCGGGGAGAATATCCCGGCGCCTGATTCAGATGTCGGGGGGGACCAACTTCTGCGATGGGCGCATTGGAGCAGGTTTCTGCCGTTCCTTATATTTCTTCAAGGCTGACCACAAGCCAAACACCGGTTAGGCCTGCAAAGAAAAAAACAGAAAACAAGGCATATCGCTTCAACCCCAGAGGCCTTTCCAGACTGGCAGGCCTTCAGTCAGAGTCTCTACAATGCCTTCCTGGCCCTTAGGCCTGTGCACTAGCCTCCCTCATGTTGCTTCACCTGTTCTTAGTCCCAGACCTATTCAGCCAGAGACTACTCTTAGCCAACCTGCAGAAGAAGAAATGTCTGACTCCTCAGAGGACTCCTTGTCCTACTCTTCACAAATTTCTTCCTCTCTGGGGTATGGATCCTCAGAAGAAGCCTTTGCTGAACCTGATTCCCCTGTGGAAGACTTTACCTTTGGGGACAGTGTAAATCTTATGAGGGCACATTTTAAATGGGATTGCTCAGACCTGTCTGAACAACAGAAAAGATTCTATGACTTGATCCAGATGGAATCACCTAACTCCTATTCCTCCTGTCCAGCCTGCCTTCCTGGGTGCTTTTGCAGCAGCTTACATAAACCAGATTCCCAGCCACCTGCCCCTAGGAGGGCAGACCGGTTGTATAGGGTACCAGATGCAGACAAATTCCTTTTCAAATGCCCGCCATCTGATTCAGCAACCATTTCTATTGCCACTGACAGGGCTACCAAACTACTCCCTACTACCACTGTCCTCCCTGCAGATAAAGACACAGCAAGGCCATGGAGAGGTGGGGGAAGATGATGTACACTTAGGCTACTCTAACCTGTAGGGCTACAAATTACCAGTCACACATGGCCAAATACTCCTTGGCCTTACTGGACAAAGCTTCTAAGGATCTTAATGAGATTCCTGACTGCTTTGCAAAGGCATCCCTGTCTTCCTTGCTTGAGCTCCTCTCCCAAGTCAATAAACATTCCCCAAGGTGTGCATGTGATGTAGCAGAGGCCTCTGCCAGGTCAGCTGCATCTGCCTCTGTATTGAGGAGATACTCTTGGCTGTGTCTTCAGCCCCTAGCAGATGACTTTAAGGCCAAACTCTTGGATGCTCCGTTGGATCATACTGCCTTTTTTGGCGGCCCCAAGGTAGCTGATCTCTTTAAGTCACTGTAGCAAAAAGGGAAAGAGCTCCAAGATCTAAAGCATCTTCTTGTCTCTCCAATCCCAAAATATCAGAGAAACTACCTGGCCAAGACACAATTTATTAGGAAGTCTTCTAGGCCCTCTGTTCCCTCCAGGTCTAGAAGACCACACAGGAGACAGACTGCTCAGCCTAGGACACCTCAGGCCTTTGCCTAGAGGCCTCCCTTTTCAGAAAGGGCAGGCAGCATCTGACTCCCCCCCTCCCACCATACCTCTGTCCCACTGTGTCTCTCACTGCCTCCCTGCGTGGGCCATAGTGACATCCGACAGATGGGTCTTGTCTATCCTGAAGAAGGGTTACTTCATGACTTGGATGCCCCCCCCCCCAAAAAAAAAAAAATAATTTCCTATGCCACTACCTCCCTCCTCTCAATGGTCCCTCCTCCCCGAGGTCCTAAACAACCTGCTGCTCCAAGGCATTGTAGAATTTGTCCCCCCTCTGCTTGAGGGAGAGGATTCTACTCCAGAATTTTTCTGGTGCCCAGGAAGGGAGGGACCATGGAGACCTTTCCCGCCTCAACCCATTTCTGAAGGTTCCCTCTTTCAGGATAATAACACTACCCATTCTCTTTCCCGTCATCCTTCCCTAGACCTTCATGGTGACCCTGGACATCAAAGAAGCCTATCTACATATTCCCATAAAACCTTCCTCCAGAAAATTCCTCAGATTCAAAGCAGGCTCCTTGCATTTTCATTTCTGTGCCTTATCCTTTGGACTCTGCACTGCTCCAAGGATATTTACAAAATGCCTAGCCCCAGTCATTGCTTACTGCAGAACAAGAGGTATGCATATTTTCCCATACCGAGACGACCTGCTCATTCAAGTAGCAGACAGACAAAACCCTCCTCGCCCACATAAAGGACCTCCTGCTGCAGTCTCTAGGATTCCTCATAAACTTCCCCAAATCCAGTCTAAATCCTGCACAAGACATTGTCTTCCTATGATGCAGAATCAGATCAGACATCAGGATGGCCTTCCTACCTCAGGAAAAAGTGCTTTCCCTGATCCAACACCTTCAGTCTGCCATCCTCTCACTGTCCCTGACTACGAGGGAATTCTTCAAACTTCTGGGCCACATGGCTGCGACTGGCAAGATTACACATGAGAAAGATGCAATGGTATCTTCGTTCAGTATGGGCCCAGCACTCACACCCCCTAGAGTTCAGAATCCCACTGCTTCCCTGCCTCCACTAAGAGCTGAAGTGGTGGATGGCCCAGGTAAGCCTAAACCTGGGTCTTCCCCTACAATTGCCCTCCCCTTCTCAGATCATGCACACAGACGCTTCAGATCTGGGCTGGGGGGGGGGGGCTACATTAGACACAAGAACAGTGCAAGGTTCGTGGAAAGACAAACGCAAACAGTGGCATATCAGTGTCAAAGAAATGTCAGCCATACTTCTGGCCCTGCAGGCCGTTCTACCTTTCCTCAAATAGGGCATTCTGAAGATCTTCACAGACAACACCATAGTGATGTGGTACTTAAACAAGCAAGGAGGGACGAAGTCATACCTCCTCTGCAGGCTAACCCTACAGGTATGGGATCTAGCTGTCTCCCAGGGGATCTCCCTCCAGGCAACCAACATCCCGTCCCAACACAATTGCCAGGCATACTCCTTAAGCAGAACCTTCTCAGACAGTCATGAGTGGATGCTGTCAAGGGAGGTATTCCTAGATCTGATCCACAAGTGGGGTATTCCACAGGTAGACCTGTTCACTTCCTCCACAAACAGGCAACTCCAGAGCTATTGCTCCAGAACTCACGACCCAAAGGCTCTTCAAACAGATGCCTTCTTAATGTCTTGGAAGGGGAGATTCCTGTATGCCTTTCCCCCCTTCCCTCTGATCCAGAGAGTCCTACTGAAAATTCAGTAGGACTCACCAAAAATCTTGTTGGTGACCCCCTTTTGGCCAAGACAGCACTGGTTCTCCCCTACTACTTCATCTGTCCAAGGGCAATCACCACAAGTTACCCCCCCCCTCCATTGGATTTACTCACACAGCACCAGGGGACATAGATTCTCCCACAGTGGTGATCCCTGCACCTCTCCCTGTGGCTGATAGGATTCCGATTCCCTTCTGACACCTGTACAACGAGGACGTGCTCTCAGTCCTGCAGGAGGCCAGGAAACCAAAACGCAAGGAAATCCTCTCTCTCTAAATGGAGAAGGTTTTCTGTCTGGTATTAGAAAAGGCAGACAGAGCCACTAGACAGCGACCTGCCTCTAATTCTCTCTTACCTGTGTGAACTGCTAAAGACAGGCTTGTCTTACTCCTCCTTAAAAGCACACCTGTCTGCCATTTCTGCCTGCCTATGGAACCTCCACTAGCTTCCAGACTTCCAGCCAAGCTATTCCTAAAGGGTGTTTTACACTAAAGACCCCCTAGAAAACCGATTCCTCCTCCTTGGCATCTTAATTATGTGCTGGAAAAACTCACTCTGCCACCCTTTGAACCAGCTGGCAAGGTTGACTTGAAATTTTGCATATGGAAAACAGTACTGCTAGTAGCTTTGACTTCAGCCAGGAAGGTCTCAGAGCTCCAAGCCCTCATGGCTACTCCACCCTTCCTAGTCTTCCATATGGACAGGGTCACCCTCAGAATTAATCCCTCCTTCACCCCCAAGGTGGTTAACAACCTCTCCCTAAATCAGGCTATTCACCTGCCCACCTTCATTCCAAATCCTCAGGGAGACGGTGAGAGAGTCCTTTACTCCCTGGATATACACAGGCAACTTTGTTTCTACTTGCATAAGACCAAGCCTATACGCAAATCAGACCAGTTGTTTGCTTCCTTCCACCTCAGGTCTCGGGGGAAAGCAGTGGGAAAACAAACCATTTCTTCTTGGATTGCAAGGGCCATCTCCTTTTGTTACTCACACCATGGAGAGACACTAATAGGCAACGTCAGAACCCATTCCAGAAGGGCCATGGCTTCCTCTGGAGCCTTCTTTAAAGGTCTAGATACTAACTCCATTCTGGAAGCTGCTACCTGGTCATCTGTGCACACCTTCACCAGACACTATAAGCTGGACCACATCTCCAGGACCAGGGCGGGATTTGCCAGGGCTATCCTGCATGGATTCCTGGAATCCTCTTCCAGACCACACCACCCAGCCAGCAGTGAGCTTTTTTACTCACCCACTAGTGAATATTGCAACATTGGAATAGAAGGACATAGGAAAGTTGTGTAAAATCTTACCATAACCATAGATGTCCTTCTCTTCCATGTTGCAGTATTTCTTCCCTCCTTCCGTCCCCTGTTCTCCTTACACTTGCTCTTCTCGGTTTCTACACAAGCTATACTATCAGGACTGGCTTCGTCTGGGGTTTCATGTTTCTGATGGCTGGTGTGTGCAGACGTCACTTTTATGGCCCACTTACCAGCCAACATGTCAGACATCCGACATGCCAACAGGGACTGGAAAAGCTTTGGAAACTTGGCCGTACAAGCTGATGGGAAGAAGGGTAAACCCACTAGTGAATACTGCAGCATGGAAGAGAAGGACATCTATGGTTATGGTAAGATTTTACACAACTTTACTTTATGTTTAAATAGTATATGGGGATGGCCTCTGCTTTAAACGGTTGAGGAACTTATTCCAGAGCATGGGGATCCTATGAGACACATACCTGTCTCACCAACATGTTGTATTTGTCAAAAACAAAATTTAAATCCTTGCATCTATTGTTTCTGATGCTGTTTGTTTTGTGGATGTGCAAAAGGTCTATCGGAACTGGATCTGAGGATGCCTTCTATGCCAGCAATAGATCACCTCTCAGTAACCTGTAGGAGACCAGGTATAGCAATAGGGCTTTAAGGCAACTTGTATTAGAGAATGTGTTTATACCGTGGATTCTCCTGGTAAGGAAGCTTTGTGGGCCTTCCAGCTGTTGCATATGTGTGGTCGGATACATGCTAAATGGGGCATTAATCACAATGATAGGTCTGATAAGGGCCAAATAACGTGGCACTGTGACTTCCTTGTACCTGGATGCCTTGCCCTTACTTGTAAGTGGAGCGACAGATTGATTTGTTTACTATCTTGGCCACATGTTTGTCAAAGGCCAGGTTTCTGTCTATGTATGTTCCCAGATTGCTGACTACCGGGTCACCTGTTAGAGGTGTCTTATCAATGGAGAATTAGCCTGGATGGCAGTTTTCCCAAAAGCCACTGTATAATGCATTTCTTGGTATTGAGGTTTAATCCATGACTTTGGCACTAGTCATTTGTCTGTGTTAGACCCTCTTGTAAGATGTTTGCCTCCTGGGAAAATTCTGTGATAGCTCCCACTTTGCAGTCATCTGCGAACTTGGTCAGCCAAAGGCCCTTGACATTAGCCTTTACCTCCAAGAAGTAGATGCCAAATAAGAGCGGTCCCAGCACGTAGCCCTGAGGTATCCCGCTGGAGACCAGTTTCCTAGTGGAGGTGGTTTCACCAAGCTGGCCATCCACCGAGTTGTGTATGGCTTTATGTGCAGTTCTTTGCATTTCTCAACTATACCTAAGTGGGGTATTGTATCTAATACCTTAGCCACATCCAGGTAGGCAGTACTCACTGTTTCCCTTCATCTGTGGTTTTGATGACCTTTTTAAAGAAATCCACCAGGTTTAGTAGGCATGACCTTCCCTTGTCAAAGCCAAACTAGGTTCGGGTCCAGTGTTGAATGTTGTCTATGTCGTTGTTGATCATTTTCATGATAATTTGTTCCATGGCTTTGCATCCAAGACTAGTTAAATTAATAGGTTTGTAATTTCTGGGGTCACTTGATGGGCCACCCTTGTGAAGTGAGATAATTGTCGCAGTGCTCCATTTTTGTGGTACAAAGCCTGTTTAGAGGTTACAGTTGAAAAGTGGCTCAAGTGGTCTGATAAGTCATGTTTCAAGCTATATAGGAAGCATTGTGGGATATTGTCGGGGTCAGTTGAGGCTGTGTTTTTGGCCTTAGTGAGCACCACGAGGACCTGCTCCCTGTTAATAGTTGGTGAGATTATGCTAGTAGGGATTTCATGGGAGGAGGTGGAGTGGGGAGTGAGGTTTGTGATGAATTTGTCTACCAGTAAATTTGTTGTGTTGCTCTGCATAGTGAAAGTGGCTCCATTGACCACCATTTCAGCACACTGATGTGTGTTACATTTGAGATTTCAGACGTAGCTGTAACTTGTGGTCTTTAGCCTGTAAGGCGATCTTGACCTTGTAATTGGCCTTGTTGGACTTGGCCTTTTACTCTCCTGTTTAGTTTAATTATAGAGCTCCTGTCATTATGGGAGTTGCTCTTAGCCATGACTTTTTGCTTTTGTTATATACCCTATTAAGGTTAGGATTCCACCATTGTAGTTTGGATGTTCTGTAGTCCTATCTCACTTTCATTTTTACACATGGGTTCGGAGCTGATCCTCAGCTCCGACTCGGCCTATTACAAAGCTCAAAGTCTTCTAGTTGGCTCATGGCTAGGTAGGTATCCCGTGATGCATTAGTGTAATCCCCAGATCTCGTTTGTCGCGTCAACGAGTTCAGATGTACTTCTTCTTGGCCATGGCTAAGTTTAACACTTTTTGCTATTTTTACTGTATTACAGCTTAACCTTTCTATTTATATGGCTTTTGCTAGGGTTTAACAGTCGAGTAGTTTCCGTCCTGCTGAAGTGTTTCTTTTTTTTATTAGATACTTATTGTTGAGAACTGGTTGGCCGTCAACCTTGTTGTTCTCTTTGGTATCCTGTGTGCCAGTTTTTTCTATTTAACGGGCGCTTTTGCTCCTTGTTATTTGCTGTGTTTATTAGCTTAGAGAGTTTGGAAGTTTAATAGTTGTTTCTTAAATATTTAGTGCTTACTGTTAAGGGGCACTTTGGCGCTCAGTTTACCCTTTTCCGTGTGCAGTGTTTATTAGTGTGCAGTGTTTTAGTATTAGAGATTTAGCATTAGACTATTTCCGCCTAGATATTGGCCAGATATGTAGCTATTCAGTTGACAAGGTTTCTTTGATATTTCCGACCCTTTTTGTTCTACGACGTAGAATCTGAGTATAGTTTCCACTGAGACAGTTGGATAATTTCTGGTTCATATTTTGTGTGTGTGTGCGCGCGCGCGCAGTATATGTGGTAGTTTCTGACCATTAGTGTTCTCCTTTCTAGGTTTGTTTAAGTTAGAGGACCTAGTTTCTCTCTGTTTTTCTCTGCCCAGGGCTAGGCCCATTTGAGTTAGAGGACCTAGTCCTCGTAGTGTGTGTGTGTTAGTGGAGTAAGGGCTAGGCCCGTTTAAGTTAGAGGACCTAGTCCTCATTGTATTTGGGTTGTGTGCTTTTTTTTTTTTTTTTTGCTGCTTCTCTGGTTACCATGTCTAAAGAGGCAAAAGATCATAAACCTTCGGGGGTTTAAGAAATGTGTAAAACGCTCTCAGAAAATGTCAGTTACAGATGGCCATAGTAACTGTGCATATTGCCTCAGAGCCATCGATCTGCAGGAAACCTGTTTGTTTGCCATTCTTTCAGTTCCAGGGTCTTACAGGAGCGGAAGAACAAACTAATATTAAAAGGTCTCCTCAAGCCTTCTTTCGAGGAAGACTTGGCCATTTCGTCGTCTTCCTCCAAATCTCATGCATCTAAAAAAGAAAAGGCTAAACCTTCCAAGAAGCATTCCCCGGTGCCATCCGGTGCTTCGGAACCGCCTCCTAAACTTTCTAAACTGGACAAGACTTCTCCCGCCTTGGCTCCACTGATCTTGGAACCGATCGAGGTCGTTGATACTATGACTCCAGTGTCGGCCCCATGCATTTCGGAGCCGACTACTGATAGCAAATATCGGAGCCGGTCCAGAGATCCATTGCTTGTTTCCCCTACTTTAAGGTCCCCTATCTTAGAGGTCCAGATCTTCCACACTGTCTTCCAGATCTTCCAGGAGCCTATCAGAAGAAGTTGTGGACAGAGTAGTGCTGAGACTCCTGAAGTCGTCTGCCTTGCCAAAAATGCTTTTGGCTCCGACCCAGTCGGTCCCGGAGCCACCTTAGTCCATTTCCCCTGTTGTGGTTCCTCCTCCGAGTCGTGCTGGGTTTTGGAACCTGAGTGTTCAGTACCGCTGGTTGTGAAACCCTATGTTCCAGCTCCCTCCGAGGCTGTCTCAGAGCCTATTTTCCCCTCGACACCTTTGGTGCCGTCTGGGGTGTCTAGGAGCCGAAATTCCCCAGTCAGTCCCGATAGGGACACTTGGACCCAGACCTCTTTGGTTCCGAGTCTCCCTCTCTGTGCGTTGGCTGGGGTGAGTTCAGATCTTTCATATATCTCAGAGCCGATGGCTTCCTGTGTCTCCTCGGAGCCAAGGAGGTTTTCAGAGCCAGAGAGGTCTGCCCTCGAGATGAAGGGCGTTCCTGTAGATGCCGTGGTGGTGGCGGCGGAGGCCACTAAGAAGGAACTAGCGGAGACTTCTTCATCTGTCCATCCACCGAACAAGGAATCTCGAATGATGAATAGATACGGGAAGCGTATCTTTTAGTCAGCAGCATTCACTCTCAGATCGCTGAACTACCTAACACATTTTACAAGGCTTCAGAGAGATCTCCTTAAGGAGTTGAGAGCGACTCTACAAGGTACATCTACTGAAGGAAACCCTGATAAGGTGTCTACTCAGTTGTCCACCTTGAATTCCATTGTTAACTCCTCCATGAGGCTGATTTCTTATGCAGCCGATGTAGGGAGCAGAGCAGCGGGTACAGAAGTTTCCCTTAGGAGGCACTCCTGGATGCGCTTGTGTAATTTTGCAGAGCTGTTCAAGTCTACCTTTACCAACGCTCCCTTTGACGGTTCTTCCTTGTTTGGACCTAAGGTAAAAGAGACACTCACCAGGTGCGAGCAAGAAGGGAAAACACTGTCTGCCTTGGGAGTACGTTTTACCGTCCCCTCTAGACCATACCCCAAGGGTCAAAGGGGGTGGTAAGATGTAGTTCAAGAAGTCCCAGAAGTTTTTCCCTGATACACAGGGTGACTCCTCCTTCAGAGGCAGAGGGGGAGGAGCAAATGGTAGACCGCCCTAGAGGCAGGGGCGGACCGCAAAACCAGGGAGGCCGTGATTCGTTTCGAGGCCGCCTCTACCAGCGCCCCTGATGTGGGGCCCGGCTGTGCTTCTCTGGAGCCAGTCGGGGGTCGCATTTCTTTGTATCCAGAAGCCTGGCTAAGCATCACCCGAGTCAAATGGGTACAAAGAATTATCACCAGAGGTTATTCCATACCCTTTTCTCTTCCACCTCATGTTCTCAAGAGGATCCCGGAAGTTCCACCTAATCACAGGAATCAAGCAACTGTAGAAGTGAACAAGTTGCTTGCAAACAGAGTCATTCGAAGTGTCCCCCACAGACCAGGTAGGATTCGGAACTTACTCCAGATTCTTTTTGTGCCAAAATGTACAGGGGACTGGAGGCCCACCTTGGACCTCAGCATATTAAGCAAATCTGTAAAGAAGGACAAGTTCCGGATGATGACATTGCAGTCTATACTCCCTCTATTAGGGAAAGACACTTGGATGTGCTTAATAGACTTCCAAGATGCGTACTACCATGTAAAAATGGACAGAGCATCGAACCATCTACGCTTCCGGCTGGGAGCCAGTCACTACCAGTTTTGTGCTCTGCCTTTTGGTCTCACCACAGCCCCCAGGGTGTTCACCAAGTGTATGGCAGTATTGACAGCTCACCTGAGACGTCTAGGATTCCAAGTGTTTCCGTACCTGGACGACTGGCTCCTGACCGCCTCCACCAGGCATCTACTTCTTCCAACCAGAGATTCCACTATCCAACTTTGTGCCCAGTTGGGGAGTACTATAAACTGGGAAAAGCCTGCCTTATCGCCCTCTCAATTTGTGACTTTTATAAGCGCAGAAATAGACACAGTCGCCATGTTAGCTCGTCTTCCAGCAGAAAGAGCACAGAACCTCATACAACAAGTTCTCCGTCTACTCCCCCTCTGGAAAGTCAAGGCAAAGACAGTGCTGAAACTCTTAGGGACCATGGCCTCCACCATACTGCTAGTCCCTATTGCCAGATTGCACATGTGGATCCTATCGTCCCAGTGGTCCTTTCAACAACTGCCTCTATTCCACCACATAATTTTAACAGACTCTTGCAAGAAGGACCTCTGTTGGTGGATCCAACCCAACCAACTAACGACAGGCACCCCACCCCATTCCTTCCTCGCCAACCCATTGCTACTGTGACCACGGATGCCTCACAGGTAGGGTGGGGGGCATTATCTAGGCAGGACTGCCCAAGGCACATGGCAAGCTCACGAGGCTCACTTGCATATCGATGTTCTGGAGATGAGGGCGGTGCTTCTGGCATTAAAAGCACTCCACGACCTTCTTCCTCTTGAGATGATAGCAATACAATCGGACAACATGTCGGAAGTATGGTATCTCAACAAACAAGGCGGAACCAGAACTTACCCCCCTTTGTCAAAAGGCTATTCGTGTTGGGAAATGGGCGATCTCTTCCCAGCGCTTTCTAGTGGCAATGGACATCCCAGGGACAACCAACTTGATAGCCGACAAACTCAGCCGGGTAATCTTGATGCCGTACGAGTGGTCTCTGAAGCAGAAAATAGCAGAACAGATCTTCCACAAGTGGGGACAGCCTTGCTGCAATCTTTTTGCCAGTCCGATCAACTCCAAATGCAGCAGCTTGTTTTCCTTTATCCCCCCTCCGGGGAGTCACCGAGAGACGCACTTGTTCACGATTGGCCCCTGAGTCTCCTTTATGCTTTTCCCCCCTTTTCTCTCATATCCAAGGTGATTCAGAAAGCAAAACTGTTGGGAAACAAATTGATTCTCATCACTCCTTATTGGCCACGTCATGTTTGGTTCCCCTTTCTCGGGCCTCATCTACTAGATGATCCATGGACTCTGGATCCAGTGCCAGATCTCTTGACACTTGTCAGGCTCTCTTCCCCCCAGCCTCCACACCCTAAATTTGACAGCATGGCTGCTCCAGTTCCATCCCTAGTCAGGTTTCATGATTTTTCACCCGCTGTGACCCACATTCTCACATCTTCTCATAAACCCTCCACTAGAAAGTTATACACCACCAAATGGAGACGGTTTTCTATCTGAGCTGAGGAAAGGAATGTTGACCCTTACACTGCATCCATTCCAGTGGTTTTAGAATTTTTGTCTAAACTTTTTCACCAGGGTTCTGCTGCTGCCACAATTAGGGTTCAGTTGGCAGCAATATCAAATTTTCATTCGGGTCAACATTAGTCTAATCTGATGTCAACATTAGTCTAATCTGATGTCATAAAGATTGTGTAGAACCTTCCTTAGAGGTGCTACTTTGCTGAGACCTCCTTTTCAGGAACCGGTAGCTTCATGGGATCTAAACTTCGTCCTGTCCAAATTAACGTCTCCACCCTTTGAACCTTCTCATTCGTGTTCGTTGAAGTTTCTGTCTTGGAAGACTTTGTTTCTGGTGGCCATCCCATCTGCTAGACAAGTATCTCTTTGCACGAATCCATCTTTTGTCCCTAAGGTGTGCTCTCATAATAACTTGGACCAAACTATAGAGCTTGCTGGTGTTCTTTCCAAATCATTCCAACGCAGCAGAATACAGATTTCATCAGCTGGACGTTCACAGACAATTATGGATGTTCATCGTGCATACAGCTGCAGTAATCACAGATGGGTTCTCTGCCGTCAGGCGGGTCCTCGGTCGGCCGAATTCCAAAGTCTAGGTCCGGCGTCTGTTGCTGTCGCTTTCCTTCCTGATGTCAGTGAGGCAGGGGTATATAAGACACAGCCGACACCATTTTCTTCAGTCTTTTTTGCCACACGTTGCCCGAAGCAGAAGCAGTTCGCAAGTGCCGGTCGGCCAGCTCCTGAATTTACGAAAAATTGGAAACCAAAGTCTTCTTTAAAGCTAAGTACCCTGTTGGGGAATCTTTTCTTGCCTCAGACCGATGTCAGAAAAAGTTAACAATTGTATTTCTTGTGGGAAGCAAATACCGCATAAGGATTTCCATTCCCTCTGCATACCTTCTTTAGGCCCAGACCACGACGTCTCGGGCTGTCGCTTTTGCGCTACTTTCAATAAACGCACTATTAAGCGTCGGGCGGAGTTCGCCCAACACCTTTTTGGTAAAGCCTTTGATTATAAAATGTCGTCGGAGACTCCGACTACCGTTTTGTCCAAAAAACGCAAGGACAAGGACCGACACGTGAGGTCCGCAGTCTCCACCGACACCACGCCAAAACCGGCTACATGTGGCCCGGTTCTCAGCGAGACGCCTATGCAGTCCCTGACTACCAACGACACTTATTTGGCGGTGTCTTCTGTAACCGAGACCGCAGGTACCTCGGCCCATACCCAGACTACAACCACCGAAGCCACTGTGAACGTTGAGCCTCCTAATGTGGACAGGTCCACTTCCACCCATGGTGTCTTTAGACCCTCATCTTCCTTTTCCATTAAGGACTTTACTAAGTCCAAATCAGCCAGGCATCCCAAGAGGCCTGTTGCACAGGGCCCATCTCCAGGCCCCATGCCTAAAAAACAGATGCTTAAAATGGCTGAGGATTTAATTACTCTTATCAGGGGTTCCCAACCCCCTCCAGACAAGAGACCCAGAGTGGAGGAAGATTCTCCCTCTTCTGATCAGGGTTTCATTTTTTCAGAACATTCTGATGTATTTTATTGAATAAAGAAGTTTTCTACATGGAATCTTGAAGTGGTTTTGTTCCTGGTGCTGAATCCGTCAGTGTTTCATACAACATTTTGCTTCTTCTCTTTGACTGAGGATTACATTGGCACTATCCGGTATATATTTTCTACTAACATTCTGATGTAGAGGAACACTCTTACTCCCCTTTTGAGGAATCTGATGCAGAGCAGTCCATTCCTTCTGTATCTCCTCCAGAGGATTTTTCTTTTGGGGAACCTTGCACACCTTGAGGGAACACTTCCATTGGGAAGGCCAAGACTTTTCTGATTCCAAGAAAAGACTTAGGGAATTTCTTTTGTTACCTCAACACAGACCTCTGGCGATACCTCCTGTCTTGGACATACTTGATGATGTTTATTCGGAGGCTTGCCTTAATCCGGATTCCCTGCCTCCTGCCCCAGTCAAGCCTGATAGGTACTACAGAGTTCCTAACTCTCACCAATTCCTTTACAAGAGCCATAATGCTGACCCTGAAACCATTTTTCAAGGCCCCAAGGGAATGAAGGCCTCTACTGCTAAGAATCCACTTCCTTCTGAAAGAGAGTCAAGATCCTTAGAAAGGTGGGGAAAAAAGGTATATACCTCGGCCACCCTAGCCATGAGGGCCCTAAATTGTCAGTTCCATATGCTTAAATATCAGCAGTTTCTGTTATCACAATTAAGAAATAAAATGTCTCAACCTGAACAACCAGATTTAAAGGAGTTGCAGGATATGATGCGTAGTGCAGAACAAGTGGGTAAACACACCTTACAATGTGGCTATGATGCCCTAGAGGCCTCAAGAAGAGCTGCTGTTACAGGATCAGTCATTCGTAGACATGCATGGCTTAGGGAACAAATCTTGCCTGATCATGTGAAAGCTAAACTACTAGATGCCCCTTTACAAAAGGATGTGCTATTTGGTACTAATGCTGAGGAGATACTACGGAAAATGGAAGAAAAAGCCAAATCTATGCAAACTGTCAAAGCTTTTCTACAGGTTCAACCACCACGTTTTAGCAGAAATTGGCCTTCTAAAAACTGGTCCTTTCCAGCCACAGACAAGCCCCAAAGAGGTAGATACAGGCGCACAAGGGGCAGAGGACAATCACAAGGATCATATAGAGGCAGGCAATGGCAAACTCCAGCACCAAGAGGTGGCGAAGACAGTGCACAACAATACAGGAAACAAACTCAATGACTTCTTCCTTTCCATGCCAAGCAAGTCTCAGCTGGCAGCACCCTTGGGAGGAAAGCTGGCATTATTTACAAGAAATTGGCATATTGTCACAACAGACAAATGGATCCTTGACGTTATAAACAGAGGCTACAGATTTCATTTTCACACTCTTCCAAAAATGAGAGGCATGCCAAATCTGCCACACAATCAAAGGGCAGAGGCACAACTACAAATTTCAAAGCTCATAGACATGAAAGCTATTCAAGAGGTACCTACTCACGAACAAGGTCAAGGTTTTTATTCCAGGCTATTTCTGGTACCAAGGAAAGGAACCGACTGGAGACCCATTTTGGACTTATCCATCCTAAACACATTCTTACTGTACCAAAATTCAAGGCGCTCACATTACAGCAGCTTCTTCCCATGCTGGGCAAGGAGTTTTGGCTGGTAACATTGGACCTCAAGGAGGCATACCTGCATGTCCCAATCAGACAAAGCTGCAGAAGATACCTCAGATTTCTTGCAGGTTCAATCCACTATCAATTCTCTGCATTGCCCTTTGGCTTATCTACTGCGCCCAGAGTATTCACGAAATGCCTGGCATCAGTAATTGCCTACTGCAGACTTCAAGGGATACAAATTTACCCTTATTTGGACGACTGCCTGATCCAAGCGGACAGCAAACACATACTTCTGGAACATCTGTCTTATGTAACACGGTTACTGAATTCTCTGGGATACACAGTCAACAAAGAGAAATCCAGGCTAACACCATCTCAGAAAATAACTTTCCTGGGTGCCAACTTGGACACAAACACCCAGATGGCCTATCTTACGCCAGAAAAACAGGGGCAACTAACTCAGTACTTCAAAATACTAGCAAATTGTACCAGGCTTACTGCAAGGAAAATCCTGCAGGCTCTGGGCTTCATGGCATCTTGCATTCTTTTAATCCCATGTGCAAAGTTGCATATGAGGAAACTTCAATGGTACCTAAAAAACCTATGGTCTCAACACAGCGACAGTTTGGAAACAATAATACCAATAATTCCATGTTTGCAAAAGGAATTTCTATGGTGGGCCCAAGCATGTCAAACAAACACAGGTCTCCCATTCTGCAAGCCTCAAGCAAATCAAGTCATCACAACAGACGCCTCAGATTACGCCTGGGGGGCGCACATGACAGACAGGTGCATCCAGGGCAAATGGTCCCAAAAGGAAAAGCACCTTCACATCAATCAAAAAGAAATGCTAGCAGTGATAAATGCAATTACAGCCTTCAAGGACCTCCTGCATCCAGGACAATTATTGATAAGAACAGACAACACCACAGTAATGTGGTACATAAACAAACAAGGAGGAACACATTCATACCCCCTGTGCAGACTAGCCATGACACTTTGGAACTTGGCTCTGGAATGGCAAATCGAACTTCAAGCACAGTACTTGCCAGGTTTGGAAAACACGCTGGCAGACAATCTAAGCAGAAATATGACAGATCCACACGAATAGAAGTTGCATCCTCAAGTGTTTACAAAGATAATCCAAGCGTGGGGAAGGCCAGACATAGATCTCTTCGCCTCCCACAGGAATCATCAATTGAAAAAGTTCTGTTCAAGGACCTTTCATCCAAAGGCCTGGAGAGTGGACGCCCTTTCATTCAGTTGGGCAGCATGGACAGTGTACGCTTTCCCACTTCTGCCTCTTCTGCCCAAGGTGCTCTTGAAAGCAAGAGCAGAAAGACCGAAGATGATACTGATTGCTCCAGACTGGCCAAGACAACATTGGTACCCACTCCTGAGGAGCCTAACACATACTTCTCCCTGGTCCCTACCTCTAATGCCTCTTCTGCTGACTCAGCACAGCTACAAAACTCTTCACAGTCAGCTGAAAACACTCAATCTCGCTGCATGGAAAATTCCTTAACACCACAACAGACCCTACTCCCCAAAGAGGTGCAGGATGTCATTTTGGAGGCCAGAAGGCCATCTACTAGAAAGGCTTACTCCGCAAAATGGAAACGGTTTTGCTCTTGGAATGAGAAAAAAGGCCAGGACCCTAGAAAACTGAATTTGCCTCAGGTGTTACAGTATCTAGCTGAGCTGCTGAACAGTGGACTTTCATTTTCCTCCATAAAAATCCATGCCTCAGCCATTTCTGCAGAATTCAACACTGATGCCCCCTTATTCTCTCACCCACTCTTAAGACAGTTCCTCAGAGGGGCTAAGAATATAAGACCACCAAGGAAACAACCAATGCCAACCTGGGATCTTAATTACATTCTGGAAAAATTAACATTGCCTCCCTTTGAACCAGCTGCCTCAACAGATTTGCAATATTTGTCCTGGAAAACAGCTTTCCTTCTGGCCATTACCTCAGCTCGTAGGGTTTGAACTACAAGCCCTCATGGCTGTGCAGCCCTTTCTCATCTTCCATCAGGACAGGGTTTCCTTGAACCAACCCGTCATTTATGCCTAAAGTGGTATCCAGGGTAGCTTTAAATCAAGCCATACACTTACCTACCTTTTACCCCAATCCTCAAAACAAAGGGGAAAGGCTGCTACACTCCTTAGACATCCATAGACAGCTACGTTATTACTTGGACAGAACAAAGCCTTTCAGGAAATCAGAACAACTTTTTGTGTCCTATGCTGTAGGAGCTCAAGGGAAGCCAGTTACCAAACAGACTATTTCAAAATGGATAGACCACTGCATACGGTTTTGTTACTCCTATCATGGAAAATCTGTCCCTACAGGCATCAGATCCTACTCCACCAGGGCCACAGCTACCTCTACAGCCTTCCTCAGAGGAGTTCCTACCAAAGATATTTTGGAGGCAGCCACTTGGAGTTCTGTGCATACCTTCACAAAACACTACCACCTGCCTTTATATTCCAAAACTAGAGCAGGCTTCGCCACTGCTGTGTTGCAGGGCATTCTGGCTCATCCCAGTTCCACCTAGTGCCTACCACCCTGTGCGTAGCTTTGGGATTCTACCCATCTGTGATTACTGCAGCTGTATGCACAATGAACATAGTACAGTTTTGTACCTACCATAAATGTAGATGTTCGAGTGCTAATACAGCTGCAGTACCGTTTTCCCTCCCACCTTCCCCTCTTGGTAAAGTCCTAGGGCTTAACCCCTCTTCATACAACCTGATTGGGTTATCCTTCTATGGTATATTTGCTTGCAACTACTGATTTTTGATTATATTGCATTGCATGTATATAAATATAATTTATGTATTGCCTTCCTTCTGGGGGCACCTGACATCTGGGGCAAGAAAGACTGAAGAAAATGGCGTCAGCTGTGTCTTATATACCCCTGCCTCACTGACGTCAGGAAGGAAAGTGACAGCAACCGACGCCGGACCTAGACTTTGGAATTCGGCCGACCGAGGACCCGCCTAACGGCAGAGAACCCATCTGTGATTACTGCAGCTGTATTAGCACTCGAACATCTACATTTATGGTAGGTACAAAACTGTACTTTCTGTCTACACCGGACTAAGGAATTCAGGAAGTCAGACCAATTGTTTGTATCCTTCTCCCACTCCAAATTAGGTCTCCCAGTTTCCAAAGTAACCCTTTCGAATTGGATTTCGAGTTGTATATCCTACATTTATTCTTCCGATGGAAAGCCTTTACCGTTCAAGATTAAGGCTCATTTTACAAGATCCCAGTGTACTTTTGCAGCCTTTCGAGCCAGGGTTCCAATTGATAATATTTGTGCAGCAGCAATCTGGGCTACCCCTCGCACCTTTTTTACTCATTGCAAATTGGATTTGACCTCTAGGGGTAGAGCCTCCTTTGGTTCCACGGTACTCAGGAGTATTTTCCCGTGAGCCACTCAAGAATAAGGTGCTAGGGACGCTGTCCCATATGTAAGAATGAAGGCAAGGTAGGACTACAGAACATAAAGAAGTTATGTACTCACCATAACATTCCATGTTTGTAGTCCATCTTGCCCTTCATTCTTACGAACCCACCCTCCTACCCCCGTCCTGGAAGGATCTGGAGACCGAAAAAAAATTTCCATAACAGGTGGAGACCTTTCATTATTGTTGTTCTTTATGGATAGTTTTTGTTCTGTCTTTCTATAGTTTAGCAGCAAACAAGATCTGGGGATTGTACTGGTGCACCATGGGATACCTACCTAGCCACGAGCCAACTAGAAGACTTTGAGCTGTGTAATAGGCTGAGTCGGAGCCATGGATCGTCTCCGAACCCATGTGTAAGAATGAAGGGCGAGATGGACTGCAAACATGGAACGTTATGGTGAGTACATAACTTCTTTTTTGGTTTGGACTTGCTTCTAGTAAGTACAGCAGCCTTTCTACAACCATTTACATGGTTGTACATGGTCTCTGTGAACAATTCTGCATAGGTTGCTGTGAACTCTGGCTTGGGAGAGACATTGAATTTTGACAGGCTATTGCTCAATAGGATGTTGTGTGGTTTGAAATAGTTCCTAAGTGTTGCAGGGTTTGCTGGAGTTACAAAGTTGATTTTAATTCTAAAGGAGACAGCTTTGTGGTATGACCTCAGCAGCGAGGATGTATCACTGGGGGGTGCAGCACTGTCCTGCATTGGTGAGTACCAGGTCCAATATGTTTGAACTTCTGGTGGGTGTGAGCACTATCTGGCCAAGGGTATTTGTGTTAAAGTCCAGAAATTGTTGTGTCTGCAAGTATGAGGCAGTGTATGCTTCCCATTTTATAAAGGAGTTGTTAAAGTCTCCCATGAATAGGGCATTTGGTTAGTGGTGAGTGTCTGCACTAGGTCTAGGTACAAGCTGTGGGATTATAGGGGCATAGAGGCTAGAATATATATGGGACTTTGTCTTTGTTGATTTGCCTATGGATACATTTTGGGACATCATCCTGATCTGATGTTGTCTGTTTCATTTCATTCCTCCTCACAAACCGGTTACAGATCTGTGCTCAGATCCAACTCTGACACTATTCTTCAGACTGTGATCCAAGTCTCGAGCTCCTCCCACTACCCATAATACCCTGCACTCTAACTGACTTCTTCAAGTCTTGTTTGCCGCCAGCGGTTTCAGACGTGGTCTACAGTCTTGAGCGAAATTTTGTTGTTTTTGAGTCTTTCTTCTAGCCAGATGAGTAGCTTTTCTTCTCATTTTCCGCTTTTATTATCGTCCTTCCCTGTCTTGCAGTGTGTGTTTGTGTTTGTGTGTGTGTGTGTGTGTGTGTGTGTGTGTGTGTGTGTGTGTGTGTGTGTGTGTGTGTGTGTGTGTGTGTGTAGCGTGTCTACTTTCTTTGTCCTTTTTTCTCTAGGTGGGGTACTTTTACTGCGCTATTTGATCTGAAGTTGTTGTCTTCATTTGGCCTTCAACCTGTGGGTTCCCGGATCCGGCATAGATCTGATGGCTGCATACTCAGCTTCTTGATCCGAGCTCCGAGCTCTTCCCCTATCCATAATGCCCCTGTCTCCTTCCTCCCTTCAGACCTCGTTAGCCTCATTTTCAGCTTGCATCGCGATCTGTGTTATGACCACTGTTTTGGGGTTAGTGTTGCTTCTTTAATCCCTTTTTGCCTAATTTTCTCTCTTAAAGTTTAACTTTTCTTTTTTCTACCCTCCCCTACCGTGCATTTCCATCAGTTTAAGAAAAAAAAAGTTCCTCTTTTTCCTTTTCTGTCAGCATGTGTGTGTTTATGTGGAAGGTTTTTTGTTGGGCTTCTCAGTGCGTTTTATTATGTCTGACACCCCAAAAGCCAGGTTTAGAAAGTGCACAAAGTGTGGCCATTATCTCTTCCCAGCCACACTCTATACGTGGTATGCTTGGGGGCAGCCCACTTAGAGACCTTCTGTTCCATCTGTGCCGGGCTTAATTCCTGGGCACTGAGGAACAGGAGAAATAAGTTAATTCTAAAAGGGCTTCTTCCCTCTCCTTCCACTGAGGCACAGGCCTTTTCTGCCTCGGTCTCCTCGGCTGTTTCTGACCCCGGCCTCTGGGACTCAAACTCCCGCCAAGAGGCCAGAGATGGAGATAAGCCTCCTAAGCATAAGGATAGGCCCAAGAAGCGTTTCCTGGATCACTCAAGTCTTGCATGTCAGCCCCGAGGTTGGAGTCCCCGTGGCTACGTTCTCCCAGTTCTCCCCAGAGGCGAAGGAGCTTCAGACCCTGTCGCCGGCACAGGCTTCCCCTCACCGCCACTCCAGGCCTGTGTTGGTGGCCTCCTCATCTCGTTCCACCTGCAGTCTTTCCGAAGCGGAGATGGACAGGATGATGCAGACGTTTATCCACACCCAGATCCAGTTGGGAGTCTTGCCTGCCCTCTCTCCTTCCGGAGCGGGAGGTTTGCAATCTGTGTTCATCCCTATTTCTCCTTCTCTGATCCAGCCCTCAGTTTCAGAGCCCTTAGATCCAAGGACACTCTGTGTCGAGGAGTTGGCTCCAATGGTACCTTGTAACTTGACACCGGCCATGGCCTTGCACAGGTTGGATCCAACTTTTTCGGATCCATCCGGCTCTCGGAGCCAGAACCTTGGTGCCGGATCTGTGGGGGGGGCTTCTGTGTTGTGATTTCCCAGTGTATTTTACTGGCGTATTCCGCTAAAGGATTGACTCTGCCAGGTCAGCTGAAGGCACATTCCTTAAGGTCTATGACTACCTCAGCTGCCTTCTGGTCTAGAGTTTCGTTAGACGATATTTGTCCTGCGGCCACCTGGGCTTCACCTCTTACCTTTATCTCGATCTACAAGTTGGACATCATATCCAGGAATAGGGCATCCTTTGGCTCCACTGTAGTCTGGAATATCATTCCTTGAGGACCTCCCAGGTTTCTAGTAGCTGGGGATGCTTGTCCCACAGGTTAAAGACCAAATGAAGACAACAACTTCAGATAAAGAAGTTATGTACTCACCATAACATTCCATTTGAGTTGTTGTCCTTCATTTGTCTTCAGCCGTCTATCCCTCCTTCCCTCCCCCTGCCTGGCATAGACTGTGTGGTGGTATGACAAACAGCGGATATGGTCATCACCAGGTTGCCTATTACTCCTTTCTTCTTGTTTATGGATGTTTGGCATAGGATAGGTTTTTGGGTCGAGTGTGATGCTAGTGAGGTAGCAAACTCGATCTGAAGGAAGGAAGGAGACACTGGCATTATGGGTAGGGGAGGAGCTTGGAGCTCGGATCAAGATGCTGAGTAAACGGCTGTTGGATCCATGCTGGATCCGGGAACCCACAGGTTGAAGACAAATGAAGGACAACAACTCAGATGGAACGTTATGGTGAGTACATAACTTCTTTTTTTCTGCCATTGGGTTTCCCTTCCTTCACTGAGTTAAAAAAAAAAAAAAAAAAAACACCTCTCCGTTTATAGCTGTGTTTTTTTTTCCCTTCCTTCTGTGCTTCTGTTAGAGTGTTGTTGTTTTTCCCTACAGGATGGCTGATAAGCAACCATCTCATTTTAAACGGTGCTTGGAATGTGGGCATAAGTTTCCACATTCAGATGCGCATTCTCTGTGTGTTTATTGTTTAGGGGCAGCGAATCTGCTGTTAGCCTGTTCTGTTTGTGAGGCCTTTAACCACAGAGCCATTGCCAACCACAGAAATAAGCTTATTTTGAAAGGACTCTTACCTGCTTTTCCAGGGGCTCAAACCCTCTCTAAGAGTTCTTCAGGAGCTCCAGACTCCAAGAAGCATCCTCAGAAGTCCTCGAGGGCATCTTTGGAGCTGCCTGTGAAGGTTGGGAAGCTCTCTAATCCTACTTCTTCAGATCAAAGGCCTCCATCAGCTTCAGCTGATCCGCAGCTCTCTTTGGATCTGTCAGGGTCCGTACTCATTTCTAGCTCTCCTGAGTCTGCCATCCACTCATTGTCAGATCCTAAGGCTTTGGATCGTACAGTGAGGGGCCCCTACGTTGGCACTATGGTTCAAGTCTACTCCCTTTTCTGGTATTCAGCAGACTCCCTCCAGACCTTTTTCTGTGGCTTCACCCCAGTCTTCTAGGAGTCTTTCAGAGGCCAACGTGGACAGGGTAATCAGGAAGATCCTCAAGACTCAAATCCAGTTGGGGGTCTTGCTGGCTCCATCCCCCACCGGTTCCTCAAGTCTTCCCTTACGAATTCAGTCTCCTTCTGCGATCCTACCTTCAGCTTCAGAGTCTCAGTATCTTGCCCACCCTAGGGATCCAGGGTTGAGTGTACTGAGCATGCCTTCCTCCACTCCATTGCCTTGACTGCCACAGTTCCTTTGTCATTGGATCGCAGTGAGTCTTGATCCAGGAGGTCCCTGTCAGGTCCGAGGAGGGATCAGCTCCTACCTTGTCAGAGCCGTCTCTTTCCCTCGGTGTGTCAGCGTTGGACAGCTTGGATCCAATTCTACTAGGGACCCAGAGCTCGGGGATTCTGACTCTCTCATCGTCTGTAGCCTTGGCACCAAAGAAAAAAGTTTATTAAACAGTGTCCAGAATCAAGCGCTTTCATCCATTATAAACTAGGACTTCGTCAGAATACATAACAACTCAGTGTTTACAGTACAACTCCATCACATGATCCCTAATTAATCATTAAATAATTAACTATTTAAGTTACTTACAGTTAAAAGAATCCAGTGTCATAATACATTGCTAAAAATGACCAGAATTCTCCACCATAGGCCAATCTTAATTTTAGAATATAAACAAGTATTCAGTGCTAAATTAGGTGTTTAAAAAACATAAAAATGTAAATGTATGAATGTTTCTAAAATGATGTGGCAAAGTCAATCTATCAAACCATCTTGACATGATAAAAAACAAATATATGACATAAAAATATATAAATAACCATCAGTCCTAAAAGTCACTAATGTATTGTTAAAAAGTATTCTAAGTTACTAAATATTCTAATACGATGTTAAGGCTCTCTGTCCAAGAATGGACATAAGATTAATGTTGTCATTTAATCCTGATGGTACAGTAGCATTAAGTCTAAACTGACAAAGCTCTCTTAATAGCCAGTCTATTTTCCCAGTACCCTTCTTGTGGATCCCTTCTCACAACTTCTACAGTACCAAAATGGAACTTACTAAAATTATGGCAACTCATGGAATGCTTGTACAAGGCGTTATTCAAATTTTTGTTTAATAGCATAAATATATTCATAAACCCACTTACGCAAGGGTCTCTCAGTTTTACCCACATAAAAATATTGACACATTTGACAAACAACGATGTAAACCAAACCTGTGCTACCGCAGTTCTTTATCTATAATTTAATACTTTGGGGGGGGGGTACACAACCGTGACCTGTTTACCTGATAAAATATAATTACAAAATTTGCATGCCCCACATTTTTGTGTATTCTTCTGATCATTAAACCTGTATAAAGGGTGTTCCAACAAATGTTTCAAGTTGTAATCTGTTTTAAACACAAAGTGGTGTCTATCACCCAAGCTGTTAGTTAAATCCAAATTTGTTTGAAGCATAACCCAATTCTTTTGTCAAAATTTTCTTAACATTGTTACTAAAACTACTATTAATATTAATATCACAGCATAGAATTGCAAAAGAAGTACATGTGTTGTTAAACTGTATGGACACAGATTTCCCGCTACCCAATAATAGCTTATATCTAGTGCCCCAACTGTCCAATACCATCTTTCCACAGTCATAACTAAAGGGTACCCCCTCTCGCTAAACATACTGAATAACGTCGATACCTCTACCTTAAATTCCTAGATTGCAAACACATTCTAGCTGCTCTAATCATTTGTCCTTTCACTAAGTTTTTCTTAATATGAAAGGGATGACTACTGTGAAAGTTCAGATAGGCATTAGAGTAGGTGGGTTTCCTAAATAGTTTAGAATCAAAACATTTATCCTCATAGTTCTTAAAAATTGTGACATCTAAATAATCAATACTATCTCCCGATTCATTGTGGGTAAACTGAAAATACGTCTCGCTTTTGTGTTGGTATACGAATAAACGAGTCTTCATGGGTTGTGTTTAAGCAGCTTTACTCTATACAAACACATTACTGTAAAGCTTATTTGACTGTGACGTAAGTAACATATATACAGACTAACTGCTGTGATCATACGTGCTTACACACTGGCTGCTCTTTAGAATGGCACTAGGGATTGCACTTGTCTGGAATATATACGTGCACGCACAGCCTTGCATGCTTCTTAAAGACATAGCGTGCACATGCTACACTCTGTTCTATATCCTCCCTCTTTGAGAAATAGATCATGCAATTCGTCATGAGATTTTTAGCATGCAGAAATCGCAAATGTAGAGACATGCATTATACAATACTAAGTGCACATCTGTATACAATCAAGTCCACGTTGCTGTGTATTTCACATTTGGTTATGAAACTTGTCCATATCGTGTGACATAAAATTGAGAATCAGTTTTAGCAACTGGAACAGTCTCAAACTGATTGATCTGTGGAATGTTCGAATTACTCTCCGGAACAGAATCAGACTTTTTGAACACAAATTGGTTTGGAAGCAATGTCTTTGATTTAGAGTCTGCATCACAGATGCAATGTTGATTGCAATGGTGCTGATTTTGGTAAAGGAAGAAGATGTCTGTGATTTCTCCTGTACTCTACACCCTCTGAGCTTACCAGATAAGATCTCGTCTTGGCACATATGCCTGTTATCTGTCCTGTTTGATCAAAACCTTTCGTTGTCTGGATTCGTACCATCTTTCCTTCCCTCAACGAGCAAGAAATCTGGTCAATCTGTCATAACTAGACTTCTAGATATTAGGCTTCTTCAACAATTGAGCCTTGATGGTTTTATTGTTCTTAGAGTAGGCTGCAACGAACTTGACAAAATAGGTAGCGTAGTTCTAGTTTGTCTGGAGAGTAGTCTTTGAGCAGGTGAGCCAAGAATATTGTCACAAGGTATGTTTCTGAGATTAAGTAAATTCAGGAATGCATCAGTATTATCACGCTTTGACTTTTCAGGTAATTGCTTTGCACTCTGCATTGCATGTTCAGCTAGACCATTGGATTGAGTATATTCAGGACTACTTGTGACATGTACAATGTCCTTTGCAAATTTCTGAAACAACTGGCTAGTAAATGGAGTACCATTGTCAGAATATAGCTTATGAGGACTACCATGAACTGAAAATGATGTTTAAGCTTATTGATAACAGCTGTTGAGGTTAAGTTTGGTAGCAGATCAATTTCAAACCAGTTTGAGTAAGAGTCTGCCAAAACCAAATAGTGTTGATTATTCCATTCAAAGATAACAGTCGCAACAGTAGACCAAGTTAGTTCAGGTATTGGATTTAACTGAAGTGGTTCCTTTTGCAAATGTGCTCTGGTACTGTTACATATCAAACACTAAGAAAGAATACTATTAATGTCTTTGGATAAGAAGGCCAAAGTACTAGTTCTCTAGCCCTTCTCTCAGTGGATGATAAACTTGTGTAGCCATGATGCAAAAACTGAATGTATTCATGCTGTAATGAAGCAGAACAACAATTTTAGGACCTTTGAAAGTGATACCATCTTCCATCAATAATTCATCTCTGTAGGGAAAGTATGATTGCACCTCAGGTGATACACTAGATTGTTTTGACGGCTGTCCGATACTGATGTAGTGATTGGGCTTTTGTGAAATTCGATCAGTCATAGTGTGATCTGTCAACTCATCAAGTCTAGTGGTGGAAAAATTATGCATTAAAGTCAAAATTTTCAGCATCAAGCATTTCTGTTGTACTACTAGCTGATCTGGATAAAGTGTCAGCCAGATAAAGCAATTTACCTTTGTTGCAGACCATTTTGAAATTGTACTTTTGCAATTTGAGCATCATTCTTTGTAAATTTGCCAGAGCAGAATGCATAGGTTTCTTGACAATAGTAACTAGAGGCTGAATATCAGTTTCAGTCTGAATAGTTCGACCATAAATATAATTATGAAACTTGGAACATGCAAAACCTATGGCTAGAAATTCTTTCTTAATTTGAGCGTAAGCATCTCAGTTTGAGTAAGTGTCATAGATGCATAGGCTACTGGTCTGCCCTCTTGGGGAATAACTGCACCAAGACCAGAATTATAAGCATCACACGATAGGACAACTGTTTTTTTCACATCTTAGTATGTACCTCACAAGACATCTACAACAACTGGAAAGGCCGCAGAAATACCTCACAAAGAAGATTACCGGCCTCAAACAGATGCCCTACGCAGACCATCTCAAAAAACTCCAGCTTTACTCTGTCGCATATCACCTACACAGAGGTGATCTCTGCCTAACATACAAAGCTATGTCAAACCCAGAGCTGTTGGACATGCTCCACTTAAAGAAATCCCAATCCCTCGGAGCTACACGCTCTAGGGACCTAAACCTTGTCACCACATTAAACAGAACATGCCAGAGGGATAGATTCCTGTCTCAGAGACTTCCCATACTTTGGAATAAACTATCTAGCTAAATCAAACAAAGTTCCTCATTAGCACTCTTCAAGAAAAATCTTGATGATTGGATGGGAAATAGGAAATTCACCCCGGGGATCACCTCTGTGGCTCTGCTCGACAGTGGCTCAGGAAAATAATTTTCTTGGGTGGCAAAAGCCAGGGTACCTTTTTGGCTGGGCTTGTATAGGCCCCAGGGCTGATAGCCTAGTACCTACCTATGAACCTATAGTACCTTAACGTAAGGGGCGGGGTCACAGTTTTCTGCTTAAGGTCATCAAACGCCTCCAGATGATGATGTAACCATGACCGTATGACATTCTTTCATGTTAGCTCTCTTAACGGTGCTGTCAGTTCATGAAATCTGGTATAAACTTGCCCAAATAGGTGACCATGACCAGAAAACTCTGTAAACTCTCCACATTATCGGGTAGCTGTTTGTTTGTTTGGGTCGTGTTTCGAGCCAGTACTTGTAAACAAATGTCCTACATAGGTCACTTCTGGAAGTCTGAATTTGCACTTCAGAGAGTTGAACTTCAGATTTACTTCACGTGCTCTATCTAGAACTTTCTTGAGGTTTCTGTCATGCTCTGCTTCGCCATTGCCTCTAACTAGTAGATCATATGGCACAAGGATAACCTAAAAAAATTTGTTCCATTGCACGCTGAAAAACTTCACTTGCAGAATTTATTCCAAATGGCTTTCTTAGAAATAGTTAGAAATGAGGATTTGCAATCGAGCATCACTTTCCAGAATTAATTCTTTGCATCCAAAACAAAAAATACAGTAGCATTTGGTATTAGAGCTGCAACTTCCTCTGCTGTGCACATTGGATGATATGGCATATTTAAAACTTTGTTCAAATCTCTAGGGTCAGTTCATATTCTGATTTCATCTGAGCCTTTTTTGTGAGCGACTACCGTGGATGACACCCATTCAGTTGGTTCTGTGACTGGACAAAAATCACACCTTGCTGCACCATCTTGTCCAACTGAGCTTTGACTTTATCTTGCATAGCTATCAGAACTCTTCTTGCTGGTCTGACCACTGGAGTGACTTCACAGTCTAATTTCATAGAATACACAGCTGGAAGCTTGCCCAACTTGTCATCAAAAATATCAGCATACTGTGAGAAAATGGCTTCTGCAAAACTTGAACTTGGAACTGCACTCGCATGATGAACTTCTTAAGCAAAAGAAAGCAGATTCATTCTCAAACTATCTTTGAGACCTAATAAAGATTGCACTGGTCGTCAGACTACATAGAATAATAAGTTGTAACAGCTCTCAGCCAAATAACATGGAAGTATTACTGACCCTTCTGTAACCTACTGTTTTGAATTTCTTCACCTCCATACGCAGCACGTCTCGCACTGCTGGTTATATTGAGTGGTTTGTTGACTCTTACTTTTGCAAATGTATCTAGTGATACAACATTGCACTTTGATCCAAAGTCTACTTTGAGCTCTGTGGATTTCCCATTGATTCGAACTATGCAAAACACTTCACTCCTTGTTAATAAGTTTACTGTGTCAGCTTTTTCTCCCAGCACTGATGCACCATCTACGTAGAAAGCTGATTGTTTTGTCTCTACTTGATCAACTTTTTTTCTCATACGACCTTTCTTTCCAACTGTGAGAGGCTTTCTTGTTTTGCAAAACTTTTGAAAGTGCTTCCATTTTTCACACTTATGGCACTGCTGACCATATGCTAAACATTTTTCTCTTTTAGATTCATGATTTGCACCACAGTTTCGACAGTTAACAATAAAGCTAGACTTGGATTTTGCTGACTCACTCTTATATGGCACTGAGATGGCGGTAGAGCTTGCACTTCTGGAACATTCTGGAATACCTGGTACCTTCTTCGGAATTCCTATGGCTGCTCTTTGCTTAGACCTGTTTCTGCTTGTCATGTGTTGCATACTTTCAGCGTTTGCTCTGGAGCTTACTGAAACCATGCGTTTGTCATTCGTAAGCATGTTCGTGTGCCTTTCTGTCACCTCATGGATCTGACAAATCTCTATTGCCTTACTTAATGTCAAATCACTGTCACTAAGCAAAATCTTCCTCACAGCAGCACTATTAATATCACATACAAGTCTATCCTTTATCAGCTTGTCTTTCAAGTCACCAAACCGACATGTTTTGGCCTTGTTCTTCAAGTCAAGTTATATAAGCTGCAGGTGTTTCCCCTGGCTTCTGATTCCTCATGTAAAACAAATGCCTCTCTAATGTAATCTTCATCTGGGAGTTTCACAGTTCTCTGACCTTTTGCTTTAAACACTCTCGGTCTTCTCTGGATTCAGCTTGCACAACAATATGGCAGTCTACACATTCACCTTCATACACTGCTGGTGCATATACAAATTATCACTCTCTCTCTATAACCTCAGATCCTGCTAGATTCAACAAAATAAATGCCATTTTGCGTGCATCGCTATCTGGATAAGCTGCCTGTATAAAAATATCATATTCCTGTTCAAATATTCTCCAGATGTCCTTCTATTCCTATGTTGCAGTATTCTTAGTGTGGGATTCCTTGCCTCAGGCGACCCAAACGTCAGCTCCTACACAAAAGTTTAAGCCTGGCTGCTGTAGATGCGTGGGACGTCACACGTAGGGCCATAAACCAGCGACCTTAAATGTGACATCTGCACACACAGACCTCAGAACTTTTCAGCCGTAGTTGACCATCACATCGATCACTTCCCTCCTCTACTTTGAAGATGTCTAAAGCTAAGTACCCCATTGGGGGGTTTGTTTTACTTCTTGCTTGAGCTTGGCTTGCTGTACCCAGCCATTAGCTGATGTCCACTAAGAAGAGTAAATGCCGATGCAGGCATCAGATTCTGCATAAGGATACGCATGACCGATGCGTTTTCTGCCTGGGCCGAGAACACGACCATATCTCTTGCCCTATTTGTCAGTCATTTGTTCCCAAGACCCGCCAAAGCCATCTGGCTGTCTTAAATCTATATCTAGAAAACCAGAGGCTCAAAAAGCTAGTGCTCAGGATGGATCCCGAGTCGGCCGCCCTGGCGGAACCACCACGGAAAAAGGCCCAGGTTACAAGGCCTAGTCCTTCTGCCTGTCCACCATCAGACGTCCCGCCAGCTTCTAATTTAGGAGTTGAGGGACATCCGTTAGAGCCAGTCTAACGGACGTCCCTCAGCTCCTAAATTAGAAGCTTGCAGGACGTCCATTAGAGCCGTCTACTTCGGCGACTCCCCTTGAGGAAGCCACTTTGGAAGTAACGGCCAACATGTCCACGGAGATAGCTCAGACGTCGGCCCCTACCAATGTTGAGGGGGAACCCGATAACGCTGGACTGACTGGGAGGTCATTACCTGATGCCCCTACTACTATCCAGGTCTTCTCCTAAGACTACTCCTTTGAAAAGGAAGCAGAAAACTAAACACCTGCCTCCCCCCTCAGAGGGAGTTCCAAACTGGTAATCCTTCACCAACTCCGTGATGCAGGCCTTCGTGGCCTCTTCCCCCTCCACCATTCCTATTCTCAGTCCTAGGCCGGCCTCAGCTGCTTCTCTCCTCCTTCCCACTGATCATGAAGGGGAAAAACAGCAGGAGGCTTACTACTCATCTTCAGATGAATCCGTTACTTATTCATCTCAAATTGCCTCTCCACTAGAATATTACTCCACTGATGAAGAATCCATAAAAGGGGACTCTCCTCCAGAGGATATCACTTTTGGGGAGACCATCACAAAGATGAAAGAGTCCTTTAAATGGGACATGTCCCAAATTACTGAAACTCAAAAGAGATACTTTGAGTTACTCCAAGTGGAATCTCTCTCCCCTTCAGCCAATCCCACCAGTTATTCCTGCCTTCCTAGATGCATTTTCTTCAGCATCTAAAAACCCAGACTCCCAACCTCCGACTCATGAAAGGCCTGACCATTTCTATAAAGCACCAGATGAACAAAAATTCCTGGTAAAACCACCCCTGACAGACCTGGCAGTTATTGCTGTATCCCCTGACAAGCAGTCAAGAGTGATTCCTTCAGAGTCTCTTTTGTCTACGGATAAAGATAGCAAAAACATGGGCAGGATAGGCAAGACGGTTTATACCTTTTCCACCCTAGCCTTCAGAGCTATCAACTACCAAATCCATATGATAAAATATGCTTTGGACCTTGTATCCCAAGCTTCTACTCTCCAGTCTTACAAAACTGACTGTCCTAGCAAGACAGAGGTTGTATCAAAACTGTCCCTGGCTTTTCAAGTGGCCAGGCATTCCATTAGATGCAGTTATGGTGCAGCAGAGGCCTCTGTAAGGTCTGCAGCTTGTGCATCAGTATTCTGCAGGTACTCTTGGCTACGCCTTCAACCCCTGCCAGAGGTTTCAAGTCAAAAATCCTAGATCTCCTCTAGACCACAGCTCCTGATTGGTAAACAATCTGCTGACCTTTTTAAAAACCTTCAGGAGAAAAGTAAAGAGCTTCAAGACATCAAACACTTGCTGGTGTCTCCCATTCCTAAATATAACAGAAATTACCGTGCTAAGACTATCTTTGTCAGGAGGACACCCTCCTCTGCTACCCCATCCTCTTCCAGGCATTGGAGAGGAACCAGGAGACAGACCACCTCCAGACCAGCAGCCTCACAACCTATTCAAAGACAGCCCTTTCTTGATAGAAATGGCTCCAACAATGCGTGACTACCTTGCCCACCTCCTCTTGTCAGCCCGCCTCTCGCACTACCTCCTCCTTTGGAGATCCATCACCTCAGACTGCTGGGTGCTGGCAATAGTACAAGAGGAATATTTCCTCTCTTGGAAGGTAAAGTCCTTTACAAGAGGCAATTCCATTCCTCTCCAAAAATCAACTACACCTTATTCCTCGGGTCCTACAGGACCTTGTGAACCTAGGAATTATAAACCCTGTCCCTCCAGGACAGGAAGGAAAAGGCTTTTACTCGAGACTATTTCTGGTCCCCAAAAAAGATGGCCTTTAGAGGCCAATACTGGATCTGTCCTTTCTAAACCTATTCCTAAAAGTTCCATCATTCAGAGTGTTATCCCTACAAACCCTTCTTCCACTATTGCCAGCCCAGACCTTTATGGCCACACTCAATCTGAAAGAGGCCTTTCTCCATATCCCCATAAAGCCTCCCACAGAAAATACTTGCGTTTCATTGGGCCCTTTCACACTTCCAATTTACAGCCTTGCCCTTTGGTTTATTTACTGCACCCAGGGTATTCACAAAATGCCTAGCCCCACCTATAGCCTTTTTTAGAACCAAAGGTGTCCAAATTTATCCCTACCTAGATGACATCCTCATTCTAGCAGAAAGAGAGGACACCTTACAAAACCTTCTGCAGTTTACCATTTCCCTGCTTCAGTACCTGGGGTTGACCCTCAACATACCAAAATCATCCCTAACCCCTCAGCAGAACAATATCTTTCTGGGCTGTAGGAACAGGACAGACTTGATGTGGGTATTCCTCCCTCAGGACAAAGATTTCTCCCTCTCTACCCACTTCCAAAACCCTAATGCAAGTTCAACAGATATCTGCAAGACAATTCTTGTGGGTCCTGGGACTAATGGCAGCCACCATCACTGTGCTGGCTTTGGCCAGAATGCATATGCAAAAACTGCAGTGGTACCTGAAGAATGTGTGGTCCCAACACGAACACCCTCTAGAGTTTCAGATTACACTCTTGCCCTGCCTCAAAGCAGAACTAAGGTGGTTGATTCAACTAATCCGAATGAACCCAGGTCTTCCACTTCAACCTCCCACCCCAACCCAGCACATGCATACAGATGCATCAGACATAGGGTGGGGGGGGGCTACCATGAAGGGCTTCATGGTACAGGAGACCTGGCATCCTACCCTCCAAGAGAAGCACACTAATGTGAGGGAAATGACAGCAGTCCTCCTGGCCCTGAAAGCCTTTCACCCAATCCTGCAGCTAATGCAAATCTTCACAGGTGGTACCTCAACATACAAAGAGGGACCAAGTCCCTACCTCCTTTGCCTGATAACAATCCAAGTTTGGGGGCTTGCCTCCAGAAGCAACTTACCCTGCAAGCAACATTCATTCCTTCCCAGGACAACCAACAAGCGGATGTTTTCAGCAGAGCATCCTCTCTACAGCACGAGTGGATACTGAACAGGGAGTCCACCGGTGGGGTATAGCTCAGGCAGATTTGTTTGCCTCCCCCCAGAACAGACAATTGATGAAATTCTGCACCAAGGATCACTCTCCACTTGCCTGTAGGGTGAATGCCTTCAGCATTCCATGGAACAGATGGTTTCTATTTGCATTTCCACCCTTCTCTCTCATTCAAAAAGTCCTGAAGATCAGGAAGGGCAAACCAAAAATCTTGCTGGTGACTCCCTATTGGCCAAGACAGCACTGGTTCCCCCTACTGCTTTCACTAGCCAACGGCAATCACCACAAGTCACTCCACAAGGTGGACCTACTCACACAACAGAAGGGATCTCTCATTCACCCTTACCTACAGATGTTAGGTCGAACACTCTGGGTGATGAACTTTTAATTCCTTTCAGACACCACTTCTCTGAGGATGTGCTTTTAGTCCTGAGGGAGGCCAGGAAACCTACTACAAGGAGAACCTACATGTCATAATGGGAGAGAATCTCCTAATGGTGTATCCATAGGCACAGGGATCCCTTTCAAGCGGATTCCTCTCTAGTCCTTACTTATGTGTGTGAACTTATCAAGGCTGGCCTTTCTTACTCCTCGGTGAATGTCCACCTATCTGCAATTTCTGCCTGCTTACCACTAGAATCCCCTCTACTAGCCAGGCTAGATGTTAAGTTATTCCTTTAAAGGGTCTTGCACATCAGACCACCAAGAAAGCCCGTCCCACCTCCTTGGGACCTAAACTTCATCCTGGAAAAACTCACACTACCTCAATTCAAACAAGCCAGTGCTGTACCGCTCCATATGTGCACATGGAAGACTGTACTGCTGGTGGCCCTTACCTCTGATAGAACAGCGTCAGAGTTACAAGCGCTCATGGCCTGCTCACCCTACACTATCTTCCACAAGGATAGGGTGACCTTATGCACTAACCCCTCCTTCATGCCAAAGGTGGTCAACAAACTGTCCTTGAACCAATCCATTCACCTGCCCACCTTCTTCCCCTCTCCCACTAATGACAGTGAGAGGATACTCCATTCCCTGGATGTGCACATACAACTAAGGTTTCATTTAGACAAAACTAAGTTCATCAGAAAATCCAACCAACTCTTTGTATCCTTCCACCCCAGAGCCCTGGGCAAGGCAGTCTCCAAACAAACCATTTCCTGCTGGATAAGAAAAACTGCTTCTGCTACTCCCACCATAGCAAAACCCTACCCCAGGGAGTAAGAGCTCACTTTACCAGGGCCATGGCATCCTCCAAAGCCTTCCTCAAAGGCTTGGACACAGCATCCATTCTGGAAGCAGCCACCTGGACCACCATACACACTTTCACCAGACACTACGTATAGGGCAATCCTGCAGGGCTTTCTAGAATCAGCTACCACTAACTCCACCCTTCCTTCTAACTAAGCTGTGGCACTCTCTCACACTAAGAATACTGCAACATAGGAATAGAAGGACATAAAGTAGTTGCGTAAAGTCTTATCATAACCATAGATGTTCTTCGTGTTTCACTGTTGCAGTCATCACATTTGGGGTTATCTGCCTGCAGGTAGCCCTCAGCCGGTCTGAATGCCAGAGTCTTGGAATTTCTGCGTCAGATGTTGTCGCTTCTTCCATGACGTCAGGTCGTCAGGAGTATAAAACATGTAGCTGATGCCATTACATCAGTCTTTCTTGCCGTGCAGTGCCCGAAGCAGAAGCAGTTCGCAAGTGCCAGTCGGCCGACTCCTGAAATTTTCGTTTTTCAAGTTTCAGGCCTGAAGTCTTCTAAAAGATAAGTACCCCATTGGGGATCCTTTTTTCTTGCTCCAACGATGTCAGAAAAAAATTAATAATTGTCTTGCCTGTGGAAAGCAAATACCTCACAGAGATTTTCACTCTTACTGCGTCACCTGTTTAAGCCCAGACCATGTGCCTTATTCAATGCTCGAACTATTTGTTGTTGGGCTATTTTTGTAGCTAAATTCTTTCACTCTCGCTCTTCATACTCCAAAATGACTTCGGTAAGCCATCTGACTACCAATCTTCTGATAAAAACGAAAGGATAAAGACAGAGGCAGACTGCATAGGTCCAAGGCTGCTGACGATGCTAATATTAAGCTAGTCGCCAGTCCGCCGATACTCAGTGAGGTGCTTTCCCAGCCCCCGATACCCGCTTCTACAGATTCGCAGGCCTCTACTGAGACCCATTCAAAGTCCGGTATGTCGCGAGATGCTTCTTCGACTATGGAACCTGCAGATGTCTATACCTTGGATGGGTCCAGAGCCACTGTGCAGGCACCGGCTTCTGAGAATGTTTTCAGGCCTTCCGATTTTCATATTAAACCAATGACTTCCTTTCAAATCAAAAATACCAAATTTCTCAGTCCTAAAGTTCACACTACGCCTAGGAAACCGACGACCAAAGTGCATTCTAAGGCCCACATGCCCCTAGAACAGATGATTAGAATGGCTGAGGACCTCATTACTTTAATTAGGGGAAGTCAGCCTTCCCCCTCGAAAAGACCCAGGACTGATTTTCCTTCTGATTCTTCTGATCAGGAATCTGATTACTCTGATCCCTCTGATTTCCAGGGCATACCCTTATCTACCTATGAGGATTCTGATGTAGAGGATTCCATTCCCTTTGCTTCCCCTCCAGAAGATTTTTCCATTGGTGAAACCCTGCACACCCTTAGAGAACATTTCCGCTGGGAGAGCCAGGACTACTCCTAGTCCAAAAAGAGACTCCGGGAATTTTTAAGCTTGCCCTAGCACATGCCTGTAGCTATTTCTCCTGTTCTGGAAGTTGTAGATGATGTCTTCCTGGAATCCAGCCTTACCCCTGATACCTTGCCTCCAGCTTCCAGGAAACCTGACCAGTACTATAGAGTGCCTGATTCCCACAAATTCCTTTTTAGGAATCCTACTGCAGATCCAGAGACCATTTTCCAGGGACCTAAAGGCATTAAGGCTACAACTGCCAAAAATCCTACCCCTTCGATCAGGGATTCCAGGGCATTAGACAGATGGGGGGGGGGGGAGGTATACACCTCTGCTACGCTTGCCATTTGGGCTTTAAATTTCCAGTTTCATATGTTAAAGTATCAGCAGCATATTATGGAGCTAATTAAACAAAAAATGTTGTTGATTCCTGATTGTGCAGAACACGAAGATTTACAAGAATTAATGCATTCTGCTAACCAAGTTGGTAAATATACTTTGCAATGCGGGATGTTATGTAGTCCTATCTCGCTTGCTGGATGAGTTTGGAGCTGATATTCGGCTCCAACTCGGTCGATACTAAAACTTGAGAGCTTTTACTGGCTCGAGGCTAACCCCTATCCCATGGTGCCTCACGGCAATTCCTCAGATCTTGTTTGCTGCAAAAGCTTCGAGGTTGTCTCTTTACTGTCTCTTTGGCTAAGTAATAGATTTTTTACTAAATCTTGTCTTTTTTCAACCCTTTCTTCTTAAATTACATTCTTTATTACTGTTATCTTTTGTGCGACTGTTCTGAGAATTTTGACCCTTATTTTTCCCCATAGGATTGTACGGCCCGTTTAAGTTAGAGGGCCGTAGTTGCCCATTTAAGTTAGAGGGCCTTTCCTCCCTGAGTGTGTCTCTTATAAAAAAAAAAGTTTCTAATATACGATAGACTGTTCCTTCTATCTCTCACTAACTTAGTTGTTATTGTTACCTTTAGTAGTTAGAGTTTATTATTATTGTTACCTTATCTAGCTAGGTTATAGTCCTTCCTGTACAATGTCTAAAGAAAAGGATAGAGACCATAAGGATCATCGCCCTTCGGGGTTTAAAAAATGTGACAGATGCTCCCAAAAGATGTCTTTGACAGACCATCACGCCAGTTGCATGTACTGTTTAGGTGAAGCTCATTTGCAAGAGCCCTGTACCTTTTGCCATGCGTTTAGTACCAGGGTCTTGAATGAGAGAAAATGCAAACTAATTGATATGGGGTCTTATGACCAGTTCCTTCCAGGAACAGCTGAAACTTGGTCAGGCAGCTCCTAAGACTTTGAAACGTAAATCTTCGGCCCCAGCTTCGGAGCCGTCAAAAAATACCAAAGCGTCGAAGCCAAGGAGTTCTGGCTTCGATTCAGCTTCTTCCACATCGGTACTATTGGTCTCTTCCATGCCAAGACAACCTTCGGTACCGAGACAGTTACCTGATATTGACCCTGTGTCACCTACCTTGAGATCTCCTATTTTGGAGAGGAGGAGCTCTCCTCCTTTCTCCACCAGATCCTCCAGGACACTTTCAGATGAGAACATTGAGCGGATGGTGAAGAGGTTGCTTTCAGATCCAGCTCTGGCAAAGAAATTGGCCCCTCCAGACCCAAAGGGTTCGGAGCCGACTCCTTTACATATCTCTGCTCCTCCTCCGACTGCTTCGCTCTCGGAGCCAATCACTTCGGGTTCTTCAGTCTTGGATCCGTCAGTTCCGGGGATCCTCTCTGCTTCCTCGGAAATGATTACTCTATCCTCAGTGGCTCAGTCTGAAGCCGAGGGATCTGGGAGCCGACACTCTTAAGTCGACTGTGAGGGGGCCAGTCACCCTGGGTTTTCTTTGGAACCAACCCTCCCTCTCGGTGCCTCAGCTCGACTCAGCTTGGCTCCTACTTCTGCTTCGGAGCTATTCCCCCTTGCTCGGAGCCGACCATCTGTCTCCTCAGAGCAGAAGGTCTTCAGAGTGGGGCGAGAGGCTTTCAAGGCAATAGAGAAGGTGTTATCCTCTGCAAAAGCCATACCTTTGGAACCTGTGTCCCACCAGCAGCAGGCAGCAACCTCCTCTTCCCCCCTGCCACCCCCACAGTGTAGGGAACCAGAGACCCAAGCAGCCCCTATTGGAGGTGCCCCCTCTTCTGAGACCTCCCCAGATTATCCCACTGGGGAGCTCCCTCGGAAGAGACTGTGTAAGAGGAAGCACATTGACTCACCTGAGTCTGTCACTTCTGACACTGATTTGGAGGAATCAGAAGGGTCCCCTAGATCCCCCTCTGAGGATGTCTCCTTTTCTGACATCCTAGAAATCCTTAGACAGAGGGGTGACTGGAAGACCTCTAACCCTACTGAGGATGAATCAGTGTATCTTGAGGCCTTTGGTTCCTGACCTTCCACCTCCCGGGTGACACCGTCTTATGACCAGCTCTTAGGGGTCATATCGCAGAAAGCCTGGACCTCCCCAGACTCAGTGGAGCCCGTCCCAAGGAGGCCAAATAAATTCATGGCAGCACCTGAAGCTAAGGCTTTTCTTACCAAAGGAGTTCCCATTGATGCTATGGTGGTAGCAGCGGTCACCAAGAAGGAGTTTTCCAAAACATCTTCTAATATCCATCCTCCTAACAAAGAGTCTAGGACAATGGATAGGTATGGGAAGCGTACCTTCTCTTCAGTGGCATTTACTCTAAGATCGCTGAATTACCTTACCCATTTTACTCGTCTTCAGAGGGATCTCCTGAAGGAGTTGGGAGATACCCTCCAGGGTTCAGTAGCTCTGGGATTCATGGATAAGGTTTCTGCGCAGCTCTCTACCCTTATGTCGATAGCTAACTCCTACATGAGGATGATATCGTATGCAGTGGGTGGAGTTAGTAGGGCAGCCGCAGCAGGAATATCCCTTGAGAGACATTCTTGGATGTGCCTTTGTAATTTCACAGAATCCTTTAAGTCTTCCTTCAATAACGTCCCCTTTGATGGTTCATCTCTTTTTTGACCCCAGGTGAAAGAGACTTTGACCAGGTGCGAGCAGGAAGGGAAAACCTTATCTACCATCGGAGTCCATTTCTCCCTCCCATTTAGACCCTATCCCAAGGGTAATACAGGAGGGAAAATGTGGTTCCGTAAATCCAAAAAAGGTTTCCCTCAGGCACAAGGTCAACCCTCCCCTAGAGGAAGAGGGGGAGGATATAATGGAAGACACCGCCCTCACAGCAGAGGAGGTCCGCAACATCAGGGAGAGAGAGAAACCTTCTCGGATCGTCCCTTCCATCGCCCCTGAGGGGTTGCCCGACTGTCTGTTTCTGGAGGCAGTCGGGTGCTGTCTATCGCTGTACCCAAGCTCCTGTCTAAACATTTCGTAAGATGGTTGGGTACACACCATAATATCCAGATGTTATCTGATTCCCTTTGTATCAGACACCCCAGCAAATCAGTCTCTACCAGACGTGCCATCCATTCAAATAGACCGTGCAACATCAGAGGTCATCTCGTTGCTGTAAAAAAGTCATCCAAGAAGTCCCCACAGAGCAAACAGGATCCGGAACTTACTCTTAATTCTTTTTAGTTCCAAAAAAGATAGCAGCAGACTCAACAAGTCCGTAAAGAAATCGAAGTTCCAAATGATCATTCTGCAGTCGACATTCCCCTTTATCGGGAAAGACAATTAAATGTGCTCAGTAGATCTTCAGGCCGCGTACTACCATATCAAAATGGACAGGCGCTCCAGGAGACACTTACGCTTCTGGTTGGGAGCCAGTCATTTTCAGTTCCTGGCTGGGAGCCAGTCATTTTCAGTTCCGGACATTGCCCTTTGGTCTTACTACAGCCCCCAGAGTGTTCACCAAATGCATGGCAGTGGTAACAGCTCACCTGAGACATCAAGAATTCCAGGTGTTTCCGTACCTAGACGACTGGCTCCTCACTGCTACCACCAAGCATTAACTCATCAGAACCAGGGACGAGACTCTATCCTTGAGCGCCAGTTTAGGCATCACAGTCAACCTAAAAAAATCAGCCTTATCCCCTTCACTGCACATTGTATTCTTAGGCTCAGAAATAGACACAACCACCATGTCAGCAAGACTAACACTCGAAAGAATAGAGTCTCTATGCAGTCAAGTCAGATCCTTGCTAAACAGTCGCAAAGTTCAGGCCAGGGTAGTTCTTCAAGTCCTAGGGACTATGGCTTTCTCCATCCTATTAGTTCCTCTAGCCAGTCTACACATGAGAATACTTCAGTGGCTGCTATTTGCCCAGTGGTCGATGAAAGACCTTCCATTGTCTCATCAGATTTTCATAACAAACACCTGCAAGAAGGATCTGACATGGTGGTTGCATACAGAACAACTTCTCTTAGGTCGTCCACTTGTTCCTCCCCAAGAGAAAGCAGTCTTGACCACGGACCAGATAGGGTGGGGGGGGCATTATCTGGGAATGACAGTCCAAGGTACTTGGCAGAACCACGAGAACCACTTGCACATCAGTGTTCTTGAGATGAAAGCGGTGCTATATGTGTTGCAAGCACTTCACAGCTCCCTTCCCACCATTACAATTGCAATCCAGTCAGACAACATGTCTGTCGTGTGGTACATAAACAAGCAAGGGGGAACAAAATCTTACCCGCTTTGCCAAGAGGCCTTAAGAGTTTGGAAATGGGCGATGGACACAACTCTTTCTGGTAGCAATGCACATCCCAGGGAAATCCAGTGTGATAGCAGACAAACTCAGCCGAGAATTCTGATGCCTCACGAGTGGTCCCTGAATGCAGAAGTTGTGAAAGAGATCTTTCACAGATGGGGCCACCCTTGCTGTGACCTTTTCGCCACACACCTGAACACTAAATGCAGCAGCTACTTTGCCCTAATTCCTCATCCGTGGATGTCACCCAGGGATGCTCTAGTTCACGACTGGCCCCCAGGACTTCTTTATGCCTTGCTACCCTTTCCTTTCATCCCAAAGGTAATACAGAAAGCAAAACAGTTGAGGAGTACCCTTATCCTCATTGCTCCGTACCGGCCTCGACAAGTATGGTTTCCCTTCCTGTGGCCCTATCTTTTGGAGGAACCATGGATTCTGGAACCATCTCCAGAGCTCCTGATTCACCAATCGGAGCAGTTCCACCCTACCATCCACACCCTCAAATTGACAGCATGGCTGCTCCAGTTCCACGAATAGCCAGGTGTGTCCCCCTCTCCTCTTCAGTCAAACACATTCTGATCTCATCCCATACACCTTCCACTCAGAAGTTATACTCCAGCAAATGGAAAAGGTTCTGTATTTGGGCTATAAACCAAGGCTTAGATCCCTATACAGCTCCTATAGAATCTATTTTATCCTTCCTTCCCGCTACAGTCAGAGTTCAGTTAGCTGCCATTTCTAATTTCCGTTTTGGCTTCATGGGAAACCCCATCATGTCACACTCCTTGTGCAAAACCTTTTTGAAGGGAGTTCTCCTTCTCAGGCCTCCGATCATACAACCATCAGAACCCTGGGACTTAAATTTAGTTGTCACATCATTAATGTCTGCACCCTTTGAGCCCTCTTCTTCATCAGATCTGAAATTATCTTGGAAAACACTATTCTTAGTAGCCATAACCTCTGCTAGGAGAGTCTCAGAACTGCAAGCCCTTACTATTCGACCTCCTTACATTATTTTCAACAAGGATAGACTCTCGCTTAGGACAAACCCTTCCTTTCTTCCCAAGGTGTGCTCAGAGGATAATCTCAACAGTACTATTGAGCTACCATTGTTTTTTCCAAGCCATTCTAATAAATCTGAGTACAGACTACACCAGTTAGATGTTCACAAAATTCTCAGGTTTTACTTACACAGGACAAAAGAATTCAGAAAATCAGATTGCATTTCTTTTGCTTATCAAACTGCTGGCAAGCAATTACCCAACAGAGAGTAAAAGGCCATTCGACTAGGGCAGTATCTACTTCATGTGCCTTTAGATCTAGGCTCCCAATTGGTATTATTTGTGCAGCAGCTACTTGGGCAAGACCACATACCTTTGTCACTCATTACAAATTGGATTTGGCCTCCCAGGACAGGTCATCCTTTGGGTCCACTGTGCTGAAGAGTCTCTTCGCTTGAGCCACCCGGGATAAAAGTGCTAGGGACACTGTCCCATCCAGCAAGAATTACGGCGAGATAGGACTACATAACATAAAGAGGTTATGTACTTACCATAACGTTCCACGTTTGTAGTCCATCTTGCCTACATTCTTGCGTCCCTCCCTCCTGCCCCCTTCCTGTTCCTAAAGGATCTGGTGGACTACACTTATGCTGTCTGACCTGGTTGTAGTTGTTGTCCACCTGGCATGTGCAGTCTTTTTTGGTTTTAGAGGAGTCTTAAGTTTAGCATAAGATTTAATGGTGAGAGTAGTCGGTCTGAAGACACCTTCTGAAACTGAAGGTGTTTCCGCAGCACCGGCTTCTCCTTCTGCAAAGTTGTCGGTAGGGCCTAAAGAAAATGGCTGCGTCGGCCTAGAACTCTCTGCTTGAGAATCTGAAGTGGTCTGGGGTTCCAATTCTGCGGTCGTCAGGGGCTACATAGGCGCCTCACTGAAAACCGGAGAACCGGCGACCAGCCCAGCCGAGGCCTCAGAGTCTGGCTTGGATTTAGGCTTCCTGTCTTTATCTTTGCGTTTTTTATGCACGCCGGTAGTCGGTTGCTCCAACGGCATAGTGTAATTAAATTTCCTACCGAAGTAGTGTTGTGCAAAATCAAAGCGTCGCTTTATAGTTCGCTTATTGAACCTAGCACAAAACCGACAACCAGTGACGTCATGGTCTGGGCCTAGGCAAGGTATACAATAAGAATGAAAGTCCTTATGAGGTATTTGCTTCCCACAAGAAATGTGTTAACTTTTTCTGACATCGGACTAAGGCAAGAAAAGGTTCCCCAACAGGGTACTTAGCTTTGAAGACTTCGGACTGAAATTCGATTCGAAAATCTCAGGTGTCGGCCGACCGGCACTTGCGAACTGCTTCTGCTTCGGGCACCGCGCGGCAAGAAAGACTGAAGAAAATGGCGTCGGATGCCTCTTATATACCCCTGGTACACTGACGTCAGGGAAGAAGCGACAGCAACCGACGCCGGACCAAGACTTTGGAATTCAGGCCGACTGCGGGACTGCCTGATGACAGGATAACTCAAGTGTGATGACTGCAGCAGGGTATACACTCGAACATCTACATTTATGGTAGGTACAAAACTGTACTTTTATATATATATATATATATATATATATATATATATATATATATATATATATATATATATATATAGTTTCATAACTATGAGGTTCTTATTGCTTTCTTGCAAACAAGATCTGGGGAATTGCCGTGAGGCACCATGGGATAGGGGTTAGCCTCGAGCCAGTAAAAGCTCTCGAGCTATATCAGCCGAGTCGGAGCCGAATATCTGCTCCGAACCCATCCAGCAAGAATGTAGGCTAGATGGACTACAAACATGGAACATTATGGTAAGTACATAACTTCTTTTCTGATGCTTTAGAAGCATCTTGCAGGGCTGCTGTCACTGGGTCTGTTCTTAAAAAACACGTTTGGCATAAGGAACAGAACTTACCAGATCATGTCAAAGTAAAATTATAGGATGCACCATTAAATCAAGAGCGTCTATTTGGTAATAAAGTGTAAGTAGTCCTCAAAAGAATGGAGGGGAAAGCTAAATCTATGCAAACTGTTAACGATTTCTTACAAGTACAGCCATCTAGATTCAGTAAGCATTGGCCTTCAAAAAACTTGTCTTTTCCAGTCCCTTCCAGGCCTTCTCAGTCCAAACCAAGGGGCAGCAGACCACCAAGACTTCAGTCTCAGGTTATGCACAGATCTAAGCAATGGAGTGCTCCCATGTCCAAAACAGGAAGTAGTAAGCCTCCATCCTATGATAAAATTCCACAGTGACTTATTTTCAACTCTTCCAAGCCTTGCCCAAGTACTTGCATCTTTAGGAGGGGAACTTACACTGCATGCCAAAAACTGGCAATACATTGCCCAAGACAAATGGGTCTTAAACATTGTTTCCCAGGGATGCAGATTCCAGTTCCACTCACTCCCATCCATAAGCGGATGGCCATACCTCGCCCCAAACTAGTGGGCAGAGTCTCAAAAGCAAGTACTTTCTCTTCTCAGTATCATGGCTATTCAACCTGTCCCAGCAGAACAAAGGGGACAAGGTTTTTACTCCAGACTGTTTCTGGTCCCCAGAAAAGAAAACTCTTGGCGTCCTATCCTGGATCTGTCTATTCTCAACACCTTTTTGGTGGTTCCAAAATTCATAATGCTAACTCTCCAACAGCTGCTTCCTATGCTAGCCAAGGACTCCTGGCTAGCAACCCTAGATTTAAAAGAAGCTTATCTGCACATCCCCATAAGGGAATCTTGCAGGAAATACCTATGCTTCAGAGTAGGCTCTGTGCACTATCAGTTCTCTGCACTTCCTTTTGGTTTAGGCTTATCTACTGTGCCCAGGGTATTCACAAAGTGCCTAGCGCCAGCCATTGCATATTGCAGGCAGAGAGAGGAATTCAAATTTACCCATACTTTGATGATTGCCTGATTCAAGCGGACAGTAAGGAATTGCTACTTCAGCACCTGGCATTTGTAAAGAGACTTCTAACTTCACTGGGGTACACCATCAATGAAAATAAATCACAACTGTTACCCAGCCAACAGATTGTATTCTTGGGAGCAAGCTTGAACACAACTTCCCAGATGGCATTCCTCACTCCAGAGAAATAAATTTATTTGAACAAACTAATGTTAAGTTGTCAATCTCGCCTTCATTCTTGCTGGATGGGTTCGGAGCCGATCCTCGGCTCCGACTCTGCCAATACTAAAGCTCAAGAGCTAATTCCACCGGCTCGAGGCTCCCCTATATCCCACAATGCTAGGAGGTAACTACTCAGATCTCGTTTGCCGCTATAGCTGATGAGGTGCTTTTCTACTGGCTCAGGCAGGTGAGTTAGAGTTTTTACCATTTAAGGTATTTCTTAACCCCTTTTTGTCTTATACCATAACCTTTTAGTTTAATTAAATAGTTAGATAAATCGACCCCTGTTTTTTCGGGTCTATATTCCCTTCCTTTCTTCCCTTATCTTATAGGCCTTCGGCCCCTCCCTTCCCCCAGTCCTTTAGTGTGACTAAATTAGTTGTTTTTTTAGTTAAGGGCTTGTGTGTGTGTGTGTATATTTGTGGCTTGTTAGCCTTAATAATTTAATCATTTTAATAATATTTTCAGTAGAGGGTGTGTCTGTAGTGTGTTTGTGTTGTTGTCAGGCACTTCTTTTACGATGTCAAAAGACTCTAAGGTCTCAGGCTTCAAGAAGTGTGACTCGTACTGTCAGAAAATGTCTCTGACAGTCGGTCACACTTCTTGTGTGTATTGCCTGGGACCTTTGCACCTGCAGGACTCTTGTGCTGTTTGTCATGGTTTTAGCCCTAGAGTCCTGCAGGAAAGCAAGAACAAATTAATCTTGCGGGGCTTATTAAAGCCTGAAGGCCCCCCGACTCAGTCTGTGTCGAGGAAGCCTTCTAAAACTTCCAAACAGTCGGCTCCAGTTTCAGAGTCGACTGCTGGAAAGATTAAGTCGGCTTTGACATCGGCTCCGGCCGGAGCCAATGTCTCCAAGCCTCATACTGTTACCTCGGCTCCGGCTGGAGCCGAGGCTGATAAAACTCCGTTGGCTCCGATATTCTTATCAGAGCCACAGTCTAGGAAGAGGTCCAGATCCCCCTCTATCGGCTCCGTGCATTCGGCGCCAGGATCCCCTCTTCTTTCTGAACGGAGCCATAAAACTCATTCCTCATGGTCTTCCAGGTTATCTGACCACGATTTGCAAAGGGTAGTGAGTAGACTTCTCAAGTCCGAGGCACTGGCCCAAATGCTGCATAGCCCGACTCACCAGTCAGTGGCTATTTCCATTCCCCAATACATTCCTCCTCCGACTCCTTTGAGTTCGGAGCCAGGGCTTGTCGGAGCCATGACTGTCGGTGAGTCGGATCCGATACCTTCCCTTTCGGCTCCGTCGTCTGCTCCGATCTCCTCCTTGGAGGGATCTCGGGGCCGAGCTTCCCTCGTCGGCTTCGAGGGGGCGAGTGGCATCGGACCCTTGTCCGACCCCGCTCTCCCTCTCGGGGCTTCGGCGCTGGTGAGTTCGGCTCTGACATCGGCTTCAGAGCCGTCCCTGTCGGTGCCGGGAGAGGTCCTTGTCTCTTCGGAGCGGGAGCCTCTGGCCTTGCCTGACAGGGGTGCCTTCGAGGTCATGCGGAGCATGCTAGAACCAGGTTCTGCCCCACAGTCGGCTTTTTCAGCCCCCCCCCATCTACAGTGCCTGCGGTGATTTCTACTCACCCCCTTGTCTTAGACCGCAGAGAGCCAACTCCTCAAGTTTCCCCATTGGGAATTTCCTCCTCTTCCGAGGCCTCTCCTGACCCGGTAGGAGATCCCCCAAGGAAGAGGCAGTGCAAGAGGAAGCACATTGACTCCCCTGAGTCTATCACCTCTGACACTGACTTAGAGGAATCCGAAGGATGTCCTTCAAGGATGCATCTGCAGTCATAATATATGGGTTGTCCTGCCTCAGGCAGCCCTTCGGTCGGCCGGATTCCAAAGTCTGGGTCTGGCCTCGGCTGATGTCGCACTTTCTCCGACGTCAGAGCGTCTGGGGTATAAAAGCATCAGCCGACGCCATCTTCCTCAGTCTTTATTGCCGCGCGGTGCCCGAAGCAGAAGCAGTTCGCAAGTGCCGGTCGGCCAGCTCCTTTGATTCAGCTACCGAAGACTTCGAAAAAGCTAAGTACCCCGTTGGGGACTCTTTCTTGCCTCAGCCGATGTCAGATAAAGTAAATAATTGTTTAACTTGTGGGAAACAAATACCTCATAAGGATTTCCACTCTTACTGCCTCCCTTGCTTAGGCCCAGACCACGACGTCTCGGCCTGCTCTGCCTGTGCTTCCTTCAACCGACGAACGCTTAGGCGTCGGTTGGAGTTTGCAGAGGAATTTTTTGGGGCTAACTTTGCATATAAGATGCCGTCGGAGACTCCGACTTCACATGTAGTTAAAAAACGGAAGGACAAGGACTGACCCTCGCGGCCCGCGGTTTCGGCTGAAACCTCGGTCAGGCCTACCGCGAGTGTCTCGGTTTCGGCTGAAACCGAGTCCTCGGTGCTTCCTGTTGCCGAAACCTTACAACCGACTACCTCGGCCTCGGAGGCTCCAGCCGAGTCGGTTATTGAACTCCCTATGGAAACCGGTGTCCAGGACATGTCCGACACCATTCCTTTAGACAAGTCCACCCCTGCACGTGGTGCAGCCAGACCCCCTGCATCCATGTCCATTAAGGCCTTCTCTAGGGCTAAAGCTGCCAAACTTGCTAAAGCTTTGCCTCCCAAGTCTACCTCTCAGAGGCCTTCTACCAGCACTCAAATTCTTAGCCTAGCAGAGGATCTCATCTCCTTAATTAGAGGTTCTCAACCTCACCCGGACAGGGGCTCTCTTCCACCTCCAGACAAAAGGCCCAGGGTTGAGCCCTCTGACCCCCACTCATCAGATGAGTCTACGGATGAATCAGTGTTGTCAGAGCGCCAGCAGGAGGCTTATTCGGCCTACGAGGATTCTGATGCTGAAGAATCTATTCCTTCGGCCTCCCCTCCTGAAGAGTTTTCTTTTGGTGAGACACTGCATTCTATGAGAGAACATTTCCAATGGCAGGGCCAGGAATTTTCTGATTCCAGAAAAAGATTAAGGACCTTTTTGCATTTACCTCAACATAGGCCTTTGGCTATACCTCCTGTTTTAAATGTTATTGATGATGTGTACTCTGATGCTAGTACAGCCCCTGATTCTCTCCCTCCGGCTCCTGCCAAACCTGATAGGTACTACAGGGTCCCGGATTCTCATTTTCACCTGTACAAGGCCCACACTGCAGACCCAGAAACCATTTCACAGGGCCCAAAAGGGGTTGCAGCTGCCACTGCTAAAAATCCTTTACCTTCTGAAAGGGAATCTAGAGCTTTAGAGCGATGGGGAAAGAAAGTTTATACTTCTGCAACTCTTTCTATGAGGGCATTAAATTGTCAATTCCATATGATTCAGTACCAAGAGTATTTGTTAGATGAATTGTATAATAAACTTTCCTCCACTGAGCCCCTTGACCGTAAATCTCTTCAGGATCTGGTACATAACTCACAGCAGGTTAGCAACCATTTTTTGCAATGTGGTTATGATGCACTGGAGGCTTCATGTAGGTCAGCAATGACAGGGGCAGTTATACGAAGGCATGCCTGGTTGAAGGAACAATCTCTACCGGACCATGTTAAAGCTAAGCTCCTGGATACTCCAGTGGAAAAACAAAAATTATTTGGTTCCATGGCCCAGGAGGTCTTAAAGAAGTTTGAAGAAAAGGCAAAATCTGTGCAAACAGTCAAGGACTTTCTGCAGGTACAACCACCGAGATTCAGCAGAAATTGGCCTACTAAGAATTGGTCCTTTCCAGACTCAGACAGATCACAGAGAGGCAGGAACAGGCGTACCAGAGGTAGAGGGCAAGCTAGAGGCCACTACAGAGGCCATCAGTGGCAGCCACCCAACCAGAGAGGTAGTGCAGGAACAACAACAGCAACTGCTACACCAGGACAGACACAATGACTTATTCTTGACTCCGCCAACCAGGGCTCAATTAAAAGCACCATTGGGCGGAAAGCTTTCTTTATTTTCAGAAAATTGGCATTACATTACAAGGGACTCATGGACACTACAAATAATAGACAAAGGATACAGGTTCCATTTTCACACATTGCCAAAAAGGAAAGGAATGCCAGGCCTGCCACCAAATCAGAGGGCGGAGTCTCTGAAGCAAATCACCAAATTAATACAAATGAAAGCCATAGAGAAGGTTCCTCTCTCAGAACAAGGCCAAGGTTTTTATTCAAGGTTATTCCTTGTTCCAAGAAAAGAAAATCAATGGAGGCCTATTCTCGATCTGTCCGCACTGAACACTTACCTCATTGTGCCGAAATTCAAGATGCTGACCCTACAGCAGCTTCTTCCCATGCTGGGCAAGGAGTCTTGGCTGGTGACTCTAGATCTCAAGGAGGCATACCTGCATGTCCCCATTCGACAAAGTTGCAGAAGACACCTCAGATTTCTTGCAGGATCAGAGCATTATCAATTCTCAGCATTGCCTTTTGGCTTATCTACTGCGCCCAGAGTATTCACGAAATGCCTGGCATCAGTAATTGCACACTGCAGACTTCAGGGGATTCAAATCTACCCATGTCTGGACGACTGCCTGATACAAGCGGACAGCAAGACAAATTTGTTAAAGGACTTGGACTATGCCATCCAGCTATTACAGGCCTTGGGATACACAGTCAACATCCAAAAATCAAGACTTGTTCCATCCCAAAGGATAACCTTTTTGGGTGCAGATCTAGATACAACCACCCAAATGGCCTTTCTCACAGAAGAAAAACAGAAACAACTTCCAGATTACTTCAAGAATCTGACAAGACAAACTCAGCTAACTGCAAGGAAAATCCTGCAGGCCCTGGGTTTCATGGCATCCTGCATAATACTAATTCCGCAAGCCAGGCTGCATATGAGAAAATTGCAATGGTACCTAAGGAGTGTATGGACTCAGCACAGTCACAGCTTAGAAACTCTGATTCCAATCATACCTTGCCTTCAAAAGGAATTCCTGTGGTGGGCTCAAGCCTCCCAGACCAACAGAGGGTTGCCTTTCTTCAAACCAAAAGCAAACCAAACCATCACCACGGACGCTTCAGACCGAGGTTGGGGAGCACACATGGAGGACAAATGTATCCAAGGGCTGTGGTCTCAAGGTCAACTGCAAATGCACATAAACCAAAAGGAAATGCTGGCAGTGATACATGCAATCGAGGCTTTCAAACCTTTCCTTCAACAAGGCCACCTGCTAATAAGGACAGACAACACCACAGTAATGTGGTACATAAACAAGCAAGGAGGCACGCACTCCTACCCTCTATGCAGACTGGCTATGAATCTATGGGATCTTTGCTTGAAACTCAGTATACAGCTACAGGCCCAGTTCGTGCCAGGGAAAGACAATACTCTGGCAGACAGCTTAAGCAGAACTACCATGGATGCACACGAATGGATGCTGCACCCAGACATCTTCTTACTCATAACACAGACATGGGGAAGGCCAGAGATAGATCTGTTCGCCTCACCACACAATCATCAACTGAAAATTTTTTGCACAAGGACATACCATCCACAAGCATGGAAGGTGGACTCTCTTTCTTTCAGGTGGAAAGCCCGAAACGTCTTTGCTTTCCCACCAATCCCGTTAGTGTCCAAGGTTTTACTGAAGATCAGGGCAGAACAGCCAAAAGTGATTCTGATAGCTCCAGACTGGCCGAGGCAGCATTGGTACCCACTGTTGAAGAGCTTGTCACAGACGAAACCGTGGCCTCTCCCATTATGGCCTCTTCTTCTGACGCAGAACAATTACAAGATCCTGCATCCCAACCTAAAGACCTTGCAGCTAACTGCCTGGAGAATACCATGACTCCTTCTCAGGACAGCTTATCCCAGAGGGTAAATGACATTATTATGGAAGCTCGCCGCCCTTCCACAAGGAAGGCATACTCAGCAAAATGGAAAAGATTTCTCATTTGGAACACAACAAAAGGCCTTGATGTGACAGTGATGAGCATGTCACATATACTGGAATACTTAGCAGAATTGTTCCACAATGGCCTGTCTTATTCTTCCATTAAAATACATGCCTCAGCAATTTCAGCAGAATACAGTGTAAATCCTCCTGTCTACCTCGCATCCTCTCTTAAAGGAACACTCCACCCTAGAACTAAAAAAATGTTTTTTTTTCAGTCTATCTTTGTTTCCAGACCTATTTTAACACCTAAAATTGACTCCAAGTGCTTTATTAGTAATTTTAGCTATTTTACCACAACATGTCTACCGATGGGGCTTGCTATATCAACATGATGATCTTCTCCTTCAAGCCTTTCTCTTTCCCATAAAGCATTTCAAGTCTCCTTTCTGTGACTCATGCCAGACATAAGGAAGTAACTGTGAATTCCCATGCCACTGACATATAATGGGAAATCTGTGACTCACTGTCAGTTTGGATTTCGTCTGTGTTAGGCCTGCTTCTTTTCTGTTGCTAATCACCCTCATTTATGTTTAGATCACAGATTGCTTTACAGTATAATTTGAAGTTATCTAGCAGCAGACAAGAGTTGTAGCTAAATTGGATGCCTTTGTTCTAAGTGTTCTTTTGTAGTCCTGCCTGAATTCAGTCCCCTCCTCCCATACTACTGCAAAGGTGTGAAAACTGCCACTGCAACTGACAGCTCACAATTGAAAGGAAGAGAGTGCCATTTCAAATGTCTTCCCCTCTGCCTGCAGAATCATTTGTTAGACAGCAGCAGAAAGATTTATGTAAAAAATTTCAAATTAAATTTCGTGAAAGAGTTGAGGATAATTTTTGATTATTTCATTGTGTACACTTTTTTTTATTTTCGCCTTATTTCTACAAGACATTATTATGTTCACTTATGTTTGTTTTACAATCTCTTTGAGGGACATTAGCCTAGTGACATGTTTTTGTATTTTACATGATGTTTTCATCATCTCCACACATTTTGAAGGACTGTAAAACAGTAGATAGCAAACCTGTGTCTATGATGCTGGCACAGTAAAATTATGTACTAAAAACTCACTGTTTTCTATACTCCATGCAGTGAATTTTTTTTTTGGGGGGGGGCTACTAAATATTTTGTGCATGTATGTATCACTTGCATAATGCATATAACTGAGGCATTTGGGATCTTAATATGATCTCCTCTAATTCAGCTGAAGCTATTTAGCAATCCTTTAGTCTTTTATTCGTATTAGTAAATTTACTTTGAGGCCCTCCCTGCCTTTCTTTGTGCATATTTCAAATCTTACTGCTCCACTGGTCATATATCAAGCTGTTAATTGGCAGCAGACACTACTCAGCCAAACACAGTTATTCATATTTTTCACATTACTAATGTGACTTCGGTCTTTTTAAAACAACAAAAGAGACGTGCCATTTGCAGCCTTCAATCAAATACGGATTGCAGCATCCAGTTTGCAGTTGTACTAACTAAACTTGTCAAGTCAGGCAGTAAGCACACTACTGTCAGTGTCATGAGAACAGAATAACAATTCTGACTCCATAATTTTCCTGTCTACGTTATTACAGGTCACTGTGCCAGGCACTAGACATAGCCTTCTCTCAACTAAGGAAAATTCAATGTGTCCAGTGTCTTTGAACAGAACATTTCCCTGTGAATTAAGTCTTTTGCTTGTCATATTAGACGACTCAGACTCATAGGCTTGTAGTTTCTGGGATCATTTCATCATTCACTTCATAACACTGCCTGCTGGTGAGACACTTGAGTATGTTTGCGATGTGACACATGTTGGCAGTGTGCATACAGCCGATCATGGCCCTGTTGTTTGGCCGGGCGAGTGGTACATCAAGGTCTGTACAATTGCACATACCTGTGACTACCACATGTTTGATTTCACCTGGGTGAACATCAATTTCAGACCTGGCATTTGTTCACATGTTGCCAGTCATGACAAAGTATGCAGGTTCCTTATGTAGCATCCTGATTTTTTTCAGAATCCCTCTTGAGACACAGCAACACCGACAATGGAACCACAGATCTCAACACTGGATTGCAAGAGTTCTCACAGACGGGACTCAGGAAATCACGATTGTTACCATGTCCAGTAAATGACTATTCACAAGCTAGGTACCTCAGGGCTCCATGTTGAGATCACTCCTATTTGCTGTATACTTCTGAGACGTAAAGTCTAAGCAAGTTTGCAGATGACTGGATAATTGGGACATATAACAGATTCTCCCATGACACAAACATCTTACAAGCAGGTTTACCGCAGCTAACTCGTTCCAAAGCCATGTACTATAACTCATTGGCAAGAAGTGCAATATAGTGCTTTTTGGCTAAACTACTACCTAGGCTTGTAGTTTTTTGCTAGTACTTATCAGAGACGCCTTCCCTTTTTGGGATTTTGCTCTATCATGTAGTAGCTTCCTCCTTCTGTTATATAGCTTATTTATGGCCGGGGTCCACCAGACAGGTCTCCTGCCTTTGGAGGAGTGAGTCTTGGTTTTGTTTGGGATAGCATGCTCCATGCATTCCTGTAGGTGTCCATAGAATGCTTTTGTAAAGAATTCTGCATTTTGGACCGCAGTTTCCACTGGCCCGGGGCCTTTGAAAGATTCCACCTTGGTTTTGAGAAGTGTGAAGTTTGCTTTTGAGAAGTTCTTCACCGTGGTTTCCTTGGCTGGGGGTGGGGATGGAATATAGATGTCCAGTGAGATTCATTTATGGTCTGATCTTACCAATGAGGGGTATACCTCTGGTGTGAAACAGAGACCCCATGTTGGTGATGACCAGATCCAATATGTTTTCCCCTCTTGTGGGAGTGGTGACTAGTTGTTCCATAGCATATGAGTTTATAAATTCTAGGAACCATTGGGCGAGGATGTTTGGGCTTGAGTAGTTTTCCCAATCAATGTTTGGGTAGTTGAAGTCACCCAATATAATGGTGTTTGGAGAGACCTTTATAATTTCCAGCATTCTCAGGAAAGCCGAGTGGAGTTCCTGTGATGTTATGTGATCCTATCTCGCCTACATTCTGAATGATGGGTTCGGAGCCGATCCCTCGGCTCCGACTCGGCACGCTTATGCCAAAGAGCGAAGTCTCTTATTGGCTGAGCTTACTATATCCCAGGATGCACCACTACCAGTTCCCCAGATCTCGTTTGCCGCTTCCCTGCGAAGACGTGGTCTCGAGCTGGCTGGGCTGAGTAGTTTTTATTAACTAACTTTCTGTCAGTTTTTTGCTGTTTTTGCTAACAAAAGCTGTTTTAACGGCTATCGCTAACTTTGTGTACGTTTTGGATTGAAAAATTGTTGTGTCTGATTGGGTTAAGTTTGTTTTCGGCCCCCCTCCATCCAGGGCCTTTCCGGACTTTCAACCTACAATACAGGGTCTCTAGTAATACTTTAGTTAGTTAGAGTTCCCTATACTTTGTTCAGGAAGTGTTTCATTAAGCTATTACTGTAAGCATAGCTTATTATCAGTGAAAATTAGTTGTTTACTCTTCTGTGTAAGTGACTTGTATTGTATAACATCATGTCTCAAACCCCTAGGCCTTCGGGCTTTAAAAAATGTACCAAATGCGGGTTTAAAATGTCTATCACAGACGACCATTCGCTCTGTGTATATTGTCTCGGGGCAAAGCACTTGCAGGAGTCATGCAGTGTATGCCACGCTTTTTCCTCAAGGGTCCTCCAGGAGAGGAAAAATAAATTGATTCTTAAGGGGTTAGTTAAACCCTCCTTTGAAGAAGCCTTGGCATCCTCTCCGGCTCCGGCCAAAAAGAAAAGGGCTTCGGTTCCGACCAGTCCGTCGGATCCGACTGCCAAGAAACTTAGGCAGGCCTCTCCTTCGGCTCCAAAGACTTCGGAGCCGAGGTTGGAACGGTCTGCCTCGATGCCACCAGTGTCGACTCCTCTGGCTTCGGAGCCGATGGCTGGGGCATCGAGAGGCGGGTCACCTTCGTCGGCTCCGCTGCTCGGAGCCGACAAGGTCGCCGCTCAGACACTTCCTCCTCGGCGCCGAAGTCTACCTCGGCACCGATGGAATCTGCTGTGAGTATTCCCTCGGCGCCGATACTCATCGAGTCGCCTCGGAGCCGGTCCCCTAGTCCTTTGGGGCCGATGGAGAGGCCTTCTCGAACCCGTTCTGTTTCCTCTCGGTCTTCGAGGATGTCGGATTCTGATATAGACAGGGTGCTCCAAAGACTGTTCCAGTCCCCAGTCTTCCAAAAATTTGTTTCGGTTCCGACCCAGCTGGTTTCGGAGCCGATGACCTTGGCCCATCCCGTTGCCATTCCTCCTCCGACCGCTTGCTCCGCGGAGCAGGTGCTGTTGGAGCCGGTGGAGATTTCAGGGTCGGTTCGACCCTTACTCCAACCCGGCCTCGGGTCCGAGTTTAGTACGCAGACTTCTTCGGCTGGACCCGGGGGTGATGTTTCGGGACCTATGCTTTCGGTTCCGAGCCTCCCCCTCGGTGCTTCGGCTGCGGGACTTCCGTCGGCTATCACGGCTCCGGAGTCAGGACACTCCCAGGATTCTGGGGGTCCGGCTTTCAGGGCCATGAGGAGTGCCTTGGCCAAGTCCTCTTCGGCCATCTCCCTGGTTTTACCAGCACCTTCCCTGGGCGTGGAGACTGGGTCTTTGGCAGTTCCCCTGTCCGTAGCCAGTGGAGCCCCGAGGCCTGAGGTTACCCCCAGTGGGGGTTCCCCTCCTCCTGAGGGTTCTTCGGAGTTGTCTTCAGAGGAACCCCCAAGGAAGAGATCGTGCAAGAGGAAGCACGTGGACTCCCCCGAGTCTATTACATCGGACACTGATATGGATGATGCGGAGGGGTCCCCGAAGTCGTCCTCAGATGATGTCTCATTTGCAGACATCTTAGAGATCCTCAAACAACGAGGCGGCTGGATATCCAAACCCCCCTCTGCTGACGAATCAGTGCTCCTCAAGGCCTTTGGGGCTCAGCCCTCCGCCTCCGCCCTTCGACGAGCTTCTGGATTTAGTTTGTCGAAGGGCGTGGGAACATCCAGATACCGTGGAACCAGTCCCTTCTCGTCCGAATAAATTCTTATCTGCTCCCCCCGAGAAGGAGTTCCTTACTAAAGGCGTGGCTGTAGATGCCATGGTGGTGGCATCTGCTACACAACAGGACGTGGCAGAGGCTTCAACGTCTATCCATCCTCCTAATAAGGAGTCTAGGAGTATGGATAGGTACGGGAAGCGCACCCTGACTTCAGCGGCCTTTACCTTAAGGTCTCTGAACTATTTGGCACATTTTACAAGACTTCAGAGGGATCTGGTCAAGGAGTTGTCAGATTCCCTCTCGGGTAACCTACCTGAGCAGCTAGCCCAGTCGGTTAGCTCTCAGTTGGCTATCCTTACGTCAATTTCTAACTCGTCCATGAGGCTCATTTCTATGCGGCAAGGGGGTAGAGCGCAGGCACAGGCGTGGCTCTCGTGAGACAAGCCTGGCTCCGTTGTGTCAGTTTGCGGAGGCCTTCAAGTCTTCCTTCGCCGACGCTCCTTTGATGGGTCCTCATTGTTTGGACCCAAGGTGAAAGACACCCTTACCGCTGTGAGCAAGAGGGAAAACGTTATCTGCCGTAGGGCCGTTATTCCACCCTTTCGGCCTTATCCCAAGGCCAAAGGAGGCGGGAAAATGTGGTTCCGAAAATCTCGTAAGTTTTTCCCCCAACAGCAGGAAGATTCCCCGTCCAGTGGCAGAGGGCGGGGAAATTTTTCAGGGAGACGCCGTCCCAGAGGCGGCAGAGGGCCCCGCAATTCTGGAGACCGCGAGTCCTTTCGTGGCTCTTCAGCCTCCCACACGACATGAGGGATTGCCCGGCTGTGCTGCTCCGGAGCCAGTCGGGTGTCGTTTTACCAAGCACCTAAAAGCCTGGGAGTCCATCACTCAGGACAGATGGGTGCTTCGGATCATTGCCGGAGGTTACACCATCCCATTCAAAGACTCACCCCCTCCGTCCAAGAGAATCCCGGACCCACCACCCAGTCAAAGGGAAATAGCAGCCGCAGAGGCTTTAAAGCTGCTAGAAAAAGGAGTCATCCAACCGGTCCCCACAGACCAGATCGGATCAGGAAATTACTCCAGGTTCTTTTTAGTGCCAAAAAAGACAGGGGACCTGAGACCAATATTGGATCTCAGCAGACTGAACCAATCCGTGAAATCCAGATTCGGAATGGTCACGTTACAATCCATTCTCCCGTTGTTGGAGAAGGATGTTTGGATGTGCTCCATAGACCTCAAGGACGCCTATTATCACATACCGATACATCAGGCGTCCAGGAGGTATCTGCGCTTCAGCCTGGGAGTCAGTCATTACCAATTTTGTGCTCTGCCCTTTGGTCTCACCACAGCCCCAGGGTGTTCACCAAGTGTTTGGCAGTAGTGACGGCTCACCTGAGAAGTCTTGGATTCCAAGTGTTTCCCTATCTCGACGACTGGCTCCTGACTGCCACCACCAGGCATCTACTAATGGACAACCTCAAAGCCACCATCTCCCTCGGTGTTTCCCTAGGGATTACATTCAATTGGTCAAAGTCTGTCTTGCTGCCCTCTCAGCATAAAGTTTATAGGGCAGAGATAGACTCAAGATTGATGCGTCTTTCTTCCTGCGAAAGGATCCAAACTTACAGGGCCAAGTTCAAGCTCTGATCTCGAGATCCAAAGCCCCAGCCAGGATGGTCCTACAGGTTTTAGGCTCAATGTCTGCCACGGTTCTTTTAGTTCCTCTAGCAAGATTACACATGAGGATTCTTCAGTGGCTCTTGTCAACTCAATGGTCCTTTCAGGATCTTCCCTCAATCATCACATCATGATTACGGAAATATGCAAAGGGACCTTCGCTGGTGGCTTCAGACATCCAACTTGGATCAGGGAAAACCCTTTGTTCTCCCTCCAGTGGTTACCCTGACGACAGATGCCTCCCAGATAGGGTGGGGGCATTGTCTGGGCAGGCTAGTTCAGGGCTCCTGGCTTCCGGACGAAGCTCTTCTCCACATCAACGTGTTGGAGATGAGGGCTGTACTTCTATCCCTACAGGCCTTACAAGTTTCTTCCTCAAGGCATCATCGCCATCCACACAGACAACATGTCGGTGGTTTGGTATCTGAACAAACAAGGAGGGACCAGATCGTATCCCCTTTGCAGAGAGGCCATGAGAGTGTGGGAATGGGCTGTAGCTACCAACCGCTTCTTGGTAGCGACCCACATCCCGGAAAATCAAATGTATTGGCGGACAAATTAAGCAGGACAATTCTCTCTCCTCACGAATGGTCTCTAAACCGCACAGTAGCAGCTCAGGTTTTCAAGAGATGGGGGACGCCGTGCTGCGACCTATTTGCAACTCCACAAAACACCAAGTGCCAGAAGTTCTTCTCCTTGATTCCACATCAGGAAGTACCAGCCAAGGATGCTCTAGCACAACCTTGGCCAACAGGACTACTTTATGCCTTTCCTCCAATTCCACTCCTTCCAAAAGTTATTCAAAAAGCTTCTCAACTGGGGTCTTCAATGATTCTGATTGCCCCATACTGGCCTCGTCAGATATGGTTTCCTTACCTGAAAAAGCATGCAGTGGACGATCCGTGGACCTTGGACCTGATCCCGGATTTGCTAATCCATCAGTCGGGACATTGGCATCAGTCCCTTCAATCTCTAAAATTGACAGCTTGGCTCCTCCACTTCCAACCTTAGTTAGAAGGCACACACTAGACCCGGAAGTTGTTCACATTTTATCTTCGGCCCACAAACCCACCACTAACAAATTGTACCTCAGTAAGTGGAAGAGGTTTGCTATCTGGGCTCAACTCAAGGGCTTAGACCCTATCACTGCTCCTGTCCCAGAGGTTTTGAAATTCTTAACATCCCTGTTTAATCAGGGATCTTCTGTCTCAACTATTAAAGTCCAACTAGCTGCTATCTCGAAATTCCATGAATCCACGGATCCTCCTTTGATGAGCAGCAGACTATGCAAAACGTTCATTAAAGGTGCCAGTCTGTTAAGACCACCAGTTTTCATCCTGCACCTCCGTGGGATCTTGATTTGGTGCTTCGTGCATTAACATCTCCTCCTTTTGAACCGGCTGCTACATGCGAATTAAAATATCTGTCTTGGAAAACGGCATTCTTAGTGGCTATTACCTCTGCAAGGAGAGTCTCAGAGCTTCAAGCCCTGTCTATTAAACCACCGTACTTGATTTTCCACAAGGATAGAGTATCTCTTAGGCCTAATCCATCCTTTGTCCCCAAAGTATGTTCTAGTTTCTGTCTTCAACAATCTCTAGAGCTTCCAGTTTTCTTTCCAAAATTCTCTAATGAAGCAGAATATACTCTCCATAAATTGGATGTTCACAGGCAATTACGCTTCTATTTAGACAGGACTCGACAACCGTAAGTCAGACCAGTTGTTTGTGTCCTTCTCAGATAATAAATTGGGCCAAACCATTACAAAAGCTACAATCTCAAAATGGATCAGAGATTGCATAACTCAGGCTTATTCTTCTTGAATAAACATCTTACATCATCTATCAAAGCTCATTCTACCAGAGCTATGGCTACTTCTATAGCCTTTCATTCCAAGCTCGCTATTTCGGAAATTTGTGCGGCTACTTGGTCCAACCCACACTTTCATTTCCCACTACAAATTGGATGTGGCATCTAAAGGGCGAGCATCATTTGGTTCCACGGTACTCAGGAGTGTTTTCCAGTGAGCCACCCAGGATTCAGGTGCTAGGGGCTGTCCCATCATTCAGAATGTAGGCGAGATAGGATCACATAACATCTTTTAGTTATGTACTCACCATAACTTCAGATGTTTGGGATCCATCTCACATTCCTGATACCCACCTTCCCCTGCCTTGCAGATCAGAAGAGATTGAACGGTTTTGAGCTCCACTGTTTTTATCTTGTTTCATCTGACGATGTTATATAAGCAGGGTATGCATGTGTGCATGTATGCGGACAAACTAGATCTGGGGAACTGGTAGTGGTGCATCCTGGGATATAGTAAGCTCAGCCAATAAGAGACTTCGCTCTTTGGCATAAGCGTGCCGAGTCGGAGCCGAGGGATCGGCTCCGAACCCATCATTCAGAATGTAGGCGAGATGGATCCCAAACATCTGAAGTTATGGTGAGTACATAACTAAAAGTTTGGTAGGGTGGTCTGTAACAGGCTACAAACTGAAAGGCAGTTTTTCCCACTGTTAGTTGTACATGGATGGTCTCTGATGCTTCGTGCAGTGCCACTAACTTGGAGGTGTGGGTATCTTTGATGTATATGGATACTCCCCCTCCTTTTGTGGTTCTGTCCGAGTTTTGTGGCTGAAAAGCATGGTATGAAGTATAACCTGGCAGTGCTGGGGTGCTTTCGGGAGCCTTAAACCAGGTTTCTATTACTGCACAGATATCGATATTCTCCATACTGAGGAGAGTCTCAAGTGCATGCATCTTGAGGTTTAGACTTCTGGCGTTGTGCAACATTACCCTTAGTTTTTTCTTTGTGTTTTCTATGGAGGTGGGTTTGTCTTTTGAGCCTTGCCTAAAAAAGGCACTATGGAGGAGGCAGGAGCCTTTGCCAATATTCGAAAACCCAGGGGTGACAGGTGCAAGCCATCCCTTGTGAAGCAATGTGGCTTGTCGAGCATGTCATCCCAGGCTGACAGATACTGGATCCTCCTTGAATGACACCTATACTTTAGCCAATTGTTAAAATTGATCATTTTGTCTTTATACTGTGGCATCATTCTTAGTGAGGGCAAGATGCTACTCAAGGTCAGGGTCATACCGGCCTGGGCTGCATGATCAGAGAGCTCCTCTATGTCTCTTTTCATGTAGTCCAGGGAGGTACGTCTCAGGTCATTCACACCAGCATGGACAATGACAGAGTCATATTTGTACTTGCTTTGGAGTGACCTGAGTGCATGTGTTATGTGGCAGATCCTGGCACCAGACAGGCAGCTTACAGTGACCTTCTCCTTATTCAGTCTGGTGAGTGGGACATCAGTGTGTCTGACAACAGAGTCACCTATTACAAGTGTATTCAGTGTGTTGTTTAGCCTTAAGGGCTGTGACTGTGTGGCACACTGACTTTGTGAGTTATGTGTTACGTGGGTATTGTTGCATGGTGGGGGTTGCTTGGATATCTGCTTTGGAGGTCTCTGCGGCTTAGGCAGATTTTTGTTTAGAGCCTCTGAGTATATTTTTGTGTTTGGTTTGCTGATGCGATGGGACTATGTGAGACTGGATTTGTGGTGTGTGTGGTTACCTTTTCCTCCTGACCGACTGTGCCAGTACTGGGTTGAGAGAGCTCAGCCTCCAGTTTGGCTATGTAGTTGCATCTCTCACATATGTTTGAGCTTGTTGGGAGGAGGACAGGGTGGTCTGTGTACATAAGGCAGTTGTAACATTGTCTCAAGATTCCCTATCTATGGTCCCTATCCCTATCTATGGTGTGATCCCAGTTATTCTCTTTAGGGGTAATATTTAAATTATCAACCGTGGGACAGGTAATGCCAATTAATAACCTATTGGGATAGGTTATTTCAAACACAAAAGTGGAAATTAGCTAGATAAAATGGCCAGCAAGAGAAACTATCCTAGTACTTACCTTACCTATGAACCTATAATCTTACATTTCTCATGCACATACAAATAATGCATTAAAAAAAAAATCAACAAAAACTTGGAATCTCTTACTGATCCAAAAACTCTCAAAAAAAAACACTTTATTCAGCTGCTTATATTTTTCTAATTTGTGTTTCTTCCCACTATTCTGTTACTTCATCTTGCTTTGCTTTTTTCCTGCTACTTGCTGCCTTTCTCTAAAGTGTTCAACTGCATATTTTCTGTTGCATTTATTACTGCTTGTTTATAGCCTGTCTAAATTATTTGTGTTATTCTAAGCTCTTAGTTTTGGTTTAAGCACTTGGGCTTTAGGCCCACCCCTTAGCTCTCCCTGGCCTTTTTTCCTCAGATTCTGCCAAATATGGATGGACAATTTTCTACAGTTTCTACTGCCAGTCTGGTTGATATGGGCATCCTGAGACAGTGCAGCAACTGCCTCACATATACGGACAACCATCTACTACTACCAGCTAGCAACACAATTTGTGAGAGATACATTTACATTAGGAATGTACAGTCCAAGCTATCTCCACCTCAAGCCAGTATATCTGGCACTGAAAAGGTTCTCAACACAATCACTACACTGCAAACACCACCTGCATCTACACAACACACACCTACATATGCGGAGGTCCTCCACATAAACATACCCAAACAAAGGAGACCTCCATGGCAAAAATACATGCGATCTCCATAGCCCTTAACACCACATACCACACATAGTCCACACACCCATACCTCACAACCACTAAGGGTTTACCATAAACGCAACATATTAGTCATAGGAGACTCCACGATGAGACACACAGCTGTGCCTATCACCAGGCTGGATAACGAGAAAGTCACAGTTAGTTGCCAGTCAGGTTATTCTCTTACTAATGTGAATTAGGGTAATACTTAAAAGTTATACCTGATTTTGGACTTGTAAAGGCTCCAATGTGGTGCTAGTTATGCACAAAACATGGCGCAACTATATACTGAATGCATCATTCATACTTACCTCTTCCTACAACATATACTCCAAATTCAATATTTGACATAAACAATGAAAGAGAATTTAAATGATGTCATAGATAAATACATGCACTAACCTGTAGCATCATTCAGTAGGCTTGTAAACATGTACCAGAATGTCTCACTACAGCCATGTTGTCGTGTGCAGCAGACTGTTGTTTCAATTGAGCCAGCAGGGAAACCTACCCAGTATCTGAGCAATAAAGCATGGCCATAATCACTATCACATACATCACAAGAGGTGAAGTGACAACTCTGATTTCACAATCACTCAACAAAACTAATTATAAACATACTGTCACTATCCACAAAAGGAAAACACTATAAATATTGTATAAAAAAATAGCTAATAAGCCACATGAAACTAGAATTCTTTAAAAAAGTAGTAATTTAATTTAAAAAAGACTGCACTAACTGCTTCCCCAGCCTTCCCTTATGATTATGAGTTCCACAACTGAGCAGAAGCCTATAGACAGCGACACACATATTTTATAAAACAGCATAGCCACCCCAAACAATTAAACCAAACCTTGTCTCTCCACATGATGCACCTACACAATGTCTGACTTTACTACTTTGTACTTAATTCATGAATAGATTACACTGGTTAACACATTCAGATAAATTCATACATTAAATGCATGAGACATCTTAAACAGCTCAGCATTTAAACATACTTGAAAAATGCAAAAGTAAAACTAACTGAAAAACAAAAAGTGGAATAAACGGAACGACCCACAGGTGACCGCATGGGCTGTTTATTTGAAAATATTAACAGTAAGCGCTTTCGGTGGAAAAAAGTAACTCCACCTTCATCAGACTGCAAAAAAAAAATTTCACCTGTGGGTCTTTCCGTTTATTCCACTTTTTGTTTTTCAGCATTTAAACATCTCATTCAGTGAAATGAAAGTCAATACCACGCCAGAAACCAATGCACTTATCACCTCATCAAGTTGGATATGACAATTTTCACTTATGCTGGCACCCATTGTTTAATCCAGTATGTCCAAGATCACAAACACTTAACAGAAATTCAAGGATGACTGTAGTAATTTTAGAACACATGCAAACCAGTTGACTCAGGCTTCTCTTATCACAAACTGAGAATTGTGTGGCTATTTTTATATATTTAATCAATGTTGTAATGAACATAAAATTTAAGAACCAATTTTCAGTGGAAACTGATCTTCAGCAAATGATAATAAAGCTATGTATACAGTTGAGAGAGCCCTATTCATAGGCTTGTAACATTTACAAGAAATGTGAAAAAATAATTTCAGTGAAAACAAATAGTTGCCCAAGAGGAGAGTTGAGAAACAGAGGTTGGCAAGAGAAGAAACACATTCAATTTAATGATGTGCTCCCCCTGCAAGAACCAAAACCAATAAATGTATGAGTTGGTTTAAGCTTATAGATACTGGCATCTCAAGATGGCCTGAAACACAAAAGCATTTTGGGTGATATACCTTTTTTGTTGTAGTCATGTAAACATGTTATAGTTTTGAAATGCACTCACTAGTGCACATACCGTCTAAAATACCATGCATATACATTTTGTCCAAGTCTTTTGAAAAATGTCTCAGCCTTCAGTACAGACAAGACAGCACATACTTCTCCACTCCCACATACCGAAAGTCCATGCAGTTCACCGAAGAGTCACCAGGAAAGAAGGCCTAAGCGTGTTATTCCCACTAACTCTGCTTCAATACAAGGATGTGACATGTATCTGACCAGACTTATGCAACAGTTGAAATGCCTCCAAAGGGTGACATGAATGAGACATGTTGGTGAGATAGATGTCTCACAGTATCTCCATGCTCTGTAACAGGATGCCCCTCGATGCGAAGCAGAGTCTCTCCAACCTAACACCACTCTAAGTATTCAGCTGTGGTACCACCTTTATCTTTTATCCAACCGGTGGTTGCTTTGTTATAAGAAAAGAGCAGTCCGGGTCTAAACTGTCTGCAAACACAAACAGCTAAAGTTAACTTTCAGTATGTGTCTACCTGTATGAGCGAATATTCATCATTCCCTGGAGAGCACTCTGCTTTAGCTTGTAAGCAGCCCCCCACCCCGCACACACACACTCATCTTATATACTACCAAAACTCCATCATTCCCCCACTCAACCACTACCACCGTACTACTACTCACACCACCACTCCTGTCTCAATTCAAGAACCATCCCTATGCACCTCACACATATTCTATCAAATAAATTACTCAAACAAAAAGCATCCCTACAACTCAACATAGTAACCCTCCCACCATACCTATTACCCACAAAGCACATATCATAAAATTTCCCTAGTAAACAAACACATTCAAAAACTGAGAAAACTAATAACCTCATGCATATCAAAACTAGCCCTAAGTGTAGACATCCACCCCAACACTGGCCCTACCATCTCCAACAACACTGCTCATAATCAGACTAGAAACCACAATTTATCCCAAATCACAGCCAATAGAAAGCCAAGTGACTCCCTTCTACTAAGCGTAAATATTAGAAGTATATCCAACAAGGTCCATGAACTCCATGCCACCATATACTTGTACTCCCCAGATATATAGTCATCCTGACAGAAACCTGGCTAAATCCTCACATTAACAGTGAGCAAATCCTCCTTACCGGTTACGGCATACTGACAGTAGACCGGCAAAACAAGAAAGGAGGCGCTGCAGCTATAATATTTAAACAGCATCTAAACATCCAGATCTTAAATTCATCAGCTCCACAAATAGGCAATGAAGAAATAATATATACCAATCTCAAAATAAATGAAAACAAATCCATCAGCTTAATTGGATGTTACTTCCCACCTGGCCAAAACATCACTCCACTAGAAAAACTCCTCAGCTGGCCTACTCACCATCTCCCACAAGAAACTATAACTTTAGGTGATTTCAATATTGACTGGCAATCCTGTTCTGGCAATCAGCCAACCCATCACTTCAGCCTTCATGGCTTCACCGAACTAGTCCAGTCACCAACCAGGATAAATAAAAACTCAAACAAGCACACTAACCTGGACTGGGTACTAGTCAGTAAGAGCCCCCAGTCATATATAATAGGCAGCTTAACAGATCGCCTCAGTGATCACTCCATAACATTCCTACTCAAAAAATACCTATACCAATCTAAACCTGTCATCTACCGTAATTTACGTCAAAAAATCAACTTTAACCCACTCACATTCTTCTCATCCCTCAAAGAATGTAACTGGCATCTTCTGAAGTACCTCAGTCTTGATGACGCAGTGGAATTTTTTAATACTACCTTCCTGAGGCTCTGTAATTACCACACCCACATAATACTTATAGGTAAGATTATGCCATCCACATTCAAGGAAGATATAGTTCCACTCTTTTTGGCCCTTATTATGGCCATCATGGAGTACAATGCCCCCTGTGGCATGTATCTGAGCAGACACTTGCAACCATTGGAATACCCACAAACATTTCTCACCAGGATAGTTCAGAGCATGAATACTCTGTCCTACACTGATTGCCTAAAGGCTCTGTCACTGTATTCAGTCCCCTGCAGACTGCTAATAGGGGATCTTTGCCTGACTTACAGGGCTTCATCAGACTCATCCCTGATGGTTCAGTTGCAAATGGGCAAAACAGACAGCACCAAAACACTAGATCCAGGAATCAGAACTTCACTTGTGACATAAGCAGGGCAAGCTGGAAAGACAGATATGTGTCCCAAGGGATCCTCATGCTATAGAAAAGGCTTCTCATCCATGTAAAACTGACCCTTTCCAAATGAAATCTTGACAATTGGATGGGAAATCATAAATTTACACCCCATTCTCACCCGCATGTCCCTTATGGACAGAGACTGTCAATAAGAAAAGTATTATCCTAACACCCGCCCCACAAATCTTTTAGTTATGTACTTACCATAACTTTAGATGTTTGGGATCCATCTCGCCTACATTCTGTACTGATGGGTTCGGAGCCGATCCTCGGCTCCGACTCGGCACGCTATACTATAGAGCGAAGCCTCTAATTGGCTGAGCTATTCTACATCCCAGGATGCACCACTACTGCTTCCCCAGATCTTGTTTGTCCGCACACATGCACACACACATAGACTGTTGATATAACATTGCCAGGTGTTTCAAGATGAAATGGCTAAACTGAACCGTCTGGTCTCTTCTGATCTCCAAGGCAGGGGGAAGGAGGGTGGGTTATTAGGAATGTAGGCGAGATGGATGCCAAACATCTAAAGTTATGGTAAGTACATAACTAAAAGATGTTATGTGATCCTATCTCGCCTACATTCTGTACTGATGGGACAGCGTCCCTAGCACCTGATTCCTAGGTGGCTCACTGGAAAACACTCCTGAGAACTGTGGAACTGAAGGAAGCTCGCCCCCGAGATGCCACGTCCAATTTGTAATGAGAAATTAAGGTGTGAGGAGAAGACCAGGTAGCCGCAGCACAAATGTCACTAATGGCAAGCTTAGAATGAAAGGCTGTCGAAGTAGCCATAGCCCTTGTAGAATGAGCTTTCACAGTGGTTGTAAGCTCTTTATTAGAAAGAAGGTAAGTATGACTGATACAGTCTCTGATCCACTTGGCAATAGTGACCTTCGTGACGGCTTTGCCCAATTTATTGTCCGAAAAGGACACAAACAACTGATCTGTTTTCCGTGATTGGTGCGTCCTATTTAAATAGAAACGCAATTGCCTGTGAACATCCAATGAGTGGAAGATGTATTCCGCTCTGTCTGAGTAGTTTGGGAAGAAAACTGGAAGTTCCAATGACTGTTGAAGAGAAAAACTAGAACAAACTTTGGGAACAAAGAATGGATTAGGCCTGAGGGATACTCTATCCTTGTGAAAAACCAGGTACGGTGGTTTGATACATAGGGCTTGTAGTTCTGAAACTCTTCTGGCTGATGTAATTGCCACCAAAAAAGCAGTCTTCCAAGAAAGAAATTTCAAGTCACAAGTTGCTGCCGGTTCGAAGGGGGAAGAGGTCAAAGCACCTAATACGAAATTAAGATCCCACGGTGGAGCGGGATGAGAAATCGGAGGTCGTAGCAGCCCAGCACCTTTCATGAAGGCTTTACACAACTTATTGCTCATCAAAGGTGAGCCTATACTTTCATGAAAATTAGAAATAGCTGCCAATTGAACCTTGATGGTAGAGACTGAAGAACCTTGATTGAACAAAGAAGCTAAAAACTTCAAAACTTCTGACACCGGGGCAGTAATGGGATCTAATCCCCGGAGTTGGGCCCAAATAGCGAATCTCTTCCATTTGCTGTTATACATTTTTTTAGTCGAAGTCTTGTGGGCCGAGGACAAGATATGTATGACTTCCGAATCCAAAACATGGTTCCTGACTATGGTCGGAAGTGGAGGAGCCAAGCTGTTAACCTCAACGAGTGAAAGGACTGATGAAGCTGTCCTGACTGGTGGATCAAGAGGTCAGGAATCTGGTCCAGGAACCATGGACCGTCCAGTGCATATTTCTGAAGAAAGGGCAGCCAGACTTGACGAGGCCAGTATGGGGCAACTAGAATCATCTTGCTCTGCAAGTGAATCGCCTTCTGGATCACCCTGGGAAGAAGGGGAACCGGTGGAAAGGCGTACACTAGGCCGGTGGGCCAAGCTTGAACTAGGGCATCCTTGGGAAACTCCCCCGGAACTGGGGTGAGAGAGAAGAACTGTTGACATTTCGTGTTGAAAGGAGTTGCGAAGAGGTCGCAACAAGGATTTCCCCATCTTCTGAAGATCTGAGTTGCCACTCTGTCATTCGGAGACCACTCGTGCGGGTAGAAAATAGTTCTGCTCAGTCTGTCGGCTATGACATTGGATCTCCCCGGAATGTGTGTTGCTACCAAGAAACGGTTGGTTGCAATGGCCCAATCCCATACTTTCATGGCCTCTCTGCAAAGGGGGTAGGACCTGGTCCCTCCCTGCTTGTTCAGGTACCAGACTACTGACATGTTGTCGGACTGAATGGCAATCATGCCCTGGGGGAGGTAATTGTGCAGTGCTTGTAGCGATAGAAGCACCGCCCTCATTTCCAGTATGTTGATATGGAGGGAACTCTCGTCGGAGTGCCACTTGCCTTGGACTGACCTGCCCAGGTAATGCCCCCCCACCCCGTCTGGGAGGTGTCTGTAGTCAAAGTGGCCACTGGAGGTGGGGGAACGAAGGGTCGCCCCTGATCCAGGTTGGAGGAAAGAAGCCACCAACGGAGGTCCTGTTTGCACGTCTCCGTGATCAGAATGAGGTGACAGAGGGAGATCCTGATAAGACCACTGGACTGACAGGAGCCACTGGAGAATCCTCATATGCAATCTTGCTAAGGGAACTAGGAGAACGGTAGCCGACATGGAACCCAACAGTTGTAGGGCCATCCTGGCTGGGGCTCGGCATTTGAGGAGCAATGCTCGGACTTGAGACTGTAATATTTCTATCCTGTCTGTAGGAAGATAGACCCGCATTTGCTTTGAGTCTATCTCTACTCCGATGAACCGTATGCGTTGAGATGGCAGCAACATAGACTTTTCCCAATTGAAGGTGATTCCTAGGGAGTTGCCTAGAGATATAGTGGCTGCTAGGTTCTGTAAGAGTAGACGCCTGGAGGTGGCAGTTAGGAGCCAGTCGTCTAGGTATGGAAACACCTGGAATCCTAGACTTCTCAGGTGAGCAGTCACCACCGCCAAACATTTGGTGAACACCCTGGGGGCTGTGGTGAGACCAAAGGGCAGTGCACGAAACTGGAAATGACTGTCTCCCAGGCTGAAGCGCAAGTGTCTCCTGGATGCCTGATTTATCAGGATATGATAATAGGCGTCCTTGAGATCTATGGAGCACATCCAAACACCTTCCTCCAACAGCGGGAGAATGGATTGTAAGGTGACCATCCGGAACCTGGACTTCTTGACAGAATGGTTGAGTTTGCTGAGATCCAAGATGGGCTTCATGTCCCCGGTCTTTTTTGGCACCAAAAAGAATCTTGAGTAAGTCCCTAATCCGGTCTGGTCTTCGGGGACCGGTTGGATGACTCCTTTTTGAAGCAGCTTTGAAATTTCGATGGCTGCGAGATCCCGTTGACTGGGTGGTGGGTCCGGGATTTTCCGGGATGGTGGGGGGGGCTGAGAAAAGGGGATGTTGTAACCTCCGGCAATGATCCGGAGCACCCATCGGTCCTGAGTGATATTGTCCCAGGCCTTTAGGTGCCTCGAAAAATGACCCCGGACTGGCTCCGGAGCGGCACAGTCGGGCAATCCTTCAGGGATGCTGGAAGGTTGAGGAGCCACAAAAGGACTCGCGGTCTCCAGTGTTGCGGGGGCCTCTGCCGCCTCTGGGACGGCGTCTTCCTGAAAAAATTCCCCCTCCTCTGCCTCCAGAAGGGGGATCATCCTGCTGTGAGGGGTAAGTCTTCTGAGATTTGCGGAACCACATTTTCCCCCCTCTTCTAGCCTTGGGATAAGGCCGGAAGGGAGTGGAAAACCGTGCCCCTACGGCAGTCAAAGTCTTACCCTCTTGTTCACAGCGGGTCAAGGTGTCCTTTACCTTGGGTCCAAACAAGGAGGACCCATCAAAGGGAGCGTCGGCAAAGGAAGACTTGAAGGCCTCCGCAAAATGACACAGGCGGAGCCAGGCTTGTCTACGTAGAGCAACACCTGTGCCCGCCGCTCTACTCGCCCCTTCGGCCGCAAATGAAATGAGCCTCATGGACGAGTTCGATATTGATGATAGAGTAGCCAACTGAGAGCTAACCATCTGGGCCAACTGCTCAGGTAGGTTACCAGAGAGGGTATCTGAAAGTTCCTTGACCAGATCCCTCTGAAGTCTGGTGAAGTGCATCAGGTAATTCAGAGACCTTAAAGTAAAGGCCGCTGAAGTAAGGGTGCGCTTCCCGTACCGATCCATACTCCTGGACTCTTTATTAGGAGGATGGGCAGACATCGAAGCCTCTGCCACATCTTGCTGGGTAGCAGATGCCACCACCAGGGCATTTACGGCCACACCTTTAGATAAGAAGTCCTTTTCAGGGGGGGCTGACAGAAATTTATTCGGGCGAGCTGGCACCGGTTCCACAGAATCCGGGTGCTCCCACGCCCTTCGAGAGATCAAATCCAGGAGTTCGTCGAAGGGCGGAGACACCCAGGAGGCGGAAGGCTGAGCCCCGAAGGCCTTGAGGAATACCGACTCCTCAGCGGAAGGGGGTTTGGACTGCCAGTCGCCTCGTTGCTTGAGGATTTCCAAGATGTCCACAAAGGAGACATCATCAGAGGACGACTTGGGGGACCCCTCTGCATCATCGAGGTCGGTGTCCGAGGTGAGAGATTCATCAGGCGAGTCGACGTGCTTCCTCTTGCACTGTCTCTTCCTGGGAGGTTCTTCCGAAGAAGCCTCGGAAGGACCCCCAGGAAGGGAGGAATCCCCAATGGGGGTGACCTCAGGCCCCAGGGCTCCACTGTCTTGAGACAGGGGGACAACAAAGGAACTAGTCTCCGAGCCAAGGGAAGATGCCACAGAGATGGTGGAGGTAGCCAAGGAAGATTTGGCCAAAGCACTCCTCATGGCCCTGAAGGCCGGACCCCCCCCCCCCCGAGTCCTGGGAAGGTCCGATCCCCGAGGCCACAACAATAGACGGCACTCCCGCAGCCGACGCACCGAGAGGGAGGCTCGGAACCGAAAGCATCGGACCCGAAGCGTCACCCCCGGGGCCGACCGAGGAGGTCCGTGTACCGAACTCCGACCTGAAGGTCGGGGTTGGAATAAGGGTCGGAGCCGACCCGAGAACCTCCACCGTCTCCACCAGCACCGGCTCCAACGGTGTCGAGGCTGTTGGAGGGGGAACCAATACAACAAGGTGGACAATCGGCTCCGGAGCCGACTGGGTTGGAGCCGAGACTAACTTTTGAAAAACTGGAGACTGGAACAGCCTTTGAAGTACCCTGTCTATATCCAAATCGGACATCCTCGAAGACCGAGAAGAGACCGATCGGGCCCGAGTTGACTTCTCCGCCGGTTCCGAAAGACTGGGGGACCGGCTCCGAATAGTCTCAAGTAATATCGGCACCGAGGGAGATTCCACCAGTACAGCAATTTCCCTCGGAGTAGACGGGACTTCGGCGCCGAGGTAGAAGAGTCTGAGCGAGTGACCTTTCTCGGCTCCAAAACCAATGGGGCCGGAGAAGGTGACCCGCCTCTCGATGCTCGAGCGCTCGGCTCTGAAGACAGAGGAGTCGAGGCTGGAGGCATCGAGGCAGACCGTTCCGACCTCGGCTCCGAAGTCCGTGGAGCCGACGGAGAAGCCTGCCTTGATTTCTTTGCTGTCGGCTCCGACGGACTGGTCGGAGCTGAAGACGACTTCTTCCTGGAAGGAGAGGGGGAAGAAGATAAAGCCTCCTCAAAAGAGGGGGTGATAAGCCCCTTCAATATCAATTTGTTTTTCCTCTCTTGGAGGACACGAGAAGAAAAAGCGTGGCATGCACTGCATGACTCTTGAAGGTGTTTAGGGCCTAAGCAATAAACACATATAGGGAGTGATCATCCGTAATTGACATCTTGTACCCACACTTGATACATTTTTTAAAACCCGAAGGCCTATGTTCCTTCGACATCACCACAGAAAAAACAAACCAAAATCAGAATAAACTAAGTGCACAGAGATGCCAATCCCTCTAATTTAAACAGGATAGCTAGTAAAAACAACAGGCAAAACTGTAACACAGCTCTGCAGAGCGCGAGGGCAAGGCCCCTCTAACTAAAACAGGACCTTGACGTCTGGTAGAACAATTCACACAACAAATTTAGTAACAAAAAAGGGCTGTAACACGGCCCGAAGTAAAGCACTAGGAAATTCCTACTAAATTAAGCGGGAACCTAACGTTGACAAAAAACCACACAAACTTCCAATTCACACAAACTACTCAGAAGCGTTTAGTAGCTGTTAAAACAGCTTTTGGTTGAAAAATTAGAAAATTTTTGACAGGAAATCAGTCAAAAAAAAGTACTTAGCCCAGCCAAGTCGAGACCATGTCTATTGCTGTCAAGCGGCAAACGAGATCTGTGGAAGCAGTAGTGGTGCATCCTGGGATGTAGAATAGCTCAGCCAATTAGAGACTTCGCTCTATAGTATAGCGTGCCGAGTCGGAGCCGAGGATCGGCTCCGAACCCATCAGTACAGAATGTAGGCGAGATAGGATCACATAACATCCTTAGTTAACTCTTTACTAACATGCCCTCCTCCCAGTATGGATGTCCATGACACTCGGGACCCAAATGGTTAGGGGAGAGCAGCTAGGCTTGTATGGGTCCTAGTGGTCGTTAACCTAGTAACAACCTATGAACCTGAGTTACTTGATAGATACTAAATTGACTCACAATTACAACCTAGAAATTTCAGGTGAGTGGCTATATCTCCAGTTCTGACACCAGTGGAGTACCACAGTGCACTCCCCATGTCTAGTTACAGACAGCAACCCACTACCACTATTATCAGAACTGAGGTACCTAGGGATCTTTTTCTTACCAACAGTACAGACTACAGGAGCAACATATGTTAAAATAGCAAAGACAGTCCGCAGAGAGGGATAGACTAAGGCAGCCCGAACTGTGTGCAGACCTCCTCAATCTGGATGTTGAAACATCTCTTAAATGTGGAGCCCCATCAGTTTTGGATTTGTCAAAAGAAAGTTTTATAATGTTTCCTCAACAAATAAAATCTCTGCTTTCAGTACCACCAGATATTCTGATAGAGTAAAAAATCTGTTCCTCTACAAAGCATCCTACAAATCCCTGACAGGTTCTTGTCCACTACAGTTCTCATGCTATGAATGAAGTAGCACTCTTAAGAACACCTTCATCACAATGAAACTAGTTGTGAACCTGCAGTATCACATCAATGATTCCAGATGGCATGACAAGTACCTTACCCAGTGCATTCCACATTTGTAAAATAGAATGACTTTACATATCAAGCAAACAGTATTTACCTTGCAACCTTTAAAACCAATGTGGATAACTAAGAATTCAGGACAAAATTTCAATCCTTGTACCTCTTTACTCTCCCTTCTTCACTTACTTCCTTACTTCCATTAAATTATGTTCCATGACTTTCTCTCTAAATATACCATAACCCTGTTTTTCCCTTACTTCATATTGCAATTCCTGTTTGTAAGACTAACTTACCTATAATTTCTCTACAAACTGTCTAAAATTTCTCTAAATATTAAATGACTGTCATATAACCTGTACTGATTCTTAACCAATGTTTTTATTTTATCACTAATTTATTGTAATTATTTAAACTGCAGATGTTTTTGTTTTATCTTTGAAGATTATATTTTCCAGCAGGGAAAACTACTAATGGGAGTCTGGGTATGTTATATAATGTTTGGTACGATACAACAAACAAACAAAAAAATGTATTAGGTCAGATGTACTTCATAATACATTTTTTTCAGCCAGTTTAGGTCAAAATCATTTCATCACAAATCATCCTCATACCCAAATTTGTCTCAGCATAGGCCACAGCTGTATTAAACAATCTCATTAAATGACAAAGAAGAACATTCACAAGTTGGAGATATTTAAATGTGTGAAAACTGGTCTCTGTACAATACAAAGACAAGCTGTTAGCACATCATTTGAGCTTGCATCTACTATCACCACTAGTTACAACACAACACAAAAAGGCAGTCAGAGGTGGAGGGGGATTTACAGCTGAGTTTCTCTGAAGGTACTAAATGTCTTTAGTAACCCTCATCCATCTTGTTACTGAAGCCTTGCTAATAAATATTTAATTGTGTGTGTGTGTGTGTGTGTGTGTGTGTGTGTGTGTGTGTGTGTGTGTGTGTGTGTGTACACATGTATGTATGTATCAATGTATTTAATTTTTTGAAACTAAAAAGTAATTCACTGTCAGTCATAAACCATAAAGGTCCAACACACAAGCCCACACTTACCTCTCGTCCTGCTTGAATTTGGGGGAACACCACTAATTTGTTCTCAAACTTTTGTTCCATCCATTCTAAATTCTGAAGTTATTTTGAGATAACAGCACCAGTAAAAGTATCTAACATGGAGGGTTTTCCCTAATTATTTTTGTCTATAACTCTGGGGCTAAATATTGAAAGATATGACACACAACATGCGCACACACACACACACACACACACACACACACACACACACACACACACACACACACACACACACAGTGTTGTTAACACATATACAGCTATTTACCACATTAGAGGAGCGGGCCACCTTTTTCCTATTTTAAGGCTTTTTACATAACAAAATCATGTTTATTACGGTCCTTTGCAAAAACTGTTTACAGATAAACAAATTAGTATACTCAGAAAACAAATAAAATGAGAAAACACACACACACCCACACAAATAATAATCATCATCACCATAAAGAATGTCATAAATGAAGATCCCTAACATGCCTGTTCCCCAACCCTAAAGGCCCAATTGCTCCTTATACCTGCATTCCACTTCCCCTCCCATTCTAGATCATTCCCTAAACTGCCTTGCAGCTCATGCTCTCTGTGGTTCAGTAAACCTAAAATTCCCATCCCCCCTAACCATAGCATTCTCATCACTTCTTAAACCTAAAATCCCCTTCCCACTCTGGTCTATAATCTGTCTTTAAAACTTGGAATCCCTATCCTCGACCACAAAATACTCATCGTTTTGTAAAACATAAAATCCGTTTCCCCTCCGTAACCCTAACATTTCTATTGCTCCCTAAACGTAAAATCCCCGTCCTACTCCATAACATTGTAGCTCCTACTCCACTCCTTTTTCCCCTACCTAAATCTAAAACACCTTCCCATCTCCCTTAAATCTAGTTATGTGGTCCACGCCAAACACTTGCTTGCATCCGATTCCTAGAAAGAGAGCAGATGGTGTGGCAGCTGTGTTGAACTCACATTCAGGTTTGAGCATGAGCAGATGATCAGACGGGTTTACAGCCATTTGAGTCCCTGTCTGCATGTTTCTGACATCAAGCAGCTGGAACACCCACTACACCAGACGTGTTCAATGAACCACTTCATATGCTATGAGCAAAGTGAGGAGCAATTGGCCACAATACAGAATGCCACTATCATGAACTACAGTAACATCATATACGGTTTTAATCTTATTATGAATTACTACTAATATTATGAAATGCTTGGCAATAGGAATGTGACAATAGGCATGTCTTAGGTCCAGCTTTACCATGAAAGGTAGTAGAGGGAATAGTGGTACAAGATAGTGAAGAATAACATATTGAACTTCAAAGTGTAAACAAAAGGGTTTAGACCAGAAAGATCTAGCACTGGTTCAAGGATCCTTTTGGTTTGAAAACTAGAGTGAATTTATGATTCCCCATCCATTAAACCAAACTCTGTTTGAAAAGGGTCATGGAAGGGCTCTGTTTTACATGAATAGGAAGCCTGATTCAGAGAAGGGGTATTCTCTGAGACACATATCTGTCTCTCCCACATATTTAGCTCATTTCGCAGATCAGGCTTAGATCCCTAGATTGGGTGACCCTTGTGCAGTTTGTTTTGTGAATGTGTAACAATTCCATCAGGGATGGATTTGTGGACACCTTCTGTTTTAAGCATAGATCACCCCTTAACAGTGGGCACCACAATAGGATAGAGTAATACATATCCACATTAAGGAGAAACCAGTGGAACAGGAAGCAATTGATCAGGTGCCATATGAAGATAATTTGGAGCCTTCCACAGCAAACTAGTATAAATGTTCACTTGAAGATAGACAGCAGGGGAAGGAACAGGAAACTCTGATGCAGTCAATGTTGAGGAGAGATGGGCCAGTGAGTTTCCATATGATAGATCAGTGGACAGCACAGGATGATATTCATGAGAATGTGTCACAGGAAGATGGTATACAACCTTCTATAGAATGCCCGCAGGAACTGGAAAACAAGGGATGTGCCTTTAGTTTAGAAAAAAAAATGAGGTAAGAGAAGACTTGCTTGATTTAATAGACATAGACAGATATATCAAGATCAATAAAAGAAATAGACTGCAAAAGGTTAATAAAACCCAAAAAGTCAGAAGTCGGATAAAACAAATGAACACAGTAATTAGGACTGTTCATAGAGATCCATGCGATGCAACAGAAGTAAACAGGATATATTACTGTGCAGCTAAATTAATAAGTGATAAAAGTTCTACCACAGGAACACATGGTAGTGAGGGAAAGGAAAGACTGCGAAAATAAAATTGTCAAAGATTCCAAAGACAAACAGAAGGCATTCTATAATTATGTCAAGAATCTAAATGGCAATGCTTAGATCTGCTCTGAGCTACAACAGAATGGCATTAAATATACTGATCCCAAGGATATTGCCAGTATCCTGGCAGATAGATTCAGTGCAAAATTCAACCCCCCCTCTCACCCCCTAAAGAGCCTATCTCAATACAGAAAGATTGCCAAATTCCGGTAATAACTGTCACACAGGTAATAAATGCACTCTCCAAAGCTAAGAGTACAGCATCCATGGGACCACATGGCATCCCAGGCTGTGTGCTACATGAACTATAAAATTAATTGGCACCTCACCTAAGTGTCATGTTTAATCATAGCCTCACCTCAGGCTTCATGCCCACTGAGTGGCACACAGCTACAGTTATCCCACTCTGCAAGGGGGTATCCACATTGGATCCCGGGAACTACTGCCCCATCAGTCTGATGAGCCTGATCTGCAAGGCCATGGAACGTATTATTATGGAACTTATAAACAAAGACATTGGCAACCTTCACACACTAGACCACATGCAGTTTGGGGTTGTGAAGGGCTGATCTTGACTCCTGAACCTGACTGACTTCTTCAACTCAGTCTCCAGAGCAGTGGACAAGGGTACGGTGGGCCACACAGCCTATCTGGACCTCACTAAGGCCTTCGACAATATCCCCCACTCTGGAATCATAGATAAACTTACAAAGCTGGGCATTAATCCCTACGTCACTCGATGGGTTGCCAACTGGCTTACTGACAGAACCCACACTGTAAAAGTAGCCAACTTCACATCCAGCTCCAGACAAGTGACAAGTGGAGTACCACAGGGTTCAGTCCTGGGACTGCTCTTGTTTGGCATCTACTTCTCTGAAGTACAGGCCAACCGAAAGTGTGATAAGAGACTTAGGGACACAGGTGGACAGTGGTCTCACCTTCGATAACCACATTGCCACAATGGTCAGGAAATCCTTCTATGTGGCACACCTCATCACTAAGGGCTTTTCATCCAGAAAAAAAGAGGTCATTGTCCCACTGTACTCATGCCTCATTAGTCCCATTATAGAATACAATGCTCTATTTGGTATGTACCTCTCAAGACATCTGCAATAACTTGAAAGGCCACAGAAATACCTCATTAAAAGAATCACAGGCCTAAAGCAGACGTCCTATGTTGACCATCTAAAAAAAACTCCACTTATACTCTGTTGCATATCGTCTACTCAGAGGCAGGGGTCCAGGGAAGTAAATACTGTGGGAAGAAATAGCCAGGGAAATGTTATGGCTAGACTTGTATAGGCCCTAGGGCCGATAGCCTAGTACCAACCTATAGGTTCATAGGTTCATAGGTTCATAGGTTCATACTAGGCTATCTGCCCGAGGGCATTTACAAGCCTAGCCCATAGTTTTGTGGCTTACGCCACCCCTTTAGTATGGGGAACTATACCCATTATTGTGCTGTGCCTCTGTCGAGCAGTGACACTGAGGTAATCCCTGGGGTATATCTGCGATCTCCCATCCATTGGTCAAGATTTCTCTTGAACAAGGCCAGCGAGGTGCTCTGCCTCACATATACCAGGATTTTATTCCACAGCATAGGGAGTCTTTGGGTGATGAATCTATCCCTCCAGCACGTCCTATTAATAGCCGTGTCGAGGTTTAAGTCTCCCGCCCTTGTGGCTCTGACGGATCTAGATTTTTTGAGGTGAAGCATATTCATCAAATCTGGGTTTGACATGGCCTTGTATGTTAGGCAAAGGTCACCTCTGAGCAAGCGGTAAGCGACTGAATAGAGCTGGAGTTCTTTCAGTCGGGCAGTCAGGCAGCATAGGACAGATGTTTGAGACCCTTTATCCTTTTGGTGAGGAACTTTTGTGGCCTCTCCAGCTGCTGCAAGTGTCGGGTCAGATACATTCCGAATGGGGCATTGTACTCAATCATTGGTCTGATGAGTGATGAGTATAGGGAGACTATGACCTCCCTTGATCTAGATGAGAATCCCTTCATGATAAGGTGGGCAATGTAGAAGGTCTTCCTAACTACTTTAGCTACATGGGTGTCGAATGACAGACTACTATCAACCTGGGTCCCCAGGTCCCTGATAACTTCTTCTGTGCTCAGTGGATTGCCACCTATTTGGGAGCTAGGGGTAACCTTGTTTTTCCCGAAGGGTATGACTATGCATTTTTTGGCATTTAACTTTAGGCCATGGCTCTGGCACCAGTTATCCGTTTCTGAGACCCTTCTGAAGGATATCTGTGTCAGATGTGTTTTCTACTATGGCGCCCAGTTTGCTGTCATCTGCAAACTTTGTCAGCCATAACCCTCCTGTGTTTGCTTGTACTTCGGAAAAGTAGATGCCAAACAAGAGTGGGCCCAGGACTGAGCCCTGTGGTACACCACTTGTGACAGGCTTTGAGTCTGACATGGCACCAGCAACTCTGACCCTGTGGGTTCTGTCACTCAGCCAGTTTGCAACCCATCTTGTGATGTATGGGTTAACATTTAAGCTGATGAGTTTTTCAATGATACCCGAGTGGGGTATTGTATCGAAGGCCTTCGCCAGATCGAGGTAGGCTGTATGGACTGCCTTTCCCTCATCAATGGCTTTGGTGACTGTTTGAAAAAGTCAACCAAGTTTAGAAGGCATGATCTGCCTTTGACAAAGCCAAACTGGGATGGATCCAAAGTCTGCAAATTCCCTATGTCTTTATTTATGAGGTCCATTATGATCCTCTCCATGGCTTTGCAGATAAGGCTTGTCAAGCTAATGGGACGGTAATTTCCAGGGTCGGTGGAGGCACCGCCTTTGTGAAGTGGGACCACAGTTGCAGTGCGCCACTCCTGGAGTGCGTATCCAGAGGTAAGACTATGATTAAACAGCTGTCCTAGCTGTGGGTTTAATTCCTTGTTGAGTTCGTGGAGCACACAGCCGGGGACACCATCAGGTCCCATGGATGCTGTGTTTTTGCTTTGGAGAGAGCAGTTCTCACTTGGGCGTTGGAGATGTTTGGGGGCTGCAATCGCTTGGTATAGATATCTCTCCTTTTGGGGAGGGGAGAAGTTTGCACTGAACCTGTCAGCCAGTATGTTGGCAATGTCTGTAGGATCAGTAATCTTCACATCATTTTGAACTAGTTCTGAGCATATCTGGGAGTTTCCTCCCAGGTTTCTAACATAGCTAAAGAAGGCTTTATGATTGTCTTTTGAGTCTTTAGCTATTTTTCTCTCAAAATTTGCTTTGGATGATTTTATGAGAGCTCTTAGTTTTTTACTTATAGTGATCAAGGGTGTCTTACCTTTTAAGGATTTTGCTCTATCTTGTAGTAGCTTCCTCCTTTTGTTGTAGAGTTTGTTTATGGCTGGGGTCCACCAGACTGGACGCTTGCCTTTGGTACAAAGAGTCTTTGTTTTGCTTGGGATTGCCTTATCCATGCAGTCCTGCAGGTGCTGGTAGAAGGCATTTGTAAGTGATTCAGCGGCTTGAGTACTGTTTTCCGCCGGCTCAGGGGCCTTAAAGGAGACCACACTAGTCTTTAGAAGTGTGAAGTCGGCTTTCGAGAAGTTCTTTACTGTGGTCTTTTTTATTTCAGGTGGGGGTGGGATGAGGACCTCCAGCGAGATTAGTTTGTGATCTGATCTCACCAGTGATGAACCCATGAAGGGGAAAATCGAATGCCATTGTGGAAATATTGAACAGAGAAAATTATAAAGCAATTAAGACAAGAACTGTCACTGTTAGAAGACTATAGAAGAGGGAATAGATCAACAAAAATGCTAAGAAAGATAGATGCGATAAAAGCAATGTGCAATATTAGAACAGACAAGGATCTATTGTGTACTATCACAAATAAACAAAATTTCAGCACAGGTGGAAAAACTTAGAAGACACAAAGATAAGTATAAAGGAAAAGTGCAAAATAAGCAATTTGATGGCCCAAAAAGGTTTTATAGAGAACTGGGCTAAAAAAACTTCAGCTGTACTCAGTCGCATACCGGCTACTCAGAGGTGATCTCTGCATGACATACAAGGCTATGCCAAACCCCGAATAGCTGGACATGCTCCACCCAAGGAAAACCCAATCTACCCGAGCTACACGAATGCAGGGAGGACATGCAGACTCCACTCAGAAGGAACCCCAGTCAAGAACTGAACTGGAGAACCTCTTGTTGTGAGGTGACAACACAAACCACTGCTCTGTTTTATCATCATCATAGGGTATGGGTAGCCAGCCTATGGCCTATAACTATGCATTGCCCTTAGCAAATGATCTCTGTTCTGAGTCAGTAGTCTCTAGTTACATGTTACTATGAGTTAGAAGTGGAATCTGTTGACTATGAGACTGCTGTGAATTGTATGGCTGTGGATATTCAGAGGCAGCTCTCTTTGCAAGTATTTTTTTTTTAATTTTGATAGAAAGCCAAATGAAACTATGGACAGTGGTAACAACAGATGCTGATCACAGCAGAACATACATTATTTTAAAATCTTACCACAATCAACATAGGGGTTCGTATATACCTCTCAACTTGTATGCTCAAGAATTATGGATTTTTCCAAAAATAATGGAGGAAAATATCTGGGGCAATTTTAAATACTACTCTAACTCACTTAAAACGTTTAACAGAACAACAGGTTTTGCATCAGTGTGCATTTCCAAAAAAAAATTATAAAACTCTAATGTCTGCAAGTATTGACTTGCCTGTAATCCGCAGTGATGTACCAGGAAATAAGGGGTAGGGCAGGAAAATATGAGCCAAAGTCCAAAACATCAAGCAAAATCCAGGGCAACTGAGAGGCATGGTTCCCTACATACTTATCTTTGCTAAAGAATTATGGGCATAGCCAAAAATAACAGGGTCAAAAATCTGGTATATTTTTTAATATTATTCTAATTCAATTAAAAAGATAACAGAACAACAAGCTTTGCAGCAAAGTTTATTTTCTGAGCAATAAGAAATATGAAATGCTAATGCCTAGCATTATTGCCATGCTTGTAATTCTCACTGATTTACCATAAAACTTGGTACAGGGAAAAATGTGAAGTAAACCTCCCAAGAGAATCTGCAAAACCAGCTACAGGTGAGCGGTATAGTTTTCTGCATATCTCTGAATTTCTTGGCTCAAGATTTCTTGAAATACCAAAAAGTAACGGGGAGGGGCAAAATCAGGGATTTTTGTTAAATATTACTCTGTCACTTAAAAATAATTAGAGTTAATAGAATAACAGATTTTGCATAATCAAACAGTTTCTGAAGAATAAGAGGTAGAAAACTAATGTCCTCTGCTACTGACTTTTCTGAATTCCTCAGGGATTAAGCAACAGGACAAAATATGAGAACAAATCTGGGATGTCAGTAATATTTGAGAAAAATACTTCTACATAACTACAGAGTTATGCACAAATGCATGCACAAAGGTGTCCACCTGCAGAGGCAAACAGATGCACACATTTGTATGCAGTCATATACACACACTCAAGCACTTGCATGCATGTACTTCTATGCACTCACATGCACACACGTATGTGAATTATGTTTAAAATGTTGGCAAAACACATACCTCTCATCTTCTTAGAGCAGGAAATCTGGACAAAGTCATAAATAATGGTGGGACAAAGGCCCAGAAATATGTTTTTTTTTTTAATTATTGCTCATACAAACTTAGAAAGTTAGTAGAATAACAGGTTTTACATTAGCATAATTTTTTTGAATGTTATAAAGCCTGAAACTCAAATGTCTGTCACTATCTGATGACTTCAACCCTCAATGATTTTATTAACAATGTGCCAGAAAACCATAATTCTATTTGAAACAGACCAAAAATATGGGACAAAAATCTGGGTGTTCTGTGAAAATCTGTACAGCTGAGAGGTATGAATAAATGTACAAAGTTGAAGCTGCCAAGCTGCACTCTGCTACAGTAAAATATATTTGCTGTTGGGAAATAACTTTGGTTTGGTTTTAAATGCAAGCTAAAATGCCAGGAACTTAGCTTGTTCTGCACAGTGTTCTTTATTTTCATGTCATAAGAACTGTAGTAAGCTGTATAGGTTAGTACTAGGCTAACTGCCCTTGCGACTCATTTTAAGCCTACCCAGTTATCTCTTCTGAAACTCAAACCCTGCACCTTGTGTTTGTAAGACAAACACCTTATCCATTAGGCTGATGGATGAAAGCACTTACCTAATTTTACTGTGGAGATATTAAACTTTTGAATATATATCTGTGTTTTTTGTGCCTTGATTTTTGGTCTTGGAGTTGTTGTTTGTGGCTCGTTTGGCTACTGTTATGTACGTATATATGTTATGAGGTTTTGCATTGTGACTAAGGGAGATTCATAGGAAATCAGTCTATAATATCTCAAAACATTCAAATGTTAAGCTAGTGACGTTGGTCTGTATAAGTATTTCTGTTGAAGCTGCCTGTGAACAACTACATTTTAATTCTGATTTATACTACTTCTGTCCAAGTTACTTCTGAATGTATAATTTCTATTTGTATTACATATTTAAATGTTATTCCACTGTCCTTGTCCACATTATTCCACATGAAGCATTAGTTTCCCTAAAGGTCCTCTAAGAAAACAGAACTGGCCCAGTAGGGCTAACCAATATTGTTTTACAATTTACATAAAAGCCAGCCAACTGTCCAAACTGCTGGCCATCTTTCCCCAATAAGCACTTTTTATGCTCAAAGGAAGGCCATATAATGACATCATAATTTATTTACATGAAGTCATAGTTTTATACATAAATACTTCTCATTTTATCATCCAAATTGCCCATTAAACCACCTTTCTTATTTGTGTAAGCAAGAGATCTACGTTTGCCTCTTACGACATTTTTAATTTCATTACTTTTTATAATCTTCTTTACTCCAGACTATCAGACAGGTATCTTCCAAAACATTTGCATCTACAGGCCAGTTTTCATTATTAATATGTTTTATATGATTTATGCTACTTGTGCACAACATACCATAACTAAGACATTCTAGGTCACAGGGAAAGCTTTATGCAACTTTTAACAATATTGAAGAGTAATGCGTACCCTGCTGGACATGTGCACGCATACAAATGTGTGCTGTAGATTTTGGACTCTACCATACCTAACAGGGAAGCTACAGACATCACTGAGGTAATTAAAAGTTCCCATCAAGTGCAGTATGGAGCAATGTCATTTGTGTAAAAGCATCAGAACACAGACATTCTAAAATAAATGCAGGCTTTGACATACACCACACTCATCATCTTGCAATTCTGCAGTATACGCCACAAGTTCAACAGAAACAACTGTCTGAAAGAAAACCAAGGAGTCTCCTGAACAAACAATGTCAGTAAATACCCATAAATACATCAGAATAACGTAAGAGTTTTAATTACAACATTATTTTCCAGGCTTCAGGAAAAAAAAGTATGGAGGCGTATTATGAAACATACAGGGTACCCACAGCCATTGTATACTTCCATAATATAAAATTAATATGCCTTTTGAGAATAATGAGTCATTAAAGGTGAAAGCTGTGGTTGCACAACTTTAAACAAATCACCAGGAAAGCAGTCTTCAAATCACAGAAAAGCATCAACCCTTCCCCTTGCCAAAATACTTCCTTTTCTTTGTAGTTTCTGTAAAGGTAAACATCAAATGGATGTTAACACCTTTAGAAAGTTCTAGAATTCTTGTTAAAATGAAATCACAAAGTATGTGGATGCTAAAAATTCCCTCATAAGGGAAGAAATTCTCTTTTTACAATGTAGCTTTGTTGGTCTACAGGACTCTGATTTACATTTGCAGAAGAAAGCACCAACTTCAGGATAGAACCATCACTTTACAAGCCTTTAAACATAGTCTTAATGTCATATACTCCATGGCTTAAGTATAATTGTGTAAGTAAGCTTACCATAATAATAGATGCTCAAATTATTTCCTTTAGCTATTTGGGTTACATCCTGCTAAGGATATAACAGCCAGCCAGTTTACAAAGCTTCAAGGGCACCATGCTTAAACTCTTACCTAGCCTGAGCTGACCTGAAGAAAAACAGTGGTTTGGGAGCCAAGCTGTTCAGAGCTTTCATGACAATGGAGAGAGGAAGGCTAGAGCCCTGAAAAGGTCAATATTAGGGAAATAAACAATAAAAATATATATCCTTCTTAGAACCTACCTGGCTTTGCTTACCTGTAGCTTGCTATGTCTACTTAGTTTGCTTTTTGTAAAAAGCTGTAGAAGTTGCATTTAACCTATTGCCAAGCTTTACTTTATTAGCCTAATGCCGATAATGCGATATCGCAATTGCGGTAACGTTTTTTTACATGCGTCTTTTCTTTTTTCCTCCTTTACAATCAAGCAATGTAGTTTTGCAAGATTGTAAAGTGTAAACAATTTAGTTTTGCTTGATTGTAAAGGGGGGAAAAAGAAGAGACACATGTAAAAAACCGTTACCGCAATTGCAATATCGCATTAATGGTAGTAGGCTAACAGACTACGAGCACAGCAGGGTTTCACCTGAAGAGAGATTACATTACTTTTAGGAGGAATGAAAATAAGTACATAACACATTAAGAAAGCCGATGTACAAGTCTTATGGAACATTATGACTGCAAAGCAAAAGCTTAGCTCTTACAGGGACCTAAAACAAGACTGTAATCTCTGGATATGCAGTTGTACGCAGGAATGTTTATCGCAAAAAAAAAAAAAAAAAAAAAAACAGGGACTACAAAGTAATAAGCCGATCGATACACTGTCAGCGATCGGCTTTTTACATTTACCTTTACACCCCCTGTTACCATCAATTAAGGAAAAGAAAGAAAAAAAAAGGATGTTCTTCTTGCTGGCACCCTAAGTAGATTGCCAGGTACATTACACACAGCCCCATCTCTCATACTCACAGACACGCGGACATTCGGCTTTCACTCACACACACAAACACAAATTCTCTCTCTCACACATACACACAAACACAAATTCTCTCATGCATTGCTAACTCTCACACACACAAGTATGCACAACTCTTTTTCAGACACACTCATTCATTCAGAGTTCTGCATTCAGAAAAACACACACACACCAGTTTCACGGACACAACCGCTCTGCATGCACACAGAAAGACATACTGCTTTCAGGCACGCATTCACTCGCATACATGCAGACAGAAATACTTCTCAAGCACATACATGCACACACTCCAACACGATAGTCAGAGACCAACGAACTGGATCACAAAAATTATACATAGATAAAATTAAATTTGCAGCAACATGATACTGCAGAAGTAGAGAAGCGCAGAGTTGTGGGACGATCTAACTTACCCAAACAATTTTCGGACATTCTGTGTGTGTTCATCAGACTTTGCCTGCTGTGCTGTCTTGCTGGAAAAATACCTTGATAAAATGATTCCGGATGGAAACAGTGGATGGAACAGAGTTCCACAACAAGTTTTGTGAGTTTATAATAGCTGATAAGCTGGCCACACTTCAGAATGGTGATGTCACAGTATGGGAGGATCAGGATGAGAGAAGACTACTGATTTGACTGTGTCGAAGGTACGTCAGGAAGGTAGGGACCAACTCCACCTGAAAGAATGCGATAAAGGATGGGGGATGGGCTTTTCTGCCCTATGCTATGGAAAGGCAGAATTGTAGAACTGACAAACTGATTTTTGTGTTCTGCTAACTAATGGTGCCTGGGATGAGTTTACAGGGAAAGATAAAGGCTCATGGTTGAGTTAAACTGTAGTTGAGCCCGGAGTTTTCCTTTAAGACAATTTCTCAGAGGAATCAAAAACATCAATCCTCCAAGGAGACTACCTTTACCTACTTGGGACCTAAACTTTGTGCTGGAAAAACTAACACTTCCTCCATTTGAACCAGCAGCATCGGCAGATCCACAGTTTCTATCTTGGAAAACTGCATTCCTTCTGGCCATAACTTCAGCAAGAAGAGTATCTGAGTTACAAGCTTTAATGGCAGTGCAGCCATTTCTTATTTTTCATCAAGACAGAGTTTCATTAAGAACCAATCCAACTTTTATGCCAAAGGTGGTATCTAGAGTATCCTTGAACCAAGCAATTCATTTGCCTACCTTCTTCCTAAATCCACAAAATAAAGGGGAGAAACTTCTACACACTCTGGATATCCACAGACAATTACGCTACTATTTGGACAGAACTAAAAGTTACAGAAAGACTGACCAACTGTTTGTAGCATATGCTGCTGGGACACAAGGAAAAGCAATTTCCAAACAGACAATCTCAAAATGGATAGGAAATTGCATTCGCTTTTGCTACTCCTTTCATGGAAAGACTGTTCCTGTGAATATTAGGCCTCATTCCACGAGAGCCACAGCCACCACTACAGCCTTCCTAAGAGGGGTGGCTACCAAGGACATTTTAGAAGCTGCTACATGGCGCTCCGTGCATACTTTTGCCAAGCATTACAATTTACCCTTATACTCCAGATCCAGAGCAGGTTTTGCTACAGCAGTCCTGCAGGGTCTCTTAACTACTCCATCATTTTCTTAGTACCTCCACCCCCAGATTGGCTATGGCATTCTACCCATATGTTATGACTGCAGATGCATCCTTGAAGGACATAGTACAGTTTTGTACCTACCATAAATGTAGATGTCCGATAGGTATGCATCTGCAGTCAGGTTTACCCTCCCTCCTTCCCCTCTGTGGTATTCCTAGGGTGCTTACCCCTTCATTAGCTAGCTGGGGGAATCTGTTATGATGTATTTGTTTGTTTGTATTTATATATATATATATATATATTTATGTATATATTTTTGCTTTATGTTTGGAATTTTTTTGCATTTTATCCAAATTTAGCCTTCATAGCGGGCACCTGGCATCTGGGGCAAGAAAAACTGAGGAAGATGGCGTCGGCTGATGCTTTTATACCCCAGACGCTCTGACGTCGGAGAAAGTGCGACGTCAGCCGAGGCCAGACCCAGACTTTGGAATCCGGCCGACCGAAGGGCTGCCTGAGGCAAGACAACCCATATGTTATGACTGCAGATGCATACCTATCAGACATCTACATTTATGGTAGGTACAAAACTGTACTTTCCCCTCGATCCCCCTTTGAGGATGTCTCCTTTGTTGACATCCTTGAGATCCTGAAACAGAGGGGGAACTGGCTATCCCTTAACCCTTCGGAGGATGAGTCAGTGTATCTTGAGGCGTTTGGCTCTCGCCCTTCTACCTCCTGGGTGTCCCCTCCCTTTGACCCCCTTATGGAAGTGGTGGCAAGGAAGGCTTGGAACGGCTCCTGATTCAGTGGAACCCACCCCGGGGAGACCATCTAAATTTATTACTGCCCCTAGAGATAAAGATTTTTTATCCAAAGGTGTCCCTGTTGATGCCATGGTGGTGGCTGCAGCCACTAAGAAGGAGTTAGCTGATCCTTCGGTTCCTGTCCATCCTCCTAATAAGAAATCTAGGACCATGGACAGGTACGGCAAGCGGATGTTCTCATCAGCGACCTTTTCAATGCGTTCGCTGAATTAATTATGCCACTTCACTCGTCTCCAGAGAGATTTACTCAAGGATATGGGTGAACTGATAAAGGATCCTACAGCTGAGGGGTTCAAAGACACAATGAACTCCCAGTTAGCATCCTTGAATTCCATCGTTAACTCCTCCATGCGGCTGGTCTCATATGCTGCAGATGGGGCGAGTAGAGTCGCAGGCACAGGTGTTGCCTTACGACATCACGCCTGGATGCGGCTATGCAACTTTGCGGACCCTTTCAAGGCGTCCTTCACCAATTCTCCCTTTGATGGATCATCCTTGTTTGGTCCACAGGTGAAGGATACATTGACCAGGTAGAAGGTAAGACTCTCTCTGCCGTAGGAGTCAGTTTTTCTACCCCTTCTAGACCCTGTCCCAAAGGTCAGAGGGGAGGAAAGAAGTGGTTCCGCAAACAATCCCAGGGAGTCTCATCTGACGCACAAGGCCGATTCCCCTCTAGAGGCAGAGGGGGGAATAATAATAGACGCCACCCTAGAGGCAGAGGAGGTCCACAAAACCAGGGTAGCAGAGAAATGTTCTCTGACAAACCCTTTCAGCATCCCTGAGGGGCTGCCCGGCTGTCCACCTTTGGAGGCAGTCGGGGGAAGGTTATCCCTGTACCCAAAAGCCTGGCTTTCCCTTACTCAAGACAAATGGGTACAGTCGATCATATCCGAGGGTTACAAAATTCCCTTTGTTCACATCCCATCCCAACCCAAAAGATCCCTTCCAGACGTTCCACCCGGTCTAAGGGAACAAGCAGCATTAGAAATTTCAAAGCTGCTATCAAAAAGGGCTATCCAATCAGTCCCAGCAGACCAGCAAGGATCCGGAATCTACACCAAATTCTTTTTGGTACCAAAAAAAACAGGGGACTGGAGACCCATACTGGATCTCCGCTATTTAAACAAGTATGTCAGGAAAAAAAATTCCTGATGGTCACGCTACAGTCCATTCTACCCTTCTTGGGTCAGGACAATTGGATGTGCTCGATAGATCTTCAGGACGCGTACTACCACATCAAGATGAACAGACGCTCCAGGAGATATCTCCGCTTCAGGCTGGGAGCCAGTCACTACCAGTTCAGGGCCCTGCCCTTTGGTCTCACTACAGCCCCCCGTGTGTTTACCAAATGCATGGCCGTGGTCACGGCTCACTTGAGACGTCAAGGATTCCAGGTGTTTCCATATTTAGACAACTGGCTCCTTACCGCCACCACCAGGCATCAGCTTCTTCTATCCAGGGACTTCACCATCCAATCTTGCCAAGCTCTAGGCATTTCGATAAATTTCGAAAAATCTGCCTTGTCGCCTTGTCAATCTATTACCTTTATAGGCGCCACCTTAGACACACTCAATCTTTCAGCCAGACTCACAGAGCAGTGTGTGTCAGACATTCGGAACCAAGTTTCCCTTCTCTTACAATGCAACAAAGTCAAAGCCAGACTAGTTTTGAAGGTGGTAGGACTCATGGCAGCAGCTATTCCCCTTCTCCCCTTAGCTCGCTTTCACATGAGGATCCTCCAATGGATGCTGTTTACTCAATGGTCCTTTCAACAGCTCACAATGTCCCATACCATATTAATAACTCAATCATGCAAGAATCAACTGTCTTGGTGGATCACATCACCTCAACTTCTCCGAGGAAGACCCTTCACTCCCCCCCCCCCCCCCAGTCGCCATGTTGACAACAGACGCCTCCCTGATCGGGTGGGGGGGGGCATTATCAGGGCAGGACAGTCCAAGGCACGTGGCAACCTTTCGAGTGCCACTTGCACATAAACGTCTTAGAGATGAGAGCAGTGCTTTTAGCGTTGCAAGCCCTTCACGACTCTCTTCCCACTGGGACTATTGCAGTTCAAACAAACAACATGTCCGTAGTGTGGTACATCAACAAACAAAGCGGAACCAGATCATACCCTTTATGTCGAGAGGCACTCAGACTTTGGCAATGGGCGATCTCTTCTCAGCGTTTTCTGATAGCAACGCACATTCCTGGGAAATCCAACGTTATTGCAGACAAATTGAGCAGGGCAATTCTCATGCCCCACGAGTGGTCTCTAAAGAAATCAGTTCTAGAAGAAGTATTCCTAGGATGGGGCCAGCCTTGCTGCGATCTTTTTGTTACTCCCCAAAACAGCAAGTGTCACGACTTCTTCACTCTCTTCCCGTTACCAGGCCATCCCACCAGAGATGCTCTAGTCTACGATTGGCCCCGGGGACTATTATATGCCTTTCCCCCCTTTCCACTGATATCTCAACTAATTCAGAAAGCCATCGCCTTGAGAGTGACAATGATCCTCATTGCCCCTTACTGGCCTCGACTGATATGGTTTCCCTTTCTTCATCGTTACCTTTTGGAGCAGCCTTGGCATCTGGACCCAGTACCAGATCTGATAACCCACCAATCGGGTCAGCTGCACCAATCTTTGCCTTCTCTAAACCTCACAGCGTGGTTTCTCTGATTCCAACCTTAGCCAGGCTTCCCTCAATATCTCGCTCGGTCCGAGATATCTTGATAGCCTCTCATAAATCTTCTACCCGGAAGATTTATACTAGCAAATGGAAACTCTTCTCTTTTTGGGCAACATCAAAAAACATGGATCCCTTTACTGCACCTATCCAGTCTATTCTAGACTTTCTAGCAGAACTCTTTCATTTAGGATCATCTGCATCTACCATTAGAGTTCAATTGGCTGCCATATCAAATTTTCATGTTGGTGTTTCAGAGTCTAGCATCATGGCTCACAAACTCTATAAAGCCTTTTTAAGGGGCGTATTTCTTCTCAAACCTCCAATCAAAGACCCCCCGCCTCAATGGGATTTGAACTTGGTTCTGGCATCCTTAATCCTTCCCCCCTTCGAACCGGCGGCTTCATGTTCTCTGAAGTTGCTTTCTTGGAAGACACTTTTTCTGGTAGCTATAACTTCAGCGAGAAGGGTATCTGAACTCCTTGCTCTGTGCAGTCGTCCTCCTTACTTAGTTTTTCACAAAGATAGGGTATCCCTCCGTACTAATCCATCCATTTTGCCTAAAGTTTCCTCTCAAACAAACCTAAACCAAATTATTGATCTCCCCTTCTTTTTCCCTAACTATTCAAACAGGTCGGAACAAAAGCTACATTTTTTGGATGTTCATCGCCAACTTAGCTATTACCTAGACAGGACTAAACAATTCAGGAAATCTAATCAATTGTTTCTGTCATATGGAAGGAAATTGGGCCTTCCAGTTACTAAAGTATCCCTCTCTAGATGGCTCACCTCTACAATTACCTTCATCTATGAGATCAGACATCAAAAACTACCCTCAAGACCTAGAGCTCATTCAACTAAGGCATTAGCTACATCCGTAGCTTTTCAGGATAGGCTGCCAATAGATTCCATTTGTGCAGCAGCCACCTGGGCTTCTCCTCATACATTCATTTCACATTACAAATTGGACATGGTTTCCAGAAGCCGTGCCAATTTTGGTTCCACTGTTCTCAAGAGTCTGTTCCGATAGGCCACCCGGGATAAGGTGCTAGGACGCGGTCCCATCCAGCAAGAATGAAGGCGAGATTGACAACTTAACATTAAGAAGTTATGTACCTACCATAACGTTCCATGTTAGTTGTCTTCTCGCCTTCTTTCTGCCCACCCTCCTTCCCCAAGCCGGGACAGACCGACAGGAATTCAGTTTGTGTTCTTCCTCTGGAAGTCGTCATTCCCACACGTTCTTCCACCTCTTTTATCCTTTCTGAGGTCTGCAATTCCTTTTACGCAGATTGTTTTGAGGTGGGTTTCCCTACTCCATTCTATGGAGACTAGGGTTGCTTGGTATAGCTATCAAACGAGATCTGAGTAGTTACCGCCTAGCATTGTGGGATATAGGGGAGCCTCGAGCCGGTGGAATTAGCTCTCGAGCTTTAGTATTGGCTGAGTTGGAGCCGAGGATCGGCTCTGAACCCATCCAGCAAGAAAGAAGGTGAGAAGAAGACAACTAACATGGACCGTTATGGTAGGTACATAACTTCTTATTTCAGTCTACTGACCAGCAAAACCAGGCTATCTGCAAGAAAAATACTGCAAGCCTTAGGGTTCATGGCCTCTTGCATTCTACTAATTCCATATACAAGACTGCATATGAGGAAACTTCAATGTTACCTAAAGAGTTTCTGGTGTCAACGTTTTCGGGACCTGGAAACAATGATTCCTATCATTCCTTGCCTAAGGACAGTGTTCCTTTGGTGGGCAGAGACCTGCAACCACAACAAGGGACTCCCTTTCACTCTACCCCATGCCACCCAAACCCTAACAGATGCATCAGACTATGCATGGGGGGCTCACATGGCAGGGCAGTGCATTCAGGGCAAATGGAACCCAAAGCAAATGCACCTGCATATCAGTCAAAAAGAAATGTTAGCTGTACAGAATGCTCTGACAGCCTTCAAATGCCTTATTCTTCCAGGACAACTGTTGGTAAAGACAGATAACACCACAGTTATGTGGTACATAAACAAGCAGGGGGGAACCCATTCCTACCCACTCTGCAGACTAGCCATGGCTCTGTGGAACACCGCCTTGAGCAACCAAGTGCACTTACAAGCTCAATTCCTGCCAGGCAAACTAAATTCACTGGCAGATGACTTGAGCAGAAATTTCATGGACCCACATGAGTGGAAACTGGAACCCAAAATATTCAAGCTTTTGAGGAACAGTTGGGGGGACACCAGAGGTGGCCCATTTTGCTTCCGCTCAGAACTATCAATTGAGCAAATATTGCACCAGAACTCCCCACAGCCAAGCTTGGAAAGTGGATGCCCTGTCCTTCACCTGGGAAAGCCTCTCAGTCTATGCCTTTCCCTCTCTGCCACTCCTCTCAAAGGTTCTACTAAAAATCAAACAGGACAAGCCAAGGACAATCCTGATTGTGCCAGACTGGCCATGCAAGAACTGGTACCCTCTTTTGTCCCAGCAGGTGAGCCAGATTCTGCACCCTCAGCTACAGACCTTGAACCTTGCAGCCTGGCTAATCCCCTGAATTCAACACCAGCAACCCTCAGTAAGCAGGTGCTGGTTGTCATTCTTGAGGCAAGGAAGCCTAGTACTAGAAAATCCTATTTGAAAAAATGGAAAATATACTGTTCCTGGAGCCATTCTCAGGGAATGGGCACAACTGTGCCCAGCTTACTTCATATACTAGATTACTTAATAGAAATGCTCCACAAAGGCCTGTCCTTCTCTTCAGTTAAGATTCATGCCTCTGCCATCTCAGCTCATTATAATACTGAGCCACCCCTCTTCTCTCATCCTCTGGTAAAACAGTTCCTGAGAGGAGCCAAAAATTTAAGGCCCCCCAGGAGAGCTTCCACTCCAGCCTGGGACCTTAACTTTGTATTAGAAAAGCTCAGACTTCTGCCCTTTGAACCTGCGGCCACAGCAGAGTTACACTTCCTCTCATGGAAAACAGCTTTACTTCTAGCCATCACTTCAACAAGAAGAGTGTCTGAATTGCAGGCCCTTATGGCAGTGGACCCTTTCATTATCTTCCATGCAGACAGGGTTTCCCTCAGGACTAACCCATCTTTTCTGCCCAAGGTGATGTCTAGTATGGCTTTAAACCAGTCCATTCATTTGCCAACCTTTTTCCTAATCCTCAGAATAAAGGGGAAATGATCCTGTGTTCCCTGGCCATGCACAGGCAGCTTAGGTTCTATCTGGACAGGACTAAGCCTCTCAGAAAATCTGACCAGCTGCTAGTCAGCTTTGCTGCAGGGGCAGAGGGCAAGGCCATTTCAAAGCAAACCATTCCTAAATGGATAGCACACTGCATCCACTTCTGCTACAAGCACCATGGGAAACCTACTCCACAGGGGATCAGAACTCATTCCACTAGGGCTACATCTACCTCTACAGCATTTCTCAGGGGAGTCCCTACCAGGGACATCCTCGAAGCTGCAACTGGAGCTCTGTGCACACTTTCACCAAGCACTACCACTTGCCTATATTTTCTAAATCCAAAGCTGTATTTGCCACAGCAGTCTTACAGGGCCTGATTGCCAGCCCTAATGCTTCATAACTACCTCCACCCTTCCTTAACTTTGGGAATTAACCCATATGTGATGACTGCAACAGTGAAACACAAAGAACATAGTACAGTTGTGTACACTTATCATTAATGTTGATGTTCGAGTGTATTCACTGTTGCAGTCCTGGTTACCCTCCCTCCATCCCCCTGACTTGTTTTGACTTCTTTCCTATCTTTTTTGTCTGGCATATCTTATATCATTGGTATTTGTTTTTTGCTGGGGGTATTACATACCATGTAATTGCTTCCTTTTTTGGGGGGCACTTGACATCTGGGGCAAGAAAAACTGATGTAATGGCTTCAGCTGCATGTTTTATAACCCTGACGACCTGACGTCATTGAAGAAGCGATAGCATCCAATGCAGAAATCCCAAGACTCTGTTATTCAAGCCTGCTGAGGGCTAGCTGCAGGCAGATAACCCCAATTGTGATGACTGCAACAGTGAATACACTCGAACATCTACATTTATGGTAAGTGTACACAAGTGTACTATGTCCTTCTCTTCCATGTTGCAGTATCCCCCCCCAACTATTCCCCCTTTTTCCTATTGACCTGTCTAAAGGGTTCCATAGGGCACCCCCTGGACTATGGTCAGACTAGCCAGTGGCACTTTGCACCTTTTGTTGACATCATTTGGCTCTCTGTACTGGACTGTCTGACTGAGTATTTAAGTTCAGAGGTCTATGCGTGTAGACGTCACATTTAAGGTCCCTGGTTTATGGCCCTACGTGTGACATCCCAAGCACCTACAGTAGCCAGGCTTAAGCTTTTTTATAGGAGCTGACGTTCAGGTCACCTGAGGCAGGGAATCCCACACTAAGAATACTGCAACATGGAAGAGAAAGATCTCTGTTGTTTTACACAACTATTCTTTCTCTACAATATTCTGGTCAAACACAAGCGGTTGTGGTTTTCTAAGTCCGTCTGCCATATTAACACATACCAGAGAAGGGTCTTACAAATACATACAAATATACAGACGTGCACACACACACACACACACACACACACACACACACATATATATATATATATATATATATATATATATATATATATATATATATATGTATACTTGCATAAGTAATTGGCATGAACATTCAGTTTAGTTAGCGCTCTTCTTCTTTACAACTGCACTTTCTTTGCGCTTATCGATATTGTGCGAATAAATAAACAAGTAGTGCTTTCAGCTAACTGGACTTTGCGAAACAAATCTTTTGGGCTTCTTGATGCTTTATTGCACTTTGCGAAATACCTTTGCAAATTCTTAATGCTTCACTGTGCTTTATGAAACAGCTTTTTAAGTTTCTCAATGCTTTATTGTACTTTGCAAAATAACATTTTAGCTTTCTGAATGCTTTATGAAAATCAGCGGAATAGCTTTTCAAATCATTTACTGCTTTACAGAGCTTAATGAAATACTTTCTCAGACTTTGCAGTGCTTTATGAACTTTGATGAGTTTCTCAGACTTTCTAATGCTTTTATGAATTTCAATAACTTTCTCAGACTTTGCTATGCTTCTATGAATTTCGATAAGTAAAGGCAACAATTCTAAATTATCGGCTAACGGAATTGATAAAGGCAAAAATGCGAAAGTAGTTGCTTGAAAAGTTATCGATAGAGGCAGGCATGGAACAGTCATGCATTATTACTTATTAAAGTCATCAGCAGACGTGGAACATTCATGCATTATCACTTATTAAAGTCATCGCTTTAAGAAACATTCGAGAACTGTACTGTGCAACTGAGCAATTCTTGAGCACTGAAATACTCTTGTAATCTTTTATAAGAAACTCCTTTCTTTAATACAAGAAACTAGTTAAGCAATTGCACAATGTGAACAATCTGATTTTGGTTGCTCAAATTCAATGCCTCGAGATATATGCACATTGTAAATAACTAGATGCAATACCCTGAAATGTTCTAGAATGGCGACAGTTTGCCAGGCACCTACTTACAGTACAAGAAGCACTCTGTAATGGCGACATCAGCCACACGCAGCACACGAACCTTCCTTCAAATAACCAAACTTCTATTGGATGATGCGAGGTAGTTGCATTCTACACACAGTGAACTCTTTGAAATACATGCACAGTAATAAGCACACACTGTAAGTACTTTTACACAAACAGATACTTCACGTGACTTTGGTTACTTTCTTTGTGCTCATTTTACTCTAAACATGCCCAGTAATGCCTTAAACACACACTGTTTCTGCCTCAGACATAATTGTTTTGTATTTTAACATGTTCATTTTATCTTTAACGTGCTTGATGTTCTTCATGTCTCACTGTTGCAGTCATTACATTTGGGTAATCTGCTGGCAGGTTGCCCAAAGTCGGCCTGAATAACAAAGTCTTGGGTCCTGCGTCGGTTGCTGTCTCCTCTTCCATGATGTCAGGTCGTCAGGGGTATAAATCCTCCAGCCGACGCCATTTTATTCAGTCTTTCTTGCCGCACGGTGCCCGAAGCAGAAGCAGTTCGCAAGTGCCGGTCGGCCAACTCCTGAAATTTTCGCATTCGAGTTTCAGAACCGAAATCTTCACGCTAAAGCTAAGTACCCCGTTGGGGAAACTTTTTCTTGCTCCTTACCGATGTCAGTAAAAGTTAATAATTGCATTACATGTGGGAAGCAAATACCGCATAAGGATTTTCATTTGTATTGTATTCCTTGCTTAGGCCCAGATCACAACGTGCCTTGCTGTCGGTTTTGTGCTAGATTTAACCAATGCACTATTAAGCACCGATATATTTTTGCTTCTAAATATTTTGGTTCAAGATTTAATTATTCTGAAATGTCATCTGTTAGCAATCCGACTACCGGAGTTCACAAAAAATGCAAAGGAAAAGACAGAGACAGACCATCAAGATCCAAAACCGAGGACGAAGCATCTCCTAAGCCAGTCGCCAGTTCGCCGGTTCTCAGTGAGGTGCTTTCGCAGCCCCTGATACCCGCTTCTTTTGAGTCGCAGGCCTCTATCGAGACCCATTCGTATGCCGCGAGATTCTCAGAGTATTGAACCCGCGGATGTCTCTCCCTTGGATGGGTCCGGAGCCACTGAGCAGGCACCGGCTTCTGAGGGTATTTTCAGGCCTCAACCTTTTTATATTAAACCGATGCCAGCCTCAAAAACAAGGTAAAAAAACATCTTCTGTGTCTAAAAAAAAACGATGCATGAGCCACGTGCTCTGGCCCCTATGCCTAAAAAACAGATGATCAAAGTGGTTGAGGATTTAATTACCTTGATCAGGGGTTCCCAAAGCCCCCCCCCCCCTGCTAAGAGGCCTAGGCAAGGCACTGATTATGAATCTTCAGATCAGGTTTCCATTTCTTCTGATCCCTCTTCTGATCAGGAATTTTCTATTCCACCCTGTGAGGATTCTCATGGATAGGAATCCATCCCATCTGCATCTCCTCCTGAAGATTACTCTTTTGGAGAGACTTTGCATACTTTAAGGGAACATTTTCACTGGGAGAGTCAGGACTTCTCTGAATCAAAAAAGAGGCCTAGGGATTTCCTCCTTCTCAGCAAAGGCCCTTGGCAATACCTCCTGTATTAGACATTGTTGATGTGTTTTTGGAATCAAGCATGGCTCCTGATTCCCTGCCTCCGGCTCCTAGTAAGCCAGACAGATATTACAGGGTTCCTGACTCCCACAAATTTCTGTACTAAAATCCTGCTGCTGATCCTGAGATTATTTCTCAGGGTCCCAAGGGTGTAAAGGCCTCTACAGCCAAAAATCCTACCTCCTCTGACACAGATTCCAGGGCGCTGGATAGATGGGTAAAGAAGGTTTATACGTCTGCAACCTTGGCAATCAGGGCTTTAAACTGCCAGTTTCATATGCTTAAATATCAACAGCATGTTATGGGCTTACTGAAACAGAAAATGATGTTGATTTCTGATTGTGTGGAAAATAGAGTTACAGGAATTATTGCATTCAGCAGAACGGGTTGGAAAACATACTTTGCAATGTGGTTTTGATTCCTTGGAGGCCTCTTGTAGGGCCGCCGTTACTGGATCTGTGATTAGAAGGCATGCCTGGCTCAAGGAGCAAAATCTGCTTGATCATGTTAAAGCTAAATTGTTGGATGCCCCTTTGCAGCATGATACTCTGGTAATAAGGCAGAAGAGGTTTTAAAGAAAATGGAAGACAAAGCTAAATCTATGCGAACTGTAAAAGATTTCTTGCAAGTGCAGCCACCCAGGTTCAGCAGACACTGGCCTACTAAAACTTGGTCCTTTCCTGTGTCCAGCAGAGCCACTCAAGGCAAATCCAGGTGCTCAAATGGCTCCAGATACCAATCACAGAGTTCTTACAGGTCAAAGCAATGGGGTGCCTCCACCTCCAAAACTGGAGGGAACAAAGCACAACCCTACAGTAAGCAGTCTCAATGACTTTCCTCTACCATCACCAAGCACTTACATTTTGGCAGCCCCCTTGGGGGGAAAACTAGCACTTCATGCTCAAAATTGGCAGTTAATTACCCAGGAAAAGTAGGTATTAAACATAGTATCCCAAGGGTACAGATTTCATTTCCATACTTTGCCAATTCCAAACGGATGGTCGGATCTGCCACAAAACCAGTGGGCAGAGGCCCAGAAACAAGTCATGTCCCTCATGGATATGGGGGCTATTCAACCGGTACCAGAAAAGGAAAAAGGGCAAGGTTTTTATTCAAGACTTTTGCTGGTACCCAGGAAAGACAATTCATGGCGTCCAATACTGGACTTATCAATTTTGAACACATTCCTGGACATTCCAAAATTCAAAATGCTGACTTTACAACAGCTACTGCCTATGCTAGGCAGGAATGCTTGGTTAGTAACTCAAGACTTAAAGAGGCATACCTGCATAGCCCAATAAGGGAATCATGCAGAAGATACATCCGCTTCAAATCAGGTTTTTTGCATTACCAATTCTCTGCACTGCCTTTTGGCTTATCTACTGCACCCAGGGTCTTAACAAAGTGCCTGGCACCAGTAATTGCATTCTGCAGACAAAGAAGCATTCAAATTTATCCTTATCTGGAGGATTGTCTCATTCAAGCAGAGGACAAAGACACTCTTCTTCGACATCTGGCGTTTGTGAAAAGGCTTCTAGCATGCCTAGGGTACACCATAAACGAAAAGAAATCACAACTGGTACCCTCTCAAATAATACATTCCTGGGTGCAAGCTTGAATACAACTGCCCAGATGGCTTACCTTACGCCAGACAAAGGCAACTGACAACATACTTCAAACAAATGGCAACAAAAAACAGTTATCTGCAAGACAAATTCTGCAGGCTTTGGGGTTCATGGCATCCTGCATTCTACTAATTCCATATGCGGGACTGCATATGAGGAAACTTCAGTGGTACCTAAAAAGTTTATGGAGTCAACATTATCACAATCTGGAAACAGTGATTCCTCTCATTCCCTGCCTACAACAGGAGTTTGTTTGGTGGGCAGAGACATGTCACCAAAACAAGGGACTGTAATTCACTCTACCCCCTGCCACCCAAACCATAACTACAGATGCATCAGACTATGCTTGGGGGGCCCACCTGACGGGGAGATGCATTCAGGGCAAATGGAGCCCAAACCAAATGCATCTGCATATCAGTCCGAAGGAGATGCTAGCTGTTCAGAATGCTCTGACAGCCTTCAAGGACTTACTTCATCCAGGACAACTACTGATAAAGATGGTCAACACCACAGTTATGTGGTACATAAACAAGCAGGGGGGTACACATTCCTACCCCCTTTGCAGACTAGCCATGGCCTTGTGGAACACAGCCTTGACTTTCCAAATACATCTTCAAGCTCAATTCCTGCCAGGAAAACAAAATACTCTGGCAGATGACCTAAGCAGAAATCTTATGGACCCGCACAAATGTAAACTGGATCCACAAATCTTCAGCATATTAACACAGAAATGAGGGAGCCCAGACATAGATCTATTTGCCTCTCCCCAAAATTATCAGTTGGACAAATTCTGCGCAATAACTCATCACAAAAAAAGCATGGAAAGTGGATGCCCTATCCTTCAGCTGGAAAAACCTATTAGTCTATGCCTTTCCCCCTCTGTCTCTACTCTCCAAGGTCTTACTAAACGTCAGACAGGAAAAACCAAAAATGATCCTAATTGCTCCGGACTGGCCTCGCCAGCACTGTTACCCACTTCCAAGGATTATGTCTCAACTTCCTCCATGGTACTTGCCTCAATTACCTCATCTGCTGTCTCAGCAGAACAATCAAATTCTGCACACTCAGCTCCAAACTCTGCATCTTGCAGCATGGCTGATCAATTAATTATTCAAACAACACCTTTCAGTAAATGTGTGATGGATGTAATTTTGTAAGCCAGAAGGCCTAGTGCTAGAAAATCTTATGCTGATAAATGGAAGAGATTATGTGCTTGGAACCAAGCACAAGGAACAGACACAGCAAAGCCCAATATTCCTCAGATTTTACAATATTTGACTGAGATGCTTGACAAGGGCCTATCTTTTTCTTCAATAAAAATCCATGCCTCTGCCATCTTGGCTCATTACAACACAGAGCCTACCCTCTTTTCTCATCCTCTGCTTAAACAGTATCTTAGAGGGGCCAAAAATTTAAGGCCTCCCAGAAGATCGCCAACTCCTGCATGGGACCTCAGTTTTGTGCTGGAAAAACTCACCCTGCCTTCTTTTGAACCAGCAGCTACTGCGGATATAAAATTGCTATCTTGGAAAACAGCCTTTCTCTTGGCAGTCACTTCAGCAGGAAGGGTTTCAGAATTGCAGGCTCTCATGGCAGTGGAGCCTTTTATTATATTTTACCCAGACAGGGTGTCCCTCCGGACCAATCCTTCTTTTATAACTAAGGTGTGGTATCCAGTGTGGCTCTTAATCAGACCATTCACCTGCCAACATTTTACCCAAATCCGCAGAACAAGGGGGAGCGGATTCTGCATTCCTTGGACGTACACAGACAACTAAAAGTCTGCTTAAACCGGACCAAATCTCTAAGAAGGTCTGAGCAACTACTGGTAGTATTTGCAGCAGGGTCAAAGGGGAAGGCTGTATCAAAGCAGACTATTTCTAAGTGGATAAGCCACTGCATTCGTTTCTGCTACTTGCACCATGGTAAACATGTGCCCAAGGGGATCAGATCACATTCCACCAGGGCTGCCTCTACTTCAGCAGCTTTTCTCAGAGGGGTTCCAACCAAAGACATTCTAGAAACTGCTACTTGGAGCTCTGTTCATACCTTCACAAAGCATTATCATTTCCCTGTCTTCTCCAAATCCAGGGCAGGCTTTGCCACTGCAGTTCTGCAAGGCATTATAGCCGCTCCTAATGCTGTTTAGTTCCATCCTCCCATCCATAGCTTTGGGATTCTACCCAAATGTAATGACTGTAACAGTGAAACACGAAGAACATAGTACAGCTGTGTACACTTACCATAAATGTAGATGTTCGAATGTATTCACTGTTGCAGTCCGGGTTACCCACCCGCCATCTCCTTTTCTTTCCTTCACTATACACTGAAGCCTTTGTGGTGTATTTGCTTTTAGATGAAGGTAAAGTTTATGTTGCTAAAAGTGCATTCATATATATTTCTGTTTAATTTTATATATATATATATATATATATATATATATATATATATATATATATATTTTTTTTTTTTTTTTTTTTTTTGCTCCCCATTTGGGGGGCACCTGACATCTGGGACAAGAAAAACTGAATAAAATGGCGTCGGCTGCATGTTTTATACCCCTGACGACCTGACGTCATGGAAGAGGAGACAGCAACCAACGCAGGACCCAAGACTTTGTTATTCAGGCCAACTGAGGGCAACCTGCCAGCAGATTACCCAAATGTAATGACTGCAACAGTGAATACACTTGAACATCTACATTTATGGTAAGTGTCCACAACTGTACTTTTACCACATTAGTTTCGTCAAACACTATTATCATAAAACATTTTCTTTCGTTAAACTTTCTGAGCTTTCCACTTGTCTGATAATGTGGTTTATGCTCTTATAATGCTTCTTCTTGCCTATCTGCAGCAAGTAAATAAGTTGCGTTGCTTTTCATTACCTTTCATTCCTTCTGGTTATGTTTGCACTATTTTCTCTTGGTTTTGCCTTCGCTGTCACCTTTACATCTCATGGCTCCAAATGTTTTGTTCTTTTCCACCCCGGTTCTGACACCATGTCACTTTTGTGTTGGTTACCGAATAAATGAGTCTATATAAGCACTTTACTGTAAAGCTTATTTGACTATGACCAAGTAACTTATTTGCAAACTAACTGCTGTGATCATACATGCTTACACACTGGCTGCTGCTTCAAAATGGCACTAGGGATTGCACGTGTCTGGAATGTATAAGTGCACGCACAGCCTGGCATGCTTCTTAAAGACGTAGTGCACACACTGCACTCTGATATACAATACGTACAAACATTATTCATATAGTCCAGAAATTACTTCACCTCACAATTGTTTTCCTTCCACAAAATAAACACATCGTCCAAATAGTGTAAATAGATGTCCCCAGTGGTCCTTAAACTTCAAATTCAAAATACACTTTTTCTCCCATAAGAACATCACTAAATTTGCATAGATGGGTGCACAACTAGCACCAGTCGCTACTCCTTTATTCTGTCTAAAGTACTCGCCCTGAAATGTGAAGAAGTTATTTAACAAAATAAATTCTATAAGCACCATAATAAAATTAATCATGTCATTCTCCAACGACGGATGTTCCTATATAGCATCATAAAAATCTCTTCTTTGTGGGGGATAGAAGTTAATAAATCAATTACATCTATAATTATGAAGGCACATTCATCCGAAAAATACTAATTTCTAATTTTTCTAAGAAAATCCCATGAGTCTAATAAAATATGTTTAATAGGAGCCAAAATACCCTTAAGAATTCTATCAACAAACAACCTTAATGTATACGTGGAACTATCATTTTAAGGGGGATTCATAATAATGTCCTTCAAGGATGCATCTGCAGTCCTTACAAATGGGTTGTCCTGTCGTCAGGCAGCCCTTCGGTCGGCCAGGTTCCAAAGTCTGGGTCTGGCCTCGGCTGATGTCGCACTTCACCCGACGTCATACCTGCAGTTCTTCGGGTATAAAGGTATCAGCCGACGCCATTTTCCTCAGTCTTTCTTGCCGCGTGGCGCCCGAAGCAGAAGCTGTTCACAAGTGCCAGTCGGTCAGAACCAGAGATTACTACTACCAAAGACTTCTAAAAAGCTAAGTACCCCATTGGGGACTCTTTCTTGCCTCAGCCGATGTCAGAAAAAGTGAATAACTGTTTAACTTGTGGGAAACAAATACCTCATAAAGATTTCCACTCTTACTGCTTACCTTGCTTAGGCCCAGACCACGACGTAGCAGCTTGTCTAGCCTGTGCTTCTTTCAACCGGCGGACGCTTAGACGTCGGTCGGAATTTGCTGAGGAGTTTTTCGGCTCCGCTTTTGCTTACATTATGCCGTCGGATACTCCGACTACGCAAATATCTAAAAAGCGCAAGGAAAAGGACCGACACTCGCGGTCCACGGTTTCGGCCGAAACCGCGGTTAAGCCAACCGCGAGTGTCTCGGTTTCGGCTGAAACCGAGCCCACGGTTCTTCCTTCGGCCGAAAGCTTACCTCCTACCGAGGCCTCATCCAGCTTGGCTGAATCTGCTACTGAAATCCCACCCGCTCTTGTAGGTTCACAGGATTTATTTGATACTATCCCTTTGGATATTTCTACCCCTGCACGTGGAGCTGCTAGGCCACCTGCAGCCATGTCGATTAAGGCCTTTGCCAGGGCTAAAGCAGCCAAATCTACCAAAACTGTGCCTGCTAAGACCCCCTCTCACAGGCCTAGCTCTAGTTCACAAATGCTTAGTCTAGCAGAGGATCTCATTTCTTTGATCCGGGGATCCCAACCACATCCAGACAGGGCCTCTCACCCACCTCCTGAGAAGAGGCCTAGAGTAGAGCCCCCTGAGCCAGTTTCTTCAGATGACTCCTCTGATGAATCAGATAATTCAAACCCTCCAGAGGGCCCTTTTTCTCCTTATGAGGACTCTGATGCAGAAGAGTCCATTCCTTCTGCCTCTCCGCCTGAGGAATTTTCTTTTGGGAAAACCTTGCATGCTATGAGGGAACAATTTCAATGGCAGGGCCAGGATTTTTCAGACTCTAGGAAAAGGCTTAGAACCTTTTTGCATTTGCCACAGCATAGGCCTTTAGCCATTCCTCCAGTACTTACTGTTGTGGATGATGCATTTAATGATGCTTGTACTGCTCCTGATTCTCTTCCTCCGGCCCCTGCTAAGCCCGATAGGTACTACAGGGGTTCGGACACACATTATCATTTGTATAAGGCTCCTTTTGCAGATCGAAACTATCTCCCAGGGACCCAAGGCTGTAGCAGCTACCTCTGCCAAAACCCCTCCCTCTGAAAAGGGAATCTAGCGCCTTAGAGAGATGGGGTAAAAAAGTTTACACTTCTGCTACTCTTTCAGCTAGGGCCTTGAACTGTCAATTCCACATGATTCAGTATCAGGAATTTATGTTAGACCAGTTAACTAAAAAACTGTCCTCGGATGAACTATTAGACAAAAATCTGTACAGGAAATGGTACATAACATTCAGCAGGTCAGTAATCATTCCTTAAAATGCGGCTATGATGCACTGGAGGCTTCCTTTAGATCAGCCGTGACTGGTACAGTGATCAGAAGACATGCATGGTTAAAAGAACAGTCCTTACCAGACCATGTTAAATCAAAGCTCCTAGATGCTCCCATGGATAAGCTCAATTTGTTTGGCTCCCCTGCACAGCAGGTGCTGAAGAAGGTGGAAGAGAAAGCAAAATCTGTCCAGACAGTCAAGGATTTCTTGCAGGTCCAGCCTCCAAGGTTTAGCAGGAACTGGCCTTCCAAGAATTGGTCCTTTCCAGACACCTCCAGAGCTCCGAGAGGCAGGAATAGGCACTTAAGAGGCAGGGGTCAATCCAGAGGTGCCTACAGGGGACGTCAGTGGCAGGCTAACAACCAGCGAGGTACAGCCACAGATCCAGCCACCACCACTTCCACAGGATAATCACAGTGACTTGGCTCTGGCACCGCCTACCAGGGAACAATTAGAAGCACCCTTAGGCGGGAAACTAGCCTTATTTTCAGTAAACTGGAATTACATCACAGGAGACAAATGGATTTTACAGACAATAGACCAAGGTTACAGGTTTCACTTCCATACTCTACCAAGGAAGAGAGGAATGCCAAACCTACCTCCAAATCAGAAGACAGAAGCTCTAGAACAAATAACTCACTTACTAAGGATGAGAGCTGTAGAAAGGGTACCATCTATGGAACAAGGGCAAGGATTTTACTCCAGACTCTTCCTGGTACCAAGAAAAGAAAACCAATGGAGACCTATTCTCGACCTGTCCGCTTTAAACACATACCTCATTGTTCCAAAATTCAAAATGCTGACCCTACAGCAACTTCTTCCCATGCTGGGCAAGGAGTCTTGGCTGGTAACTCTAGATCTCAAGGAGGCATACCTGCACGTCCCCATATGACCAAATTGCAGAAGATACCTCAGATTTCTTGCAGGATCAGAGCATTATCAATTCTCAGCATTGCCCTTTGGCTTATCTACTGCGCCCAGAGTATTCACGAAATGCCTGGCATCAGTAATTGCTCATTGCAGACTTCAGGGAATTCAAATTTACCCTTACCTGGACGACTGCCTGTTACAAGCGGACAACAAAAACAAATTAACAAAAGACTTGAAAAGGGTCATTCATCTACTACAAGCCCTGGGATACACAGTCAATATAAAAAAGTCAAGGCTGATACCATCCCAAAGGATAACCTTCTTGGGTGCAGATCTGGACACATCAAAACAAATGGCATTCCTGACAGTAGAAAAACAGGAGCAACTCCCTCTCTACTTCATGGCATTAACAAAGCAGAACCAGCTAACAGCAAGAAAAGTCCTGCAAGCCCTGGGTTACATGGCATCCTGCATAATATTGATTCCACATGCCAGACTACATATGAGAAAGTTACAGTGGTACCTAAGGAATTTATGGTCTCAGCACAAGCACAGCCTAGAAACCCAAATTCCAATAATTCCATGCCTGAAGCAAGAATTCCAATGGTGGGCTCAGGCCTGTCAATCAAACAAAGGACTGCCCTTCCACAGCACTCAACCAAGCCAGACCATCACAACGGACGCCTCAGACCTCGGTTGGGGGGCGCACATGCTAGACAAGTGCATACAAGGCTTATGGACTCAAGACCAGCTGCACCTACACATAAATCAATAGGAAATGCTGGCAGTAAAACTGGCAATCCAGACATTCAGACCATTTCTTCGACAGGGTCAACTGTTGATAAGGACGGACAACACCACAGTTATGTGGTACATCAACAAACAGGGAGGCACACATTCATACCCTCTATGCCAGATGGCAATGGACCTCTGGAATGTGGCCCTGAGCTTCAACATTCAGTTACAAGCAATTTTTGTGCCAGGAAAAGAAAATATACTAGCAGACATCCTAAGCAGAACTACCACGGATGCCCACGAATGGATGCTGCATCCGGACATCTTCAAAACCATTACAGGAAATGGGGACTACCAGAAATAGACTTATTTGCATCCCCACACAATCACCAACTGAAAAAATTCTGCACAAGGACGTACCACCCACTTGCTTGGAAAGTGGACTCTATCTTTCAGTTGGAAAAACCTGACAGCATATGCATTCCCACCTCTTCCTTTGATGCACAAGGTGCTATTGAAGATCAAAGAAGACCGTCCAAGGATCATCCTGATAGCTCCAGACTGGCCAAGGCAGCATTGGTACCCATTACTGAGGAGTATGTCTCGGGAACAAATATGGCCTCTGCCCCTAGTTCCCTTACTGTTAACACAGAACAACTTCAAAACCCTGCATTCAAACCTGAAAACACTGCAGCTGGCTGCCTGGAACATTGCATAAGACCAAATAACCCAGATTTATCTCAAAGGGTTAAAGACATTATCTTGGAGGCTCGCAGACCCTCAACAAGAAAAAAATTATTCAGCAAAATGGAAAAGATATCTCATTTGGAGTACTGCAAAAGGAGAAAATGTGTCACTGGTAAACATAGCTAACATCCTGGAATACTTGGCAGAGCTCTTCCACAATGGCCTGTCCTATTCTTCCATTAAGATTCATGCATCAGCTATTTCAGCATAATACAACTTGGATCCTCCAGTCTTCTCGCATCCTCTGCTCAGGCAGTTTCTGAGAGGAATTAAAAATGTAAAACCACCTAGGAAGCCACCATTGCCAGCATGGGACTTGAACTTTGTGCTAGAAAAGTTGACACTCCCTCCTTTCGAGCCAGCAGCAACAGCAGAATTACAGTACTTAACATGGAAAACTGCTTTCCTGCTTGCAATCACTTCAGCAAGAAGGGTTTCTGAACTACAGGCATTAATGGCAGTACAGCCCTTCCTGATCTTCCATCAAGATAGAGTGTCCATGAGAACTAATCCTACTTTTATGCCAAAGGTGGTCTCCAGGGTATCTTTAAATCAAGCTATCCACCTGCCTACATTCTTCCCCAACCCACAGAACAGGGGAGAAAGACTGTTGCTTACCTTGGATGTACATAGACAATTACGTTACTACCTGGACAGGACCAAGAGCAATAGAAAAACTGACCAGCTACTGGTAGCATATGCAACAGGAATGGAAGGAAAAGCAATTTCAAAACAGACAATCTCTAAGTGGATAGGAAATTGCATTAGATTGTGTTACTCCTACCATGGGAAGAAAACTCCAGAAAACATCAGGCCTCACTCTACAAGGGCTACAGCCACTACCACAGCTTTTTTACGAGGAGTGGCTACCAAAGACATTTTAGAGGCTGCTACTTGGAGCTCCGTGCATACATTTGCCAAGCATTATAATTTACCCTTATACTCCAGATCCCGAGCAGGTTTTGCCACTGCTGTTTTGCAAGGGATCTTAACTACACCATAATCTTATTACTCCTCCTCCCCAGTTTGGCTATGGTATTCTACCCATTTGTAAGGACTGCAGATGCATCCTTGAAGGACATAGTACAGTTTTGTACCTACCATAAAGTAGATGTCCGATAGGCATGCATCTGCAGTCAGGATTACCCACCCTCCTTCCCCTCTGTGGTACTCCTAGGGTATTTGCCCATCTTGTAGCTAGCTGGGGGAATCTATTATGGTGTATTTGTTTGTATATATGTACATACATGCTTATTTTTTGTTTGCTCTCTACTGTTTGGAACCATTTGCATTTATCCAAATTTAGCCTTCCTAGAGGGCACCTGGCATCTGGGGCAAGAAACACTGAGGAAAATGGCGTCGGCTGATACCTTTATACCCGAAGAACTGCAGCTATGACGTCGGGTGAAGTGCGACATCAGCCGAGGCCAGACCCAGACTTTAGAATCCGGCCGACGGAAGGGCTGCCTGACGACAGGACAACCCATTTGTAAGGACTGCAGATGCATGCCTATCGGACATCTACATTTATGGTAGGTACAAAACTGTACTTTCTTATGACTCTTGGGTATACCAAATGCATTGGATATCACTGAGTGATTTTTAAAAAAAAAAAAAAAAATCATTTCATTTGTAACACCCTGCAGTAATGAATCTTCCAAAAAATGTCTGGATCTTTTTGTGTACAGTATTAATTTCATTTAACGAAACTATCGTATATGTGTCTGTATTGCATAAAGTTTCACCCATTGAGTTAATATAATCAGTTTTATTCATTAGCACTATCCCACCCTCATTATCTGGCTTCATAGCACATATATTATCATTCGTTCTCAGTTCTCTTAGTAATAATGCCTCTTCTTTGTCTACGTTGTAAAACTTCTTATAGTGCATATTGCAAATTTTATATATCTCTTGCGTACAAATTTTCTCGTAACTAGCTACCATAGGGTGTAGTGGGGGATCGAACATACTTTTCCTAAAATTCTTAGAAGAAGAATCAATATCAACCTTGTGCCTAAACATACTTCTAAAATTAAGTTTTCTTGTGTACAATTTAAATTCAATTAGAACCTTAGCTACATCACATGTACGACTTGGAACAAACTTTAGTCCTTTCTTGAACAAAGAAAATGAGTGTGTTTAACAACCTGTTCGGTGTAATGTGTTAGCTCAGGCTAGGAAAGGTCAAGCAGTTTCCAAGGTATCTATTTCTCATTGGATTGCCAGTTGTATATCTTACATTTACTAAAGCAGACACCTGGAGCTTTCAGGGCCAATTAAAGTTCACTCTAGTAGGTAGCCACATCTTCTGCTTTCTTGGCAAAACTTTCCTTCAATGAGATTTGTGTCACTGCTACTTTGTCTAACCCCCATACCTTTGTTTTACATTTATTATTTATTTATTTATTCCAGCTTGGTGACCGGGGAGGTCCACTGTGCTCGAGAGCCCATTTTCAGTGGAGGCCCGGGGAGAAAAGCTCCACATAACAAGTTACATAAAGTATATAATTTTCATTTTGGCTAAGCAGCGAAGTTCCGCATAACAATTTACATAACATATAGAAGTATCACATTGTAAGTTACATAAACAAATTGAAGAGCAATAGGAAAAAATTCATATAAATTGCATTCAAATAAGAAGACATATTATAAGTGAGAGGTTTAGAAGGGAAGAAGGTTAGCCAGGAGAAAAGGAAGAGGGGAGGTTGGGAGGTATGGGGAGAGGAGTGCAGTTACATTTTCTCTGAAGAAATAGGTAGGAGTGGAGTAGTCTTTTGATGTTGTTTAGTTGGATTTGGTGTCTAGGAACAGGGCTTTCTTGGGTTCCTCTGTTCTCTGGCATATCCTTCCTTTACGCCTCCCAGGGTTCATATTAGCTGGGACACTGACCCATCAGTAATCAATAATGACACGGATAGCATCAGATAAAGAGTTTTGTACTTATCATAACTTGGAATCTGTGCTATCCGGTGTCATTATTCATCGTGTTCCCATCCTCCTCCTAGAGATCTGGGAGTTTCGGAGGGATGTCTCCTTGGCAGTTTTTTCATAGGCAGTTTTTCTCACTGCTTCCTTTCTCTCTATCCAGCAAACTCGATCTGAGGGTTGTGGGTAGGAAGGGATCTTGAGTAGCGAGGAGCTTGAACTCAGGAGCTGTCCTCTACGTTGCTGGCTCAGATCCGAAGCCAGATCCAAGACCCATCTGTGATGAGTAATGACACTGGATAGCACAGATTGCAAGTTATGGTAATTGCATAACTCTTTTTTTTTTTTTTTTCCTCCAAGTGCTGATACCATCAGTTTTATTGTAGGATATGGGCAGACTCGATCGGAGGTAACTTGCTAACTACAGTGGATTGTAGGCTTAAAGAAAGTGCCTGAGCATTGGATCCAAAGTCTTAAAGTGGCTGAAGTTGGATCCTACAGGGATCTGATAACCCACTCATTGAGGAAGAAAAGAAACAGACAACATTGATCTATCATTATGGTAAGTACACAACTTACATTTTTTTAACTCCAAATCTGATCCTGTAGTTATTTCTTTATCAAAGCCATCTATAACTAAAATTATGAATGCTGTGTGATGTTGTCATTTTCCTTGTGCATCATGAATGGGTCTTCGGCTCCATCCTCTGATCCAAGATGGCCACTTCTCAGACATATTCCGAGCCTCAAACTCTTCCTTCTGCCATAATGCCTCATTTCCTTCAAACCCTAAGATCCCGTTTGCTGCCATTATGGTCCAGACATGTTTCTGAGCCTCTGCCTTCCAAGGTAGCTACTTTCTCTATTTTTGACTATTCCTTTCTTAAATTTGGTCTGTACTTTTCTCTGTTTTCATCTGGTTTTAGTGTAGTGTAGTTCTACCTCTCTTCCCTTTTACTCTTCCAGTATTTTTTTCGCTGGCATTAGGCCCTTCCTGCCCATTCCTGGGTTCTCTTTCTCTGTCCTTCTTTCTCTTAGTGGTTTCAAAAAAGAAAAGAAAAAAAACTTTCCTGCTAGTGTGTGTGTGTGTGTGTGTGTGTGTGTGTGTGTGTGTGTGTGTGTGTGCGCATGTCTGTTTAGTTATGTCAGACAGGCCAGAAAAACCTGCAGGATTTAAAAGGTGTGCCTGTTGTGGGCGTAAGATGCCCCAATTTGATACCCACAAGAGGTGTGTTTATTGCTTGCGCCTGGGGCATCTGGGTATGCCTTGTGATATCTGCTCTGCATTCAGTCCCCAGACTCTGGTGGACAGGAGGAATAAGCTCATCCTCTGAGGGCTTCTTCCTGACTCTGACGTCCATACTCCTTCCCAGAAGAAGCGACCCCCTCTGCTTCCCCGGGGACATCGGCTTTCACTTCCAAAAAGCGAAGGAAGTTATCAGAGCCATCTACTTTGCTCTTCTCCCCAGATCAAAGCGGTCCCTCAGATCTGGTGGAGTCGGCACCAGCTAAGCCTCCCTCCCTGCTGGATCCATCGACCTCAGATCCGAGTGGTATCTCTGAGCCAGTAGGGGTTATCCAGATCCATAGCCCCTCTTCTCAAAAACAGACCCTGAGACCCTCCCACCTGGATCATAGACTTCGGAGCCATACTCCACAATGGAGCAAGTCTTCATCCCCCGCCCGGACAGCCGTGTCACTGGTGTGGTCTACCCATTCTTCATTATCCTGTAGGTCGTCTCGTGTCTCACACTCATAAATGTATCAGATGATGAGTTTCCTCAAAGCCCCGATCCAGCTGGGGGTTTTGCACTCTCCTACCCATGCTGGATCTATAAGAGCTCTGACCCTGACTACTCAGACCCCTACTCCTGCAGTCCATCCAGTTTCAGAGTTGCAGGGCCTGGTGATCCTGAATGGATCTGCGTCAGAGCGGGGAATATCTTTTTCCTCAACCCCGACAGTGTCCAGACTGGCTTGGCTTTTTTTTTTTTTTTTTTGAGCAGAGCAGGTACCGGATCCGAGGGATTGACGCCAAGTTCTCAGAGGTGGTGTCAGCTCTTGTTTTGTCCTTCTTGGAGCTGTTCCTCCCTCTGGGGGGCTTTGGCTTTCGATAGCTTGGGTCTGCTGCCTTCTGGAGATGTCAGATCTGGGGTGGTCTCCTCTGTTTCCTCTGTAAGGGCACCGACCTCTGGGGATCGCCCTGCATCCTCGGCATTCCAGGTGGCAGAGGGGGCTTTCTCGATTCCGCAAGATAAAATCCCTCATCTGCCAGGCCCTTCCCAATCCTCACTGGATCAAAGCTTTGCTCCTCCCATTCCTATCCATTGTCACCCCCTCAACAAGGGGTTCCCCTCTTTTCTGAGTCCTCCCCCCGAATGTCCTGCGGAGGAGGTTCCCCGGAAAAGTCGCTGCAAGAGAAAGCACATCGACTCCCCCCTTGGAGTTTTTAACATAGGACACTGACTTCAGTGAAGGGGAAGGGTCCCCTCATTCTCCACCTGATAATGTCTGTTTTGGAGATATTTTAGAAACCAAAAAAAACTCCAAACCAATGAATACCAAAATCCAGAGCAAAGGAGAAAAGCAAACCAGTTCAACTGTAGCTCACTGCCAAATTTATTCAAAATAAAAGACAAAAAACATATGGGATCAAGCGCTTTCACCTGGATCAGTACCAGGCTTTTTCAAGATGAGTTTGCACTCACAAAAACACAGATTTATATACTACAAGTAATAATATCACATGATCAAATGTGTTAACAGCTTAGTTGATAGGCAAATAAGTTAATAGGCAAATACATTGTTAATTGGTAACCTAGTGCAAACAGAACCACTGAGCCATGCTCTTAAGAAATTGTAAGCCATGCAGTGATAAAAACACTTCTGTAGAACAATAAAATGTTAAAAAACATTAAGAAATATTGATAAACATTAAAAACAATTGCAAAACATGAATGCATCATTAATCAATCCTAAAAATCTTTTTAAAAATCTATGTTAAAGTGGGTAAATGAATAAATAGAACCTATAAAATCACAGTGTGTGTGTTCAATACACTTTATGCAAAAAATGCCTACAAAAAGTGATGAAATTTATTAGTTAATAAATAAATAAAAATATCTGTTGTATAAAATGGACTCAGCCATAAAAACTGTAGTTTTATAAATTGTAATTTTATAATTTATAATTTAGCCCTTCTTAATTTAAGGACACTAGCAATGCTGACACTGTCATTCAGGCCTGGGGGTTTTGTGGCATTCAGTTTAAGTTGCCACAACAGCTCCTTATACTCAAGCCGGGCCTTCCAGTCCCCTCCTCTACTGTCCTGCAGAACTTGCTCTAAAACCATAAATCTCAACTGCATATTAGGACATGTGCCAAGATGTTTGTAGAAAGCATTAGTCTCCTTCTTTTTAGAAATTTCATATAAATGCTCGTAAATCCTTCTTCAAAGGGTTCTCTCGGTTTTACCCACATAGAAACTACAGCATTGTATACAAAAACCCAAATACACAACACCCTTCACCCCACAGTTATAGTAATATTCAGCCCTAAATTTAAATCTTCTTGATGGGATGAATAATACACTATCGTTTACCACATAGGTGCACTGCTTGCATGCTCCACAACTGTAGGTCCCAGGTTTGGGGCAAATTAAACACCACCTACTCTAGGTTTCCCTTCATATAACCCTTTGAGATTCCTGTCCTTCCTTCTAACAAAAGAGGGACGCTCATTGATTATTTGCTTGAGCTCTTCATGCTGTTTCAGAATAGGCCAAAATCTTAAAATTGACTGTTCTACCTGGGAAGAATCCTCCGAAAAAGTGTACACAAAGCTATTGTGAGAATCAAACTTCCCCAAAGATTTTGAACCAATATTCTGTGTTGTCCCTTTCCCCAACAAAGGGGAATATACATCGTCCCTACCCGCAATGACCTCCTTGGCTAACTCATCAACCAAAAGTGCCGGGTACCCTCTTTCTTCAAATAGCTGCTTTAATAGATCCACCTCTTCTGGAAAAAATTCACCCGTACTACACATTCTTGAGGCACATATTAACTGTCCTTTGACTATGCCTTTTTTCTGATAAAAAGGATGACCACTGTCAAAGTGTAAATAGGAGTTCGAAAAGGACTCTTTTCTATAAACTTTGGACTGGAAAATACCATTGTAAATGTCCTTGGAAAAAGTAATGTCCAAATAGTTCAGGGATTCCTGACTTACATTATAGGTGAATTTCAAGAAAAAGGTGGTGGAGTTAATATAATCCATAAAATCGAGAAATTGGTCCAAAGTACCATTCCAGAGCAAACATATGTCATCCAGGTATCTTTTGTAATGACTAATGAACCTGACCCAATGTGTGGAGAAAATAAATTCACTCTCCCAGTGGTGCAAAACAATATTGGCATAGCTGGAGGCACAAGCAGTCCCCATTGCTACACCCTTTTTCTGCTTAAAAAACTCGCCACTGAAATAGATGAAATTATTTTCTAATATAATTTCCATAAATTCCACCAATAATCCAATGGTATTGCCATCCAGGTTCGACATAGCTGCTAATGTGTCATTAAACCATTCCAAACCTAAATTGTGGGGAATGCTGGGAAATAACTCCACTATGTCAATAGTGACCATTAGCAGGTCAGGCTTAAATAATTCTTTCTGGATACCTTTCAAAAATTCCCATGAGTCCTTGCACACATGGTCCAGTGAAAATGCAAATTTGTTAATGGTGAAATCAATGAATTTGCCCAGTGGTTCAGTTATACCACCGGCTCCTGCAACAATAGGTCTAAAATTTAGTGGAGCTAAGCCTTTGTGGGTCTTAGGAATCCCAAATATCACCAGGATTCTTGGGCTCTTAACATAGAGGTAATTGAACAACTTCTCATTAATGGCTCCCTGTAACAAATGATCCATAAGCAGAAAACTAATTTTGGAGTGTGCTAAATTCAATTCATTTCTGGAAATTAATTCATATTGTTCAGTATCCTGTAACATGTTGTAAATGAATGTATCATAGACCATGTTGTACATTAAAACAGTGCCACCACCCCTGTCCGGCTTCATCACCCTGATGTCTTCTTCTCTGAACCTGTCTATTAATTGGCTTAAATCCTGGTTCAAGTTGGAGTATGAAGTGTGTGCCCTATTAGTGCAATGATTTCTTAAATCAGCTTCTACCAGTTCCTCAAAAACTTTTAGAAATGGATTCAAAGGCGAATTAAAAGTACTAGGTCTAGATAGCCCCTCCACAATCTGGGTTTGAACTTTAAAATACAAGGCAAGATTCAAACGTCTGGTAAACATTTTTAGGTCCACCAAGACACAAGTTAAATCAACATTACGTTTGGGTACAAACTGAAAACCTCTGGTGAAGAGTTCAAAAAAATCATTAGTCACTTTAACATCAGTAAAATTGTAGATACAAAAGTTACCCTTTCTCACTACCACACATTCACCATGAACAGTTTCAGATAAATGGTTGGAAGGGGTACAAATAATTGTACAAGTCATACCCCTTATCTCCGTGTTCTGTTCCAGCCCTGTGGTTGGTACATAGTCTGTCTCCCCCCTGCCTTGCCCTGGGGATAATAAAAATCCGAAGGACCATCTTGATTGTTCTTTTGGGCAAGTCTTTCACTCCTCCTAGGCAAATCTGGGGCTGGAACAGAGTCATTATCATTAAAATTTACCTCATTATTCGCATCAGTGTTTTGCCTTGCGTCTTGCCTATTCCTACCCAACAATGGGTAGGCAGTACCTTCCCTGTATTCCACAAGATCACGCTCAAGTTTCCTAATTTTACGATTCACTATCTTGATACAAAATTGGTCCACCTCATTGAAGACATTATCATACTCCCTTTTAACAGACAGGAAGTTTTTACTCTTTACAACGGAATCGTTAAGCACTGTCACTTCTTGAAGCAGAGTACCAGCCTTTTCTTCATAGTCCTTAACCATGCATTCTATCATTTCCAGCCCTGCTTTATCGAAGATTTTTACTAAATTATGGTAAAGACGAGAACCAGCCACAGCGTTGTTGGGGAATTTGTAGCAGCGTAGCCCTTTAGGGACACGCTGCACTCGCAGACATTCCTTTAAGTAATCAATCTCCAATTGCGTACTTTTGTATGCATATAACTTATCATTTAAAGTTTTAAAATTACGCTCAGCACAATTGTCAGAATTGCTGCTGTTAACAAAGGGATCTTGTTTGAAGAGGAATTGCTTTTCAGTCCATGTAGTAAAGTTAAAATCCTTTTTCGCGTTGCCATTTCTGGTGTTGCTTAAGCCTTGAGTTCTAGCTTGTTGCTCCTGCGGATTGGTGCTACCCAATGGAATCTCGCCAGGAACTTCCGCTAAGAGAGGAAGACACTAATGCTTTCTACAAACATCTTGGCACATGTCCTAATATGCAGTTGAGATTTATGGTTTTAGAGCAAGTTCTGCAGGACAGTAGAGGAGGGGACTGGGAGGCCCGGCTTGAGTATAAGGAGCTGTTGTGGCAACTTAAACTGAATGCCACAAAACCCCCAGGCCTGAATGACAGTGTCAGCATTGCTAGTGTCCTTAAATTATGAAGGGCTAAATTATAAATCATAAAATTACAATTTATAAAACTACAGTTTTTATGTCTGAGTCCATTTTATACAACAGATAGTTTTATTTATTTATTAACTAATAAATTTCATCACTTTTTGTAGGCATTTTTGCATAAAGTGTATTGAACACACACTGTGATTTTATAGGTTCTATTTATTCATTTACCCACTTTAACATAGATTTTCAAAAAAAGATTTTTAGGATTGATTAATGATGCATTAATGTTTTTCAGTGTTTTTTAATGTTTTCAATATTTCTTAATGTTTTTTAACATTTTATTGTTCTACAGAAGTGTTTTTATCACTGCATGGCTTACAATTTCTTAAGAGCATGGCTCAGTGGTTTTGTTTGCACTAGGTTACCAATTAACAATGTATTTGCCTATTAACTTATTTGGCTATCAACTAAGCTGTTAACACATTTGATCATGTGATATTATTACTTGTAGTATATAAATCTGTGTTTTTGTGAGTGCAGACTCATCTTGAAAAAGCCTGGTACTGATCCAGGCGAAAGCGCTTGATCTCATATGTTTTTTGTCTTTTATTTTGAATAAATTTGGCAGTGAGCTACAGTTGAACTGGTTCGCTTTTCTCCTTTGCTCGGGAGATATTTTAGAACTTCTGAAGCAGAAAGGTGGATGATTTTCCCAACCCCCTTCCTCGGAGGTGTCAGTGTTCCTGGAGGCATTCATGACGGGACCATCTACATCCTGGGTGAATCCTCCAGTGAACCAACTTTATTGATCTTATAGCCTGCCAGGCTTGGAAGGAACCTGACACTATAGAACCAATCCCCAAACTTGCAGATAAGTACCTCAGTCCCCCCAAGGATCATCATTTCTGGAGCAAAGGGGTTCTGGTTCATGCCATTGTGATGTCGGCAGCCACTAAAAAGGAGCTCGCTGAGCAGATCTCTTCTGTCCATCCCCCGTACAAGGAGTCCCTGGCCCTGGACAGGCATGGAAAGTGAGTGTATGCCTCAGCTACGTTTTTGCTGAGAGCACTGAATTATCTGACACATTTTACTCACCTCCAGAGAGACCTGGTAAAAGAACTTTCCGCATATCTGGGGCAGTTGCTGTTGGAGGAAACCTTCAAGAAGTTTTATACACAGCTAAACACTATGGCTTCAATTGCTAATGCTTCGATGAGGCTAATCTCCCATGCAGCGGAGAGGACCTCTCAAGCGGCTGGTTTAGGCATAGCCCTCAGACATGCCTGGAAGAGACTATGCTGGTTTGCAGACCCCTTCTAATTGTCATTTATTAAAGCCCCTTTTGATGGTTTCTCTTTGTTCTGGCCATCACTTGAGGAAACCCTTACCCACAGCGAACAGGAGGGCAAGACTTTATCTGCTGTAGGGATCGAGTTTTCTTCCCCCAAAGGACCTTATCTAGGAACCAACGGAGCAGAAAGGTGGTTCTGCAAATCACAAGCTGCCTTCCCATATTCGCAGTATGATTCCTCTTCCAGAGGCAGAGGGAGAGGATTCAATCATTGACGCCTCCCTATAGGCTAGTCAGGCTTACTCCAATTTACAGACATCGTCTACAGTGGTGGATCCTTATGGACAATCTCAAGGCAGAGGGGGTCTACAGAATTGGGCCTTTATGGAACCCTTCTCGGGCAAGCCCTTTCAGCACTCCTGAAGCACTGCCCAACTGTCCTGCTCTGGAGGCATTTGAGGCAGACATTCTTTACACCCAGCAGCCTGGACAAACCTAACAAATGACACTTGGGTGCTAGGTATTATATCCAGTGGCTGCTATAGTCCCTTTTCCCCTACTACCTCCTGTTTTGGGGGAGTGTCTTCTCGACATGCCACCCAGTCAGAGGGAGAATGCCCTTCTGGAAGTACAAAAACTTCTAGACAGACCGAGTCATCCAGCAGGTCCCAACCGAACAGCATGGATGTGGAACTTACTCGCACTTCTTTTTCATGCCAGAGACGATGGGGGACCTTCGACCCATTCTGGATTTCAGCAGTTTGAATCAATTTGTCAAGAAGACAAAATTCCGCATAGTTATGTTACATTTTCTGCTGCTGTTGCGCAAGGATGACTGGATGTGCTTGGTCAATCTCCAGGATGCGTACTATCATATCAAAATCGACAGGAGCTCCAAGAGATTTTTACGGTTCTGTCTGGGAGCTGATCATTACCAGTTCAGAGCACTACCCTTTGGCCTCATCACAGCCCCCCAGGTGTTCACCAAGTGCAGTGGTCACAGCATATCTCCATCTGCAAGCTTTGCAGGTGTTCCCCTACCTGGACGATTGGCTCCTAATGGCACCCACAAGGTATCAACTACTTCGAGCAGTTCAAGTGATGTTGCACCTGTTTCTTTACTTGGGGTCACAGTCAACAAGGCCAAATCCATGATGATCTTGGTTCAGGACATCTAATTCATTGGAACCCAGCTGAGCACAATAACACAAGTTGCTGCTTTTTCCTCACAACTGATATCATCACCCAAGCAACTGGTTCAGTATTTACTAGACATGCCATCTCCTTCAGCTCACTCGATTTTCATAGCCTTGGGTTCCAAATCCGCTGCCATCCTTCTGGTGCTGCTAGCTAGGTTTTTCATGTGAGTTCTTCAGTGGACCCTGGCTGTTCAGTGGTCTATTTGGTGTCACCTGTTACCAACTCCGATCAGGCTTACTCCAATTTACAAAAGTCTTCTACAATGGTGGATGCTCACGGACAATCTTCACTTAGGCAGGCCCTTTGTCCTTTCTCCTCCATCGGCCCCACTGACCATGGATGGCTTCCTGTTGGGGTCAGGGGGTGATTTTCAGGTAAGGATGGTCCAAGGCAGGTGGTCCCCCAGAGAGACAAAATTGCACATAATCTTTCTGGAAATGAGAGCAGTCCTCATGTTGCAAGCCTTTCAGGGCTGCCTCCCTCTGGGAACGATTGCAATCTTGACAGACAATATGTCAATGGTTATGGTACATCATTAAGCAGGGGAGAACCCAGTCATACCCTCTCTGCAGAGAGGCGATGAGAGTCTGGGAATAGGCGATGACTTTGAGCCGCTTTCTCATTGCAGTGCACATCCTGGGAGAATCAAATGTTCTAGCGAACAAGTTGAGCAGGTCTATTTTGAGTCCTCACGAGTGGTTTCTGAACCAGTCGGTAGCAAACGAGATTTTCAGCCATTGGGGCTAACCTTACTGCAACCTGTTTGCCTCATCCCTGAACAACAAATGCAGCAGGTACTTTGCTCTGATGTCTCCAGTGGTGGAGTCACTCAGGGATGCTCTAGTCCATGATTGGCCCCCTGGTCTCCTGTATGCATACCCTCTTGTTACCCAAAGTTCTACAGATAGCCAGCAGGTTGATGTCCAATCTTATCCGCATTGGCCTCATCAGGTATGGTTCCCCTTTCTGTGGTCTCACAGCAAATATGCTCCATGGATGTTGGATTGCAGACAGAAACTGATCTCACATCCAACAGAGCGACAGCTTCTCAATCTCCGGTCCCTCAAATTATCCGCTTGGTTTCTCCACTTCTAGTAGTTTTGGTTAAATCCAGGCTCCCCTCTCCTGTCCGTGACATTGTTCTTGCTTCTCAAAAGCCCTCCACCAAGAAAGTATATGATAGTAAATGGAAATGTTTTTCTGTCTGGGCTTCACAGAGGAATGGAGATCCCTTTTCAGCCTCTGTCTCATATGTACTCATGTTTTTGAGTTCTATCTTTCATGAGAAACGAGTTTTTCTACGGTAAAAGTAAACTTACGGCGATCACAATTTTTCATCTAAGGAAGGGAATTGGTTCTCCCTTTACTCTTTCTTCTTCCAAACTTTGTCAGGCCTTCTTGAAAGGACTTTTTCATCTGAGACCTCTGATCAAGGAGCAGTCTCCTCCTTGGGATCTTACCTTAGTGTTACAATGTCTCACACAGAAACCCTTCAAACCTGCTAGTTCTTGCGAGCCGAAGTATTTATCTTGGAAGATGCCCTTTCTTGTGGCCGTTAGGTCAGCCAGAAGAGTTTCAGAATTGCAGGTGCTATCTTCTTGACCCCCCATACATAGTCTTCTTTAAGGATAGCGTTTTCGTTAGGATGAACCCTTCCTTCTTTCCCAAAGGTTGTCTCTGAGGCCAACATGAATCAGACCATTCATTTGCCTGTGTTCTTTCTAAACTATTCTAATAAAGGCAAATATATCTTGCATTCCTTGGATGTTCTCAGGCAGTTACGTTTCTACTTACGTAGAACTAGACCTCACAGAAAGTCAGAGCAGCTGTTCATTGCCTTATCGCCTAACAGATTGGGACAAGCTGTGTCCAAAATTACTTTGGCGCGATGGATTATGGAATGCATCTCCACGGTTTATTCACAACAAGGCAAACAACTTCCCCAGCCATTTAGGCCCCACTCAACCAAATCAGTATCAGCATCTTCAGCCTTTTCTGCTAGAATGCCAGTAGATGAAATCTGTGCTGCAGCCACTTTTTCCTCAGCTCATACCTTTGTGTCTCATTACAAGTTGAATATTGTTTCCAGAAACAGGGCATCCTTTGGTGCTGCAGTGCTCAGGCATTTCCTTCCTTGAGGTCCTCTCAGGGTTTATTGCATCTGGGGACTCTGACCCATTCATGATGCATAATGAAATGGACAACATCAGATTAGAAGTTATGTACCTACCATATCTGTGCTGTCCAATTTCATTATGCATCACTTCCCACCCTCCGTCCCCTTGCCTTACTCATCTGAGAGCAACATAGAGGATTGGGGAACCCACTGGTTCCTAGTTTGGACTCCAGTAGGGTTTTTATTGCTGCTTCTCTATTGATTTTTTTTTTCATCTTGTGATAAGGGCAGCAAACTCGATCTGAGGGTTTGAAGGGAATGAGGCATTATGGGAGAGGGAGGAGTTTGAGGCTCAGATAGTATGTCTGAGAAATGGCCGGCTTGGATCTGAGGATGGATCCGAAGACCCAGTCATGATGTATAATGAAGTTAGACAACACAGATACTGAGTTATATGAAGTACATAACTTCTATTCATTCTTCTGCTACTTCAACGTTCACAATTCGGAAGTGTCAGGTTCACATGTTAAAATTCTTACTGGTTTCTTTTGAGAGCATGAGAAATTTAACTTCTAATGTTCTTTCTCAGAGGTTAAAACTTTAAATTCTTTGTCTGCTTCTCAGGTAGCCAAATGTTCTTTAAAGTGCTCTTAAAGAGTTGATGCTACATCCAGAGCTGCTGCTGCTTATTGTTCACTAATGAGATTTGCTTGGTTACGCACTCAGAGCTTTAGCATAAGTTTAAGTCAAAGTTAAGATTTTAAATTCTCCCCTTGCTGCTGAGGTCCTTAAAGACTTCACTGTCCCTTTAATCCAGCTCCCCTTCTTACCACATTTCATCACAGACGTTTCATGTTCTGTATGATTCAGGTGTGTTTTCTGTAATATTACTTGTGCGTTTCTGTTGTAGCTATCGATCAGTGTGTTTTTTTTGTTTTACTAATAAGCTGATTTGTATTCCAAACCAATAAATTAAATTTTGCCATAGTAAGGATTATATTTTGCAAACCTGTATTCTTCGCCTGTCCCAAACTGTTTTATCATAGTCTATTTTATCACTTTTTGTGCCCCTTTATATATTTTCTGTAATGTTATCTCAAAGGAATGTGATCTTTTAAAAACACTCAGTTTCCTCTTTCCCCAAGAAATAAACAAAAAACTATATATGCATTTTTGCAAATACATCAGGCTTGACCGTGTGTGCAAACAGCCGTGTAAAGCTTGTTCCAGTATTTCTATCCTTCAGACTCTGTGGGCAGAATAATAGTTGGTGTAAGTCAGTGATCTGCTTATTTTTTTCCTGCACCATTTTATTTCTAAAACTGTCATTCTATCCTTGTGTTGCTATAAAGCCAATGAGTATTTCAAATGCTGTAGCTGTTTTAAAAAAAAAAAAAAAAATCAAGCTTCATGCAGACTAGCTGAGCTTATCAAGGAAGGTAAATTACCTTCCAAGAGCAAGCACCAGAGACTTGCCAATCTACAAATGTGACAAGAAAATGAAAAACAGTAGTCATCTTCTCAGTGATAATTATAGATCTTAGTGGTTCTAAAATACCTTCTAGTGGACGTGTTGTACATTTTAATTATACCAAACAACCACCTTCATTCAACAAATTTCCCACTGTCAGTGGAATGCCCTCTTCCCCCCTTCCTCCCTTTCTTTATTTGTCTTTTCATACATACTGAGCTTTTGTACTTTTCTGAAGGTCTCTTGTGGTGTGAGGGTAAAGTGGCAGGGTAAGGGGATGCCCATGCTTATGTAACAGGTTTCTTCCTGAATCCCCTCTAAAAGTAGGCTCTGCTTGGGTGGACTTTTCTCATTTAACAAGTATAAATAAATGTAGTAGGTGAGCAGACATCCCTGAGCTTCAGATCTTCAGATTATTTTGTCCGTAATGGTAGGGTCTCATATACAAAGTGATGTGGTCACAGCTGCGAATGTGTTCTTTGAAACACTGCAGAGGGGATTTTATTATTGAAAACAGGTGGTGCTCAACCCTGAATCTATTTATGTTATGTGGTCCAATCTCACCTACATTCTTACTCATGGGTTCGGAGCCGAACATCGGCTCCGACTCGGCCAACTTATATTTTTCTAGCACGAAGTCTCTAATTGGCTGCGCTAACCTGGTATCCCATGTTGCACCACTCCATAACCCCAGATCTCGTTTGCCGCTCATGTAGCTAGGACGTGGTCTCGCTTGGCTGTGGCTAAGTAGCTTTAAAACTTCTTTTTTCACTGAAAATTGTCTTTTTTCTTCACAAAAGCTATTTTAATAGCTGTTTGCTCTTGTTATTATCGTTTTTCTTGTGGTGTGAGTGTATTATTTGTGGTACCCTGTGTTCCTACGGGCTAGGCCCGTTTAAGTTGGAGGACCTAGTCCTCCCTCCTTTGTGTAGTTTGTCTGAGGAAAGCATTTGTCCCTTGCTTCGGTGTGTGTCTTGTTGTCGCGTCAGAATCGTTTAACTTAGAGATTCTTGTCAACTGTTGTTAGCGGTAGTTTCCTGCCTTAACCGTTGTGGCCTAAAGTCCTGTTCTGTGGTGTTGTGTAACTGTGGTTTTGCTGTTATGTCTAAGAATCAAAAAGAACACAAACCCTCCTGGTTTAAGAAGTGTTCTAAATGTAGCTACAAGATGTCCATAACAGACGGACATGCTGTTTGTGTATACTGCCTGGGGGCGATACATTTACAACAGTCCTGTAGTTTTTGTCACGCTTTTAGCCCTAGGGTGCTACAGGAGAGAAAAAATAAACTTATACTGAAGGGTCTTCTTAAGCCTTCCTTTGAGGAGTCCTTGGACTCTTCCTCTGGTTCACAGTCTAAAACCAAGACTTCTAAGGCTAAGAAAAAATCTCCGGCTCCATCTATTTCATCGGAGCCACCGGAGAAGACTACCAAATTGGATTCTACCTCCTCGGCTCCTTTGTCCTCGGGGCCACAGGAGGTAGCTGTGATTCTTGAATCTGCCTCGGCTCCTATCCTGTTAGAGCCCATTCGGAGCCGGCCTCCTAGTGTCAGACAAGGATCTCCAGATAGGAGATCACAGTCACCTTCTCTCGCCTCCAAATCCTCCAGACTCTCTGATTTGGATGTGGATAGGGTGGTCCAGAGGCTCCTGCAGTCGCCAGTTTTGGCAAAATTATTTTCAGCTCCAACCCAGTTGGCTCTGGAGCCAGTCCCGATAAGCACACCCATGTTTCCTCCTCCAAGCACCTCCTTGTCTTCGGAGCCGGAGTGTTCTGCTCCGGGTGATGTTCTGCCGGCTCCGATACCTCTTAAGGCTTTATCGGTGCCAATGTTGGCTCCTACCATGTCGGCTCCGTCCTCTGGTTTCGGAACCCGGGTCTCCTCTGTCGGGCCCGAGGGGGATACTTCGGGACTTTTGTCGGTTCCGAGCCTCCCTCTCGGCATTTCGGTTCCGATCTTGGCCTCGGAGGTTGGTCCATCCTCTGATTCGGGGGGGCCTGCCTTTGAGGCCATGAGGAGCGCACTGGCCAGATCTTAAGTGACATCATCCGGATCGGTCATTCCATCCCCTTCCACTCTGGTAAGAGCCTCTGATGTCCCCCTATCGGTTGACAGCGGAGCCCCAAGGTCTGAGGATACCCCCATGAGCGGTCCCCAACTTTCTGAGTGCCCCTCAGAGTCTGTGCCTGAGGAGCCCCAAGAAAGAAGTTGTGCAAGAGGAAGCACATAGACTCCCAGGATGAGTCCCTCACCTCTGATACCGATCTCGAGGAGTCAAAGGGGTCCCACAAGTTGTCCTCCGATGACGTCTCTTTCTCCGACATCCTGGAGATTTTGAGGCAGAGAGGCGGCTGGTCGTCCAGAATCCCCTCTGAGGAGGAGTTAGTATTCCTCAAGGCCTTTGGGGCTCAACCCTCCGCCTCCTGGGTGTCTCCACCCTTCGATGAGTTCCTGGATTTGATCTGTCGAAGGGCCTGGGAGACTCCTGACTGGGTGGAACCTGTACCAAGATGCCCTAATAAATTTCTCTCAGCTCCCCCTGGGAAAGAGTTCCTGTCCAAAGGGGTTTCTGTGGATGCCATGGTGGTGGCGGCGGCCACTCAGCAGGAAGTAGCCGAGTCTTCTTCCTCCGTCCATCCTCCTAACAAGGAGTATGGATCGGTACGGGAAGCGTACCCTCTCTTCAGTGACCTTCACACTTCGGTCTCTGAACTATCTATGTCACTTTACTCAGCTCCAGAGAGATCTCCTTAAAGAGTTAGGAGATACTCTAACAGGTAACGTACCTGAGGCGTTAACACAGATGGTTAACGCCCAGTTGTCTACTCTTAGCTCGATTGTCAACTCATCCATGAGGCTCATATCTTATACAGCCGAGGGGGCGAGCAGGGCAGCTAGCTCAGGTGTAGCCCTTAGGAGGCAAGCCTGGATGCGCCTGTGTCATTTCGCGGAGGCCTTCAAGTCTTCCTTCACTGATGCCCCCTTTGATGGGTCCTCACTCTTTGGGACCAAAGTGAAAGACACCCTCACCAGATGCAAGCAAGAGGGAAAGACCCTGTCTGCCGTAGGGGTCCGTTTTTCCCTCCCATCTAGGCCTTATCCCAAGGCTCAGAGGGGAGGAAAGATGTGGTTCAGAAAGTCACAGAAGTCTCTCCCTGCCCGGTCAAGGTGAGCCCCCCTCCAGAGGCAGAGGAGAGGGGGTGGCTATTCTGGGAGACGCCGCCCTAGGGGCAGAGGAGGCCCTCGCAATTCGAGAGATTGTGATTCTTTTCACGGACCTTCCTATCATTGTCCCTGATGTATTGCCCGACTGTGCTGTTCCAGAACCAGTCAGGGGCCGCATTTCGTTGTACCCGGAAGCCTGGGCAAGTATCACTCAGGATCGATGAGTGCTTCTTATAGTTACCAGAGGTTATTCCATCCCCTTATTGTTAGACCCTCCTTCACCAAGAGAATCCCAGACATTCCACCCAGTCAAAGGGATCACGCAACACTAGAAATTTAAAAGTTGCTGGAAAAAGGAGTCATCCAACCTGTCCCCTCAGACCAGATCGGATTAGGGACTTACTCAAGACTTTTTTTGGTGCAGAAGAAAACAGGGGACCTGAGACCCATCTTGGATCTCAGCCGACTGAATCGATATGTTCTAAAATCCAAGTTCCGAATGGTCACCCTTCAGTCTATTTTTCCGTTGCTGGAAAAAGAAGTATGGATGTGCTCCCATCTATCTCAAGGATGCTTACTACCATATCAAAATGGACAGGGCATCCAGGAGTCACTTACGCTTCCGGCTGGGAGCCAGTCATTTCCAGTTTCGTGCCCTGCCCTTTGGCCTCACCACAGCCCCCAGGGTGTTCACCAAGTGTTTGGCAGTGGTGACAGCTCACCTGAGATGTCAAGGATTCCAAGTGTTTCCATACCTGGACGACAGGCTCCTCACCACCCCCACCAGGCATCTTCTCATTCGGGCCAGGGAAAAGACCATTGCCCTTTGTCATCAACTAGGAATTACCTTGAACTGGGGAAAGTCTGCCTTGCTGCCCTCACAGCGTGTCACATTTATAGGCGCAGAGCTAGACACCGTTCTTATGCGGGCGTTCCTGCCTCAAGAAAGGATAGAAGTGTTGCAGGGTCAGGTTCACACGTTACTACCCCTCAAGAAGGTTCAGGCCAGATGGGTCCTACAGCTCCTGGGATCCATGGCAGCTACCATTATGTTAGTGCCCCTAGCCAGATTACACATGAGACTTCTGCAGTGGCTCTTCTCTGCCCAATAGTCCTTTCAGAAACTTCCCGTGTCCCATTTGATCCTACTCATCGATCAGTGCAAACAGGGCCTCTGTTGGTGGCTGCATTCCACCAACTTGAACAAAGGGAATCCCTTTATTCCTATGACTCCGGTTGCCACGGTGACCACGGACACCTCCCAGATAGTGTGGGGGGGCATTATCTTGGCAGGACGGTTCAAGGCACCTGGCAGGATCACGAGGTACATCTGCACATCAACGTTCTAGAGATGAGAGCGGTGTTACTGGCGTTGCAAGCACTGCAGAGCTCTCTTCCCCTAGGAACGATTGCAATTCACTCGGACATGTCTTTGGTGTGGTACCTGAACAAGCAAGGGGGAACCAGGTCTTACCCCCTATGCAGAGAGGCCATGCGAGTGCAGGAGTGGGCAGTGTTTTCTCGATGGTTCCTAGTGGCAACGCACATTCCGGGAAAGGCCACTATGATAGCAGCCAGGCTGAGCAGATCTATTCTGATGCCTTACGAGTGGTCCCTGAACCGAAGTTGTGGAACAGATTTTCAACAGGTGGGCCAGCCTTGCTGCACCTTTTCGCCAGTCCCCACAATACCAAGTGCAGCAACTACTTCACTCTGATCCCTCCACAGGGGAGTCACCCAGGGACGCCTAGTCCACGCATTGGCCTCCCGGTCTGCTCTATGCTTTCCCTTTGTTTCCTCTGCTACAAAGAGTGATCCAGAAAGCCATTTCCTCGGGAAGCAAGATGATTCTTATTGCCCCACACTGGCCTCGCCAAGTCTGGTTCTCCTTTCTTCATCAGTATGCAGTTGGACAGTCCTTGGACTCTGGACGCAGCACCAGACCTACTGACACACATGTCGGGACAGTCCCATCCCTCCCTGCGGACCCTGAGGTTGACTGCCTGGCTACTCCACTTCCATCTTTAGTCAGACTTCATCATTTTTCACCTGAGGTAGTACACATTTTATCTTTTTCTCATAAGTCTTCTACCAGGAAGATTTATTCCAGCAAGTGGAAAAGATTTTCAATTTGGGCTCAGGCCAAGGGACTTGATCCTTTCACAGCCCCCATCCCTGCTGTCTTAGATTTTTTTATCCACACTTTTTCAGCAGGGTTCTGCTCCTGCTACCATTAAGGTTCAGCTGCCCGTTATTTCTAATTTCCATACCTCTTACAAACCTTCTCTCATGGCTCATAAGCTATGTAAGGCCTTTTTGAGGGGCACCTTGTTGCTTCGGCCTCCTGTGTCAGAACCCATCATGCCATGGGATTTAAATTTTGTGTTACAGGCCCTGACGTCATCACCTTTCAAACCAACTGCCACCTGTGAATTAAAATTTCTGTCTTGGAAGACTGCATTCTTGGCCTCAGAGGTTGGTCCATCCTCTGATTCGGGGGGGCCTGCCTTTGAGGCCATGAGGAGCGCACTGGCCAGATCTTAAGTGACATCATCCGGATCGGTCATTCCATCCCCTTCCACTCTGGTAAGAGCCTCTGATGTCCCCCTATCGGTTGACAGCGGAGCCCCAAGGTCTGAGGATACCCCCATGAGCGGTCCCCAACTTTCTGAGTGCCCCTCAGAGTCTGTGCCTGAGGAGCCCCAAGAAAGAAGTTGTGCAAGAGGAAGCACATAGACTCCCAGGATGAGTCCCTCACCTCTGATACCGATCTCGAGGAGTCAAAGGGGTCCCACAAGTTGTCCTCCGATGACGTCTCTTTCTCCGACATCCTGGAGATTTTGAGGCAGAGAGGCGGCTGGTCGTCCAGAATCCCCTCTGAGGAGGAGTTAGTATTCCTCAAGGCCTTTGGGGCTCAACCCTCCGCCTCCTGGGTGTCTCCACCCTTCGATGAGTTCCTGGATTTGATCTGTCGAAGGGCCTGGGAGACTCCTGACTGGGTGGAACCTGTACCAAGATGCCCTAATAAATTTCTCTCAGCTCCCCCTGGGAAAGAGTTCCTGTCCAAAGGGGTTTCTGTGGATGCCATGGTGGTGGCGGCGGCCACTCAGCAGGAAGTAGCCGAGTCTTCTTCCTCCGTCCATCCTCCTAACAAGGAGTATGGATCGACGGGAAGCGGACCCCCTCTTCCGTGACCTCCACACTCCGGACTCTGAACTACCTATGTCACTTTACTCAGCTCCAGAGAGATCTCCTTAAAGAGTTAGGAGATACTCTAACAGGTAGCACCTGAGGCGTTAACACAGATGGTTAACGCCCAGTTGTCTACTCTTAGCTCGATTGTCAACTCATCCATGAGGCTCATATCTTATACAGCCGAGGCGAGCAGGGCAGCTAGCTCAGGTGTAGCCCTTAGGAGGCAAGCCTGGATGCGCCTGTGTCATTTCGCGGAGGCCTTCAAGTCTTCCTTCACTGATGCCCCCTTTGATGGGTCCTCACTCTTTGGGACCAAAGTGAAAGACACCCTCACCAGATGCAAGCAAGAGGGAAAGACCCTGTCTGCCGTGGGGTCGTTTTTCCCTCCCATCTAGGCCTTATCCCAAGGCTCAGAGGGGAGGAAAGATGTGGTTCAGAAAGTCACAGAAGTCTCTCCCTGCCCGGTCAAGGTGAGCCCCCCTCCAGAGGCAGAGGAGAGGGGGTGGCTATTCTGGGAGACGCCGCCCTAGGGGCAGAGGAGGCCCTCGCAATTCGAGAGATTGTGATTCTTTTCACGGACCTTCCTATCATTGTCCCTGATGTATTGCCCGACTGTGCTGTTCCAGAACCAGTCAGGGGCCGCATTTCGTTGTACCCGGAAGCCTGGGCAAGTATCACTCAGGATCGATGGGTGCTTCTTATAGTTACCAGAGGTTATTCCATCCCCTTATTGTTAGACCCTCCTTCACCAAGAGAATCCCAGACATTCCACCCAGTCAAAGGGATCACGCAACACTAGAAATTTAAAAGTTGCTGGAAAAAGGAGTCATCCAACCTGTCCCCTCAGACCAGATCGGATTAGGGACTTACTCAAGACTTTTTTTGGTGCAGAAGAAAACAGGGGACCTGAGACCCATCTTGGATCTCTGCCGACTGAATCGATATGTTCTAAAATCCAAGTTCCGAATGGTCACCCTTCAGTCTATTTTTCCGTTGCTGGAAAAAGAAGTATGGATGTGCTCCCATCTATCTCAAGGATGCTTACTACCATATCAAAATGGACAGGGCATCCAGGAGTCACTTACGCTTCCGGCTGGGAGCCAGTCATTTCCAGTTTCGTGCCCTGCCCTTTGGCCTCACCACAGCCCCCAGGGTGTTCACCAAGTGTTTGGCAGTGGTGACAGCTCACCTGAGATGTCAAGGATTCCAAGTGTTTCCATACCTGGACGACAGGCTCCTCACCACCCCCACCAGGCATCTTCTCATTCGGGCCAGGGAAAAGACCATTGCCCTTTGTCATCAACTAGGAATTACCTTGAACTGGGGAAAGTCTGCCTTGCTGCCCTCACAGCGTGTCACATTTATAGGCGCAGAGCTAGACACCGTTCTTATGCGGGCGTTCCTGCCTCAAGAAAGGATAGAAGTGTTGCAGGGTCAGGTTCACACGTTACTACCCCTCAAGAAGGTTCAGGCCAGATGGGTCCTACAGCTCCTGGGATCCATGGCAGCTACCATTATGTTAGTGCCCCTAGCCAGATTACACATGAGACTTCTGCAGTGGCTCTTCTCTGCCCAATAGTCCTTTCAGAAACTTCCCGTGTCACATTTGATCCTACTCATCGATCAGTGCAAACAGGGCCTCTGTTGGTGGCTGCATTCCACCAACTTGAACAAAGGGAATCCCTTTATTCCTATGACTCCGGTTGCCACGGTGACCACGGACACCTCCCAGATAGTGTGGGGGGGCATTATCTTGGCAGGACGGTTCAAGGCACCTGGCAGGATCACGAGGTACATCTGCACATCAACGTTCTAGAGATGAGAGCGGTGTTACTGGCGTTGCAAGCACTGCAGAGCTCTCTTCCCCTAGGAACGATTGCAATTCACTCGGACATGTCTTTGGTGTGGTACCTGAACAAGCAAGGGGGAACCAGGTCTTACCCCCTATGCAGAGAGGCCATGCGAGTGCAGGAGTGGGCAGTGTTTTCTCGATGGTTCCTAGTGGCAACGCACATTCCGGGAAAGGCCACTATGATAGCAGCCAGGCTGAGCAGATCTATTCTGATGCCTTACGAGTGGTCCCTGAACCGCCGAGTTGTGGAACAGATTTTCAACAGGTGGGGTCAGCCTTGCTGCGACCTTTTCGCCAGTCCCCACAATACCAAGTGCAGCAACTACTTCACTCTGATCCCTCCACAGGGGGAGTCACCCAGGGACGCCCTAGTCCACGATTGGCCTCCCGGTCTGCTCTATGCTTTCCCTTTGTTTCCTCTGCTACAAAGAGTGATCCAGAAAGCCATTTCCTCGGGAAGCAAGATGATTCTTATTGCCCCACACTGGCCTCGCCAAGTCTGGTTCTCCTTTCTTCATCAGTATGCAGTTGGACAGTCCTTGGACTCTGGACGCAGCACCAGACCTACTGACACACATGTCGGGACAGTCCCATCCCTCCCTGCGGACCCTGAGGTTGACTGCCTGGCTACTCCACTTCCATCTTTAGTCAGACTTCATCATTTTTCACCTGAGGTAGTACACATTTTATCTTTTTCTCATAAGTCTTCTACCAGGAAGATTTATTCCAGCAAGTGGAAAAGATTTTCAATTTGGGCTCAGGCCAAGGGACTTGATCCTTTCACAGCCCCCATCCCTGCTGTCTTAGATTTTTTTATCCACACTTTTTCAGCAGGGTTCTGCTCCTGCTACCATTAAGGTTCAGCTGCCCGTTATTTCTAATTTCCATACCTCTTACAAACCTTCTCTCATGGCTCATAAGCTATGTAAGGCCTTTTTGAGGGGCACCTTGTTGCTTCGGCCTCCTGTGTCAGAACCCATCATGCCATGGGATTTAAATTTTGTGTTACAGGCCCTGACGTCATCACCTTTCAAACCAACTGCCACCTGTGAATTAAAATTTCTGTCTTGGAAGACTGCATTCTTAATAGCTATCACGTCAGCCAGACTGGTGTCGGAGAGTCAAGCCTTGTCCATCAAATCCCCGTATTTAATATTTCATAAGGACAGGGTTTCCTTGAGACCTAATCCGTCCTTCCTTCCGAAGGTAACCTCTGCCATTAACCTGAATCAGTCCATTGAGCTGCCAGTTTTCTTTCCTCAATTTTCCAACAAGGCGGAGTTTAAGTTTCATCAATTGGATGTACACAGGCAGCTTTGTTTTTACTTACACAGGACAAAACAATTTCGTAAGTCTGACCAACTCTTCGTGTCCTTCTCAGAAAATAGAACAGGTTTCCCTGTTTCTAAGATTACAATTTCCAGATGGATTTCTGACTGCATCTCCTACGTTTACTCGTCAGCAGACAGAGAGTTACCGTTCCCTGTCAAGGCTCACTCCACCAGGGCGGTTTCCGCTTCAGTAGCTTATCACTCCAGACTATCCTTGGATGAAATTTGTGCTGCGGCCATGTGGGCTTCTCCTCACACCTTCATTACTCATTACAAATTAGACGTGACTTCTAGGGGCCAGAGTTCCTTTGGTTCCACTGTTCTCAGGAGCATCTTCCATTGAGCCTCCCAGGATAGAGATGCTGGGGACGCTGTCCCGTGAGTAGGAATGTAGGCGAGATTGGACCACATAACATCTACAAGTTATGTACTCACCATAACGCTTGATGTATGTGGTCCATCTCGCCTCACATTCTTACGTTCCCGCCCACCTTCCTCCCTCCTGGAGGATTTGGAGGCGACATTTGTTTTCAGTACCCTTCGGTATTGGTTATTTTTTCTTTGCTGCCCTTGTTAGTGTTCTACTCTTCTGAACTGTGGTTGTGTATGAGGTGTGACTATGAGCTGCTGCAAACTAGATCTGGGGTTATGGAGCAGTGCAACATGGGATACCAGATTAGCCCAGCCAATTAGAGACTTCATGCTAGAAAAATATAAGTTGGCCGAGTCGGAGCCGATGTTCAGCTCCGAACCCGTGAGTAAGAATGTGAGGCGAGATGGACCACATACATCAAGCGTTATGGTGAGTACATAACTTATAGTTAATGCATTTTGCTGCAGGAGCCTCTCAACATTGAGCAAATGTTCTTTTTTTTTTGTGAAAGCTGTATATGGTATTTTAACCTGATTTTAACTCTTTCTCTCCAATGGAGTTCAGGAAGTTTGCATTGTAACTTCCAATAGGCGAAGCCTAAGCCTTTTGACAGAATCAAACTATGCCCTCACACTTCAAACAGATGTTCATATTTCCAGAACCATAGGTGTTATGAAAGTAGTGTAAATAGCAAACTGTTCAGCGCAAACAGTTTTTATAGTGGCAATATTCTTTAGATTTTAGGTCTTAAACTGAATTTTATAAGTCACATTAAACACATTAACTATTACATTTGTTATATTTTGTTAACAACTTACAATATCTCAGCAACGACTCAAGTTACACACATATTGTCAGCAGCATTTTATTCATCTAGTCGAGTGCTTTCATATGAGGCTAGGGAGTTCTGTCTCTGTTGGTAATTGAGCTGTTTAGAAAAATGTGAAAATTATGTCTATAGAACATAATGTTATAAAAATAGCAGTTAATATCTGTATACCTGGACAAGACAGAGAACAGATATTAATGCTGTTTTCCGTTATATAAGCTTTAAGATTATTTTTTTTAAAACCTTGAACATAGCATGGTTTTGGAATTATTGATGCAAATATGAACAAGCAATATCTGACATTTAGAGAGATCAGTAGGAGTTAACTGCAGGTACACCTGGAGGTGTCACTTGGATGTAATGAGTAAGTTTGTTATAAAAATGGGTGTCTGTTTTAAACTAAATTTGTCTCACTGGACCTGATCACAATGACATGATGCTTGTACACTGACAACCCTCTCCTCTTACCCCACAACACTCAGACTTGCAAGAGATGCACTTATTTATCCAGATTGGAAGTTATGCACTCTCCAGCCAAGACCGGAATAACCAGTCAAGAGGAGAAGGTCAACACTAGCACCAACACCACAAGTAACACATAGGCACATACCCTCACAGCTATCACATAACACAAAACACGCACACACCTTCTCAGAGGCTCTCAATAAAAATCTACGCAAACAACAGAGACCTCCAAGGCAGAAACGCACGCAACCACAGCACAAACCATGAGACACACAAACATTGTGCCACATAACCAAAGCCCCTAAGGCAAAACTGTTTACCTAAATACACTTATTATAGGTGACTCAATAGTAAGGCACACTGATGTCCCACTCACGAGGTTGAATAAGGAGAAGGTAATGATCAGCTGCCTGTCGGGAGCCAGGATACGCCACATAACGCACGCACTCAGGTCACTCCACAACAGATACAGATATGACTCTGTCATTGTCCATGTTGGTTTCAATGACCTGAGATGCACCTCCCTGGACTATGTGAAAAGAGACATGGAGGAACTCTCAGACCATGTAGCCCAGGAGGGCATGACCCTAGCTCTGAGTACCATCTTACTGTCACCAAAAGTGATACCACAATACAAACAAAAAAATGATTGACTTCAATAATTGGCTAAGTTTCTGGTGTCATTCCAAGGGGGATCCAGTATCTGTCTGCCTGGGTGACATGATCGACAGACCTCGATGCTTTGCCAGAGATGGCCTGCATCTTTCACCCCTGGGATTCCGTATACTGGCTAAGGCCCTTGCCACCTCTATAGTGCCTTTTTAGGCAATGTCCAGAGGACCAAATTACCACCATAACAGCTACAAGCAAATGTAATCTGAGAGTTATATTACTCAACTCTAGAAGCCTCAACCTCAAATTGCACTCATTTGAAGTGCTCCAAAAAATGGAGAACATCGACATTTGTGCAGTAACAGTAACCTGGTTCAAGGTACCTGAAAGCACTCCTGCGCTACTAGGCTATAACTCATACCACACCTTTCAGCCCCAAAATGTGGATCAAAGCCCTAAAGGCAGTGCTATCTCCATATTCATAAAGGATATGTACACCTCCAGGCTAGTTGCCCAGCATAACACATCAGAGATATTCCAGGTACAACTAACACTGGGCAAAACTGCAATCCAGGTTATTTTCTGCTCTAGATCCCCTGCCATGTCCCAAGAACCCCACTCCACATTCCTAAACACTCTGAAAAATATAAAGGTCCATCCCAACACCCTCATACTGGGTGACTTTAACTACCCCTCTATTAACTGGGAAAACTACTCAAGTACCAACACACTTGCTCAACATTTCTTGGAATTCATCAATTCCAGTGCCCTGGACCAGCACATTCTTACCCCCACTAGGGGTAGCAACATCCTCGACCTGGTTATTACTAGTATGGACGACCGTTGCTCTACACCAGTTGTCAACTCCTCCCTGGTCAGATCTGACCACAAGCTAGTCACCATGAATATCCACATCCCACCCCCCCACCCCCCCAAAAAGGAAACCACCGTAAAAAAAAACTTTTCCAAAGCCAACTGGCTAACTTTACATTGCCCATGCAAATGGAGAATAAATGCAAGACAGCCGAATCATACTCCAGTGCACTGTACAAACACGTACACAAATGCATGGAATGGACCATTCCCAATAGAATCTAGACACTCTCCTCCAAAAAAAGGAAGCCAATCTGGTGGTCCTCTGCCATAAACAAACTCTACAACAAAAGGAAGAAACTGTTGCAGAACAAGGCAAAGTCCCAAGACTGGAAAAACTCCCTTGTCAGCCTTAATAAAAAGCTGAGATCCCTCATCAAATCCTCCAAAGCTAGCTACGAAAACAAAATAGCAACAGATACTAAAGACAACCACAAGACCTTCGATAGTTATGTCAAAAATCTACAAGGCAATGCTGAGATTTGCTCGGAGCTACTACACAATGGTAACTCCTATACTGAGCCAACAGACATTGCCAGTTTATTGGCTGACAGATTCAGTGCCAATGTTACCTCCCTCTCACCCCCTAAAAGGCCAATCACAATACCCGAGGAATGCCAAGTACCCAACATTACAGCTGCACAGGTCAAAATTGCCCTGGCCAAGGCCAAGAATACAGCTTCCGTGGGACCTGACAACATCCTGGTCTGTGTTCTACATGAATTGCAAAATGAACTGGCACCACATCTGAGTGCCCTGTTTAGTCACAGCCTCATCTCAGGCTTTGGCCCCGCTGAATGGTGCAGTGCTACAGTAATCCCACTCCTCAAAGGGGGTGCGACTATGGACCCTGAGAACTACCACCCCATTAGCCTGACAAGTCTGGTATGTAAGGCTATGGAGCACATCATCATGGATCTATTAAATAAGGAAGTATGGAATCTCCAGACTCTAGACCCCACACAGTTCGGATTTGTTAAATGTAGAGCTTGTCTGCTCAGCCTGGTGGACTTCTTTGAGTCTGTCATCAGAGCTGTGGATGAAGGCAAGGTAGTTCACACAGCCTACCTCGATCTGGCCAAGGCTTTTGATACAGTTCCTCACTCAAGAATCATAGATAAACTCACTAAATTAGGCATCAACCCCTATGTCACAAGGTGGATTTCAAACTGGCTCACGGATAGAACTCACACAGTGAAAGTAGGGAACTCCAAGTCAGACTACCGACCAGTCACGAGTGGAGTCCCACAGGGTTCGGTCTTGGGTCCTCTCTTGTTTGGCATCTACTTTTCTGAAGTCCAGGCCAAAACCATGGAACTCTGACTGACAAGTTCGCTGACAACTGCAAACTGGGAGCTGTTATTAGCTCCCCAAATTATGACATTCTACAGAAAGGCCTCACGGAGACCAGTGACTGGTGCCAAAACCATAGCCTTAAGCTCAGTGAGAAAAAATGCATCGTCATTCCATTTGAGAAGAACACAGTACTCATAAACTGCTACATCGATGGTAGTCCACTGAACACTGAAGGTGTCATAAGAGATCTGGGAACACAAGTGGATAGCAACCTATCCTTTAACCATCACGTTGCCACTGTGGTCAGAAAATACTTCTATGTGGCACATCTCATTACAAAGGGTTTTGCCTCCAGGAAGAAAGAGGTCATTGTCTCTCTCTACTCTTTCCTCATTAGACCAGTTATTGAGTACAATGCCCCGTTCAGCATGTACCTCACTAGACATATGCAACAACTAGAAAGACCACAAAAATACCTCACTAAGAGGATCCTAGGCCATAAACACTTGCTGTATGTGGAAAGACTAAAAAAACTCAAACTTTTCTTGGTATCATATCGCCTGCTTAGAGGCAATCTCTTGCTTGACCTACAAAGCCATTTCAGACCCAGCACTGCTAGACATATTCTACATCTAAAGAAATCCCAATCCCTCCATACCACATGCACCAGAGACCTCAGCCTCATTACCGCAATCAACAGAACTTGTTGGAGGGACAGATTCCTAACCCAGAGATTGCCCTTTCTCTGAAATAGACTTCCCTTACACGTCAAAAAGAGCACCTCACTGGCCCTCTTCAAGAGAAATCTTGACAAGTGGATGGGAAATAGAAAATTCACCCTGGGGATAATTTCAGTGGCCTTGCTGGACAGAGGCATTGGGAAATAATGTCGAGTGGCATGTTTGCCAGGGAATCTTTTGGGCTAGGCTTGTAAAGGCTCCAGGGCCATTAGCCTAGTACACTCCTATGAACCTTACTGACAATATGAAATGTCCATTTCCTCTGCCCTGTTCACTTTCACTACTTGTATGATTTTTATGGGAAGGTGGTGGGATCAAAGCAACCCCACAATTCTGTTTATTTTATGCATTGTAACTATGTAGTTTTAAAAATTGTTAAACTACTTAATGTTATTTTGTTTGTTGATAAGAAACTTTTCTGTGAGATCAGATCAGTAGATTGATTTGATTTGTAGGGAAGTGATTATAAATCCTTCACTAAATAGGTTTGGAGACTTCGCTGTCAGAAAGGAAAATATGAAGTAGTATTATTTTATTTTCTGTGTTATAATTGTATTCTTTTTGTTTAACATGGTAAATGAGCTGGTCATATGACTGTGACCCAAACCAAAGGCAGTGACATTAGTAATATGTGCACAGTTTGTATACTTTTGTATCTCCATTTTCTGGTACAAGTTCTGTAATCCAGAAATGTTCTCATTCATTAAGTGTTTAAGGAAGTAGGTAATTATTACAGAGTAGTAATTTGTATAAAAATAAACTAACATTCTGTAGGGAACACTTGTGTCTTTATCAGCTGTGCAGTTTTGTAATGCTTTAATTGACAGGGTGTGTCCCACTATGTGTGACCACTTTTCAGGGGGAGGTCAAGGTGGTATTCCTGCTGAATAGGGAAGTTTGGCCAGGACACCAGAGAAACTCCAAAATTTAGGAAACAAGCAGTTATCATGCAGCAGCAGGAAGAAGTGTTATAGGCGGTAAGAAAATGTGCAGTATGGTAGAGGACATTTCAGATAGCTCATGGGAAGAAAGTGTATATGATAAGTACATATATTTTTGGAATTTTTACTTATGTGTGAGTGCTTGTATGCTTCCAGTGACAAAGAATTGAAATTGTATTTTGTGGAGGGTCCAAGATAAATCCTGTTAAAAACAGGGTTGTGTATAATAAAAAAGATGGGGGAGGTTGATTTTAACAAACCCATTTCTCTATGTCGCATCATTGCAATTGTTCTGAATATTAAAAAGAAAGATGGAGGAGAAATGTAAATAACTAAGGCATTGTATGGGAAATATAAGACATTTGGTTTTTGATGAAAACAAAAATAAGATGTGAAATTGTGAAGAAATTAAATAGTATATTTACATTAATAACAGTAAGATATCCTTCTATTCACATGTTGCAGTGTTCATCATATATGGGTTTACTCCTCTTGCTCCCCAAACATCCGGCCAGTATACAAAAGTTTTCAGTCACTGTATGGTGCATGGGACGTCTGATGTGGCTAGTGGAATGTGGGTCATAAAAGTGACGTCTGCACACACCAGCCCTCAGAACTTCTCAGCAGCTAGTTGAACGTCAGGTGTTCTTGCCAGCCCGGCCATCGGATCTCAAAGAAATCAGATAAATGCCACGTTGGGGAACCTTTCAGTCGTTTTTTCTTTATTCTAATGCTTGTTCATGTCATCCAGAAAGGATAAGTGTAAGTGCGGCCATAAGATACCCCACAAGGACGCCCACAATCAGTGTCTTTTGTTTAGGTCGGTCGCACGACTACAAAGGCCTTCTCCATTTGCCAAGCGTTTGTGCACAAAACTTTGCAAAGCCATCTGCATGTACTCAATCTTTCTCTGGAAAACAAACATTTAAAATAAGTAGCCTTAGGTATGGAGGGTTTTGCCAATGTACCTGCTGACCTGCCAAAAAAGAAGGCCAAGACAGTCAAGTCTACAACTACACCTCTTTCATCCAACCCTCAGCCTGTGGCCGACATTGGCCTGGTTGAGGATTCAGGCTCCACCTCCTCAGATACAGCGGGAACCTCCACGGAAACTGCACAATCCTACACAGTGGGGACGTCTGTAGAGGCTTTTCCAACACCGGGGGGAACCAGTGATTTCAGTAGGTCCATCGGATCCCTCCGGTTCCTTGCAGTCGCCTGTTTCCAGGCCTTCCTCTCTTCATATGCCCGCCAGGCCTCTCAAAAGGAAGGAAAAAAGAAAACACATTTCATCTACTCCTGAAACCATGCCTGACTGGCAGGCTTTCAGCCAAAGCTTGTTTAATGCTTTCATGGCCTTACAGGCTACCACTACATGGACTTCCACCATCCCTCCTCCTACACTGATTCCAAGGCCTCAAATACCAGACCCCTCTCTGAGGGAAGAGGAGGAATTCTCTGATTCTTCATCTGAAGAATCACTCTCTTTACCTCTCGGCTGCCTTCTCCCTTGGGATACGGCTCCCTAGAGGAAGAATCCATTGACCCTGACTCCCCAGCTGAGGATTTGACCTTTGGGAAAACTGTTACCAAAATGAAGGAACATTTTAAGTGGAATCATCTGAAATGACTGAGATTCAAAAAAGGCATTATGGTCTCATTCAGATGGATTCCCCAACTCCTACTGTTGTTCCTCCAGTTCTGCCTGCTTTCCTAGATGTTTTCTCTTCAGGATCATTGAACCCTTACTCACAATCCCCTGCTCCTTGCAGACTTGATAGATTTTATAAAGTCCCTGAGACTGCTAAGTGTCTTAAGTGTCCTCCAGCAGATCCTGCCACCATTTCCATTGCCATGGATAAGGCCTCTAAACTATTGCCTACTACCGCCTTTCTCCCAGCTGACAAAGACAGTAAAACCATGGTACGGCTGGGTAAGAAAATTTACACCTCTGCTACTCTGGCCATCAGGGCTGCTAACTACCAGACACACATGGCTAAGTGTGCCTTTTCCCCTCTGGAGAAAGTCTCTAAGGAATTGTCTGATTCACTAGATTTTGCTGCCAAAGCTTCACTCTCTTCCCATGTTGCTCTCACCTTCCTGGTTACCAGGCACTGTATAAAGTGCAGTTATGATGCTGTTGAGGCCTCAGCCAGGTCAGCAGCATCAGCATCTGCTTTGCGAAGGTAATACTGGCTACGCCTCCAACCTTTATCAGATGACTTTAGAGCTAAGCTGGTCGATGCCCCCCTCGACAATACAGATTTGTTTAGTACAAAAGTAGCTGATTTATTTAAGTCACTACAACAAAAGGGAAAGATATTCAGGATTTAAAAAATCTGCTGGTCTGTCCTATTCCTAAATTCCAGAGGAATTACCCAGCAAAAACACAGTTTATTAGAAAGCACTTTTGTCCTGCTGCTCCCACAAGACCCAGAAAAACAACCAGGAAGCAACCCATTCCTGCCAGAACTTCCTCCTCCTCCTCTAGCCAGAGGCCGCCCTTTCAAGACAGGGCAGGTGTCTGACTACCTGTCAATCTTAAAACCCCCACCCCCTTCCTCTCCCAGTGTGTCTTTCTCACTGTCTTCAAGTGTGGGCATCCATCACCTCAGACAAATGAAGTCCCTTCAGTAATACAAAATAGGTATAGGTAAACACTTACAAGTTGCCATTACTCTCCTACAGTCTGTGGGATTTCAGATCACCTCCCAAAATCTCACCTGGAAACTTCACAAGACATTGTCTTCTTGGGGTGCAGGATTCATATAGACATCATGAAAGCTTACCCCCCCCCCAAAAGGTGGAAAGCTTAACAAAACAGCTACTTCCGGTCCTCCAGACAACAGAATTGACCGCAAGGCAGTACCTCAGGCTCCTGGGCTACGTGGCAGCCACTATCCCCATGTTACCATTAGCAAGACTCCATATGAGGAAGTTGCAATGGTACCTAAGGTCAGTCTGGACCCAACACTCCCACCCCTTGGATTACAGAGTTCCCCTCCTGCTCTGCCTCAAACTAGAAATCCAGTGGTGGTTGAAGCAAGTGAATCTCAATCCAGGTCTTCCCCTCCAACCATCTCAACCCAAACAGATCATGCACACAGATGCCTCAGACTTGGGCTGGGGAGCAACTCTGGGCCATCTGAAAGTGCAGGGGATGTGGCCAGGGCCACACAAAAAAGCACACATCGATATCCGAGAGATGAGGGGAGTACTCCTAGCCCTGTGAGCCTTCCAATCCAATGTACAGCAAGGACCACTAAAGATCTTCACAGACAATACCATAGTGGTATGGTATCTGAGCAAACAGGTGGGGACCAAATCTTACTTGCTTTGCAGACTAGCTCTCCTGGTGTGGGAACTGGCCACCTCCTAGTGAGTTACCCTGCAGGCGGTTTACATTCCTTCACAATAGAACTCCCAGGCAGACTCCCTCAGCAGATCCATAACAAACAACCATGAGTGGATGCTTCACAGGGATGACTTCCTGGACCTGGTCCACCGTTTGAGTACACCTCAAATAGACCTGTTTGCCACCTCCATCAACAGGCAGCTTCCTTCCTTCTGCACCAGACTCCCACATCCTCAGGCGACAGCAACAGATGCCTTCTCAATGTCTTGGAAGGGGAAGTTTCTCTATGCATCCCCCCTTCCCCATTGTACAGAAGGTCCTGCTGAAGATCTAGCAGGACAGACCAAAAATCTTGTTGGTGACTCCCTATTGGCCAAGACAGCATTGGTTCCCCCTACTCTTACAGCTATCCAAGGGCAGTCACCGCAAGTTATCCCTCAGAGAGGACCTTCTAACACAGCACAAGGGATCCCAAGTACACCCACAGTGGCAATTGCTGCACCTCATACTGTGGCTGATATGATTATATTCCCTTTCAGACACCTTTACAACGAGGACGTGCTCACTGTCCTGCAGGAGGCCAGGGAACCAAATACAAGAAAATCTTACCTATCAAAGTGGAAGAGATTTTCTATATGGTGTCTCAAAAGACAGTTGGACCCACTTGCAAGCGAGTCCCCTTTAGTACTGTCTTACCTGAGTGAACTACTGCAGACAGGGTTGGCCTACTCATCCATTAAAGCCCACTTGTCTGCCATTTCAGCATGTCTTTCTGTGGATCCCCTCATAGCTTCCAGATTACCAGCTAAGTTATTCCTTAAAGGGGTCCTTCACCTGAGACCTGCCAGGAAACCATCTACACCCCCATGGGACCTCAGCTGTGTTTTGGAAAAGCTTATGCTTCCTCCATTCAAGCCAGCAGACAAAGCTTCCCTAAAACATTGTACATGGAAAACTGTCCTACTCGTGGCCTTGACCTCAGCCAGAAGTGTGTCAGAGCTGCATGCCGTCATGGCTATTCCACCTTTCCTAGTATTCCACACTGACAGGGTTATGCTTAGAACTAAATTCTCCTTCATGCCCAAGGTGGTGAATGACCTTTCACTTAATCAAGCCACCCACCTACCTGCTTTCTTTCCTAACCCACAGGGAGACAGTGAGAGAGTACTCCATTCCCTAGACATGCACAGACAGCTCAGTTTTTACCTGCACACAGGCTGATCAACTGTTTGTCCTTTCCACCCAGGGCCCTAGGGAAGGCATTAACCAAACATACAGTTTCAACCTGTGTTTACAAAGCTTTTGCCTTCTGCTACAAACACCATGGGAAATCCCTGCAAGGTACTGTTAAAGCACACTCCAACAGGGCAATGGCCTCCTCAGGAGCCTTTTTCAGGGGTTTGGATACCTATACTATTCTTGAAGCAGCCACTTGGTCATTAGTGGACACCTTCAGACCATATTTCCAGAACCAGGGCAGGGTTTACCAGGGCTATCCTTGACGGATTCCTGTAGACCACCTCTAGACCACCATCCCCTTCTTCACATTGAGCGTTGGCAGTCACCCATATGTGATGAATACTGCAACATGTGAATAGAAGGACATAGAAAAGTTGTGTAAAATCTTACCATACCAAACAAAGTCCTATGCACGGGGAATTGCACGGTCCAAACCAAATACACAACAACAAAAAGTAGACCAGCAAGGCAGATCCAGATGTAAAGTATATATTCCAATCCTTTATTGACAGACCGGTTTCGGCATTAGCTGCCTTCTTCAGTGTAGGACATACAGAAAATGTCCTGTTAGCATACATAATATATATTAAATAACAACCAATAGGCATGGATTAATCATGAATATTAATGAAAGATAGAAAACTGTGAAATATAACCAAAGCCTAAACAGTTTAGTCATGCAAAACATGACAACAACTAGTATAATTAATATGACACCTACTATAATTCATAAATGTAGAATGCCAGGAAAACCTAATGCTTCATGAAGCTTAATAAAGCTTAATATAGTTACTCCTAGGAACTGATGTAGAAATCAGTATCAAAATACACGAATCAAAAAATAAAAATAAAAGATAAAAAATAATAAAAATAAACATGTTGTCTGAAAAGGATACCCTATAAGCAAAACTATTATCAATGATACCCAATTTGAAAAAAGGGTATATACACTACAAATAATCTGAGAATAATGGAGATAGATGGAAAAAATCCCCATTTAACTCAAAATACTTATTGATATATAAACAAAAATATTTGTAAATTCTACATATGGTCAACCATAACATATGAAAAATGAAAAACATATAAATATATGTATATATGACTGGACATACTAAGCTCATCCATGTAATGTAACATCCAATATACTGCAATGTTCTAGACAAAACAATTTATACATATGGTCAATTACAGGTGATTATATGGCCCAACAGGGAAAAAAATAATAAAAATCCAATATTTTACTTATACTCCATAAGACCATATCATCCTTATTTGTAATCACGATCACCTGTAATAAAATCAATGATCTTGCACCTGACTGATACCTTATGATGTTCGAAAGTGTATAGATACAGAGCACCATAGGGTTTGGCAATATCATACTGAAAACCTATTCATCAAAACATAAAGGAACATTTTCAAAAAGAGATATAATGTCAATATATCAAACACTGAGACACCATCTGCAATGTTTATGTATAAAGAAATTCGATACATACAACCAATTACAGGTGATCATTTAGACCAGGAGGGAAAAGACCCCCCAAACTGGTAATCCAGTATTTTTCTTTATGGTCCAAAAGACCATGCCAACCTTGTTTATGACTGCGATCACCTGTAATGCGATCAATAATCATAAAACTGAATTTTGCCTGATTATGTTTGAGAGTGTGTTGATACAGAGCACTGCTGGGTTTGTGATTTTTAATATCACTGCGATGTTCATTCATTCTTGATCTAAGGGCCCTTGAAGTTTGACCCACATAAAACGCCCCACAATAACAGGTTGCTAGGTACACAACCCAATCACTACCACAGTTGCCAAAGGTTTTAATATTATATATCTTACTGGTATTACGACTAGAAAATTCCTTGGATTTATTCATCATGGAACAGGACCCACAATGGCCACAGGGAAAGGAACCAAATAACTCATCCCCTTGCAATGTGAGTTGTTTATAAACGGTACCTCCACTACCTATGTGTTTGTAATGAGATAGATAAGAACCCAGTGTTTTACCACGTTTATAAGCAAATTTACATTGTTGCCCTAGAAGTGACCTCAAATGATCATTAGCAAGCAAAATATTCCAATGTTTGTTGATGATATTCCTGATCATATTAATATTCCTGCCATAGGTGGTGATAAATCGTATGGTAGTATTCAATGTGGTGTTTGTCTCAGATTTGTACTCCAACATATTTTCTCGGTTCATATGATTAACCCTACATCTGGCTAGATTAATATCTTTGTGATGATAACCCCTGTTGACAAATCTGGTACATAAATCCATGCTAGCTGACTGATATTCAGCATCCTGAGAACTGAGGCGCTTAATACGCATGAATTGTGAAACTGGAATACTCCTGATGGTGTGGCGTGGATGCATGCTCGAGGCATGTAACAAAGTGTTGTATTGCGGATACTTACGGAAAACCTTGGAAGATAATGTGTGGTCCTGGTTCCTAAAAATAGTAACATCCAAGAAATTGATAGTATTCTGATCAGATGTTAATGAAAATTCCAGTCCCCAGACATTACTATTAAGGTAATCAACAAACTCATGTAAGTAAGCCAAATCCGCCCGCCACACTAACCAACAGTCGTCCAGATATCGTCGCCAGATATCCATCTCAACCTGATAGATGTTATGCTGAATGTCATAAATCATGTACTCTTCAAAGTAAGCCATAAACAGGTCAGCATAAATGGGGGCAAAAGATGCCCCCATGGCTGTACCCTGCAATTGCCAATAGCACTGGCCTTGAAAATATAACACATTCTTATTGAGTACATGTTCCGACAGACAAATTAGTAGAGTATTGAACCCTGGAGAGTACAAATTTGCCCTGTTAAGCCAATAATCAAGCGATTGAAGGCCCGCCCAATGTGGAATACTCGTATATAATGCCTTCACATCCAAGGTACATAAATACCATCCTGGTTCTAACTGGGTATCCTGAATGATCTGTAAAAATTGGGTTGTGCCCTGCAACCTGGACCTGATCAAACCCAACAGTGGTTTGAGATATTTCGTAAGAAAGGCTGATAAAGGTTCAGTGAGAGATCCTATTCCAGAAACTATAGGTCTACCAGGGGGTTTGTTCAATGATTTATGAATCTTAGGCAAAATATATAAAATCTGTTTGCGAGGCTCAGAGACAGTCAGAGAAGAAAAACTTCTTTTATTAATAATCCCCTCCTCTAAAGCAAGTTTCAAGAAGGAATCAATTTCTTCTTTGAAATGAGGTGTGGGATCTATGGGCATATGCATGTAACAAGTTTTGTCTGATAATTGTGACAAGCCCTCCTGTATGTAATCATCAGTGTTAAGAACTACCACTGCACCTCCTTTGTCAGCTGAAAGTATTGTGATTTCTTAATTATGACATAATTCCTCCAATGCCAACCTGTCACCTGGAGTAAGATTATTTTGTAACATGATATTACCATAGTTTTCAAAGTGAAGATTCCTCATAACTGAATCCATAAATATGGAAACATATTTATTCATAGGTGGTTGAAACGATGATCTACCAAACCTAAATTCATCAGATACTTGTGTATTCTCATTGGCAAAAAACAGTTTAAGGTTTAGGTTACGACCAAAAGTTTGCAAATCCTGTATGATATGATACTCATGAGAAAAAAAGGCAGGTATGTAATTCAGACCCTTATTCAATAAAGATGTTTGTTCATCAGTTAGTGAAGTTCTAGAAAGATTCAGGACATTCTGATTAGATGTCTCAGATGGGACTAGCTCAGAAAATTGGTCAATAGACCCTGAAAGGAAACATTCGGAAGTTCTTTTCCTGTGCTTCCTGCCCCCCCGATGCCCTGTGCCACTTCTAAAGGGAAGATCCTATTATTTTTCTTCCTATTTGGTGATCCCCTATCTGAAGTTCCCTCACTATCAGTGAGCGAGGAATCATCCCCCGAAGTACTGTTAAAGGAACCATCCCTCTTTTTCAAAATAGAACGTGGTCTCTTTTTGGTACGACTAGGTCCTGTCCTGGTTTGATTTGTGTCCGCAAATCTGACTGAACGACTAAATTCAAATGGTCTACCCCTTTGATAATCCGAATAGTCCCTATGAAATTTTTTAATTTTACGTTCCTTGATGATCTTCTCATGTTCAGTCAGATCTTGTGAGAGTTTTTTGATATTATCTTGATATTTTATAGAAGTTTCAAATTTGCTCACATCCGAACAAATAGTCTTAATCTCCTGAATATTCATATCCACAATCCTTTCATAATATTGTAATAATATATTCACAAATAACATGGACCCTGTCTGTAAGGCTTCTTTCCAATCTTGATTCAACTTATCATTCGGTCTACCCACTAGGGGTAAACATACAGTTTCAACCTGTGTTTACAAAGCTTTTGCCTTCTGCTACAAACACCATGGGAAATCCCTGCAAGGTACTGTTAAAGCACACTCCAACAGGGCAATGGCCTCCTCAGGAGCCTTTTTCAGGGGTTTGGATACCTATACTATTCTTGAAGCAGCCACTTGGTCATTAGTGGACACCTTCAGACCATATTTCCAGAACCAGGGCAGGGTTTACCAGGGCTATCCTTGACGGATTCCTGTAGACCACCTCTAGACCACCATCCCCTTCTTCACATTGAGCGTTGGCAGTCACCCATATATGATGAATACTGCAACATGTGAATAGAAGGACATAGAAAAGTTGTGTAAAATCTTACCATAACCATAGATGTCCTTCTCTTCCATGTTGCAGTCTTCCTTCCCACCCATCTTCCCCTCCTGTTATTTTGCATTTTCCTTCCTGGATGGCACAGGACTGGCATTTCTTTGCTAGGACTGGATCCGACTGGGGCTGACAGATGTTCTTCATGTTTCACTGTTGCAGTCATCACATTTGGGTTATCTGCCTGCAGGTAACCCTCAGCCGGCCTAAATACCAGAGTCTTCAGATGTCTGCATCGGATGCTGTCGCTTCTTCCTTGACGTCAGGTCATCAATGGTATAAAACATGCAGCTGACACCCATTACATCAGTCTTTCTTGCCGTGCGGTGCCTGAATCAGAAGCAGTTAGGAAGTGCCGGTCGGCCAACTCCTGAAATTTTCGTTTTCGAGTTTCAGACCCGAAGTCTTCCAAAAAGATAAGTACCCCATTGGGGATCCTTTTTCTTGCTCTAACCGATGTCAGTAAAAGTTAACAATTGCCTTACCTGTGGAAAGCAAATACCTCATAGAGATTTTCATTCTTACTGCATCCCCTGCTTAGGCCCAGACCACGACGTCCCTCATTGTCGGTTTTGTGCCTTATTCAACGCCCGAACTATCCAGCGTTGGGCTATTTTTGCAACTAATTATTTTTGTACTCATTCTGTGTACTCCAAAATGGCTACCGATCTTCCGAAAAAACGTAAGGATAAAGACAGAGACAGACTGCATAGGTCTAAAACTGCCAACGACGCTTCCGTTAAGCTAGTCCCCAGTCCGCCGGTACTCAGTGAGGTGATTTCGTAGCCCCTTATACCCGCTACTTCTGATTCGCAGGCCTCTACTGAGACCCATTCAGAGTCCAGTAGCCGCAAGATACTTCTTCGACTGTGGAACCTGTGGATGTCTCTACCTTGGATGGGTCCAGAGCCCCTGTGCAGGCACCGGCTTCTGAAGGTGTATTCAGGTCTACAGACATTCATATTAAACCAACGCCATCATTTTCATCCAGGCCTAAAACTCGTGCCACGCCTAGAAAACCGACGACCAAACCACAGGCCCAGGCCTGTATGCCTAAAAAACAAATGCTTAGAATGGCTGAAGACCTCATTACCTTGATTAGGGGAAGCCAGCCTTTCCCCTCTAAGAGACCTAGAACTGAGTTTCTTTCTGATTCTTCTGATCAAGATTCTAATTTTTCTGCTCCTTCTGATTACCAGGATTTGCCCTTACCTACTTATGAGGATTCTGATGCAGAGGATTCCATTCCCTCTGCTTCCCCTCCAGAAGATTTTTCTTTCGGTGAAACCTTGCACACCCTTAGGGAGCATTTCCACTGGGAAAGTCAGGATTACTCTGACTCCAAAAAGAGGCTTAGGGAATTCTTACTCCTACCTCAACCAGGCCTTTAGCTATCCCTCCTGTTCTGGACATTGTAGATGATGCTTGCTTGGAATCTGCTTTCCCCAGACACTTTACCTCCAGCTCCCAGAAAACCTGACAGGTATTAGAGTACCTGACTCTCACAAGTTCCTCTTCAAGAATCTTTTTGCGGATCCAGAGACCATTTCCCAAGGACCAAAAGGCATTAAGGCTACTGCTGCCAAAAATCCTACCCCTTCTGATAGATATTCTAGAGCCTTAGACAGATGGGGTAAGAAGGTATACAATTCTGCTACTTTGGCCATTAGGGCTTTAAATTGCCAGTTTCATATGTTAAAGTATCAGCAGCATGTTATGGGGCTACTTAAACAGAAAATTATGTTGATTCCTGACTGTACTGAACACAAAGAATTACAGGATTTAGTGCATTCTGCAGAACAAGTTGGTAAACATACTTTGCAATGTGGTTTTTAGAAGCATCTTGCAGGGCTGCTGTCACTGGGTCTGTACTTAGAAGGCATGATTGGCTTAAGGAACAAAACTTGCCAGATCATGTAAAAGCTCAATTACTGGATGCTCCCTTAAACCAAGACTGCCTTTTTGGCAACAAAGCAGAAGTTCTCAAAAGGATGGGGGGGGAGCTAAATCTATGGAAACTGTTAAAGATTTCCTACAAGTACAGCCTCCCAGATTCAGTAGGCATTGGCCTTCTAAGAACTGGTCCTTTCCAGTCCCTTCTAAGCCTTTTCAGTCCAAACCCAGGAACAGCAGACCACTTAGGCTACAGTCTCAGGCTTTGCACAAACCTAAGTAGTGGGGGGCTCCCACTTCCAAAGCAGGGAGTAGTAAGTCACCCCCCTACAGAAAAATGGCAAAATGACTTAACCTTAACCCTTCCAAGCCCTGCTCTACTACCTGCTCCCTTAGGATGAAAGCTCGCCCTGCATGCAAAAAACTGGGAACTCATTACCCAGGACAATTGGGTTTTGAACATAGTTTCCCAAGGATACAGATTCCACTTCCACACTCTACCAACACCAAATGGTTGGCCAGACTTACCCCAAAATCAGTGGGCAGAGGCCCAACAACAGATTTTCTCTCTCCTCAATATCAGGGCTATTCAGCCTGTCCCAGCAGAACAAAGGGGACAGGGCTTTTATTCAAGACTTTTTCTGGTACCCAGAAAAGACAACTCCTGGCGTTCTATCCTGGACCTCTCTATTCTCAACACCTTCTGGTAGTTCCAAAATTCAAAATGCTAACTCTGCAACAGCTTCTTCCCATGCTAGCCAAGGATGCCTGGCTGGCAACCCTAGACTTAAAGGAAGCTTACCTGCACATCCTAGTAAGGGAATCTTACAGGAAATACCCACGCTTCAGGGCAGGCTCCATGCACTATCAGTTTTCTGCATTTCCCTTTGGCTTATCTACTGCTCCCAGGGTATTCACAAAGTGCCTAGCTCCAGCCATTGCATTTTGCAGGCAGAGAAATATTCAAATTTACCCATATTTGGACGATTGTCTGATTCAGGCAGAAAACCAGGACTTGCTATTACAACACCTGGCATTCGTAAAGAAACTTCTAACCTCACTGGGGTACACCATCAACAAAAAGAAATCTCACCTGGTACCCTGCCAACAGATTGTATTCCTGGGAGCAAGCTTGAACACAACTTCCCAGATGGCATTCCTCACTCCAGAGAAACAAGTTTACTTGGCAACCTACTTCAGCCTACTGGCCACAAAAACCCAGCTATCTGCAAGGAAAATACTGCAAGCCCTGGGGTTCATGGCCTCTTACATTTTACTAATTCCATATGCAAGACTGCATATGAGGAAACTCCAATGGTATCTAAAAAGCCTATGGTGTCAACATTCTCAGGACTGAAAACAATGATTTCTATGTTTCCTTGTATCAAGACAGAGTTCTTTTGGTGGGCAGAGGCCTGCTACCACAACAAGGGACTCCCTTTCACTTTACCCCCTGCCGCCCAAACCCTAACAGCAGACGCATCAGACTATGCATGGGGGGCTCACATGGCAGGGCAGTGCATTCAGGGCAAATAGAACCCGAGACAGATGCACCTGCATGTCAATCAAAAATAAATATTACCTGTACAGAATGCTCCGACAGCCTTCAAAGACCATATTCTTCCAGGACAACTATTGGTAAAGACAGACACCACCACAGTTATGTGGTACATAAACAAGCAGGGGGGAACCCACTCGTACCCTCTCTGCAGACTAGCCATGGTTCTGTGGAACACAGCTTTGAGCTACCAAGTACACCTGCAAACTCAATTCCCACCAGGCATACTAAATTCACTGGCAGACGACTTAAGCAGAAATCTCATGGACCCACACGAATGGAAACTAGAAGCCAAAATATTCAACCTCTTGAGGAACAAATGGGGGACTCCAGAGATAGACCTGTTTGCCTCCCCTCAGAACTATCAATTGAACAAATTCTGCAGAAGAACTCCCCACAATCAAGCTTGGAAAGTGGATGCCCTGTCCTTTACTTGGGAAAGTCTTTCAGTTTATGCCTTTCCCCCTCTGCCTCTTTTCCCGAAGGTTCTACTAAAGATCAAATAGGACAAGTCAAGGACAATACTGATTGCACCAGACTGGCCATGCCAGCACTGGGTACCCCCTCTTGCGCAGTATGGCAGTGCTACAACCATGGCACCTGCCTCAGACCCCTTTCCTGCTGTCCCAGCAGGCGGGCCAGATTCTGCACCCTCAGCTTCAAACCCTGAACCTTGCAGCCTGGCTAATTCCTTGAGCTCTCCCTTAGCATCCCTCAGTAAGCAGGTACTGGATGTCATTCTAGAGGCAAGGATGCCTAGTACTAGAAAATCCTATGCTGAAAAGTGGAAAAGATACTGTTCCTGGAGCCTAGCTCAGAGGATGGGCACAATGGTGCCCAGCATACCTCAGATTTTGCAGTACTTAACAGAAACGCTCCACAGGGCCCTATCCTTCTCGTCAATTAAAATTCATGCCTCTGCCATTTCAGCACATTATAATACAGAGCTGCCCCTTTTCTCTCACCCCTTGCTAAAGCAATTCCTTAGAGGGGTCAACAATTTGAAACCCCCCAGGAGAGCTCCCACTCCAGCCTGGGACCTTAACTTTGTATTGGAAAAGCTCACTCTTCCCCCCTTTGAACCAGTGGCTACAGCTGAGTTGAAATTCCTTTCTTGAAAAACAGCCTTCCTTCTAGCCATCATGGCAATGTAACCCTTCAATCTGAAGTAGGGACTTCATTTGTCTGCAACCTGTGGGTCTTGGATCCAATATTGGATCCGAGCCGGCAACTTGTTTCAAGCTAATGGATCTGAGCTCCTAGCTCCTCCCCTCACCCATAATCCCCTGCCAACCCTCCATGACCTCAGATCTAGTTTGCCGCGCTTGTGGATAGCTGGATTCCATTGAGCTCAAAAAAAAATCATCAGTTAAGTGTGTTTTTCTGTCAAATTCTCTTCCTTATTTTAAAAAATAAAGTGTGTAAGAGTTAGGTTCCCTGTAGTATAAAAAATGTTTTCTTTTACTTAGTTTTTTCCCTCCCTTCGCTGGTCGTTAGTGAGTGTGTGTGTTGTGTTTTTGGGGCCTGTGTGTTTGTGTAGCACTACCTTTTTTTCTTTAAGTATGGTTGAGGCCCCAAAAGCCATTTTTTCTAACTGTACCGAGTGTGGCCATAAGCTCTCCCCGGCTGATGGCCACACTCGGTGCGTTCAGTGCCTTGGGGTTGAACACCTCACCTCAGGCTGTACCATTTGTGCAGTGTTCAACCCCAGGGCACTGAAAGAGCGGAGGTCGAAGCTGGTCCTGGCGGGACTTTTGCCCCCGGACTTGGCTCCGGCCTCCGCTGCTCCCGTGGCACTACCACAGGCTGTGGTTGTTGCCACTCCTGTCCCCCTTCCTTCGGCCAGGACTCAAACTCCCGCTAAAGCGCCGGAGGACAGGGAGGCTAGGAGGGAGAAACGGAGGGAGAAGCACCACAAGTGGCAGGCCGAGGCCTCCGCTTCGGCCCCGCCAGCTAAGCGGGCTTCTCCCTCTACTGCTTCTAGGTCTCCTCCTCCTCGGCTCTGATCTCCTTGTTTCTCCCCAGGGCCCGAGGAGGAGGAGGCCCGATCTCCATCGAGGTCATCGAGGCGGCATTCCAGGCCTGCCTCGGTGGCCTCTTCGAGATCAACGTTCAGCATGTCTGATGCAGACTTGGACCGGATGATGCGAAGATTCATCCAGGCCCAGCTGCAGATGGGAGTGCTCTTGCCCCCCCCCCCCCTTCGGGGGGGAGCTTGACACCATTTTTCACTCCAATTGCTCCTTCTCCGACCCACTACCTGGGTTTGGAGCATTTATAGCCGAGCAGCATTGGAGCCGGGGGTGGGTCGGTGCTGACAGTACTTGGTACTTCAGATCCGACCCTGCCCTCGAGCCTGTCGGATCCGACCTCTCGGAGCCGTGGCCCAAGCTTCATATCCGAGGGATTCAGTGTGCCTTCGGCTCCGTTCAGGTCGGAGCGCACTGGTCCTTTGGATCCGATGGTCTCTGTGCCGGTTCCAATCCTTTCATTGGATCTGAGTGGGAGCTGACTCTCGGAGCCCAGAGAGAGTGGTTCCCCCTCGGCCTTCGATGTAGTTGAGAGGGCTCTGTTGAGAACATCCGGACCCCCAGCCCTTGTCTCGGCTCCATCCTGCACTCCCTCTCTGCTGGGCCAGGCTTCCATCACCCGGCCTAAGGGACAGCCTGCTTCAGTGTCCAAGGTAGTTCCATTGGAACAGGATGTTGCTGGCGAGGCCTCCTCGGACAGCACCCCCGAGGAAGTGCCCCGCAAGCATAAGTGCAAGAGGAGGCACGTGGACTCCCCTGAGTCCTTAACTGAGGACACGGACTTGGATGAAGGGGAAGGCTCCCCAAGATCACCCCCTGAGGATGTCTCCTTTGGAGATATCATGGAGATGCTGAGGATCAGAGGTGGGTGGTCTGCCCCCAAGTCTTCCTCCGACGAGTCCGTGTTTCTGGAGGCATTCGAAGCAGGCCCATCTACCTCTTGGGTGTCCCCTCCGGCCGACCCCTTGGTGGACCTTATTACCACCAGGGCATGGAAGGACCCGGACACCATGGAGCCAATACCCAAATGCCCGGACAGGATACTAAGCCCCCCCTCAGACCGGTCGCACTGGAGCAAGGGTCCCCTCGTAGATGCCATGTTGACGGCGGCAGCCACGAAGAGGGAACTAGCTCAGGAGAGCCCCTCAGTCCATCCACCGAGCAAGGAGTCCCGCTCGATGGACTGCTTAGGGAAGCGAGTTTTTAGTTCAGCGACCTTCTCGGTAAGGTCTCTGAACTGTATGGCACATGTCATCAGGATGCAGCGGGATCTTATCAAAGAATACGCTGCCTCCCCCCCTGAGTCCATGTTGGCGGAGGACAAACAATTGTACTCCACCCGAATGGCCACTCTGAGATCCATTTCAAATACCTCTATGCGGCTATTGTCCCACGCCACCGAGGGAGCCGCTAAGGCTAGCGGAGCGGGCCTAGTCATGAGACATCAGGCCTGGCTCCATCATTGTGACTTTGCGGAGCCCTTTAAAGCGTCTTTTGCGAACGCCCCTTTCGATGGTTCTGCCCTGTTTGGCAAAACGGTTCGCGAGACACTTGTCCAGAGCGAGAAGGACGGAAAGACGTCTGCCGTCGGAGTCTGCTTCTCTGCGCCCCAGTGGTCCTTTTCTAAGAACCAAAAGGGTCAGAAGAAGATGTGGTTCCGGAAATCGCAACATTCCCAACCCGCTCCGGACAACCAGTCCTTCCGTGGCAAAGGAGGACAGGGAAGATGCCACCCCAGGGGCAGAGGGGCTCCGAGATACTTTGGGTCCAGAGAACCTCTCTCTGACCGGCCCACGCAACAGCGCTGAAGGGTTGCCCGACTGCTCCACTCTGGAGGCAGTCGGGGGTGCTTCTCGGAGCACCTAGCAGCATGGGAGTCCATCACGACAGACCGCTGGGTGCTTCAAATTATATCCAGAGGGTACAAAATCCCATTACTTCATGTCCCCAAATTCAAGAACCTCCCTGATGTACCACCCGATCAGAGGGAGGCTGCAGCCGCAGAAATTCAGCAGCTGCTAAGAAAAAGAGCCATCCAGCCCGTCCCCCAAGACCAGCTCGGATTAGGGTTCTACTCCAGGTTCTTTTTGGTGCCAAAAAAGACGGGGGACTTGAGACCGATTCTAGACCTGTCCCGCTTGAACCTGTCGTAACCAAGGAAAAATTCCGAATGGTCACTCTTCAATCTATTCTCCCCCTTCTAAGGGAGAACGATTAGATGTGCTCTATAGACCTCAAGGATGCGTACTATCACATTCTAATGGACAGACGATCCAGGAGGTTCCTCCGCTTCTGGCTGGGAGCCAGTCACTACCAGTTCAGGGTCCTTCCTTTTGGCCTCACCACAGCCCCCAGGGTGTTCACCAAGGTATTAGCAGTGATTGCGGCCCACCTGAGACTCCAGGGAATACAGGTCTTTCCGTACCTGGACGACTGGCTCCTGACCACCCCAACAAGGCATCTACTTTGCTCAGCCAGAGATTTCTTTCTCCGCCTAGCCCCACAGTTAGGCATCACCATCAATGCAGACAAATCCTTTCTGGCCCCGACACAAGCCATAGAATTCATAGGAGCCAGAATAGACACCAGAGAGCTACGAGCCTTTCTAATGTCCGAACGACTTCGGAATTTGCAACTCCATGTGCGGGCTATCCTCCAATCAGAGACCCCACCAGCGGAATTGGTCCTGAGGGCACTGGGCTCCATGGCGGCAGCGATAACGCTCCTTCCATGCGCCCGTCTGAACATGCGGGTACTGCAATGGACCCTTCTAGTACAATGGTCCTTTCTGTCTTTTCCTCTCCATCACCCCATTGCTATCAGCAAGGCTTGCAGGAGGGCTCTATTATGGTGGCTCCATGCTCCGGACCTCCATACGGGCCGACCCTTCTGCACCTCTCGCCACGGTGACCACGGATGCCTCCCACCTCGGGTGGGGGGGGGCATTATTCAGGCAGGACGGTCCAAGGCACGTGGAATGATACAGAGACCTCCCTGCATATCAACGTTCTGGAGATGAGAGCGGTGCTGTACGTGTTGCAAGCACTTCAGAATCTCCTCCCTGTAGGAACGATTGCAATTCAGTCGGATAACATGTCGGTTGTCTGGTACATCAACAAACGGGGGAACCAGGTCTTACCCTCTATGCCGCGAAGCCATGAGAGTGTGGGAATGGGCGATCTCCACCAACCGCTTTCTGATTGCAATGCACATTCCGGGGCTGGCCAACATCCTAGCGGACAAACTCAGTCGCACCCTTCTTACCCCGTATGAGTGGTGTCTCAACCCACTAGTAGCAAAGCAGATATTCGCAATATGGGGGCAACCCTACTGCAATCTTTTTGCCTCTCCCTCAAACACCAAATGCGGCAATTTCTTCGCTCTGATTCCCCCTCCAGGGGAAACTCCAAGAGACGCTCTGGTGCATGCTTGGCCACCCGGTCTACTTTATGCCTATCCTCCTTTACCCCTGATGCTGCAACTCTTACAGAAAGCCTCGTGGTTGGGGAGCAGGATGATCCTCATTGCCCCATTCTGGCCTCGGCAAATTTGGTTCCCTTACCTGTGGTCTCACCTAGTGAATCCCCCTTGGATTCTGGATCCCAGTCCGGATCTAATCTCCCATCCGTTGGACTTACCGACCCCAAATCTGGACAATCTGAAGCTGACAGCTTGGTTGCTGCAATTCCACTCCTAGTTAGGACTCCCGGTATCTCTTCACCAGTCAAAGCCATCCTTGTGGCAGCGCATAAGCCCTCCACCAGGAAAGTGTACCGCAGTAAATGGAAACGTTTCTTCATCTGGGCGGAGCATCATAATCTAGAGTCCTTTACGGCTCCTCTTCCATCCATATTAGACTTCCTAACCAAACTTTTTCAGGAAGGCGCTAGTTGCTCAACTGTCAAAGTGAAATTGGCTGCCATCTCCCATTACCATGTGGGACATGACACAGGGCCCTTGATGTCGGCCAAGTTGTGTAAAACCTATCTCAAGGGCACCTTTTTGCTTAGACCCCCTATAAAAGAAGCCGTACCACCTTGGGATCTTTTTACTAGTTCTTCAAGCCTTGACTGCTCCACCTTTTGAACCTGCTGCTTCAGTAGATCTCAAATACTTGTCCTGGAAAACAGCATTCCTTGTAGCCATTACTTATGTGAAAAGAGTTTCGGAGCTTCAAGCTCTTTCTGTGAAGCTTCCTTATGTGATCTTTCATCCGGACAGAGTGTACCTCAGGATCAATCCCTCTTTCCTTCCCAAAATAGCATCAGAAACAAATATAAATCAATCCATAAATTTACCGGTTTTCTTTCCTAAATATCAGAATAAAGGAGAGTACAAGCTGCACTCATTAGATGTTCATAGGTAGCTACATTTTTATACTCATACAACAGCTGGTCATAGGCAATCCGATCAGCTGTTCGGTTCCTTTGCCAAATTTAATTTGGGGAAAGCAATATCAAAAGTATCTCTATCACGCTGGATTTCACAATGTATCCTATTAGCGTACCAAGCCTCTGGGAGACCCGCACCTGAAGGAGTTCGCTCACATTCCACTCATTCCATCTGTACTTCTGCGGCCTTCAAATCTAGAGTTCCATTGGATGATATTTGTTCGGCAGCCACTTGGGCCTCATCTCATACCTTTATTAACCACTACAAACTGGACATGATTTCTAGAGGGAGAGCATCCTTTGGCTCTGCGGTGCTCCGCAATATCCTTCCATGATGGCCACCCAAGATTCAGGTAGCTGGGGACTCTGTCCCACAGATTGCTGACAAATGAAGTCCCTACTTCAGATTAAGAAGTTATGTACTCACCATAACGTTCCATCTGAGTAGGTAGCTTCATTTGTCTGCAACCATCCCCCCTGGCCTTCAGCGGATCTATGTTAGTTGGAATACCCTTTTTGGGTACATATTGAGGGGCAAACTCGATCTGAGGTCATGGAGGGTTGGCAGGGGATTATGGGTGAGGGGAGGAGCTAGGAGCTCGGATCCATTAGCTTGAAACAAGTTGCCGGCTCGAATCCGATATCGGATCCAAGACCCACAGGTTGCAGACAAATGAAGCTACCTACTCAGATGGAACGTTATGGTGAGTACATAACTTCTTATTATCTTTCATGCGGACAGGGTTTCCCTCAGGACTAACCTTTCCTTTATGACCAAGGTGGTGTCTTCTGTGGCCCTAAATCAGTCCATTCATTTGCCTACTTTTTTTCCCTAATCCACAAAACAAAGGGGAACGAATACTGCACTCTCTGGACGTGCACAGAACTTAGATTCTATTTGGACAGAACTAAGTCTACCAGAAAATCTGAGCAGCTGCTAGTTAACTTTGCTGCAGGGACAGAGGGGAAGGCCATTTCAAAACAAACCATTTCCAAATGGATAGCCCATTGCATTCATTTCTGCTACAAGTACCATGGAAAACCTTCCCCACAGGGGATAAGATCACATTCCACCTGGGCTGCATCTACCTCGGCGGCATTTCTCAGAGGGGTCCCTACCAGGAACATCCTAGAAGCTTCTACGTGGAGCTCTGTACATATCTTCACCAAGCATTACCACTTGCCTATCTTTTCTAAATCCAGAGCTGGATTTGCCACTGCAGTCTTGCAGGGATTAATATCTAGCCCTAATGCTCTTTAACTTTCTTCTCCCTTCCTTAGCTTTGGGAATCTACCCAAATGTAATGATAGCAAAATTGAAACACGAAGAACATAGTACAGTTGTGTACACTTACCATAAATGTAGATGTTCAAGTGTATTCACTGTTGCAGTCCTGGTTACTGTCCCACCAGCCCCCTAACTTCTTTTGGCTCTACCTCTCCTTATGGTTGGTATGTCTATTTTTTCTTGTGTATTTGCTTTTTGATGGGGGTTTTACCATATCATTTAATTGCTTCCTATTTTGGGGGGCACCTAGCATCTGGGGCAAGAAAAACTGATGTAGTGGCGTCGGCTGCATGTTTTATACCCCTGACGACCTGACGTCAAGGAAGGAGCAACATCATCCGATGTGAAAACTCTGGTATACAGGCCGGCTGAGGGCTAACTGCAGGCAGAGATAACCCAAATGTGATGACTGCAACAGTGAGTACACTCGAACATCTACATTTATGTTAAGTGTACACAATTGTACTTTCTGAGGACTGGTGCGTGCATAAGTTACTTTTATGGCCCATGTTCCACTAGCCGCATCAGGTGTCCCATGCACCATACAGTGACTGAAAACTTTGGTATACTGACCAGACGTTCGGGGAGGAAGAGGAGTAAACCCATATGTGATGAATACTGCAACATGGAAGAGAAGGACATCTATGGTTATGGTAAGATTTTTACACAATTTTCTTTATGAAAACTTACAGCCATCCATCCATCCACAGTCCCTTTTTCCCATTTTTGCACTTGAGACTAGGGTGCCACTTCCGAGTGGCAATGATCTAGAGCCAAAGTTTACACCAGCAGGTGGCTAACCCTGCAGCTGTAGTTTTCCACAGTACACACTCACAGCTGTGGCCAATTTAGAGTATCCAGTCCACCTACTGCATGTCTTTGGAATGTGGGAGGAAACTGGAGCACCCGGAGGAAACCCATACGAATACAGGGAGGACATGCACACTCCACACAGAAGGCACCCCAGTCGAGAACTGAACCGGAGAGCCTCTTGCTATGAGGCAACAGCATTAACCGCTGCACCACTGCACTGCATCTCTTAGGAGTTATTTCCCAGCAACTCAACAGACTTTACTGCATTTCAGTGTCCATTCCATCTTCCTTTAAGCTCCTTTTTGACTGGTTTTCCCTCCTCCCCTGGTACATGGGCATTATGTCTACCAGCCTTCTTCTCTGTTCAAAAAAAAAAAAATGGTTTGGTTTCCCCATCTTCAGTACTTTAGTCTGAATAGTTTTGTACACATTTGTGTGTGTGTTTGTGAGTCTGTATTTGTGTGATATGTGTTTGTGTGTATATGTATATATATATATATATATATATATATATATATATATATATATATATATATATATATATATATATATATATATATATGTACACATAAATATATACATATATATATATATATATATATATATATATATATATATATATATATATACACACACACACACACATATATATATATATATATATATATATATGTATATATATATACATATGTAGATACACACACACACACACACGTGTGTATGTGTACATATAAAATAAGTGTGTGTGTGTATGTATATATATATATATATATATATATATATATATATACACACACACACACACACACACACACACATATATATATATATATATATATATATATATGTGTGTGTTTATGTACATCTATGTGTATATATATATATATATATATATATATATGTATGTATGTGTGTATATCTATCTATATATATATATATATATATATATATATATATATATATATATATATATTACCATTAAAACATCGAACATCAGAATGTAAACCATTCAAAAATCCGTTTTACATGTCCGATGTTCACAATATGAAGTAGGTTGAAATACCGAAAACTAATACAGGCAAAGTTGAATTCGACTTTTGAAGTCTGTTGCCCCCTTAGCAGCAGTATGAACGGACCAGATCTGTACTGCACAGCATTAACAGTAATGTTTTTACAGGGGGGCAAGCCCTCCACAGCCACTGCCACTTATGATATACAACACCAAGATCGCACTACAGTGAGGAAAAGGGTAAATTTTCTGGACTGCCGTTATACATTCAGTCTTCTTGAGTCAATGTTTCGATATTCTTCAAATTGTTTGTCAGCATTCTGACTCCTGCACATGTCATTATCAGACAAGGAATGCTCGACATTACAATATTAAACCATATATATATATATATATATATATATATCACACACACACACACACACACACACACACACACATAGACACACACACACAAGCACACTCTGTTCTGTTCTTCTAGCGGTTGCCTTGTTTTTGATGCTCCTGCAGTTAAATATCTCATTGCTTTAACAGTGGATGGTTGCAAGGAGAAAGAAAGAGCTTTAAGAGGTGCCTTCAGTGTGGGTACAAAATCCCCACTGCAGGATTCGCACTGTCAGAGTGTTAGGTGTGTGTGGAATACCTTACAGCTGAATGCTCCATCTGCATTAGTAACAGTGATCTTCAGTAAGAACTTATGGTACCTTTATATCTGTTGTTCACTACGTCATATAAATATGGGGAGATTCTTCAAGATTGGAGACATGCGCTTTTTAAATATATATATATAATAACGGCTATGAATGAAAAATTGTGCTGTGATGTAATTTATATAAATTTAATTTCAGCATTTAACAGGGTCATACACAACACACTGATCAATAAATTAGTACAACTAGGTATTGATGTATTCTTGATGAGATGGATAGCTGCATGGCTTACAAATAGGACATGGCAAGTATCAAACAGCAACTGGACAAATGAAATCCTTGGTTACAGTCAGGGTGTCCCACAGGGCTCTGTCCTAGGCCCTTACCTGTTTAGATTGTATCTTTTAGACCTAACTTTTTCATCTGAGATTTTCTACAGTCTATATGCAGGCAACCTGAAACTGAGTAAACTGATTACATGTGTTACAGTTAAGGCATGTCTGCAAAGTAACTTGACTAAATTGACCATTTGGGCACAAGAGAGTAATATGCTGATAAGTACATCAAAAACTAAGCATATGAGATTTGGGAGACATAAATTGAAAGGTGAGTATTTAATACAGCACACACTGATTGAAACTGTATACTTATTTAAGGACCTGGGTATATGAGTAGATTCAGCTATGAGTTTTTCTAGGTTTACTATCAGTACTGCGAAAGACAACCTGTCAGCACGTATGTTGCCGAAAATCAGATTGTCGTTCACAGAATGTAAATTATATGGGATAGTCGAACATACTTATGTGAATGCAGCAGTGCGTTCGCCTTACTGTGTTCGACAAACTGTATGGATGTTGCGGTACAGTGGGGATTGGAAATTCATCCATATCCCCACTGTAGTGCAATCTTGGAGTTGGAATATATTATTAGCAGGGAGTGTGGGGGGCACAGGGGGGCTTGCCCCCCTGCAAAAAACATGATATGTCATATAGGAGTTTGATTTGCATCAGTTCCTATACAGATCTCACATGATGTTTTCGATAACAATGTCTACTCAGATGTGGCGATAATTTGGGTCAACATTGTGCCACAGATGAGATTCTGGTTTCGGTGGCTTACTTCAGTATTGTGAACGGAAATTATTTAGCCTTTAGCAATATTGATAGTAAACCATTTTTCTAATCATGTCAGACAGTTGGTTAAATGTTAATTCAGAACTTTAGATTGTATAAAGATTTATAAAGTGTAGGAAATCAACATTGATGAAGTCATTGATTGTTTGTTACATTAGACTCAAACCTGAGTATGGATTGACATTATGGAAACCTTATAAGAAAACAAGCATGAGTAAACTGGAAAGAGTACAGGGGAAATAGACCAAGGGCATCCATGGATGTGAAAATTTATGTTGTTATGAATGACTAAAATATCTGAACTTTTGTACAGTGTCTTTTACAGATATATAAGAGGAGATCTTTATTCAGGTATGTAGGGCATTTAGAGACAACTACCTCTGGAAATGTTTGGGGTGATCAAAAAGTAGTAGAGAATCGTCAGAAAACCTGTGTAGAAGATACTATATAAATGAGAAGTGTATTAATTGGCTCTCTGACAGAATAGCTGATGCATGAAACACAGATTACCAAATTACATTAAACCAAGTACTAGCTTAGATATCTTTAAGAACACCCTGGACTCTTATGGGAACAAGTGTTTTGGTATATTGGCAAGCTAGAAGGGCATTAATGCCCATGCTTGAAATTTTGTATGTATCTGGAAGACATTTGGTCACCATGCTATGTCAGATAGGAAAATAGGATAGAGATTAAGAGATTGTTGCCTTTGGATCCAGAGGTAGGCAAGCACAAAACAGATAGTCACAGCAAGGAAGAAAGACAGGTCCAAAGGTAAGGCAGGGACAAGGATCCACAAAAGAGTAAACTAGAGAAGTCCTCAAAAATTGTTAGATTGGAGCCAGCTGGTTCTTCAGCTGTGTTGATATCTCCACCTCCCACAAAGCTGATTGCACTTGAAGACAAGTCATCTAGGTGCAAGGTGGTACTTCTGAGAGGAAGCTTACAAAACTCCTTTCATGGCCCCATCTCAGTCTTCATTCAGGCCTTCAGGAACACCTCTGACTTGGAATCTTATTGTATGATGAGGGCATTCGTCAATATGCAGATCACTATGAGTGTTCTCCCAGTGCCTTCCACATTGAGGTGTAGCAGGCCTGTCCTTCACCCCATTTACATTTTCCTTCCCCAATCTAACCTTTGAGTCTGGTGGTATCAAGACCGACTACCCACATGGAGCTGATGCATTTGGAGCCAAGTGCAGTCATGTCTTCAGCTTCAAAGCCTTCTAATCCAATTCGCCTAACTCCAAGGCCGTCAGATGCAGGTAGATCTTTGGACCTTGTCAACATCAGCACTTTGGTACTGTCTTCAGACCCATTGCATGTGGTGCCATTTTCTTTGTCGGAGTCATCAATCTTTGAGGCTGTGGTGTAGATGTCCTCCTCAGATTCATCTGTTCTGTCAAGTTTGGGGATTCGTTCGTCAAGCTCACCTATTTCTGCTGTGGAGTAGGCAGTACCGGCAGTCATTCGAGGTTCCTCAGGTCAGGTAGACATAGACTCAGCCTTTGAGGTTATGGGTAGTATCATAGCCTCTCCACCAATAGCTGTTACACAGGCTCAGTTGGTGTTGGCTTCTCCCATGAACACCCTTCCGTCTCTCTCTCAACACTGTCATACTTCCCAGGGTCAGAGCTGAGCCATTGTTCTCAAGTGTAGTGCCCAGCCACAGGACCAGTCATTTGACAACTCAGATTCCTCACTGCCTGAGGTTCTGAGAAGAGACAAATTTTCTCCCTGAATGAGTCTGTCAGTTTGAATGGTGTCTTGGAGAATCAAGTTGGATCCCCCAATCATCTTCTGAAGACCTCAACGTTAGTGCAGTTTTGGAGTTCAATCACCAGAGGAGAAATTGGCCAACAGATACACCTGGCTGGTCCTATTTAAGATGTACTGTTTGGCTGCGTTTATATTATGCTGTCGAAAACTCAAACTGTCGACAGCGTAATAATCGACACGAAAATGTTGAAACCCCCGATCATTGAACACACACACAAAAAAAAAAAAAAAAACAACCAAACACAACACAAATTGCTCTGTGCAGGGGGGCAAGCCCCCTTGCACCCCCTACACCCCCCACTACTTAAATATACCAACTCCGAGATCGCACTACATTGCAGTAAATGGAAATCTCCCCTTATGGAGATTTCCGTTTACACGGGCGATGACTTTCGCTTTCGACATTTTGGTGCCGACAATATCAGCTTCGATATTGTTGGCCTTCGACAGGGTGAAGTAGATCCGTTTGGCCCGCTCTGCTTTGTTGGCTGGTTCCACCAGTGGACTGCCTATTTGAGCTGGCCATTGGAAGAACATGCAGCTCTTCAGAAAGTATCCCAAGGAAGCCTGGCCAAACTCTCTGGTTGCACAAGGACAGACTGGTCATATCCAGGAGTAAATGTTCAAAATTGAGGAATAACCATAACCTTGGACTTTATTTTTGTTTTTCGGTCATATCCAGGAGTCCCTTGATCAAGTCTGTCATTGTGGCAGTGGCAGGTAAAAATTAGCTGATGGGAAGGATACAGTCACTGTCCAGGGAGTCTGGGATGATGAGACAGGATAGGGAAGTGGGCTTATGCTTCGGGCACTTTTGCTTTATGGGCCTTGAATTGCTCCCCATACAAACTGGTTTCAGGGAGATTTGGCAGTGCAAGCTTTAGCTTCTCTGTGAAGGTCATCCAGTTCTGACTCTAGGAAACAGCCAAAATTCAACTTGGGTACAATGTTTAATATTATTACTTTCTCAGTGTAGCATATGCATAATGCAGTCAATGGAGTGGTGAGAGCAACAAGCACATGCATCACAATGAGGCTTTCATGCCTGTTTTCACCTCTGATTTTGAGGGCAATTTCATAGAGTCGTTTACCAGCACCCCCAATGATGGATCATCGTTATTTAGTCCAGTGATTAAAAGAAAGAATGCAGAGGTAGGAAAAAAAACACGTATGGCAGGCTGTCTGCAATAGGTGTTAAGTTTGAGACACCACTGTGATCATATAGTAGGAACCACAAGGGGTCCAATTCCTTATGGTTTGGAAAAAATCCTGATGCCATCCCTTTGAATCCAGCTTTGACGGGCAACCATGGCAGAGGCAGCCACTTTAATGGATGCAGACCCAGATGTTGCGTAGGTCTTGAGAACCAGGAATATCTGGTGTGTTCTTTTATAAGCAGCCTAACAGTCCCTGAAGGGCTGCCAGACTGCTTTTCTTTAGAGGCAGTTGGGGGGGGGTCATTTATCTCTTTATCTGACTACATGGATGGCCATCACAAAGGATTCTAGGGTCAGGGGGTAGTATCCAGTCGCTATTAACATGCCCTTTTCCCATACTTCTCGCCTTACCAAATGGTGCTCCCAGATGTACGCCACTAGCAGGAGGCAGCCAGAAAATTGAGCCATCAAAGAAGTTTCACTGGACTGTGCAGGATAAAGTTACATTCCAGGTTCTTTTTATTCTGGGGAATAAAAAAAAATAATAAGCAAGGACTTCAGGCCAGTATTGGAGCCAAATGAACTCAACCAATATGTCAAAAAGACCCACTTCATAATGGTCATATCGCAAGCAGTTTTGTTCTTCTTTACAGATAAATGATTGGATGTGCTTGATCAACCTCCAGAATGCTTAACTGCACATCAAAATAGCAAAAGCATGTAGAAGGTTTCTACATTTCCTTATGGGGGCCAGTCACTTCTAGTTGAGCGCCCCATCTTTCAGTCTTACCAGAACCCCTTGAGTATTTGCCAAGTGCATGGCCGTGGTAGCAGCAAATGTGAGGCTGCTCGGGATCAGTGTTCCCTTACTTTGATATCTTGCTCTCCTCACTGCTGCATCAAGAGAATTTTTTGGCAAAGCCACAGACTGCTTGCTCTAGTTCTCCATTTGTCCTTTTGGCATTTCTATTAACTACAAAGTAATCACAAGCTGCAGACAACCTAATCCATACAAATCATAGGCTGCCACCTTGCCATCAAGTCTTGCGCCATATTTCTTTCTCCAGAAATTGTCAAGTCACTAAGACTTGTAGTTCAGAATCTACTTCACGGAGTATCTTCTCCTCCAGTTCTTGTTGTAAGAGTTCTAAGTCTCATGGCTTCTTCTGTCCTAATGTTTAACCTAGCAGGGTTCCATATGAAGATTCTACTGTGGCTGCTCATAGTGCAGTGAATGCAACTGGCATCACCCGTCTGAATTACCAGTCTTTACAGGTGTCAGCTTCACTGATGGCTAAGTCTCCTGACTGATCTCTGTGGGGAGGCTCTTTCTGTTGCCTCCATCATCAGCAGTGATAACCAACGCCACCTCCTTGGGATGGGGCACATTTATCAGGATAATGGGCAGAACTGGAGGCTAACCTTCACATCATTTTCCTGGAAATTACAGCTGTCCTCCTGGCATTGCAGGAAATACAGGATTTATTGCCTTCAGGGATAATTTCCAACCCAAAGGACACTATAACATTAGTTTGGTACATTAAGAGAGAGTAACCAGATACTAGCGCTTATGTCATGAAGCCATGAGAGTGTGTCAGTGAGCGATCGCTTCGCATCACATCATTTCTTGACAGCTGCACACACTCCCAGAAGGGCCACTTCTCTTACCAACAGGTTTAACCGATCTGTTGATCTGAAGTAGTTAACTTTATTTGTGCATCAACCTATGGGTTATCGGATCCATATCGGATCCGAGCCAGCAGTTTCCAGCAGCTAAGATCCGAGCTCCAAGCTCCTCCCCCCTACCCATAACTCCCTGCCATCCCTTCCTGACCTCAGATCTAGTTTGCCTCGGTTTGAACAGCAGCTTGATCTTGAGCGTTTGAGTTTTCCTGAGACTTCTTGTGAGAGAAAAATCCTTCTATTTTTTAACTTTCTTAAAGTTTTGGGTGATTTTTGAGTGTTGGAACTAGTTTAGTTTTAGTTTTAGAGTGTTCCCTCGGGTTTTGCGTTTCCTCCCCCTTGTTTCTTAGAGTGTTAGGATGTGTTTGTGTGTGTGGTCTTGGGGCCTAGTGCTTGTGTTTTAGTTCAATGTCTGAGGCCTCCAAGACATTCTTTTCTAAATGTACCGAGTGTGGCCATAAGCTTTCCCCGGCTGATGGCCACACTCGGTGCGTTTTATGCCTTGGGGTTGAACACCTATCTTCTGGCTGTACTATTTGTGCAGCGTTCAACCCCAGGGCTATCAGGGACCGGAGGTCGAAGCTGATCCTGGCGGGACTCCTGCCCCCGGACTCGGCTCCATCCTCCGACCCCTCCGTGGATCCTGCCGCGGCTGCGGCAGCATCCACGGACCCTTCCCTTCCACTGGCTGGGACTCAACCTCCCTCTTCGGGGCAGGAGGACAGGGAAGCTAGGAGGGAGAAGCGCCGCGAGTAACCCAAGCGGCGGGCCGAGGCCTCTGCATCGGCCCCGCCGGCGAAGCGGGTCCCCCCCCCCCCGGGGACGGCCGGGCCTTCTCCTTCTTGGCTCCGTTCTCCCTGCTTTCTGCCGGGGCCAGAGGAGGAGGAGGAGACCCGATCTCCCTCGAGGTCATCGAGGCGGCACTTCTGTCCCGCCTCGGTGGCCTCTTCCAGGTCGACCAGAAGCCTGACGGATGCAGACTTGGACCGGATGATCAGAAGGTTCCTCCAGGCCCAGCTGCAGATGGGAGTGCTCCTGCCTCCCCCCCCCCCTCCGGGGGGAGCTCGACCCCCTTTTTTGCCCCGATAGCTCCTGCCCCGACCCGCTTCCTGGGCTCGGGGTCTTCGGAGCCGGGGAGGTGTTGGCGCCGGTAGTCTCGGGTACTTCGGCTCCGACGGTACCCTCGAGTCTGTCGGGTCCCTTTTCTACGGATCCTAGCTCTCGGAGCTGAGAGCTGAGCTTCGGATCCGAGGTGGTCAGTGTGCCTTCGGATCCAACTAGGTCGGAGCATACTGGCCCTTCGGATCCGATGGCTTTGGCTCTGGCCCCGATCTGCCTGTCAGATCCGAGGGAGAGTCGGCTCTCTGATCCTAGGGGGAGAGACTCTCCTTCGGCATTCGACATGGTAGAGAGGGTTCTGTCGATGGAATACAGGCCCCCGGCCTTAGCTACGGCTCCACCCTGCACTCCCTCGCAGATGGGTCCGACTTCCATCACCTGGCCCCATGGACAGCCTGCTCAGATGTCCCAGATAGTTCCCTTGTTGGAACAAGATGTGGCTGGTGAGGCCTTCTCAGACAGCCTCCCTGAGGAGGTCCCTCACAAGTGCAAGTGCAAAAGGAGGCACTTTGGACTCCCCCGAGTCCTTGACTGAGGACACGGACTTGGAGGAAGGGGAAGGCTTCCCAAGATCACCCCCCGAAGACGTCTCATTTGGAGACATCATGGAGATGCTCAGGATCGGGGGGGGGGTCTGCCCTAAAGCCTACCTCGGACGAGTCCGTATTCCTGGAGGCGTTTGAAGCAGGCCCGTCTACCTCTTGGGTGTCCCGTCTGGCCGATTCCCTGGTAGATCTGATCACTACCAGGGCTTGGAAGGAGCCAGACACTGTGGAGCCCGTCCCTAAGAGGCCTGACAGAATTCTCAGCCTGCCTTCGGACAGGTCTCATTGGAGCAAGGGAACCCCTGTAGATGCCATGTTGGTGGCGGCGGCCACCAAGAGGGAACTGGCCCAAGGGAGTCCCTCGGTCCATCCCCCTGACAAGGAGTCCTGGGCGATGGACCATTTGGGGAAGCAGATGTTTGCTTCAGCCACCTTCTCCATAAGGTCGCTGAACTACATGGCACATGTCATACGGCTCCAGTGGGATCTTATCAAAGAATACGCCGGGTCTCCCCCAGATTCCATGTCGGCAGAGGACAAACAGGTGTACTCTACCCGAATGGCCACTCTCAGGTCAATTTCCAATACCTCTATGCAGCTGCTGTCCCATGCTCCAGAAGGGGCCACTAGAGCTAGCGGAGTGGGCGTCATACTAAGGAGACAGGCCTGACTCCGACACTGTGATTTCGTGGAACCCTTCAATGCGTCATTCGCTAATGCCCCGTTTGATGGTTCTGCCCTTTTTGGCAAGACCGTACACGATACCTTGGTCCAGAGCGAGAAAGATGGGAAGACGTTGTCTGCTGTCGGAGTCCGCTTCTCTGCTCCCCAGAGGTCCTTCTCGAAGAACCAAAAGGGACAGAAGAAGATGTGGTTCCGAAAGTCTCAGCAATCCCGTTTTGCTCCGGACTCCACATCCTTCAGAGGCAGAGGAGGACAAGGGTGGACGCCGCCCTGGAGGCAGAGGGGGCCCAAAGAACTTTGGGTCCAGTGAACCTTTCTCTGATTGGCCCATGCAGCAACCCTGAGGGGTTACCCGACTCCTCCACTCTGGAGGCAGTCTGGGGGCATTTCTCGAAGCACCTAGCAGCTTGGGAGTCCATCACGACAGACCGCTGGGTGCTTCGGATCATATCCAGAGGCTATGAGATTCCGTTTCTCCATTCCCCTCTCAGACCCAGATTCATCCCCGATGTCCCACCCGATCAGAGGGAGGACGCAGCTACAGAAATTCGGCAGCTGCTAGAAAAAGGAGCGATCCAGCACATCCCCCCAGACCAGTATGGATCGGGCTTTTACTCCAGGTTCTTCTTGGTGCCAAAAAAGACAGGGGACTTAAGGCCAATCCTTGACTTATCCCTATTGAACCTGGCAATAGCCAAAGAAAAGTTCCGGATGGTCAATCTTCAATCCATTCTCCCCCTTTTGCAGGAGAACGACTGGATGTGCTCCATGTGCTCCATAGACCTCAAGGATGCGTACTGCCACATCTTAATGGACAGACGATCCAGGAGGTTTCTCCGCTTCCGGTTTGGAGCCAGTCACTATCAGTTCAGGGTCCTCCCCTTTTGTCTCACCACAGCCCCCAGGGTGTTCACCAAGGTGTTAGCGGTAATAACGGCCCACCTGAGACTCCAGGGAATTCAGGTCTTTCTGTACCTGGACGACTGACTCCTGACCGCCCCCACACAGCATCTACTCTGCACAGCCAGGAATTTCTTCCTTCACTTAGCTCCCTGGCTGGGGATCACAATTCACGCTGGGAAGTCCTCCCTGCTCCCGACTCAGGTCATAGATTTTATCGGAGCCAGGGTAGACACAAACCAGCTGTTAGTTTTCTTAACCCCGCACCGGTTGCAATCCCTAAAACTACATGTGCAAGCCATTCTTCATTGTCCGACCCCTACGGCAGAACTGGTCCTGAGGGCCCTAGGCTCGATGGCGGCTACCATCAATCTCCTTCCCATGGCGCGCCTAAATATGAGAATTCTGCAATGGACACTCCAAGTCCAATGGTCCTTCCTACGTTTTCCCCTAAGCCGTCCTGTCCCTCTCAGCAGGGTTTGCATGAGTGCCCTCTTATGGTGGCTCCAGTCTCTGGACCTCCAAAAGGGGCACCCCTTCTCTATGTCCCCTTCCCTAGCCAAGGTGACCACGGACACCTCTCGCCTCTGGTGGGGGGGGGGCATTGTTGTGGCAGGACCGTCCAAGGCACGTGGAACCAGACAGAGACCTCACTGCATATCAATGTCCTGGAGATGAGGGCGGTGCTGTTAGCATTGCAAGCACTTCAGAGCCTTCTTCCCATCGGGACGATTGCGATCCAGACAGACAACATGTCTGTCGTTTGGTATATCAACAAACAAGGGGGAACCAGGTCCTATCCACTTTCTCGAGAGGCCATAAGAGTTTGGGAATGGGCGATTTCCACCAACCGCTTTCTCGTAGCGACGCACATTCCGGGTCGGTCCAACATCCTAGCGGACAGACTGAGTCGCACCATCTTCTCCCCGTACGAGTGGTCTCTGAATCCCAATGTAGCGAAGCAGATCTTCTCCAAATGGGGTCAACCTTGTTAAGATCTTTTCGCCTCTCCTTCAAACACGAAGTGCGACACCTACTTCGTTCTAATTCCCCCACCCGGGGAATCACCAAGAGACGCTCTGGTGCATGCTTGGCCTCCCGGTCTTCTTTATGCTTATCCGCCCCTTCCCCTGATGCTCAAATTTCTGCAGAAAGCCAGATGGTTGGGTGCACGATAATCCTCATTGCCCGATTCTGGCCTCGTCAGGCATGGTTCCCTTATCTGTGGTCTCATCTAGTGAATCCTCCCTGGATTCTAGATCCCCTTCTGGATCTGATATCTCACCCCCTGGGCCTACCAACCCTGAACCTGGACAACCTCAAGCTCACAGCTTGGTTGATCCAGTTCCACTGTTAGTTCGGACCCCCGGTATCTCTTCCCAGGTCAAAGCGATCCTGGTGGCAGCCCACAAGCCATCTACTAGGAAGGTTTATCGTAGCAAATGGAAATGTTTTTCTATTTGGGCTGAACATCAGAACCTAGATCCTTTCACAGCTCCGTTACCAGCTGTGCTGGATTTTCTGTCGGTACTGTTTGATAAAGGTGCTAGCTCTTCCACAGTCAAAGTACAGTTGGCAGCTATCGCTCATTACCACATTGGATGTGATCTTGGCCCTCTGACTTCATCCAGATTATGTAAGGCCTTCTTAAAAGGCACCTTCCTACTAAGGCCACCAGTGAAAGATGTGATCCCTCCTTGGGACATATCGCTGGTGCTCCAGGCCTTAACAGCTCCTCCCTTTGAGCCTGCTGCCTTGGTAGATCTCAAGTTCTTGTCCTGGAAAACGGCCTTTCTTGTCGCTATCACGTTGGCAAAAAGGGTTTCGGAGTTTCAAGCCCTTTGTGCCAAGCCTCCGTACTTGATTTTCCACAAGGATAGGGTATTCCTCAGGACCAGTCCCTCTTTTCTCCCCAAAATTGCTTCCAAAACTAATATTAATCAGTCTATTAATTTGCCAGTCTACCTCCCCAATTACCAAAATAAGGACGAATTCAAATTACACTCTTTGGATGTACACAGACAGTTGAGATTTTATCTGCACAGGACAGGCGGTCATAGACGTTCAGATCAGTTATTTGTGTCCTTTGCTAAATCCAGTTTGGGGAAAGCTGTTTCTAAAGTCACACTATCCAGGTGGATTTCTCAGTGTATTCTCTTGGCTTATGAGAGTTCTGGCAGGCCTGCTCCTCAGGGAGTCCATGCCCATTCAACTCGGTCTGTTTCTACCTCTGCTGCTTTTCAAGCTAGAGTTTCGTTGGATGACATTTGCTCGGCTGCCACGTGGGCCTCATCTCACACTTTTATAAACCACTACAAGTTAGATCTGGTTTCCAGAAGGAGAGCATCCTTTGGCTCCGCAGTGCTCCGGAACATCCTTCCTTGAGGGCCTCCCAAGATTCAGGTAGCTGGGGACTCTGTCCCATAGGTTGATGCACAAATGAAGTTAGCTACTTCAGATTAAGAAGTTATGTACTCACCATAACATTCCATCTGAGTAGGTAAATTTCATTTGTCAGCCACCGTCCCTCCTTCTGTCCCCCTGTCCTCTTCGAATGTTTTTGATGTTCCTGCTTCTCGGTAGGTTGTACCCGGTTTACCCTAGGCAGGTTGCGGTTGCAAGCCTTGTTTTTAGGCAAACTCGATCTGAGGTCAGGAAGGGATGGCAGGGAGCTATGGGTAAGGGGGAGAAGCTTGGAGCTTGGATCTTAGCTGCTGGAAACTGCCGGCTCGGATCCGATATGGATCCGATAACCCATAGGTTGCTGACAAATGAAGTTTACCTACTCAGATGGAACGTTCTGGTGAGTACATAACTTCTTATTTTGCCTCATGAGTGGTCTCTCATTTCAGAGGTGGAGAATCCAAGTCTTTTGACTCTGGGACTATTCCTTGCTGCGATCTTGTTGCCTCCCCAGTGAACACTAAGTACAACATTTATATTGTCCTTATTCACCTATTTGAGCAGTTCTCAAACAACTCTGTTGTTGGGGAGTGGTCAACCAGGCTGCTGTATGCTTTCCGCTGTCTGCCCCTGATGTCCAGGTTCATAAAGAATCCAGTCAGATGCAAAGCCACAGTGATCCTCATTACTGCTTAGTGGCCCAGGCAAATCTGTTTCCCTCTACTGTGGTCTGACATCTGGGAGTCCCCCCTGGCAGTTGGTTCCCAGAGAGAATCCTCTTTCTCAACCCACCAGGTGGTGTCGTTCGGATCTTCTCAGTCTCAGGGTAACTTCATGGTTTCTCCAGTTCCGAAAATGACCAGAGACCCTTCCTTGTCTCAGGAGGTGGTGCACATTCTTTCTACCTCCCAAAAGGAGTCTGCCTGTAAAGTATACAGGAGTAAATGGCGGAGTTTTGTAGCTTGGGCAGCTGCTCAGGGAATAGACCCCTTCTGTGTATCTACCTTTTGTATAATTCTCTTCTTTTCACAACGTTTTTCTTCAGGTACTAGTTATTCAGATACCAAGGACCAGCTAGCCACAATTTCCAATTTCTGTCAAAGCTTCAACTCCCATTCATTAGCCTGTCATAGATCTTGCAAGGCCTTTCTAAAGGGTACGTTCTTGCTTTGCCCTTCAGTCAGGGAACCAGTTTCTCTGGGAGAGCTCATTTGTGTGTTATAGGTCTCGACAAAGTCCCTATTTGATCCATCTTCAACCACTTCTTTAGAGCTCTCCTGTCTTGAAAGGTCTTATTTCTCATTGCTATAACCTCAGCTAGAGGAGTATCTGTGTTACATGTACAGTTTTTATCCCCAGTTTATTTGTTTATTCACAGATTCAGGTGCTCATTAAGCATTAGTCTTTCCTTTTTTCCCAAGGTGGCATCCATATCTACCTTGAATCAACCCACCCATCTGCCAGTTTTCTTTTCCATTCACTCCTGCAAGGGTGAATACTTACTTCACACTTTAGGTGTATACAGACCATTACACTATCTTCGCAAAACTAAGACTGTCAGAAAAGACCCTCAACTGTTTCCTTTGCTTCTATTAAGCTTTACTCCAAAGTTTCCAAGTTTACTTTGTCCAGATGACTTTCTGATGGTATAACATCTGTTTATTGATCCAGCAGTTGTCCTTTGCCCCTTAGACTTAAGCTCATTCTACGAGCTCAGCGGCCACATCTGCCACCTCCTTCAGGAATTCTTCTGTGATTCTGTGGATGAGATTTATGCGGCTGCTACCTGGACTTCCTTGCATACCATTGCTAGACATTATAAGCTGCACATATTCTCAAGATAATAAACTTATTTTTGAGCCACTGTCCTTGTCTCCTGTCATGATGCCAAGTGCTAAGTACCTGGGAAATTTAACCCACAACTTAGATCAGACTGAAGGGATGAATAGGAGACTGTAGTTATGTACTTAGCTTAGCGATGGACCCTTTCATCCTCACCCATTCGATGTAACATCCCTCCCCCATTTTCCCTCTTTTTTTGATGTTTACAGCAGATTTCTCTATACCTTTGGGCAGATTTAATCTGAGGAAGCTTTACCCACTGGCACATTATTGGTAGGAAAAAAATTTAAAGGACCTCAAGGTTTGAACACTAGTTTTGCTGGCTCCCATCCGACAAGCAGCTTGAGAACCTATAAATCGTATCACAGACTAAGATGAAAGGATCCAGAGTTATGGTAAGTATAGAACTACCATTTGCTGTTCGTTGAAAGTAATCCAGCAGCTAGATAGTCCATGAAGTTCCTGACCCTTCCTTGTGTGCAGAGTACTGTTTGGTGAATATATTGAGTTTCTTGAGGCTGCAGCATTTTGCCACCTTGCTGACTGAAACAGTCTAGAGCTTTGACAGTGATGATGATAAGTATGCCATGCTTTGATTAGCTTAGAGAGATGATTAAGCTTCAGTTTAGATTTCAGAGATCGAAAAAAAATGCAAGTGTTACCATATTCAGTATTGTTACAGAATGCAGTTAGATTTGCAGAAATATGTACCATATAAAATGTAATACTTGGGATTTTTTTTGTTTGTGAGGCAGATATGTGATGGCTCATATATGGGCTTGCCCACCAAGTGAAGGAGATGACTATATTTTTCACTGCCACCCTCCTGACCAGAAAATCCCTAAACCCAAGCGACTGCAAGAATGGTACAAGAAGATGTTGGACAAAGCCTTTGCTGAGCGAATTATTCATGACTACAAGGTGAGTGTTTCCATTCCACTGCAAGAATAAGACCCAGAATGGTAGATCTAGGATGCTAGTTATTAGCTATGTTATTCATAGTGAAGTAATGAACTGGAAGGAATTACTGCTTCCGCTTACTAATCCATCCATTTGTTAAGCCAAATTGATTTCAAGTCTGCTGAAACGAACATACTGTACTGTCATATTTCCTTTGATTATGGATCTTGACAACAGTATCACTCATTGTGTCTTTACATCTTGAATGCTATTCTGATTAAACTTTGCTGTATTAATTTATGTAGAAGTGCCAACACACCCCTGCAGCACACAGAATTTTGATACTGTTGACAAGGCAGGAAAGAAGAGTGCTGTCTTGCACCTGTCTGTTCAGTTGTTTACAATGTCTATGAAGTTCATATTTGAATGAAAAGAGTTCATCTTTGTGATTCTTCATTGTGACTACTTTTCTCCATTCCTGACCAGAGTTCACCTTTGTGATTCTTCATTGTGACTACTTTTCTCCATTCCTGAAGTTTAAAAAGAAGTTCAAAGCACCCACTATGCCCATAAAGACTAGTAAATGTTGTGAGAAATTCAGTGTTCTGATTAATTTTCAGTATCTAAGTCATAGGGGCAGTAAGAAAAAAAAAAGATTATTCATCATGGTTTTGAACTACTCTAAGAAGCATTCCAGAGGTAGAACTTATCTAAAATCCACAGAGGTTTTCAGTAACGTATTGTTCTCCAAGTTAGTGTCACAGTCAGCGTATTTAGTCCAGGCCTCCACCATAGGTTCTCTACAGTTTCTGCCTATGGTCTTCCCAAAGCACAGAATATGATGGTGCCAGTTGTCCACAGTGACTCATTTCTCATAAGGGAGCAGACCTTTCCCTCTGTTCTGGTAATGGTCAGGATTGCTGATAGTTTCTGCTGCAAAGGTTTGTACCCCATGCAGTGGCAACACCACTGATTTCATATGCCTGGTCCTTGAAAATGTTTTAAGGCACTTCAAGCCCCTATTGGTTCATCCATCCATCCACAACCCCTTTTTCCCATTTTTGCACATGGGGTCGGGATGTCACTTCAACAAGTTCAAGGTCACCATCCCAGCATATACCTTCTTTTCTGCTAATGGCAGTCATTATTTTAGGGTCTCCTAACACTGTTGTCAGCACTTCTTTGTTATGCTAGGAATCAGACAAGTCATTTTGTAGGAAAAAAAGTAATTTTTTCATGACTTTTCCACTAAATTAAAGGGCTTTGGCTATGGCAGTGCCTAAAAAGAGAGACTCCAGTTCCACTAGAGGAGCCAGGCATTGATCTTTTCTGATCATAAGAGGTCTTGTACATCACTAAAATTGCTAAGGATGATTGACTAGCAGATGCATGAGTACCTGGAGCTATCCACGCTTTCAACCAAATTAATTCCAGATAAATTCCACTAGTGTTGTTTGTCATTAAAAATGCCGTCATACAGCTGTTGCTCCCTTGTAATATAATGCCTGCCCAAGAAAAGACCTCATCAGCAAGATCCATGTGAGGAAGCCCTGTATATATATATATATATATAAGTCTACTTCACAAACCCAAAATCCCACTTATCAGACTTTCATGTAACCGAGACGACAAATCCGACAAGTCAGAAGACTGACCTTCCGGAACACCGACTTTCAACTTTAGGTAATTAACCGCTTGGCCAGCCTGAAAAACAAATTAAAACCAAAGCAAACTAAACCCACCCATGTGGGGGGTTGTGCTCCCCACACACTAAATATACCAACTCCAAGATTGCACTAACGTGCGGGTAAGGGCAGAGTTCACCATGGTGGCCAAGCAATTACTTACCTGGAGTGAAAATGTCTGTGTTCTGGAACGTCGGTATTATGGAGTTTTGGCTTTGTTGTCTCTGTGTCTTGGTATTTTAAAAGTCAGGTAAGTGGGATTTCGGTCTACTGCTGAAGTAGACCCATATTTATACACATATATCTATATGTGTGTGTGTGTGTGTGTGTGTGTGTGTATATATATATATATATATATATATATATGTGTGTGTAATGTGTATATATATATATATATATATATATATATATATATATATATATATACACACATACACACACACACACACACACACACACACACACACACACTTATAATAGCTTGTTGTACAGTTTTATGATATACCCAGGAAGCATCTATTTTACCAGCTGGGTTAGAAATATCTTTAGTGCCTCTCTTGCTATGAGCATTGCAAATCTTTCCTTCCAGTAAGGCAGCTGTATGTTGAATCACTGGAATAACATGACCAATATAACAGCAACCAGCCTAGTCTGTAGATAACCAGGAATAAGCTTGATTTCCACATATGTAATAATAATCACATAATGCTGCACTGCCGTGCCTTCCAGCCCCATTATAAATGTTACAAATAATACTGCAAATACTAATTCCAACAAAAAGTGTTCTGTTTTTGTGATTGCAAACAAATCATTTAGCAGTCCTTGCTAGTTGAAGTGGCATTACAGCAAATGGGTAGAAACATGTTTACTTTTCCAATTTTTAGCAATAAAAATAAGGCAAATTACATTATGAAGCTCAGACTTAGTCACTGGTATAGAAATCAAAGGAATACCCCCATCATGTGCAGAAAGAATAAGCACACAAACCCAGCAGTAGCTAACATTGCGGGTCTGTGCTTAAGTATATAAGGCAGTACTAAAAATATGAAATTGAGGATGCCATTCACGTGCTTTTGGTTCAATTCTAACGAAGCACCTGTCTCTATTTTTAGCGAAGTATGGATGTCTATTAAGAAATCATTCACAGGTTCCTAGGTGTGCACTAGGCTAATGGCCCTGGAGCCTTGACAAGCCTAGCCCATAGAAGTGCCCTGACATCGTGCTGCCTGACTTTAGTTCCCAGTGCCTCTGTCAAGTAGAGCCACTGCAGTGATACCCGGTGTGAACTTTCTATTTCCCATCCACTCATCAAGATTTTTCTTGAAGAGGGCCAGTGAGGTGCTCTGCTTGACATGTATGGGAAGTCTATTCCAGTGCATGGGCAGTCTCTAGGTTATGAAACTGTCCCTCCAGCATGTTCTATTGATTGTGGTAATGAGGTTGAGGTCTCTGGAGCGTGTGATGTGGAGGGATGTAGATTTCTTTAGATGTAGCATTTCTAACAGAGCTGGGTCAGACATGGCTTACAATTCTGATCGTCACAAAGTGTGACGCACTCATGATTTCAGGTAGCAAAAGCAGGCGAAGCAAAATGATGAAAAGCACAGTAATTGTAGTGACCGTTGCTCCCCAGGAAAGACGAGCATGTTGGAGCTGAGAAGATTGCAAAGAAATTTTAAACAAGAATGTTGGGCAGGCTGTTCATCGTGCAAATAGTCTGTCACCAAAAAGTCGTCGACCAAGGGCCTTAATCACAGATAATTTGGAAAGGGAATGTTGTCTAAATAAAGCAATGTCCAAATTAGAATCCAAAAGGCAGGAAGAGTGAGTAATGGAATTTGAAACAAGAAAAATCTTGTACTTGAAGAGGAATCGTCATCACTGGAAGCTGAATCAGACCAGTATGAGGTAGCAGAGTTACGATGTTTAATTTCGTGGTCGGGCAACAGAGGTAAAGTAACTGCATTCAGTTCCAGATGTGAGATGGATGGCATATGTGGAACCTGCTTGGATGGAAAACAGTTCACAGGCATTTGATTTGGATGGCAAAACATCACTGGTGTCACTTCCAGATGGAAAAGTAGATCTATTTGTTGTCTGGTTCTAATGGTGATAGGATTTTCTGGTTTATGTGGTCTAACATCAGTGGTGTTTTGGCTGCATTCGTCACAAGGGAGGGTCTTTTTAACATGCAACACATGGATCCAAGTGTGGAGTCACTTACAATGGATTGCAGTAGCAGTTTGAGCAAAACCAAGTATTGTCCTTTCCATCTGGGGCCAAGTGAATTTCTTCAGGAATGGACTTTAATGTATACCTGGTCTCCAGGATGTAGGTAATGGTGGTGTGATCCTGTAGGGCACTGGCTGCATGCAGAATGATAGTGTGGTATTTCCACAAAAAAGTATACATGGATTTACAGTAGAAAGGCATGGCCTCATCAGTATCTTGCAACTCTGAGTTCTTAAGGAGGTGGGTGGCAGGCACTGCCATGGGTCTGCGTATGAGGATTTCATGAGGAACCAATTTTCTAGGTGCAGTAACTGCACTTTTAATACTAAAGAAAACAAAAAGCAATGCTTCTGGCCACTTAAAACCATATTTGATGTTGTCATTTTAATTAATTCCTCAACAAATGGATTCACATCTGACCCTCAGATCCGGCTCTGCCACTTTTTCCAGTTGGTGGAACACTGAAACTCTCGAGCTCTTCCCTTACCCATCAGGCACCAGTCCCTACCATACCCCAGATCTAGTTTGCTGCCTTCACTTACGGACGTAGTCATTGTTAGCTCTTGAGTAGTAGCAGCTTTTTTTTAATAAAAGCACACATTTCTATCTTTACAATTTCTCTTAATAAAAGTCTTTCTATGTATCTTCTTTTGCCCTTCGTACACTTTTTAGTGTATTTCTGAAATTCCATAGTTGGTGTTTTTCTTTTCCCTTTTTCTCCCTTATACGTTTGTGGTAGTTCCTTCGATTACCATTCTTGGTAATATTTTCTCTTTATTTACTCTAGCTATTTAAAAATTTAGAAAAAAAATTGTGTCTCTCTTTATACGGAGTCTTTTTTTTTTAGATATGGGTGAGAAACCCCCTGGGTTTAAAAAATATAACGCCTGTGACCATAAAATTCCACTATTGGATGCACACGATGTGTGTGTTTATTGTTTAAGCCTGGCCCATTTGGATTCTGCCTGTGATATTTGTAAAGACTTTAACCCAAGGGCCCGTACTGATCGCAGAAATAAACTAATTTTGAGATGATTAGTCTCTGATACAATATCTGGGGCTCAAACCGCTAAGAAATGTGATAAAAAAGAGGCTAAAAAACATTCCCAGACCCTTCAAGTCGTTCTGCTCTGCGGTTGGAACTCCCTATAAAAATGGCAAAACCTTCGCATCCGAAGACGAAATCTCCCTGTTCAACTACTTCGGATCCAAAAATGATGACGAGAACTTTGGATCAAACCCCTTCTGATCTGAAGAAGTACAAGGATATGTCACATCGGATCTGATCTCCCCACCTCCCATTTCCTTTTCTGGAAAGGCATCACCATTCTAGGGCTTCATCAGTAGCTTCTTATTCTCTTTCTTCTAGAAGTCTGACCGAAAGCAGATGTGGACAGAATGATGAAATTTCTTTCATTGCAAATTCAAATGGGGGTTCTCCTGGCTCATAGCCCATCGGGTCTGAAGACCTTTGTGTGTACTACCCCACCTATTTTATCACCTTCTCCAGTCTAACCTTTGGTTTCAGAGCAGTTATAAACGAGCATCCCTGATTCGTCCATATCTGAAGATCATTGTATCTTCTACACCAATACTGTCTCTCAGTGGACCTTCTCAGAGCATGTTGAAGCCGAATAACTCTTAGAGCTGTAGTGTTAGAGCCAGATCCTACGTGATGGAGTCGACTCTGTGGTTGCCGAAGCCATCTCATAGGTAGGTACTAGGCTATCGGCCCAAGGGCCTACATAAGCCTAGCCAACAAGGTTCCCTGGCTTACGCCAACCCCAGAAAGTTATTTTCCTGCGCCACTGAGCAGAGACAAAGAAGTGATCCCCGGGGTGTATTTCCTATTTCCCATCCATTCATCAAGATTTTTCTTGAAGAGTGCTAATGAAGAAATTTTCTTGACATAGATGGGTAGCCTGTTCCAGAGTATGGGAAGCCTCTGCGACAGGAATCCATCCCTCCAGCATGTCCTGTTTTTTGTGGTGACATGGTTTAGGTCCCTAGAGCGTGTAGCTCGGAGGGATTGGGATTTCTTTAGGTGTAGCGTGTCCAACAGCTTTGGGTTTGACTTAGCTTTATATGTTAGGCAGAGATCACTTCGGAGTAGGCGATATGCTACGGAGTAAAGCTGGAGTTTTTTGAGGCGGTCAGTGTAGGGCATTTGTTTGAGGCCAGTTAATACTCTTTGTGAGGTACTTCTGTAGCTTTTCCAGCTGCTGCAGATGTCTTGTGAGGTACATTCCAAAAGGGGCTTTGTACTCTATAATGGGTCTAATGGGTGTCGAGTAGAAGGGAACAATGACCTCTTTTTTTCTGGATGAGAACTCTTTTATGATGAGATGTGCCATGTAGAAGGACTTCCTGACTACTGTGGCGATGTGACTATCAAAGTAAAGACTACTGTCCACCTGGGTCCCAAGGTCTCTTGCTACACATTCGGAGTTAAGTAGATTGCTGCCTTATGTGGTAGATGTTCTTCGTGTTTCACTGTTGCAGTCATTACATTTGGGTAATCTGCTGGCAGGTTGCCCTCAGTTGGCCTGATTAACAAAGTCTTGGGTCCTGCGTCAGTTGCTGTCCCTTCTTCCATGACGTCAGGTCGTCGGGTATAAAATATGCAGCCGATGCCATTACACTCTTTCTTGCTACGCGGTGCCCAAAGCAGAAGCAGTTCGCAAGTGCCGGTCAGCCGACTCCTGAAATTTTCGTTTTCGAGTTTCAGAACCGAAGTCTTCAACTAAAAAGCTAAGTACCTCGTTGGGGAAACTTTTTCTTACTCCTTACCAATGTCAGTAAAAGTTAATAATTGTATTACTTGTGGGAAGTAAATACCTCATAAGGATTTCCATGTGTACTGTATTGCTTGCCTAGGCCCTGACCACAATGTACCTTGTTGTCAGTTTTGTGCTTTATTTATTCAGTGCACTATCTGCCGTCAGTACATTTTTGCTTCTAAATATTTCGGTTCTCGGTTTAATTATCCAGAAATGATGTCATTTAGCAATCCGACTACTGGAATACCAAAAAACACAAAGAAAAAGACAGAGACAGGCCGTTCAGGTCCAAAACTGCAGACGACGCTTCTCCTAATCCAGTCACCAGTTCGCCGGTACTCAGTGAGGTGCTTTCGCAGCCCCTGATACCCGTTACTTCTGATTCACAGGCCTCTACTGAGACCCATTCGGAGTCCGGTACACCGCGAGATGCTTCACCTATGCAGCCCGTGGATGTCTCTACCTTGAATGGGTCCGGAGCTGCTGTACAGGCACCGGTTTCTGAGGGTGTATTCAGGCCTACAGATTTGTATATTAAACCGACATCACCTTCAATATTAAGGCCAAAATCTCGATCTATGTCTACAAAACCGATGCCCAGGTCGCATGTTCGGGCTCCTATGCCTAAAAAACAAATGATCAAAATGGCTGAAGATTTAATTACTTTAATCAGGGGTAGTCAAACCCCCCCCCCTTTCTAGGAGGCCTAGGGCTGAACTTGGCTATAAATCTTCTGAACAGGACTCCGTTTCTTCTGACTCTTCTAATGAACAGGATTTGTCCGTACCTACTTATGAGGACTCTGATGCAGAGGATTCCATTCCTTCTGCCTCTCCCCCTGAGGATTTTTCTTTTGGGGAAACTTTACATACCTTAAGGGAGCATTTCCACTGGGAAAGTCAGGATTTTTCTGAATCCAAAAAGAGGCTTCGGGATTTCCTCCTTCTTCCTCAGCATAGGCCTTTGGCTATACCTCCTGTACTAGACATAGTTGATGATGTGTTTTCAGAATCCAGTATGGCCCCTGATTCTCTGCCTCCTGCCCCTTGTAAGCCAGACAGATACTACAGGGTTCCTGACTTCCACAAATTCCTTTTCAAAAATCCTGTTGCAGACCCTGAAACCATTTCTCAGGGGCCCAAGGGCATTAAGACTTCTACTGCTAAAAATCCTACCCCTTCTGATAGAGACTCCAGGGTGCTGGATAGATGAGGTAAAAAGGTTTATACTTCTGCAACCTTGGCAGTCAGGGCTTTAAACTGTCAATTCCATATGCTAAAATATCAGCAGCATATCATAGGACTGCTTAAACAGAAAATGATGTTGTCTGACTGTGTGGAAAATAAAGATTTACAGGATTTATTGCATTCAGCTGAACAAGTTGGAAAACATACTTTGCAATGTGGTTTTGATTCCTTGGAGGCCTCTTGCAGGGCTGTTGTTACTGGGTCTGTGCTTAGAAGGCATGCTTGGCTTAAGGAGCAATCGCTGCCTGATCATGTTAAAGCAAAATTGTTGGATGCTCCTTTGCAGCAGGACTGTCTGTTTGGCAATAAGGCTGAAGAAGTTCTAAAAACGATGGAAGATAAAGCTAAATCTATGCAAACTGTGAAAGATGTCTTACAAGTACAATCTCCAAGATTTAGTAGTCACTGGCCTACTAAGAACTGGTCCTTTCCAGTTCCTTCCAGAGCCACTCAAGCCAAACCCAGACATTCCAAAAGCAACAGGTTTCAGTCCCAAGGGACTTTCAGAACTAAGCAATGGGGTGCCTCCTCTTCCGAATCTGGAAACAACAAGACACCTCCCTATGATAAACAGTCTCAATGACTTTCCTTTAGAATTACCAATCAGTTACCTTTTAGCTGCCCCTTTGGGGGGGAAACCCTGGCACTTCATGCAAAAAACTGGCAACTTATAACCCAGGACAAATGGGTTTTAAATATAGTGTCCCAAGGATACAGATTTCATTTCCACACATTGCCAACTCCAGACGGATGGCCAGACCTGCCCCCAAATCAGTGGGCAGAGGCTCAGAAACAAGTACTTTCCCTTTTAAACATGGGGGCTATTCAACTAGTACCAGAAGAGGAAAAGGGACAAGGTTTCTATTCCAGACTTTTCCTGGTACCCAGTAAAGACAAATCATGGCGTCCAATTCTGGACCTGTCTGCTCTAACCACCTTTCTGGACATTCCAAAATTCAAGATGCTGACTCTTCACCAGTTACTTCCTATGCTAGGCAAAGATGCCTGGTTGGCAACTCTAGATCTAACTGCATATCCCAATCAGGGAATCTTGCAGAAGATACCTCCGCTTCAAAGCAGACTACTTGCATTATCAGTTCTCTGCACTGCCATTTGGCTTATCTACTGTGCCCAGGGTCTTTACAAAGTGCCTGGCTCCAGTAATTGCATTTTGCAGGCAAAGAAACATTCAAATATATCCATACCTGGATGATTGTCTAATTCAGGCAGAAAACAAGGCCATTCTTCAAAAACATCTGGCGTTTGTAAAAAGAGTTCTAACTTGTCTGGGGGACACCATAAACGAAAAGAAATCACAACTAATACCCTCTCAAAAAAATTACATTCCTGGGTGCAAGCTTGAATACAACTGCCCAGATGGCTTTCCTTACGCCAGAAAAGCAAATTCATTTGGTGACTTACTTCAAACAGGTGGCCACAAAAATCCTGCTACCTGCAAGACAAATACTTCAAGTCTTAGGGTTCATGGCCTCCTGCATTCTTCTAATTCCGTATGCAAGACTGCATATGAGGAAACTTCAGTGGTACTTAAAAGGTTTATGGAGTCAGCATTGTCACAGCCTGGAAACAATGATTCCTATCATACCGTGCCTGCAACTAGAGTTCCTATGGTGGGCAGAGGCCTGCCACCAAAACAAGGGACTGCCATTCACACCACCCCCTGCCACCCAAACCCTAACAACAGAAACATCAGACTATGCATGGGGGGCTCATCTGGCAGGGAAGTGCATTCAGGGCAAATGGAGCCCGAATCAAATGCACCTTCATATCAGTCAAAAAGAAATGCTAGCTGTACAGAATGCACTGACAGCCTTCAGACTACCTTCATCCAGGACAACTAATGGTAAAGACAGACAATACCACAGTTATGTGGTACATAAACAAGCAGGGGGGGTACACATTCCTACCTCCTCTGCAGACAAGCCATGGTATTGTGGAACACGGCTTTGAGCTATCACGTACAACTACAAGCTCAATTCCTGCCAGGAAAGCTGAATATTTTGGCAGACGAACTAAGCAGAAATCTCATGGACCCACGCAAATGGAAACTGAAGCCACGGATTTTCAACATGTTGACACACAAATGGGGGAGCCCAGACATAGAAATCTTTTCCTCACCCCAGAACTTAGCAGTTGGACAAATTTTGCACAAGAACTCCTCACAAAAAAGCCTGGAAAGTGGATGCTCTGTCCTTCAGCTGTGAAAACCTGTCAGTCTATGCCTTTCCCCCTCTGCCTTTGCTCTCCAAAATTCTATTAAAAGTCAAACAGGACAAACCAAAAATTATTTTGCTTGCTCCAGTCTGGCCTCGCCAACACTGGTACCCACTCCTACACAGTCTGTCACAAATTTCTCCATGGCACCTGCCTCAGACACCTTCCTTACTGTCTCAGCAGAACAACCAAATTCTACACCCTCCACTCCAAGCATTGAATCTTGCAGCTTGGCTAATCACTTAAATTCCCCCTTAGCATCCCACAGCAAACCTGTGATGGATGTCATTTTGGAGGCGAGAAGACCTAGTACTAGAAAATCTTATGCTGACAAATGGAAAAGATTCTGTGCCTGGAATCAATCTCAAGGGATGAGCACAGCAGTGCCCAGTTTATCTCATATTTTGCAATACTTAACTGAGATGCTTCACAAGGACCTATATTTATCTTCCATAAAAATCCATGCCTCAGCCATTTCAGCTCATTACAACACAGACCCCCCCCTCTTCTCTCATCCTCTGCTAAAGCAATATCTCAGAGGGGCCAAAAACTTGAGGCCTCCCAGGCGAGCTCCATCCCCTACTTTGGACCTTAACTTTGTATTGGAGAAACTCACTCTACCACCTTTCGAGCCAGCTGCTACTGCAGACTTAAAATTTCTTTCCTGGAAAACAGCCTTTCTTTTAACAATCACTTCGGCTAGGATTTCTGAATTGCAGGCCCTTATGGCAGTGGAGCCTTTCATCATCTTTCATGCGGATAGGGTGTCACTCAGGACCAACCCATGCCCAAGGTGGTATCCACTGTGGCTCTCAATCAGTCCATTCATTTGCCAACTTTCTTTCCCAATCCACAGAACAAGGGGGAGCGGATTCTGCATTCACTGGATGTACACAGACAACTTAGATTTTACTTGGACAGGACTAAATCTTGAAGAAAATCTGAACAACTGCTGGTAGCATTTGCTGCAGTGGCAGAGGGAAAGACTATTTCAAAGCAAACCATTTCCAAATGGATACGCCATTGTATTCATTTCTGCTGTAAGCACCATGGAAAACCTATCCCCCAGGGGATCAGATCCCATTCCATCAGGGCTGCATCTACTTCTACAGCCTTTCTCAGAGGTGTTCCTACCAGGGATATTCTAGAAGCTGCTACCTGGAGTTCAGTTCATACTTTTACCAAGCACTATCATTTACCAATTTTCTCTAAAGCCAGAGCTGGCTTTGCCACTGCTGTTTTGCAGGGCCTTATAGTCAGTCCTAATACTGTATAAATCCATCCTCCCAACCTTAGCTTTGGGAATCTACCCAAATGTAATGACCGCAACAGTGAAACACGAAGAACATAGTACAGTTATGTGTACACTTACCATAAATGTAGATGTTCGAGCGTATTCACTGTTGCAGTCCTGGTTACCCTCCCTCCAGCCCCCTGTTTTTTCTCTTACTATGCCTCTCTTTTATTTTTCTACACTTAAAAGCCTTTTTCGTGTAATTGCTTTTGTTTGGAGGTATATATTTTTGTGTTTTAAATTATTTATATATTTTGCTCCCCATTTGGTGGGCACCTGACATCTGGGGCAAGAAAAACTGATGTAATGGCATCAGCTGCATGTTTTATACCCCTGACAACCTGACGTCATGGAAGAAGGGACAGCAACCAACGCAGGACCCAAGACTTTGTTAATCAGGCCAACTGAGGGCAACCTGCCAGCAGATTACCCAAGTGTAATGACTGCAACAGTGAATATACTCGAACATCTACATTTGTGGTAAGTGTACACAACTGCACTTTCATGGGTGCAGAGTTTTTACCAAAGGGGATGACACTGCACTTTTTGGCATTGAGCTTGAGGCCATGGTTCTGACACCAGGCATCTGTCTCAGCGAGGCCCTTCTGTAGGATGTCCACATCATTTGGGGACTTGACTATGTCTCCTAGTTTGCAGTCATCTGCGAACTTCGTTAGCCAGAGGCTTTCTGTGTTAGCCTGTGCTTCAGAGAAGTAGATATCAAATAGGAGAGGTCTCAGGACGGAACCCTGTGGTACTCCACTTGTCACTGCTTTAAGGTCAGATTTGGAGTCTGCAACTTTTACAGTGTGGGTTCTGTCAGTGAGCCAGTTGGCAACCCATCTTGTGACGTAGGGATTTATACTTAGTTTAGTGAGTTTAGCTATAATTCCAGAATAGGTGATGGTGTCGAAAGCCTTGGCGAGGTCAAGATAGGCTGTGTGAACTACCTTATCCTCATCTACGGCTTTGGTGACTGCCTCAAAGAAGTCGATCAGGTTCAGGAGGCATGATCTGCCTTTCACAAACCCGAACTGGGTGGGATCCAGAGTTTGGAGGTTACCAATGTTTTTGTTTGCGTTCCATGTTGATACGTTCCATGGCATTGCAGACAAGGCTCGTCAGGCTAATAGGTCGATAGTTCCTGGGATCGGTGGTGACTCCCCCTTTGTGGAGTGGGATAACTGTTGCTGTGTGCCATTCAGTGGGCACAAAGCCTGATGCGAGGCTATTATTGAATATGGTGCTTAAGTGGGGAGCCAGTTTGTTCTGAAGTTTGTGTAAAACGCAGCCTGGAATGTTGTCCGGTCCCATCGATGCTGTGTTTTTGGCTTTAGAGAGTGCAGCTTTTACCTTCGTAGTTGTGATTACAGGGATTCTGCATTCTTCCTTTATCTATATGGGCCCTTTAGGGGGTGGGGGGGGATAAAGTTAGCACTGAACCTATCTGCCAGGATGTTGGCAATATCAGTTGGTTCTGTAATTTTCGTGCCATTGTGCTGTAACTCGGAGCAGATCTGGGTGTTGCCATCGAGATTTTTGACATAGCTATAGATTGCTTTGTCGTTGTCCTTAGAATTAGTGGCAATTTTGTTTTCGTAGCTAGCTTTGGAAGATCTTAATAAGGGATCTCAGCTTCTTACTGAGGCTGACCAAGGGAGCTCCTCCACTTATGGGATTTTACTGTCTTTTGCAACAGTTTCTTCCTTCTGTTGTACAGTTTGTTTATGGCATGGGACCACCAGATTGGCTTCCTTTGTTTTGAGGATAGCATCTTGGTTCCGTTTGGGATAGCACGCTCCATGCACTCGTGTAAGTGCTTATAGAGTGCATTTGTGTAGGATTCAGCAGTTGTAACTGTATTGTCCATCTGCATGGGTGTCATGAAGTTCAGCACTTCGGTCTTAAGAAGCATAAAGTTGGCTTTGGAGAAATTTTTTACCGTGGTTTCCTTAATGGGGGGTCGGGGCGGGATGTGGATATCAAGGGTGATTAGCTTATGGTCAGATCGGACCAACGAGGAGTTGACTTCAGGTGTGGAACACCAGTCAGTCATGTTGGTAATGACTAGGTCTAGGATATTGTTGCCCCTGGTGGGGGTGTGGATAAGTTGATCCAGGGCATTGGAGTTTATGAATTCCGGAAAGCGTTGAGCTAAGGAGTTGGTACTCAAGTAGTTTTCCCAGTTAATGGTGGGGTAGTTGAAGTCGCCCATTATTAGGGTGTTTGGTTGAACCCTAATATTTTCCAGTACATCAAGAAAAGAGGAGTGGGAATCCTGGGGCATGGTGGGGGGATCTGTAGCAAGCTACAATTTGGATTGCAGTTTTGCCCAGAGTTTGTTGCACTTGGATAACCTTGGATGCATTATGCTGAGCAACTAGCCTGGAGGTGTGGATATCCTTAATGAATATGGACACATCTCCACCTTTGATGTTTCGGTCCAGGTTACATGGCCGAAAAGTGTGGTATGAGTTATAGCCTGGTAGTGCAGGGGTGCTCTCTGGAGCCTTGAACCAGGTCTCAGTCACTGCACAGATATCGATGTTCTCCATTTTAAGGAGTGCCTCAAGTGAGTATATTTTGAGATTTAGACTTCTAGCATTGAGTAGCATTACCTCAGTTTCTGCTTGCCTGTTCCTGTTACGGTGGTGAATTTGTTATTTGAACCTTGCCTAAAAAAGGCACTATAGGGGCAGCAAGAGCCTTAGCCAGTATCCAAAATCCTAGGGGCGACAGGTGCAGGCCATCTGTGGCAAAGCATCGTGGTCTGTCAACCATGTCATCCCAAGCAGACAGATACTGGATCCCCTTATAATGACACCAGAAGCTTAGCCAATTGTTGAAGTAATTCATTTTATCCTTGTACTGCGGTATCATTCTGGGCGATGGCAGAATGCTACTCAGGGCTAGGGTCATACCTGCCTGGGCTACAAGATCAGAGAGCTCTTCCATGTCTCTTTTCATGTAGTCCAGGGGGGTACGTCTCAGGTCATTCATACCAACATGGACAATGACAGAGTCATATTTGTACTTGTTGTGGAGTGACCTGAGTGCATGGGTTATGTGGCGGATCCTGGCACCCGACAGGCAGCTGACAGTAACCTTCTCCTTGTTTAGCCTGGTGAGTGGGACATCAGTGTGCCTGACTATAGAGTCACCTATGACTAGTGTGTTGGGTACGTTGTTTTGCCTTATTGGCTGTGGTTGAGTGGCACACTGACTCTGTGGGCTATGTGTCATTTGGGTTGTGTTGGGGGATGGAGGTTGCTTGCATTTCTGCTTTGGAGGTCTCTGTTGCTTAGACAGATTATTATTGAGAGCCTCTGCGAATGTTTTTGTGTTACTATGTGTTGATTTTGGTGGTGTAGATGTAGTGAGACTATGTGAAGAGTGTGGTGTGGTGCAAATGTTTACCTTCTCCTCATGACTGTCAAGTTCAGTCTTGGTTGGAGAGAGCTTTACCTCCAGTTTGGCTAGATAAGTGCATTTTTCACAGGTTGTAGTGTTTGGTGGTACATGGAGAGGGTTGTCTGTGCACATGTGGCAATTTTTGCATTGCCTCAAGATGCCCAGATTCATCAGATAGACAGGAGAGAACACTGGGAGCTGACCCTTGGACATGCCTGAATAAAAAACTATTTCCTCTAGATAAGTGAGGAAAGTGAGTACAACAGCTTTTTTTCTCTAAGAAAGTGAGAAAAGTAAGTACAAAAACTGTTTTCCTCTAGGTAATGAGGAAGGTTGAGTGCTATAGTAATTAGTAGCTTATTTAGTGCTTACAAGTTCTGAACAAGTGCTGAGCGCGAATAAGCAAATTTAAGTGCTAAAACTAATAATTTGTATCTGCGCTAGATGAGTTACAGGACAGAAACAGGTGCAGAAATCTCTGCCCCTGGGAGCCTCAGCTCTGCTCCAGCCCTACTTTAAGTGGTTTGCCTTCAAGTTGAAAGGAGCTGATGGTGTAGAAGCATGTCTTCTTGGAGCCGTCAGTCTGTTTTTCTCTGAAGCATTCTGATTTTGAAGTACTGTAGAGAATTTTCTCTGCTCCAAGAGAAAGGACATATCCACCCTCCTCAACTGCTACTTCCCAGACACAGTTTTCTTTACATCTTGAGCCTCAACTTCCTGCAGCACAAGGACAGTCAGCCCAAAGACTCCAGGATACCCAGCAAGGTATATTAATATTTTCCGATACTTCTGCAGAAGATCCTGCCGAAGAAGTACCTAGGAAGAGAGGTTGCAAAAGGAGGCACTTAGACTCTCCTTAAGAGTCTCTCATGGAGGATACTGATTTCAGTCAGAGGGAAGGGTCCCCAAGATCACCACCTAATGATGCCTCCTTTGGAGATATATTAGAGATTCTAAATAAAGGGGTGGTTGGTCTACCGACAACCCTTCCCAAGAGGAGTCATTGTTCCTGGAAGCCTTTGGGGCTGGCCCATATACCTCCTGGGTGACTCTGCCCACTGAGCTCATTGATTTCATCTCTCAGTGGGAGTGGAAGGAACCTGATTCCATTGAGCTGACCCCCAAAAGACCAAACAGGATACTGGCACCACCTAAGTTTAAGGAACTTTGGAGCGCAGGAATACCATTTGATGCCATGGTCATAGAGGTGGCCACAAAAAAAAAAAAAAAAACTTGCAGAACAAAGTTCCTCTGTTCATCCCCCTGACAGGGACTCCAAGCCACTGGACAAATTCAGGAAGCATTTATATGTTTCAGCAAATTTTGCATTGTGGTCACTGAATTATTTGGCGCACTTCACCAGACTCCAGAGGGATTTGATTAAAGAACTCACCAAATCCCTCTCTGTGACCATTACTTCTGAGACATAGAGCTCAATTGCGTCACGTTCTGTTTAAAATTTGTTCATGAGGTCATCTCACATACAGGTGAAGATACCTCAAGGGGCAGTGGGTTCAGGCATTCCATTAGGAGGCATGCCTGGATGCACCTGTGGGATTCCACAAAGCTCTTCATGTCTTCCTTTGTCAGTGCTCCCTTTGATGGAAGTTCTTTATTTGGCCCCAAGATTAAAGACACATTATCCAGGTGTGAGCAGGATGGTAAAACCCTGTCTGTTGTGGGCATACGTTTTTCGACTCCTCAAAGTACCTTTTTTAGGAATCAGAGGCAGTCGAAAAAAGTGGTTCAGAAAGTCCCAGGGTGCATTTCAAGATCCATGTGGAGAAAGCTCACCCGGGGGGCACTCTAACAGAAGACACTGCCAGTGTGGCAGAGGAGGCCCGCAAAACCAGGGGTCTAGAGACACTTTCTCTGACATATCCTTCCACCACTCCTGAAAGGGGGCCCGATCCTCCAACTCTGGAGGCAGTCGGGGGTCATTTATCCCTGCACCAGAGAGCCTGACTAGAGATTACAAAAGATTCATGGATGCAGTGGATTATTTCCAGAGGTTATATAATACCCTTTTCCCTACCCACTTAATCATAAACAAATTTCCCGATGTTCTAACCAGTCAAAAGAAAGCAGCAACACTAGAAATAAAAAAAGCTGCTAGAAAATAGTAATCCAAGAGGTCTTCCCAGACCAGGAGGAGTCTGGAACATACCGAAGATTCTTTTTAGTGTCAAAGAAAATGGGACTGGAGACCAGTTTTGGTTCTCAGCACTCTGAATAAGTCAGTTCAGTACACCAAGTTCCGGATGGTCATGGTTCAGCCCGTTCTGCCTTTTCTGCACAAGGAAAACTGGATGTGCTCAATAGATCTTCAGAATGAGTACTGTCATATAAAAATTAACAGATAATCCAGAAGATTCCTGCACTTCTAGCTGGGAGCCAGTCACTACCAATTCAGAACTCTGCCCTTTGGTCTCACCACTGCCCCCCCTAGGATGTTTACCATATGCAGTGCAGTAGTGGCAGCTCACTTGATCCTGCAAGGGTACCACGTGTTTCCTTACTTAGATTGGCTCATAACCGCTCCAGTCAGGCATCTTCTGATCAAAACACAAGATTACATACTTAGTTTTGCTCTCACCTGGAAATTGCTATCATGCACAACAAATCTCAGCTACAGCCAACTCAAGTATTAGAGTTCATCGGAGCGTTGTCCAGCACAGTCTCCTTGACAGCCTCCCTTCCTTTACAGAGGATGTAAACCATACAATTCCAAGTCAAAAAGATCATCCAGAATTATTCTGTCTCGGCTCATTTGATTCTTCAAGCACTGTGGTCAATGTCTGCTGCGATAGTTTTGGTTCCATTAGCAAGATACCACGTGAGAATTCTTCAGTGGGCCCTAGCGACTCAGTGGTCTGTTCTTCATGAACCTTTGTCCACCCAAATCAAAATAATTCAGGCATGCAAAAATTACCTCCTTTGGTGGATTTAGTCCGGTCAGATAATGCAAGGTTGCCCCTTCACTGTTCCTCAGCCCAAGGCCATAGTTACCATGGACTCTTCCCAAATCAGGTGGGGGGGGCACTTCTTGGGAAAGACAGTCCAAGGCACATGGTCCCCTGAAGAGGTCATTTTGCATATCAGTGTCCTAGAAATGAGAGCTGTCCTATAATTGCTGGGCTTCCAAGACACTCTCCCTTCCCGGACTGTTGAGATTCAGATGGACAATATGTCATTGGTCTGGTACTTCAAACAAGGAGGAACCAAGTCTTACCCTTTGTGCCAAGAAGCTTTGAGACTGTGGCAATGGGCAATCTCATCCAGTCATTGTTTGATAGGAGTGCACATTCCTATGAAATCCAACGTGATAGCAGACAAGTCAAGCCGGTCCAATATAATGGCTCATGAATGGTCACTCATCATGAAAGTGGCACCAAAGATTTTCCATCGATGGGGCCAACTTTGCTGCTCCCTGTTTGCATCTCCCCTCAACAACAAGTGCAGTAGGTTCTTTGCCCTGATCCCCCCACCAGGGAGTCGCAGAGAAATGCTCTTCTCTATAATTGGCCTCCCAGTATCCTCTGCGCTTTCCCCCATTACCTCTAATTCCCAGATTTCTTCAGAAGGCATCTCGACTGAAGAGCACAGTCATCCTCATTGCTCCATACTGGCCTCATCAAATTTGCTTCCCTTTTTTTTGGCCTCATCTACTTTGCTCACCATGGATTCCAGATCCAGTTCTAGACCTTCTGTCTCACCCGACAGATATGATACACCCTGACATTTTAGGCCTAAAACTGACCGCATGGTTTCTCCAGTTCCATTGATAGCTAGACAGCCCAGGCTCTCTACTCCCGTCTACCACATTCTTTTTATTTTCCTACAAAGCTTCTACTAGAAAAATGTATGGAAGTAAATGGAAAAAAATTTGTTGTTTGGTGCAGCAAAATGACATTGATCCCTTTTCAACCCCAGTTCCTAAAGTTTGCGAGTTTTAGCTACAGTTTTTAATGAAGGTGCTAGTTCTTCAACTTTTAAAGTACAACTTTCTGCCATTTCTGTTTTCACATTAGAGTAAGTAATTAGTTGTTAGCTTCTTCCAGACTTTGTAAGTCCCCTTAGACCCCTTTTAAAGATCCCACTCCTCCATGGGATTTGAATTTGATTTTACAGTCTTTGACCCACTTCCCCTTTAAACCGTCAGCCAAATGTGAGCTAAAAATTTTAACCTGGAAGACTGTGCTTTTAGTGGCCATTATCTCTTGTAGAAGAGTCTTAGAACTTTAAGCCCTATCTTCTAAGCTCCCTTATTTGATTTTTCATAAGGATAGTGTATCCTTACGAACCAACCCATCCTTTCTTCCTAAGGTGGTGTCAGAATCCAGTATCAATCAAACTATCAACCTTCCAGTTTTCTTTCCAAATTTTACAAACAAAGGAGAATGTTTATGTTTTTATCTACATAAGAGAAAACATTTTCAGGAAATCAGACCAATTATTTGTCTCCTTTTCGGATTTAAAATTGGGCAAACCAGGTACTAAAGTAACTTTAGCTAAATGTTTAACTGATTGTATTTTCTTTGTTTAAAAAAATGGGTTTATCTTTGCCAAAACCTTTAAAGGCTTATTCCACCAGACCTATAGCAACTTCTTCTGTATTTTTATCCAGGTCTTCCTTGGACGTTGTTTGTGCAGCTGCAATTTGGCTAATCCTCATACCTTTATTGTTCATTACAAACTGGGTTTGGTCTCTAGGGGAAGAACAGCCTTTGGCTTAGTGGTGCTCAGGAATATCATTCCTTGGATTCCTCCCAGGATTTAAGTAGCTCGGGACTCTCTCCTATTTGTTGAGGAATGAGTGGAAATGACATCATCAGATAAATAAGTTATGTACTCTAACCGTAGCATTCCATCTGTGTTGTTCATTTTCATTCTTCCTCAGCTCCCCTCTCTCCAATCCCCTACCAATTTGACTTCTAGAAAGAATAGAAGCTGCTAAAGGAACCATTGTTCCTTTATTTGAGCTCCAGATAATTTTATTTCGTATCCTTGTTATTTGTTAATTACTATATAGCCTAAAAGGTCAGCAGACAATACCTGAGGTATGAACTCCAGCACCTCGACACATGCCTTCAGGGAGTTGTAAAACTCCTTGAAGGCATATGCAGAAGAGCTACAGTTCATTAAATGTTATTTTGGGTCAGTTGGTCTTAGTAATCTGTTTCAGTTTTATATTCTTGAGTTGTTTTAAGTAATATCTGAGGTATGGTTGCTAATTAGTGCATTATGAGTAAGGGGTAGCTGAACAGTTTGTGTTCCATGAGCTGGAAAAAGTGGCCGAGTCAGAGCAGAGGGTCAGACCCTAACCCATTTGTTGAGGAAGAATGAAAATGGACAACACAGTTGAAAAGTTATGGTGAGTTCATAACTTCTTTTTTCTTCACAAACATGCTAGCTAGTCTAAGCTTAATAGTTTGATTATCTCTCTACTGTTCCAGAAGCTTGTGATCTGTAACACCTAGTGCTCTACAGAGTTGCTGTATAACTTGAGTAGTAAAATGAAATCCTTTATCTAACTGAATACTACAACGAACACCAAACTAGGCATTAATTCATGCAGTAACTTCTTGGCTATGGGATGGTACATCATTCACACAAGGTTAAGATTCTACCCATCCAGATAAGTCATCAATTATTACTAGAGTATAACTAAATTTCTGTATTTGTTGAAGTTTAATAAAGCCTCGCTGAAAAGAACAAAAAAGGTCACTAAGGCTTTTATATTGATTGAACCGGTGCCGGTACTGATTTAGACACAGTATGCTCTAAATAAATAACACAAGTATTTGCAAAATGTTGAGTGACTTCTGAGAAATGAGGTGCATGCCAGTCAATGAAAATCTGTTGTATTAATGCATTTTTGTCCAAATGATAAGGCAAGTGATAGGTTTTAACCAACAGATTTAGAAAATTTAGTGGGGCTACTTGTCAGTTGTCCAGATGGCACCACGAAAGGTTTGGAGAGCCTCTACACCTATCACTTGTCCATCTGCTTCTCTGAGTCCTTTTCTGGTCTTGAAAATCCATAACTCCTGTAAAGAAGAATTTTTATTTTCATTCTGTTGCCGCAGAAATATAGCCTGAACAGTATAAGGCAATGCAGCCTGTATTGTCGCCATATCAGCAAAACCGTTACTCTTGGCAACAAAGGAACTATCAGTCTTATGTGCGGCATATTTCACTACAGCTATTTGTCTTGGTGATAATAAAGCTTCTAACAGTTCATTAACGAAAACAGCATTTTTACTGACTGTCCCTGATGTTGATAAATGACCCCTTTCTTTCCAAAGTGTACTAAAATCGTGCACAGCACCGTATAATGAGAATCAGTGTAAATGATTACTGACTAATCTTTGCCAATTTTACATGCTTCAGTTGTAGCTACTAATTCAGCTACTTGCATAGATATAGTTCCATTTAATAGAATAATGTGAAGTTGTTCTATCTCGCCGTTCATTCTTACTGATGGGTTCGGAGCCGATCCTCGGCTCTGACTCAGCCAACTGCAAAAGCTCAAGGTTTTCAACCAGCTCGAGGCCAACTCCCTATCCATGATGCACCCTGATCTTCCCTCAGATATCATTTGCCGCTGCAACTTGATCGGACGTTCACCAGCTCTGGCCAGTGAATAACTTTTCTTTTCTTACAAAAAATAGCTGTTATAATAGCTTAAGTGGTTATTTAGTCACATAAAGAGTGTGTATTGTGTTAGTGAAATAGTTAGACTGTGTAGTCTGTATTCAGATCGTTTACAGTATTTAGATTGTATAGTTAGTTATTGGGCCATTTTTTTTAGGCCTTCTTTTCTCCCTATCTCTATCTTAGCTTAATAACTGAGAAATTAGCGGCTGTGTTTTTAGGCCTTTTTTTCTCTTTGTCTTCCATATACAAGTCAATGTGTTTCATTTAGATTGTAGCCCTTCTTTTTCAGTGGGCACATAGTTTTTCTCTGTATTAGATATTACAAGAGAGTGTGTTGTGTTAGTTTTAGCCCTTCTTTTTCAAGGGGCACCTAGTTGTCTTTAATATTATTATAAAAGTTCGTGGCCATGTTTTGTGGCTTTTTCTTGACATATCTGTAGTATTTTATTGCATGTTTATGTGTTATTGTTAAATTACAGCCCTTCTTTTTATACTGGGCAGATAAATATTTTCATTATGAGCTTAATTCTTAAATCCTTTTTTTCACAAGGCTTTACTAGCTTTTGTGTGAATCTTTACTGTGAGAGCCCTCCTTTTAATAGGGTGTTATTGCTGTGTTTCATATTATTGATCTTTTGCCTTTGATAATGGTTTAGCTGGAGAAGGAGTAAGCCAAGTCTAGCTTCAAAAAATGCTCTAGATTTGGGCAAAAGATGTCCATAACTGATGGACATTCTGAATGTGTCTACTGCTTGGGTGAGTTACACCTGCAGGAAAGCTATGCTATATGCCACTCCTTTAGCTCAAGAGTGTTGCATGAGAGAAAGAGAAAGCTAATGGATAAGGGTCTGCTGAAATCCTCTTTTCAAGAGTCACTGGATAAATCAGACAAGCACTCCAAAAAGATGGAACCGACAAAAATTCCATCTACATCGAAATCGATTTCTAGCAAAGCTTCAACATCAGTTCCACAGCCTTTGGAGCCGACTGTCATTATAGTTAGGAGCCGGTCCCCGACCTTTGATCCGGTGTCTCCTACCTTAAAGTCCCCTATATTGCAATCAGTGGCTTCATCACATTCTTCATGGGCCTCAAGTAGACTGTCTGATTTGGATGTGGACTGCATGGTGAAGAAGCTTCTATAAATGCCGGCACTGGCAAAAATTTTATCGGCACCGACCTCGGGGGCTTCGGACCCGACCTTAGTTCCTCCTACATCTTCTGTTCCTCCTCTGATCTGCATGGAAGTTTCGGAGCCAGAGAGTACGGAACTGATGATAGTGGAACCCTCGGGTCTGACACCTTCTCTAGGTTTTTCAGCCCCGACTACCCTGATGTCTTCGGTGCCGACCGAGGGATCTCTGGGCTGACACTCACCAGTCGGGTCCAGGGAAGATAGTAGGACTGACTTGCCGGTGCCGACTTTAGCTCTTGGGGCTTCGGCTCGAGTGAGTTCGGCCGCAACCTCTAGCTCGGAGCCCTTCGTACCGGCGCAGATGGTTTCCATCAAATCTTCAGATCCGAGGGATTCCTCTCGTCGGGGCAGTGGGGCCTTCGAGGCTATGAGGGGGGCTTTGTCTGCCCCGACGACCACTCCATCCGTTTGAGCAGCTCCTTCCCTGAAAGCACCGGTGTCTGCCTCTTCATCACATGCTCTATTGAAGTGTAGAGATCCTGAGCCTCAGGAAGCTGCATTGGGTGAACCACGTTCTTCCGAGACCTCTCCAGAAGCCCCCACTGAAGAAGTGCCTAGGAAGAGACTCTGCAAGAGGAAGCATCTGGACTCCCCACAGGAGTCCGTCACTTCGGATACTGACTTGGATGAGTCAGAAGGGTCTCCACAGTCCCCCTCAGAAGATATCTCTTTTGCAGATATCTTAGAGATTCTTAAACAGAGGGGTGGCTGGAAATCTCTTAACCCTTCTGATGATTAGGCAGTCCTCCTGAAGGCTTTTGGGTCTCAACCCTCCACCTCTTGGGCGTCTCCACCCTTCGATGAGTTGCTTGAATTACTCACTCAAAGGGCATGGGAGTCCCCAGACACCATGGAGCCTGTCCCCAGGAGGCCTAACAAATTTATAACTAGCCCCCAAGACAGACTTTAACTTACTCAAGGAGTACCTGTTGATGCTATGGTGGAGGCAGCAGCCACCAAGAAGGAATTATCAGAGACTTCTTCATCTATTCATCCTCCTAATAGAGAATCTAGGATTATGGACAGATACTGGAAGCGTATGTTTAGTTCAGCAGCCTTCGTCCTTCGATTGCTGAACTACCTCACACATTTTACTGGGTTACAAAGGGATCTCCTGAAGGAGCTAGGAGATACCCTACAGGGTTCAGTAGCTGCAGGAGTTTTGGACAAGGTAACTTCCCAGCTCTCCACTCTTAATTTGATAGTGAACTCTTCCATGTGTCTGTTGTCATATGCAGCTGATGGTACAAACAGAGCAGCGGGTACAGGAATCTGTCTCAGGAGACATTCCTGGATGCGCTTATGTTCCTTTGCGAAACCCTTTAAGTCTTCCTTCATTAACACCCCCTTTGACGGTTTGTCCCTTTTCGAACCTAAGGTGAAGGAAACTCTTACCAGGAGTGAAAAAGACGGAAAGACCTTGCCTGCTGTCTGAGTATGTTTTTCTTCCCCGAATAGACCCTACCCCAAAGGGAGGGGAGGTGGAAAGATATGGTTCTGTAAATCTCAAGGATCTTTCCAGAGCACTCTTGGTGAAACCCCCTCTAGTGGCAGAGAAGGGGGTAATAATGGAAGACTTAGCCCACGCGGCAGAGGGGGTCTGCAGAACCAGGGCAACAGAGATCAGTTCTTTGGCGAGCCCTATCAGAGCTCCTGAGAGGAGGCCCGACCGACCAGTGGGTGTTATCCATTATCCAGAATGGATATTTCATGGCTTGCTGGACTCTCCCACCTTTCCAAGGTTTACCACAAAACCACCAAAACTTCAAATTCAACCCTTCACCCCCACCTTAAGACAACTTTTAATTCAAGGCACTATTCATCCAGTTCCTCCAGAGCACATGGGCAAGGGTTTCTACTCCAGAATGTTTCTGGTTCCAAGAAAGGGCGGTCCTTGGAGACCAATCTTAGACCAGTCCTACCTCAATCTGTTCCTCAGTGTACCCACCTTCAAGATGCTCTCTCTACAGACATTGCTGCCTATTAGCCCCCCTCCCCCCTGGCTTCCATGGATTCAGTGGATTTGAAAGATGCTTATCTGCATGTTCCCTTTCACCCTTCATGTAGAAAAGTCTTATGTTTTTCGATAGGCTCCACTCATTTTCAATTCTCTGCCTTGCCTTTTGGTCTCTGCACTGCACCCAGGGTCTTTACAAAATGTTAGCCCCACTGATAGCTCACTGTAGGCTGTTGGGAGTTCAGATTTATCCATCTCTAGATGATGATCTCATTCTTCACAGGGACCCTCACTCCTTAACACTGCATTTGCATCTGGTTTCCAGCATCCTGGAAACTTGCGGATTCACTGTAAATTTGCAAAAATCTCAGCTCACCCACACCCAGGACATAACCATGTTAAGTTGCTTATCTCGCCTTCATTCTTGCTGGTTGGGATCGGAGCCGACTCGGCCATCTTCAATAGCTCGAGAGCTGTTTACTGACTTGAGGCTACCCCTTATCCCATAATGCCTAGTGATAGCTACCCAGATCTCGTTTGCCCCTTTAGCTCCGAGGGTGTCGTTTTTGTGGCTCAGGCTCGTATATTTAGCTTTTTGTGTAAACTTTCCTTCTAAATCTAAAATATTTCTAGTATTTTTTCTATTTAGAATAGTTATACTTGTTGCCGTTATTTTTTCTTGTATTCCGCCCTTCTCTTAGAACTCGTTTAAGTTAGAGAGTTCTCCCTGCCCCTCCCCCTTCCCTAGGTTAGCCGTTAACTTAGAGGCTCTCCTTTTTCTCTTTTTTCTCTTATTGTTATAACAAAAAAAAAAAAAATGTCATTGTAGTTAGCATAGTGTGTTTGTCTAGGTTAGTACTGTTTTTTGTGTCAGTAGTCACTTCTTAGTCCTCCTTTTTTTAGTACAGCATGTCTAAGGAAGCTAAGGTTTCTGGTTTTAAGAAGTGTGACTCATGCTGTCAGAAAATGTCTCTGACAGATGGGCACACTAGTTGCGTCTACTGTTTAGGCGCTGTTCACCTGCAGGACTCTTGTTCTACTTGCCATGCTTTTAGTCCAAGAGTCCTGCAGGAGCGTAAGAACAAATTAATTCTTAGGGGTCTGTTAAACCTCAGGATTCACCAGCAAAGATTTCACAGCCAGTGAAATCCCCAAAATCCACTAAGCTGTCTGCTCCATCCTCGGAGCCGACTCCTGTGCTGCATTTACCTTCTAAGTCGTTTCCTGGCTGGCACCGACAAGACAACCTCCCCGTCGGCTCCATCGGATGTTTCGGAGCCGTCACGGAGTCACAAGAGGTTGAGGTCCCCTTCCTTAGAGTCAGTGCATTCGTTTCCTCGGTCTCTATTGCTTCAAAGTGAGTGTAGCCACCGGTCCTCTCACTCCTCTCGGTCCTCTAGGCTGTCGGATCACGATGTGGAGAGAGTAGTCATTAGGTTGTTAAAGTCGCAGGCACTAGCTAAATTATTGTCCAGCCCTCCTCAACAGGTATCGGCTCCGTCCACTTCACTTGATATTCCTCCTCCGACTCCAATGTGTTCGGAGCCGGAGTTCGTTGGGGTTCGGGTAGTGGAACCATCGGCTCCGATCACCATATCCTCTTCGATTCCGGCCTTGGCTCCGATTACCTCGATACTTCCTTCGATCGAGGAATCAGTTCGCCAGAGCTTCCTCGTCAGCTCCGGGGGGGGGGGGGGAGTGGCATCGGACGCTTGTCTGACCCTGTTCTTCCTCTCGGAGCTTCGGCGCAGGTGAGCTTGGCTCCAACATTGGTCTCTGAGTCGTCCCCCTCGGCACGGAGAAAGATTCCTGTTTCTTTGGAGCCAGAGCTTTCTCTTCCTCGAGATGGGGGCGCCTTTGAGGTCATGCGGAGCGTACTGTCCCGAGTCAGCTCCACTATTGGCTCCACCGACTCTGTTCCCTATAGTGACTGTGCCAACCTCTGCTCCTCCTCCAGACCCCAAGCATAGGGAACCATTGGTCCAGGACACCCCATTGGGTGTTTCCTCCTCTTCTGAGGCCTCTCCTGATCTCCCAGTGGAGCCCCCTCGGAAGAAGAAGTGCAAGAGGAAGCACATTGACTCCCGGAGTCTGTCACTTCTGATAAAGACTTAGATGATTCGGAAGGGTCCCCGAGATCCCCCTCTGAAGATGTTTCGTTCGCGGACATCCTTGAAATGCTTAGGCAGAGGGGGAACTGGACTCCCCTAGTTCCTACCGAAGATGAGTCCGTATTCCTGGATGCCTTCGGTTCCCGACCTTCTACCTCCTGGGTTTCTCCGCCCTTCGATCCACTCATGTCTGTAGTGGCTCGAAAGGCTTGGTCAGCTCCGGACACAGCGGAACCAACTCTGAGGAGGCCAAATAAGTTCATTACAGCCCCCCAGGATAAGCAGTTTCTTTCTAAGGGTGTGCCCGTTGATGCCATGGTGGTAGCAGCCGCCACCAAAAAAGCGATGGCAGAGACCTCTTCATCTGTACATCCTCCTAACAAGGACGATGGACAAATAACGGAAAGCGAATGTTTGCTTCAGCGACCTTCTCCATGAGGTCCCTGAACTACTTATGTCACTTTACTCGTCTTCAGAGGGATCTCCTAAAAGAGCTAGGAGATACCCTTAAAGATCCTACAGCTGAGGGAGTTCAAGCCAAAGTAACTTGCTAGCTAGCGACTCTTAATTCCGTAGTCAACTCCTCCATGAGGCTCATTTCCTATGCTGCCGATGGAGCGAGTAGAGCCGTGGGCACTGCTGTGGCCCTCAGGAGGCATGCTTGGATGCGGCTGTGTAATTCTGCGGAACCCTTTCAAGCGTCCTTCACCAGCACCCCCTTTGATGGCTCTTTTCTCTTTGGGCCACAGGTGAAAGACACTTTGACTAGGTGTGCGGAAGAAGGCAAGACTCTCTCTGCCATGGGAGTCCGTTTTTCCACTCCCTCAAGACCCTTCCTAAAGGGTCAGAAGAGTGGGAAGATGTGGTTCCCCAAATCTCAGGGAGCCTTGCCTGACACATGTAGTGATTTTTTTCCTCCAGAGGCAGAGGGGGAAACAACAATAATAGATGCCGCCGTCGTAGCAGAGGGGGTCCGGAGAACCAGGACAACAGAGAATCCTTCTCTGACAAGCCCTTCCAGCATCCCTGAAGGGTTGCCCGGCTGCTCACCTCTGGAGGCAGTCGGGGGAAGACTTTCGCTGTACCCAAATGCCTGGCAAAATTTAACAAGAGACAGATGGATACTGTCCATTATATCCAGAGGTTACAAAATTCCCTTCCATCAAACCCCCTTACAGTCAAAGAAGGCCCTTCCAGATGTTCCACCCAATCTGAGGGAGCAAGCAGTTATAGAAGTTTCAAAACTGCTAAGAAAAAGAGCCATCCAAGAGGTCCCCGCAGACCAGCTCGGATCCGGAATTTACTCAAGGTTCTTTTTAGTACCAGAAAAGACAGGGGACTGGAGACCCATTCTGGATCTCAGCAGATTAAACAGATCTGTACAAAGAACAAAGTTTTGTATGGTCACGCTACAGTCCATTCCACCCTTTCTGGGTCAGGACAATTGGGTGTGCTCAAGAGATCTTCAGGATGCATACTACCATATCAAGATGGACAGACGTTCCAGGAGATTTCTTCACTTTCGGGTGGGGGCCAGTCATTACCAGTTCAGAGCTCTGCCCTTTGGTCTCACCACAGCCCCCAGGGTGTTCACCAAATGTATGGCAGTGGTCACGGCTCACCTGAGACGTCAAGGATTCCAGGTGTTTCCATATCTAGACGACTGGCTCCTCACTGCTACCACCAGGCATCAACTCCTACAAGCACGGAATTACACAATCACTTTTTGCACCCAGCTAGGTATTACCATAAATTTCAAAATCTGCCTCGTTGCCCTCTCAGTCTATCACTTACATAGGAGCAGAATTAAACACAAAGGAAATGTTCGCAAGATTACCACTGGAAAAAGTGTCTGCTATTCATCAACAAGTGCAAGTTCTAATGCAGATATAAGATACAAATCAAATATGTCCTTCAAACTCTAGGCTCCATGGCAGCTGCCATCCTCCTCCTTCCATTTGCGCACTTCCATATGAGGATTCTTCAGTGGCTTCTTTTCACACAGTGGTCTTTTCAAGATCTACCCATGTCTCACATAATCATTATTACAGAAGCATGCAAAAGGCACCTTTCCTGGTGGATGGTCTCCCCACTAGTGACTCAGGGCAGACCCTTCATTCAGCCCCCTCCGGTAACCACAGTGACCACAGACACCTCCCTGATAGGGTGGGGGGGCATTATCTGGGCAGGACAGTCCAAGGCACTTGGCAACCTCATGAGTACCATCTGCAAATAAATGTCCTGGAGATGAGAGCCATGCTCCTAGCGTTGCAAGCCCTTCAAGACTCTCTTCCTTCCGGGACCATTGCGATCCACACAGACAATATGTCAGTAGTGTGGTACATCAACAAACAGGGCGGGACCAAATCTTACCCCTTGTGCTGAGAAGCACTCAGACTGTTGCAGTGGGCGATTTCCTCCCAACGTTTTCTAATTGCGACGCACATCCCTGGAAGATCCAATGTCATAGCGGACAGGCTCAGCAGAGCTATCCTCATGCCTCACGAGTGGTGATCTTCCGCAAATGGGGACAGCCTTGCTGCAATCTTTTTGCCACCCCATTCAACAGCAAATGCATCAACTACTTCTCCCTCCTTCCACTTCCAGGTCACCTACCCAGGGACGTTCTAGTCCATGATTGGCCTCAGGGACTCCTTTATGCATTCCCTCCCTTTCCCCTTATACCAAGACTCATACAGAAAGCAAAGTCGTTGGGTTGCAAAATGATCCTCATTGCCCCCTACTGGCCTCGACAGATTTGGTTTCCATTCCTACACCTCTATCTTCTCGATCAGCCCTGGACTCTGGACCCGATTCCAGATCTACTGGTTCATCAATCAGGCGGGTTGCATCAGTCCCTTCAGACTCTGCAGCACACAGCTTGGTTGCTCCACTTCCAATCCTAGCCATGCTCCCTAGCATTTCCCCAACAGTCCATGAGATTATCGCTTCCTCACATAAGTTCACCACCAGGACTATTTATGCTAGCAAATGGAAATGTTTTTCTTATTGGGCTGAGTCTAGGAATGTGGATCCCTTCTCAGCCCCAGTCCATGAGATCCTAGAGTTACTAGCACAACTGTTTCACTCTGGAGCCGCTTCCGCTACCATTACGGTGCAATTAGCAGCCATTTCTAATTTTCACATCTGGTTACAGAATTCAAGCATCATGTCTCACAAGCTCTGTAAAGCCTTTTTGAGAGGGACATCTCTTCTTAGACCTCCAGTGAGAGACCCCCCTCCTCCCTGGGACCTTAATCTAGTCCTAACGTCCTTAATTTTGCCTCCTTTTGAACCAGCGGCATCATGCTCCATCAAATTTCTCTTTTGGAAAACACTCTTTCTGGTTGCTATTACTTCAGCTAGATGAGTCTCAAAATTACAGGCACTATGTGTCCATCCCCCTTATCTGGTTTTTCATAGGGATAGAGTTTCTCTGAGGACAAATCCTTCGTTTCTTCCCAAAGTCTGTTATGAACATAATTTAAATCAATCTATAGATCTCCCCGTTTTCTTCCCCAATCATAGCAACAAGGCAGAGTACAAACTTCACCAATTGGACGTGCACAGGCAATTGCATTTTTACCTTCATAGAACTAAAGAAATAAGAAAATCAGACCAATTGTTTCTGTCTTATGCCTTAAACAAACAAGGTCTCCCAGTTTCCAAGGTTACTTTATCCAGATGGCTATCCCATACTATTTAATTTATTTATCAGTTACGGGATAAGGAGTTACCATCTAAACCAAAAGGTCATTCTACTATGGCATTAGACACCTGTGTAGCTTTCCAGTCTAGGTTGCCCATGGATTCCATATGTGCAGCTGCTAAGTGGGCAAATCCTCATACCTTTATTTCACAATTACAAGGTGGATATGGTCTCCCGGAGCAGAGCTGATTTTGGTTCCACTGTTCTGCAGAGTCTGTTCCACTGAGCCACCCAGGATTTTAGGTGCTAGGGACGCTGTCTCAACCAGCAAGAATGAAGGCGAGATAGACAACTTAACATAAAGAAGTTATGTACCTACCATAACGTTCCATGTTAGTTGTCTTCATCTCGCCTTCTTTCTTGCATCCCGCCCTCCGTCCCCCTATCCTAGTGGATCGAGAGGAGTCCTTTTTCACTGGCTGAGTATTCTTATTTTCCCTCTATTGATTTAGAGGATATGGGAGGTATAAGTCAACCAGTTGTTTTGACTGGTTTATTCTCTTGTTATGTCTGGAGTTAGCTATTTCAAACGAGATCTGGGTAGCTATCGCTAGGCATTATGGGATAAGGGGTAGCCTCGAGCCAGTAAACAGCTCTCGAGCTATTGAAGATGGCAGTCGGGCCGAGGATCGGCTCCGATCCCAACCAGCAAGAAAGAAGGCGAGATGAAGACAACTAACATGGAACGTTATGGTAGGTACATAACTTCTTTTTTCTGGGTTGCAAGATACAGACAGTTCTAATGACTGCTTTCATTCCCCAATAAAAGGTAAGCAGCTTGCTTCAGTACCTCCTCTCTCTGCTTCCCCTCTTATCCTTGGCAGCCAGACAGTTTTTGAAGCTCCTAGGGCATATGGCTTCTCTGATCCCTATGCTTCCACTGGCCAAATTTCACATGAGGAAATTTCAGTGTTGTCTGAAAAATCTCTGGTGCCAACACCTTCACTCCCTAAACGCAACCATTCCTCTTCTGCCATGTCTGAAAAAGGAACTCGACTGGTGGATCTCATAAATTCACCTCAGTCAGGGAGTCCCTTTGCATATTCCAATTCCAACTACACAGACGCCTCAGACCTGGGTTAGGGAGCTGTGCTGCATATCCCCTCCAGCCAGCACAAGGTACAGGCACATGGTCCTTGAACAGACTACGGGATCACATCAACATAAAAGAAATGAGAGCCTTACTCCTGGCTGTACAGACCTTTCAGCAGCTTCTGCTACCAGGCACACTGAGAGTCATCACAGACAGCATGCTTGTGCTGTGGTATATCAACAAGCAAGAGGGGACAAAATCCTACCCTCTGTGCTCTCTAGCAATTCAGATTTGGAATCTTGCCAGTTCTCTGTTACTTCACCTACTGGCTGTTCATAGTCCAATCTCAGAAAATGTATTGGCAGACACTCTAAGCAGAACCATGGCACCCTCTCACGAATGGATGTTAAACAGGGAGGTGTTTCTGGACATTGTACACAACTGGGGCGTTCCAACAGCAGATCTGTTTGCCTCCTCCCAGAACAGACAGCTACCCCTCTTCTGCACAAGGCTACCCCATCCACAAGCATGGAAAGTGGACGCCTTCTCCTTCTTTTGAGGAAAGATGTACCTGTATGCCTTAGAAAGTCTTACTGAAGATTCAGAAAGACAGACCAAAAATACTACTGGTGACCCCCTTTTGGCCAAGACAGCATTGGTTCCCCCTGTTATTTCAGCTACCCAGGGGCAATCACCACAGATTACCTCAAAAGTTCGATCTGCTCACACAAGATGGGATCTCTGATAGACCCACAGCTTCACAACCTGAACTTGATCCTGGTTGATAAACATTTGATCCCTTTTCACCACCAATACTCAGAGGATGTACTCAAAGTCCTTCTGGAGGCCAGGAAACCTCGCAGCAGAAGAAATTACAGTGCAAAGTGGAAATGTTTTTCCAGGTGGTTTTCTAAGAAAATACAGGACCCTTTGGCAGTCCCAGTGCTTATGTTCTTTGCTTTTTTGTGTGAGCTCCTGTGCTCTGAATTATCATACTCTTCTGTAAAGGTGGTACACTTGTTTGCTATTTCTCCTTGTCTATCTATGCTTCCTCCTTTAGCATCCAGGCTAGAGGTTAAACTGTTCCTTAGAGGAGTTTTGCATCTCATTCCTCCTAGAAAACCAGTTTCACCACCTTGCGACCTTAATTTTGTACTAGAAAATTTGACCATGTCCCTCTGAACCAGCCTTTTCAGCTTCTCTTAAGTTTTGCACTTGGAAAACTATTCTGCTAGTAGCTTTGACTTCTGCCAGGAGGGTATCCGAAATCCAAGCCCTCATGGCCATTCCACCTTACCTCATTTTCCACAAAGACAGAGTCTCTTTGAGGACTAATCCTTCATTCATGCCTAAAGTAGTGAACGAGCCTTCCTTGAACCAGTCTGTTAACCTGCCTGTTTGTCGCATGTACACCTAACTGAAGACTTTGGTATAAAGGCCGGATGTATGGCGCTGCAGGCAGCCATAGCCCTACTGTAATGAATACTGCAACATGGAAGAGAAGGACGTCTATGGTTATGGTAAGATTTTACACAACTATTCTTTCTGATGCTGTTTGACTTGCTGATGTCTAGTAAATCCATCAGCAATGGGTTGGAGGATGTCTTATTTGCTAGAAACAGGTCACCTCTTAGTCTGTAGGATACAAAGTATAGTGACATGGCTTTGAGTCGGTCCATATAGGAAATGTCTTTAGGCCTTGTATCCTTTCAGTAAGGTATATCTGTGGATGTTGCAGTTATTGCATGTGTCTGGACAGATACATGCCAAAGGGGACGTTATAGTCAATGACTGCCCCGCTTTACTCAGCCCTCATTAGGCCAATGACATCCCTAGATCTTGGCACAATACCTTTGTTTTTAAGGTGTGCAGTATAGAAGGACTTTCATACAATAGACACGTGTTGGTCAAAAGTTAGGTCACTGTCTGCATAAGTTCCTAAATTCCAAACTGGGTTAACTCTTAGGGCCATATTGTCAGTGTGGTAGTTCCCTGGGGTAGATGGCTTCCCAAAGGATACAGTAATGCATTTTTTAGCATTTAGTTTCAGTCCATGATTTTGACACCAGTTATTTATTTGATGCAAAACTTCCTGCAGGATGGCTAATTCATTTGTGGATTCAGTGACTGCTGTTAGCTTGCAGTCATCTGCAAACTTAGCTAGTGCCCTTTGGCATTGGCTTTTCCTTAGAAAAGAAGATGCCAAACAGGAGAGGTTCCAGCACAGAACCCTAAGCATCCACTGGTGACTAGTCTGTCTGTGTAGGTAACTTCCATTATTTTGATTATCTGTATTCTAATTGTGAGTCAGTTGGCGATCCAGCAGTTACCTATGAACCTGTGACTTCCATAACTGCAATTTGCTTTTGTTAACCTTAAATCCTAATTCTGCTAACCAAGGCAAAAAAAACAATATCTTGTTTACAGTCATGTACAGTTCTTGAAGTTAAGAGCAAATCATCTGTGCACTGAATCAAAAGTAGACTCACAAGTAAATTTAATCTTATCTAATTGTTTTTTCATTTCTCTAAAGAAAAGAGTGGGACATTCTACATACCATTATGGTAATCTAGTCCAAGTGTACTGCTGACTTTTATAAAAGTAAAAGAAAACACGCATTGACTAATTGAATGTGTAGGGGTAGAAAAGAAGGCACATGAAATACCTATCACTGAAAAGGTGGTGACATCTGAAAGGATGGAACTCAGTACTGTTGCGGGCTTAGAAACAACTGGAAATGTTAGTACTGCTACAGCATTCACTGCATGTAAATCTTGTACAGAACTGTATGTACTGTTTCCCAGTTTCCTAACCGGTAAAATAAAATTATTGCAAGGACTGAGAGCTGAGAAAATGAAACCTTGTTACAAGGCAGAAGTAACAAGTTCATTTCCTTTTTCTGCTTCTACCAACAAATGATATTGAACTACCATAGCCAGGCGCTCACATGGTTTTTCTCTGTCCTGGGTAGTTCAAAGCTATTTAGAGCTAACATTCAGTTAGTCCACATAGGCGTATTCTACTTTCTGCTCTGATGTTATAAAAGCAAAAAGGGAGTCTTCATTTGAACAAATAGTGTTAGAATATAATCCTAAAGATTCATTAGGAATGTCTAAAAGTGCACCTTCGGGTGTGCAATAAACAGTGCATCTAAGTTTACATAGTAAATCTCTACCTGACAAATTTAAAGGGGCCGAATTTCCTGCATGCCATTCCTTTAACAGACCAAGTAGGGACAAGTTTTGTTTCTGGATAGTCTGTAGGAATTCCGGAGGCACACCCATATCCCTATTTGTGTTTAGAAAGCAGAAGTTGTTTGGCATTTGCCAAAGTAATCATCGATCTAGTAGCTCCAGTGTCTACAAGAAATGGCACAAATGTATTTTTCATTGTAGTACTGGCAAAGGCACTGTCTTGATCAGTGAGTAGCAAGGGGAAATACTGTAGTTCCTGCTAATGGTTATACTATTGAGTTTGCTGCCCCACTGGTGACTACCAAGTAGTGTTATGTATAGAAGGGTTTCTGTCCAATTGCTGTGATGTTTGAATGTTTGGCGGAGCTGCTTGCTGTCCAGCTAATGGACATTCATTTCACCAATCTCCTGTTTAACCACAATTAAAAGTAGTATTTAATTGTGATGCAGCTTGTGATGCCACTGGTGAATCAGAGGGATAACAATTTTGCTGATACTGTCCTGGAGGTTGCTGGAAGAATTGGACTCTACCTCTTCCCCCACAATTTCTTCTTCCCTGTCCTTGCCCTTGGAAGTCTTTATTGAACTGGTGAAGCTGAGTATTCACTAACTTTTTCTTTTGTTCCTTTTCTTCCCTAAGGATATTGTCTGCTACATATTGTGCCTAATTTACAATTTCATGACTGCCTAAACTTGGTTAATTCAAACAAACCTTTTTAATCAGTTGTTGTGTAGGTGGTAGCAAGCCTTTTACAAAAGCTGCTGACAGCCAACTGGCTGCTTCACCTTCCAGAGGCTCTGGATGTCCAAAGAGAGCTTCAAATGCATTTGTCCTGCATTGCAAATACACATCAATAGATTCATTCTCTCTCTCTTCACAGTAGCTTGTTTTCTTATCCAGTTGGGGGCAGGGGGCATGCTGAGTTGTAGCAGCTATACTTATGTTTCAAAATGTTATCACCTAGGTTAGATTTTCTCCCGTATTTTCCTAAAAATATTGGGAAGTGTGAAGGCTTTTAGTACGGCTCAAGTCCTTGATGGTAGGGTTTTGCAGTTGTATATGTCTTTCTAAGATTTTTCATTATTTTCCTGAGTATTCGAATGGGAGGGAGAGAATCTACAGTAGTTTGAAAATCCACTGCAGTCCATGGCCATACCACTCTTGTAGTAGTTTCAGCCTCACTATCTCTAGCTGGTATGAGGTTTGGATGTTATCACAAAGAGTTCATCTGTGTGGAAGTGGAATTTATATCAGAGTCAGTAGAAGAGTCAAAATCTCTCCCTTCTCCTGCAAGTTGACTGGCAGGGGAAATCTACTGCTATTCCTCCCTGTCAATAACAATTGGTAATTGAATGATAATGTGCTTAATTTTACCCCATATCTTATTTTTTTTCTGGCCAGTTTTTACTAGGAATTTTTTTAACTTCCCCCATACTTATGTTTGTGATACAGTTGATCTGATAATGTTTATTTTTGTCCGATTCAACTTTTGAGATGTCAAATCCAACTTCAGCGCCTTCCTCTAAAGCTCTGGATCCCCGGGCTCTGACTACTTCCCTCCAGTAATTACCTCAGATCTCATTTGCCATCAGAACCTTCCAGACATGTGCATGAGAGCTCTGTTACACGATTGGTGAAAGCGTTACTTTTTTGATCAACAATAGTTATCTCCCTAACCCTTTAACTTAGCGTTACAGTTGTTTTTTTCATAGATATATTTTCACTATTTTAGCTTTTTGATAGTTTTTTTTTTTCAGTGTTAGTATAGTACTGTGGTTACAGTTTAAGATAGCTGTTAGGACTTGCTTTCTGCATGGCTGTTTTTCAGGAGAGTTTTTAGAAAAAAGTATTAGTAACTGAATAGTTGTTTTTTAGTGTGATACTGTGAACCTTTCTCATGTAAAAAAAAAAAAAAAAAAAACAAGGATTTAAAAAGTGCTCTGCTTGTGGAGACACAATTCCACCCCAACACCTACAGTGTGTGTAAATTGCTTGGATTCTGCCCCTCTAGACGCTGACTGTGATATCTGTGCTTTGTTTGTTTCCTGAGCCATTCTGGGCAGGAAAAAGAAACTTAAACTGGAAGTCTTGCTCTCCTCCCTTCAAGCAAGGTCTTCCTCTTATTATTATTATTATTATATCTTATTATTATTAAATCTCTATTACTCCTGACCAGCTTCAGGTTCACCAGGCAGTGAAGTGGAGAAAAAGAAGGAAAAGGAAAAGTTGAGGGAAAACAAAGAGGGGCAGAGAAATCTACTTAGAAAAAAAAAAACATCTGAGGAAAAAAGGTCTGAAGAGCAAAGATCTGAGAAACAAGAAAAAGGTCTGCAGATCCTTCGGGTCCAGCACTTAAAACTCCAAGAAAGTCAGATCCACCATTTTTCAGATGCAGTGTCTCTGTCCTCAAGCAATGTTTTCACCTGAACAGATGAGTCTTAGGCTCCATTCACCCACATTACAGGAGAGACAGTATTCTAGGCCCCCAGTGGGATCATCATCATCATCATCATCGAAGCAGGCTCAGTCCACCAGAAGCTTTAGTGAGATGGACGTTGACCATGTGATGAGGAAATTCTTAAGGATACAAATTCAGCTGGGAGTTCCCCCTGTGCTTTTCCTGCAGGGGCAGTCTTGATATAGGTCAACTAGCCCTCCCTTTTTTCTTCTGGTACCAGCCTGCCCTTCGGATCAGATCAACACTAGTTCAGACCTTCCTGATGCACCTCATTCAGAGCTGACAGTTCATGGGGCAACTGTGTTGTCAGCAACTCTTATTCTCTTGACTCTGATTCTTTTGAATCTAAACAAGTCTCAGAGTTGGAAGTTTTGGTGCCAGGGTTCCAGTGGTAAAGTTGACTCCAAGGTTTTTGGAGCCATGTCTGCCTCTCAGGGCCTTTGTTCTTGATAGCTGTGATCCGAGGTCGGAGCTGATCTCAACTGGACTGGGAAAAGTTCCTGAGTCTTTAACTAGGGTAAGCATTTCCTCAGCTTTGATCATGGCGTCAGCCTTCATGGTTTTTGCAGAACTGCTGCTGTCAACACCCACACGTCTCCTAGAACGAGAGGTGTGGCCATTAACATTTGGTCGCACTGCTGGGTGTTTAAACTTTGTGTTAGCGTTTCAGTCTGGTTATCAATTTTGAGGCATTTGAACATGCGTTGGGCTGAACCAGGAAGTCAGTTGTGGCCCTCTGGTTCTAATCCGTCCCAACTCCCTGTGGACCCTATAACTTGTACTTCTCGTTCTGATCGACAGCGACAGTCAGTACCATTAGGGTTAGAGGATACTCGCCACTCGAGTTCCCAGTCTGATTCAGACCTCTTTCTAGACGTTCCCCAGAGGTCCTAGAAAACAGATGTTCAAATGGAAGCACTTACTCTTCTCCAGAGTCTGCACCAAAAGCACAGATTTGGATGAAGGTGGGGGGGTCCCTAAATTCCCCTAGAATAAGTCACATTTGGTGACATCCTATATTTGCTGAAACTGGGGCTGGGATTGGCCCACCAAAACCCCTTCCCCAGAAGAATCTGTGTTCTTTGAGGCATTTGGTACTGACTCATATGCATACTGGTTGGTACTGTCCATGGATGCCCTCTTAGATCATGTAGCACAACAGGCATGGAAGGAGCCTGATGTAGTAGAACCCATCCTTAAAAAGCAAATGGACTAAAGGACCACCAGTAAATGCTTTGGTAGTAGCAAGAGCCACAAAAAAGGAACTGTCTGAGGAAAGGACTGTTCTTTTGATGTTATGTGATCCTATCTCGCCTACATTCTGACTGATGGGTTCGGAGCCGATCCCTCGGCTCCGACTCGGCACGCTTATGCCAAAGAGCGAAGTCTCTTATTGGCTGAGCTTACTATATCCCAGGATGCACCACTACCAGTCCCCCAGATCTCGTTTGCCGCTAACTAGTGAAGACGTGGTCTCGAGCTGGCTGAGCTGAGTAGTAAAATTTTACTTACTTTTTTCTGTCAGAGAATTGCTTTTCCTGTCATAAAAAGCTGTTTTAACGGCTATTCTGTGCTTTGAGTAGTGATTGAAGTTTTTTTTGTGGAACTTGTTGAGTGATTGGGACGTTGTTTCTGATTCAGGCCTACCTTATCTGTAGGGCCTTTACCGGTCAGTTAACCCCTCTCAAACTTTTGGGATTTCAGATCCCCTTGAGTTTCTTGTTGCTTGGATTGTTGAACGGCAGTTCTAAACTGATTTTGTAGAGTCAGTTAAGTAAAGCTAAACTTGGATTGTGTTTTCTTACTGTCAGAAAATTTCTGCATTTTTGGTCATAATGTCACAAAATCCTAGGCCTTCGGGCTTCAAAAAATGCACCAAATGTAATTTTAAGATGTCAATCACGGATGACCACTCTATCTGTGTTTATTGTTTGGGTGCAAAACATTTACAAGAGTCATGCAGCGTGTGTCACGCTTTTTCCTCAAGGGTCCTCCAGGAGAGGAAAAATAAGCTTATTCTTAAAGGCTTAATCAAACCCTCCTTCGAAGAAGCTCTAGCATCCTCTCCTTCTCCAACCAAAAAGAAGAAGGCGTCGGCTCCGACCAGTCCGTCGGATCCGGCCGCCAAAAGACTTAAGCAGGCTTCTCCTTCGGCTCCAAGGACTTCGGAGCCGAGGGTGGAACGGTCTGCCTCGATGTCACCAGTCTCGACTCCTCAGGCTTCGGAGCCGATGGCTGGGGCATCGAGAGGCGGGTCATCTTCGTCGGCTCCACTGGTCTCGGAGCCGACTAAGGTTGCCCGCTCAGACACTTCCTCCTCGGCGCCGAAGTCCTCCTCGGCACCGATGGAAACTACTGTGGATATTCCCTCGGCGCCGATGATCATCGAGTCGCCTCGGAGCCGGTCCCCTAGTCCTTTGGGGCCGTTGGAGAGGCCTTCTCGAACCCGTTCAGTATCCTCTAAGTCCTCGAGGATGTCGGATTCGGATATAGACAGGGTGCTCCAAAGACTGTTCCAGTCCCCAGTCTTTCAAAAATTTGTTTCGGTTCCGACCCAGTTGGCTTCGGAGCCGATAGTCCATGCCCATCCCATGGCTATTCCTCCTCCGACCGCTTCGGCTCCGTCGGAGCAGATGCTGTTGGAGCCGGTGGAGATCTTAGGGTCGGCTCCGACCCTTACTCCAACCCGGGCCTTCGGGTCCGAGTTTGGTACACGGACTTCTTCGGCTGGACCCGGGGGTGAAGTTTCGGGACCTATGCTTTCGGTTCCAAGCCTCCCTCTCGGTGCTTCAGCTGCGGGATTGCCGTCTGCTATCATGGCTCCGGAGACTGGACACTCCCAGGATTCTGGGGGTCCGGCTTTCAGGGCTATGAGGAGTGCCTTGGCCAAGTCTTCTTCGGCCATCTCTCCGGCTTTACCAGCACCTTCCCTGGGCGTGGAGACTGGGTCTTTGGCAGTTCCCCTGTCCGTAGTCAGCGGAGCCCCTGGGCCTGAGGTTACCCCCATTGGGGGTTCCCCTCCTCCTGAGGGTTCTTGAGTTGTCTTCGGAGGAACCCCAAGGAAGAGATCGTGCAAGAGGAAGCACGTGGACTCCCGAGTCTATTACATCGGACACTGATCTTGATGATGCAGAGGGGTCCCCGAAGTCGTCCTCGGATGATGTCTCATTTGCAGACATCTTAGAGATCCTCAAACAACGAGGCGGCTGGATATCCAAACCCCCTCTGCTGATGAGTCAGTGCTCCTCAAGGCCTTTGGGGCTCAGCCCTCCGCCTCCTGGGTGTCTCCGCCCTTGACGAGCTTCTGGATTTAGTTTGTCGGGCGTGGAACATCCAGATACCGTGGAACCAGTCCTTCTCGTCCAAATAAATTTTTGTCTGCTCCCCGAGAAGGAGTTCCTCACTAAAGGCGTGGCTGTAGATGCCATGGTGGTGGCATCTGCTACACAACAGGACGTGGCAGAGGCTTCAACGTCCGTCCATCCTCCTAATAAGGAGTCTAGGAGTATGGACAGGTGCGGAAGCGCACCCTGACTTCAGCGACCTTTACTTTAAGGTCTCTGAATTATTTGGCACATTTTACCAGGCTTCAGAGGGATCTGGTCAAGGAGTTGTCAGATTCCCTCTCGGGTAACCTACCTGAGCAGCTAGCCCAGTCGGTTAGCTCTCAGTTGGCTATCCTTACGTCAATTTCTAACTCGTCCATGAGGCTCATTTCCTATGCGGCCGAAGGGGGTAAGCGGCAGGCACAGGCGTGGCTCTCACGGAGACAAGCCTGGCTCCGCTTGTGTCAGTTCATGGAGGCCTTCAAGTCTTCCTTCGCCGACGCTCCCTTTGATGGGTCCTCCTTGTTTGGACCCAAGGTGAAAGACACCCTTACCGCTGTGAGCAAGAGGGAAAAACTTTATCTGCCATAGGTGCCCGTTATTCCACTCCCTTTCGGCCTTACCCCAAGGCTAAAGGAGGGAAAATGTGGTTCCGCAAATCTCGTAAGTTTTTCCCCAACAGCAGGAAGATTCCCCTTCCAGAGGCAGAGGACGGGAAATTTTTCAGGGAGACGCCGTCCCAGAGGCGGCAGAGGGCCCGCAATTCTGGAGACCGCGAGTCCTTTCGTGGCTCTTCAGCCTCCCACACATCATGAGGGATTGCCCGGCTGTGCTGCTCCGGAGCCAGTCGGGTGTCGTTGCCAAGCACCTAAAAGCCTGGGAGTCAATCACTCAGGACAGATGGGTGCCGGATCATTTCCGGAGGTTACACCATCCCATTCACATACTCCCCCACCGTCCAAAAATCCCGGACCCACCACCCAGTCAAAGGGAAATGGCAGCCGCAGAAGCTTTAAAGCTGCTAGAAAAGGAGTCATCCAACCGGTCCCCACAGACCAGATCGGATCAGGAAATTACTCCAGGTTCTTTTAGTGCCAAAAGACAGGGGACCTGAGACCAATATTGGATCTCAGCAGACTGAACCAATCCGTCACGAAATCCAAATTCGAATGGTCACGTTACAATCCATTCTCCCATTGTTGGAGAAGGATGTTTGGATGTGCTCCATAGACCTCAAGGACGCCTATTATCACATACCGATACATCAGGCGTCCAGGAGGTATCTGCGCTTCAGCCTGGGAGTCAGTCATTACCAATTTTGTGCTCTGCCCTTTGGTCTCACCACAGCCCCAGGGTGTTCACCAAGTGTTTGGCAGTAGTGACGGCTCACCTGAGAAGTCTTGGATTCCAAGTGTTTCCCTATCTGGACGACTGGCTCCTGACTGCCACCACCAGGCATCTACTAATGGACAACCTCAAAGCCACCATCTCCTGGGTGCTACACTGGGGATTACATTCAATTGGTCAAAGTCTGTCTTGCTGCCCTCTCAGCATAAGGTTCATAGGAGCAGAGATAGACTCAAGATTGATCTGCGTCTTTCTTCCTGCCGAAAGGATCCAAACTTTACAGGGCCAAGTTCAAGCTCTGATCTCGAGATCCAAAGCCCCAGCCAGGATGGTTCTACAAGTTTTAGGCTCAATGTCTGCCACGGTTCTTTTAGTTCCTCTGGCAAGATTGCACATGAGGATTCTTCAGTGGCTATTGTCAACTCAATGGTCCTTTCACGATCTTCCCCTCAATCATCACATCATGATTACGGAAACATGCAAACGGGACCTTCGCTGGTGGCTTCAGACATCCAATCTGAATCAAGGAAGCCCCTTTGTTATTCCCTCTCCAGTGGTTACCCTGACGACCGATGCCTCTCAGATAGGGTGGGGGGGGGCATTGTCTGGGCAGGCTAGTTCAGGGCTCCTGGCTTCCAGACGAAGCTCTTCTCCACATCAATGTGTTGGAGATGAGGGCTGTACTTCTATCCCTACAGGCCTTACACAAGTTTCTTCCTCAGGGCATCATCGGCATCCACACAGACAACATGTCGGTGGTCTGGTATTTGAACAAACAAGGAGGGACCAGATCTTACCCCCTTTGCAGAGAAGCCATGAGAGTGTGGGAATGGGCTGTAGCTACCAACCGCTTCTTGGTAGCGACCCACATTCCAGGAAAATCAAACATATTGGCAGACAAATTGAGCAGGACAATTCTCTCTCCTCACGAGTGGTCTCTAAACCAAACAGTAGCAGCTCAGGTTTTCAGGAGATGGGGGACGCCGTGCTGCGACCTATTTGCAACTCCACTAAACACCAAGTGCCAAAGGTTCTTCTCCTTGATCCCACATCAGGGAGTACCAGCTATGGATGCTCTAGCACAACCTTGGCCAACAGGGCTACTTTATGCCTTTCCTCCGATTCCACTTCTCTCCAAAGTCATTCAAAAAGCTTCTCAATTGGGGTCCGCAATGATACTGATTGCCCCATACTGGCCTCGTCAGGTATGGTTTCCTTACCTGAAGAAGCATGCGGTGGACGATCCGTGGACTTTAGACCTAATTCCGGACCTGCTAATTCATCAGTCGGGACATCAGCATCAGTCCCTTCGATCTTTGAAATTGACAGCTTGGCTCCTCCACTTCCGACTTTAGTTAGAAGTCACACACTAGACCCGGAAGTTGTTCATATTTTATCTTCGGCCCACAAACCCACCACTAACAAATTATACCTCAGTAAGTGGAAGAGGTTTGCTATCTGGGCTCAACTCAAGGGCTTAGACCCTATCACTGCTCCTATCCCAGAGGTTTTGAAATTCTTAACATCCCTGTTTAATCAAGGATCTTCTGTCTCTACTATTAAAGTCCAACTAGCGGCTATCTCTAAATTCCACAAATCCATGGATCCTCCATTGATGAGCAGCAGACTATGCAAAACTTTCATTAAAGGTGCGGGCCTGTTAAGACCCCCAGTTTTTCATCCTGCGCCTCCGTGGGATCTTGATTTGGTGCTTCGCGCATTAACATCTTCCCCTTTCGAACCGGCTGCTACATGTGAGTTAAAATATCTGTCTTGGAAAACTGCCTTTTTAGTTGCAATTACTTCTGCAAGAAGAGTTTCAGAGCTTCAAGCCCTGTCTATTAAACCACCGTACTTGATTTTCCACAAGGATAGAGTATCACTTAGGCCTAATCCATCCTTTGTCCCAAAGGTCTGTTCTAGTTTCTGTCTCCAACAATCTCTAGAGCTACCAGTTTTCTTCCCAAAATTCTCCAATGAAGCAGAATACACTCTCCATAAATTGGATGTTCACAGACAATTACGCTTCTATTTAGACAGGACTCAGCAACCGTAAGTCAGACCAGTTGTTTGTGTCCTTCTCAGATAATAAATTGGGTCAAACCATCACAAAAGCTACTATCTCCAAATGGATCAGAGATTGCATAACTCAGGCTTATTCTTCTTGAATAAGCAACTTACAGCATCTATCAAAGCTCATTCTACCAGAGCTATGGCTACTTCTATAGCTTTTCATTCCAAGCTCGCTATATCGAGATTTGTGCTGCGGCTACTTGGTCCAATCCGCACACTTTCATTTCCCACTACAAATTGGATGTGGCATCTAAAGGACGAGCATCATTTGGTTCCACGGTACTCAGGAGTGTTTTCCAGTGAGCCACCCAGGATTCAGGTGCTAGGACGCTGTCCCATCAGTCAGAATGTAGGCGAGATAGGATCACATAACATCTTTTAGTTATGTACTCACCATAACTTCAGATGTTTGGGATCCATCTCGCCTACATTCCTAATACCCACCCTCCTTCCCCCTGCCTTGGAGATCAGAAGAGATTGAACGGTTTTGAGTTCTATTGTTTATCTTGTTTCATCTGACGATGTTATATAAGCAGGGCGTGCATGTGTGCATGTATGCGGACAAACTAGATCTGGGGGACTGGTAGTGGTGCATCCTGGGATATAGTAAGCTCAGCCAATAAGAGACTTCGCTCTTTGGCATAAGCGTGCCGAGTCGGAGCCGAGGGATCGGCTCCGAACCCATCAGTCAGAATGTAGGCGAGATGGATCCCAAACATCTGAAGTTATGGTGAGTACATAACTAAAAGTTCTTCCCCCTTCCAGGGAGTCAAGGGCGCTGGACTGATTGGGGAAATAGACTTGCACTTGAGCGACTTTCTCACTTAGAGCGTTGAATTACCATGTACACACGACTCGTTTTCAGTGGGACCTGACCAAGAAGATTTCCAAGTCCTTCACTGATAACTTGCTAACTGATGTTCAAAAAACAGTAGACACCAGATTGCCTACCCTACAGTCCACTTATAATATGGCCATATGTCTGATTTCCAGTGTAGCCGATGGAGCAGCCAAAGCAGAAGGCACCAGCATCACTATGCATCAGCATCTTTGCATCTTTGTAATTTCTTAGAAAGCTTTAAGATGTTTTTCATTAATGCCCATTCAATGGCTTCACCCTTTTTGGACCAAAAATTGCCAAGTTTCCAAACAACAGACTGCTATCCTTGCAAATAGTGGCATTTCAGGTAATTCAACATCCTCTTCCTCAAGCAAGGTTGATTATTAATCTGTTAGGATTGATGGCATCTAACGTCACATTACATCCAGTGGAAATACCACAAGGGTATTACAGTGAACTCTGTCAGCCCAGTGATCACAAGAGTCTACACACCTAAATTTGTCTTGGACAGGTTTGCAGAGACCATATCAACGGTGGATAACCTCCTCCGTCAGTAATGAAAGAAAGAGCCTATTGTCCACCAATTCCCTGGTTCACAGTAACCACAGATGGAACCCTTCTGGAGTTGGGGGCATTTTGAAGGGAAGATGGTTCAAGCTGCTTGGTCACCCCTAGAGGCCAAACATCACATCAGTGTCTTAGAGATGGGAGCAGTCTTCCTTGTATTGCAGGCTTTTCAAGACCTTCTCCACAAGGGTCTGATTTCCATCCAGACAGACAATGTGGAAGTAGTGTGGTGCATCAACAAACAAGAGGGAACCCAGTCATATCCACTTTGCTGGGAGACCATGAGAGTGTGGCAGTGGGCAATGTCTTCCCATTATTTTTGATAGCAGTGCACATCCTGGGGATATCGAATGTGCTAATGGACAAGTTTAGCAGGTCAATTTTACTGCCTCATGAGTGGTCCAACAACCAGACAGTGGCGACAGAAATTTTCAGCCACTGGGGCCAACCTTGCTTTGACCTCTTTGGTCATACCTGAACAAGTGCATCAATTACTTTGTCCTAATCCTTCTACAGGGACAATCACCAGGGGGTGCTGTAGTTCACATTTGGCCCTCTGGAACTCCTTTATGTCTTTACCCCAAGTCCACTCTTGACAAAATGTATTCAGAAAGCTAGAAAGGTGTAAGACCAGAGATGATCCTTATTGGTCCATTTTGGCCTTGGCAGGTTTGGTTCCTCTTCCTTTAACCTTATTTGATACATCCTCCTTGGGTGTTTGATCCCAATCTGGATCTGCTTAGTCACCCATCCGGACTGACTCTACCGTATCTAGAAGTCCTAAAGTTCACTGCATGGTTTCTCCAGTTCTTGACCATAGCCAGGGATGCCATGCTTTTCTCTTCAATGGTTCATATTGTTTCTTATTCTCAAAAACAGTCTACCAAAAAGATTTATCAAAATAAATGGAGAATATTTTCTAATTGAGCTTCTTCGAGAGGATTAGATAATTTTTCCTCTCCTCTTCCATCAATCTTAAAGTTCCTATCAGAGTTTTTTCAGAAAGGGTTTAGTTTCTCCACTGTCAAGGTTAAGATGATTATTGTATTGACTTGCATAAAAACGCGTCTATATCCTCTCTTAAAATCTCATTAGCCTTCATCAAGGGTGCTGTCTTACTCGGAACCCCCAATCAAGGATTCAATTCCTTTGTGGGACATTGCTGTCAAGCTTCAAGCCATAACTCAAAAATCTTTTGAATCAGTAGCTTCAGTAGATTTCATGCGTCTTTCATGGAAAACCATTTTTCTTGTTACAGTTACATCCACTAGACAGATTTCTAAATTACAAGCACCGTCTTGCAAACCACCATGCCTTCATTTACCATACAGACAGAGTAGCTTTAAAAACAAATCCTTCCTTCCTACCAGAGATGACATCCGAAGTAAATTTAAATCAGTCATTTGATTTGTCATTCTTTTACCCCAGGTTCTAAAACAAAGGGGGGATGTATAATACACGCACTAGATGTTCACAGACATCTCATATTCTGTTCTATTTACATCGTACCAAGGATATCAGAAGGTCAGATCAACTGTTCTAGCCATTAAACTGAACAGCTTGGTGAGAATCCAGAGGCTTCAGACCCCCCAAAATCTTGATCCCTGCTTCTCTCAGCTGTACCACCCCAACAGCAGAGTGCAGCTGCACAGGAGGTCACTCAACTTCGTAAAACAAAAGAGCCATCCAAGAGGTTGGAGAGGCCCCAGTGTGTGCTTTTTTTTTTTTTTTTATGGTTCCCACAAAATTAACGTATCTCAGACCCATCTTGGACTTAAGCAGCCTAAATGGCTATGTAAAAAAAAAAAAAAAATTTGATGGTCACAGTGCAAGTCAGACTTCCATGTTTGTTGGACGGGGATTGGGTATGCTTTGTCAACCTTTAAATTACTTATCTCCACTTAAAAATTGCCATTGATTAGAAGTTGTCTCTGCTTTCAGCTAGGAGCCAGTAATCTCCAGTTTCGAGCACTGACATTCTGTCTCACCACAGTGTCCAAGGTATTTATCAAGAGCATTTTGGTCATTGCAGCCTGCCAGAGTTTGAAAGGGATTTGTATATACCCTACCTGGATAACTGGCTGCTGGTCAACACGGCAAGGGAGTGTGTCATATCAGGCAGAGGCTATTTGCTTCACCTCTGCCTGTCATTTGGCATTAATGTAAACACTGCAAAGTCACAGTTGGAGCCATCATAAAGTCTAACATTCACTGGGTGCCATGTGGACAACAAATTGAAGATCTTCAAACTTCCCAAGGAAAGACTCCTTACATTAAGGATTATGGTGTAAATGCTTCTCCTTACACCTGCTCCCCCTGCATTTCTAGAAGTGAGTGCATTGGACTTTAATGGCTGTAATGGAGATTATGAAGTACTGTTCAACTTGTGAACATTATGTTTACATATATTTGTTGTTCATCGGTTCATAGTTAAGAACTAGTCTAGCTGCTCTTGTGGGCCATTTTAAGCCTAACCAATTTCCCTTTGGTGAGAATCAAACCCTGTGCCTTGTGTCTGTGAGGTAAACACCATATTATACCATTCTCCAAAGCCAGTAATAAATTTCTCTTTTAAAGGTGACCATCAAACTGTGCACCTTGTGTTTATGAGGTAAGCACCTTAAGCATTATGCCAACCCTAAAGGACAAGCAGAGGCTTTGATGAGATTTGAACTCTTGAATCCTGTTTTATGAGACCAGTGTCTAACCCTGAGCTATTATCAGTGTTCATCACCAGTGCAGTGGCAAAATGATGTGTTTTGTGTAATTGTATCTGCGATGAATAGTAACAAACTCATACACATGTATGTATACGTGTGTGTGTGATCCATACATATTTGTATACTCTTGTATGTTTCTGTCTTGGTTTAATGCCTACGTTTTGCTGACTTAATGGATAAGGGGGCAGACCGAGTAATACGTGGACTAGGTTTGCCTTCACCACATTCATAATCATTGTGAGGGGTCCCTTAAGTATGATGTGCCAATTATGTTTTACCTATGGTCAGTAGTGATCCAGTACTAGTCAGTAAAATCTAACCCAGTGACGGTACACTTGACAAGACAAACTTGTCAAATGACACACTTGCTGAAAGCTCAGGTGAGATAACTTTCATCATTCTTTTTTGCAAGGGCAAACTTCATGGCATCCTCCCAAGTGGGTAACTCCTTTATTTATATGTACTAACTCCATGTTTGCATAACATTGAGGAAAGAGGACACGCCCTGCAAGGGAGAAATATGGCTTGCTTAACTATGGTCTTGCAATACAGTAGATGTATGTAAAAGCTTGTCAGGGGTAGACGTTTCAGAGCATTTCACTCTTTCAGAATACTGTTGATAGGCTATATTTCATCACTACATAAGTTCCTGTCAAGAATGTAACATGATTCATATTCAGTCATGCTATTCTTTCACCATGTATGTATTAAGTAGCTTGACAGTGAATTGCCATACATGAGAAAGGATTAACTGGAAGGTTAATATTAAAAGGTGTTAAATACTGTTGCATGGAAGGCTTAGTGAATGCTTCATCTCTTTGTATTACATGGGGAAGGAGATCACTATAATATATCTAATGATGTCATTTTCATTCATTCCTTAACTGATGGGTCTTGGATCTGATTTGGCCAGATGTTCTTCGTGTTTCACTGTTGCAGTCATCACATTTGGGTTATCTGCCTGCATGTAGCCCTCAGCCGGCCTGAATACCAGAGTCTTGGATTCCTGTGTCAGATGCTGTCTCTTCTTCCATGACGTCAGGTCGTCAGGGGTATAAAACATGCAGCTGACACCATTACATCAGTCATTCTTGCCATGCGGTGCCAGAAGCAGTTCGCAAGTGCTGGTCGGCCGACTCCTGAAATTTTAGATCTGAAGTAGTTAATTCATTTGTTCTGCAACCTGTGGGTCTCGGATCCGACCTCGGATCCGACCGGCAGCTTTCCAAGCTTCAAGATCCGAGCTCCTAGCTCCTCCCCTCTACCCACAATCCCCTGTCACCACCGCACTACCCCAGATCGTTTTTGCCTTGGCTTGAATCACAAGCATCTTGAGAAGAGCTCCTGAGCTTAGTAGCAGGGAAGTGAATTTTTTCTTGAAATTTTCTTAAAATTTGACAAAGTTAAAAGAAGAGTGTGTTGAGAGAGTGTTTCTCTGCCCTTTTTTATTTTCGGGATTGCGTTTTGTTCAGTTAACCCTCCCCTAGGTGTTTGGGCGTGTGAGTGTGTGTGTTAGGAAAATGGCCGAAGGCCATAAGGCTATTTTTTCTAAGTGCACTGGGTGTGGCCATAAGCTTTCCCCAGCTGATGGCCACACTCAGTGCGTTATATGCCTGGATGTTGCCCATTTGTCTTCAGACTGCCAGGTGTGTGCAGCCTTCAACCCCCGGGCTGTGAGGGACAGGAGGAACAGGCTTCCCCCGGAGGAGGCCTCTTCCTCCTCTCCCTCCAAGGTGCAGGCTGCCCAGGTAGCTTCGGCACCCCTGACTCCCTCGACTCAGGCTGGGACTCAACCTCCCACTATTGCCTTGAGTACAAGGGAAGTTCAGTTTTCTCCTTCTAGGGAAAAGCACAGGGAGAAGCACAGACACAAGAGGCGAGCCGAGCCTCATCCCTTGGCTCCGCCATCGAAGACTGTTAAATCGCCTCCGAGGGTGTCTGGACCTTCTCCTTCTCAGCTCCGATCCCCCCGCCTCTACGACCTCCTCTAGATCTACTAGGTCTCTCTCCAACGCCGATATGGACAGGATGATGCGTCGGTTTCTGCAGACCCAAATGCAGATGGGGGTGCTCCTGCCTCCCTCCCCCACAAGGGGGGGAGTGCAGCTTCAATATTTGCCCCGATTTCTCCTTCTTCAACCCGGGTCCGGGTTTTGGAGTCTTCGGATCCAGGCCCTTTCAGAGCCGGGGTTTTGTCGGCGCCGGTGGCCCAAGCCTTCTCGACACCGACCATACCCTTGAGTATCTCGGATCTGAGCTCTCGGAGCCGTGGGCCAGGAGTCGGATCCGTGGGAGCGGGTGCATCTTCGGCGCCTCCTATGTCAGAGAGCACCTCCCTTTCGGATCCGATGGCTTCGGCTCCGACCCCGATCCCTATCTCGGAGCCGAGGAGACTGCTCTCAGGGTCAGAAGAGAGTAGTTCTCCCTCGGCGTTTGAGGTAGTGGAGAGGGTACTGTCGAGGTCTTCCAGGTCCCAGACTCGGGCTTTGGATCCTTCCGCTCCCTCACTGCATATGGGTCTACCTTCCATCAACTTTCCATCGGGACAGCCTGCTCAGACCCTCCAGTTGGTTCCCTCGGAGGAACAAGAGGCCGTTGACGAGCCCTCTTCTGATAGTCCCACAGAGGAGGTGCCTCGTAAACGGACATGTAAAAGGAGGCACATGGACTCCCCCAAGTCCATCACCACAGATACGGACTTAGAGGAAAGGGAAGGTTCCCCATGGTCACCCCCCGAGGATGTCTCCTTTGGAGACATCATGGAAATGTTGCGTATTAGAGGGGGGTGATCTGCCCAAAAACCTTCCTCGGATGAGTCCGTATTTCTGGAGGCGTTTGAAGCGGGCCCATCAACTTTGTACTGCGAGGGACTATGTTCTGTCTCTTGCCAACAGCTTGGGCATTTCCGTCAACATACCGAAGTCTTTTCTTCATCCTGTGCAAGCATTAGATTTCATAAGAGCCAGGCTAGATTCCCGATCTTCTCAGGCCTTCTTGACCTCGGACAGGCTGTCCAGCCTCTCACTCCAAGTTTTGGCTCTTCTTCGCACCAAAGCTCCACCGGCGGAGTTAGTCCTGAGAGCACTAGGCTCGATGGCAGCGGCTATCGGCCTCTCTCTCCATGCTCGCCTAAGGATGCGTATATTACAGTGGACACTCCAAGTTCAATGGTCACTGTTACACCACCCATTGAATACTCCCATCCCCCTGAGCAGGGTTTGCAGGGAATCCCTCCTTTGGTGGCTTCACTCCCCAGAACTCAGGCAAGGGAGACCCTTTGTGATTCCCCCTCCCGAGGCCACATTAACCACGGATGCTTCTCGCCTAGGGTGGGGAGGGGCATTGTTTGGGCAGAAACGTCCAAGGTACGTGGACCTTGTCGGAGACCGCCTTGCACATAAATGTTCTGGAGATGAGGGTGGTGCTTCTAGTGTTGCAGGCTCTCCAAGACCTTCTACCTCTAGGAACGATTGCAATACAGACTGGCAATATGTCAGTGGTCTGGTATATAAACAAACAAGGGGGAACCAGATCCTACCCTCTTTGTCGAAAAGCCATGAGAGTTTGTGAATGGGCAATATCCACCAACCGCTTTCTGATAGCAACGCACATTCCGGGATGATCCAACATTCTGGCGGACAAATTGAGTCGAGTAATTCTCAGTCCTTACGAGTGGTCTCTCAATCCGAAAGTTGCGAAGGAAATTTTCCACAAGTGGGGTTGGCCTCGCTGCGATCTTTTTGCTACCCCCCAAAAAACAAAATGCAGCGAGTTCTTCGCAATTCTTCCCCCAGAAGGGGAGAGCCCCAGAGACGCTCTGATTCATGCTTGGCCTCCCGGTCTACTCTATGCTTACCCCTCGCTTCCGCTCATGGCGAAGTTCATTCAGAAAGCTGCATGGTTGGGGAGCAAAATTATCCTCATAGCCCCATTCTGGCCTCGTCAAATCTGGTTTCCATACCTGCAGTTTCACAGTCTCTCCTCCCCTTTAATCCTAGATCCCATTCCAGATCTGATATCGCACCCAACAGGGTGCCCAACACTGAACCTGGTAAACCTCAAGCTCGCGGCTTGGTTGATCCAGTTCCACTAATGGCAAGGACTCCTGGTATCTCGTCACCAGTGAAAACTATTCTGGCAGCGGCTCATAAACCGTCCACCAGGAAAATCTATAATAGCAAGTGGAAACGATTTTCTATCTGGGCTAACAGCCAGGGTCTCAACCCTTTTACTGTTCTGATTCCTACAGTCTTGGATTTTTTGTCCATGATATTTGAACAAGGGGCCAGTGCATCAACGGTAAAAGTACAGTTGGCAGCAATATCCCATTTTCATGTGGGAGACGGATTAGGATCTCTAGCGTCTACAAAATTGTGTAAGACATTCTTGCGTGACATTTTCCTTCTCAAGCCACCGGTGAAATCTGTGACTCCCCCTTGGGACTTAACCTTTGTTCTGCAAGCCTTAACGAAACCTCCTTTTGAACCTGCAGCTTCTGTACCCCTTAATTTTCTGTCCTGGAAAACAGCATTCTTGGTAGCCATAACTTCTGCTAAAAGGGTTTCAGAGCTCCAAACTTTGTGCATGAAACCTCCCTGTCTTATTTTTCAAAATGACAGTGTCTCTCAGGACTAACCCGTCTTTTTTTTTACCAAAAGTGGCATCTGTGGCAAATATCAATCAGACTATCAATCTGCCAGTGTTTTTCAAGAAATTTCAAAATAAGGGAGAATACATGTTGCATACACTAGATGTACATAGACAGTTGTGTTTTTACCTGCACAGGACCAAAGACGTTCGTAAGGCTGATCAACTGTTTGTGTCATTTGCTCCTTCATCCATGGGAAAGCCTATATCCAAAGTGACACTGGCTAATTGGATTTGTCAATGTATTTCTCAGGCTTATAAGGCATCAGGCAAAACAACCCCATTTAAAATTCGTGCACATTCCACACGGTCCATCGCAACTTCTGCAGCCTTCTGGTCCAGGATGCCGTTGGACGACATATGTTCAGCAGCCACTTGGTCTTCTGCTCATATGTTTATTTCTCATTATAAGCTGGACATGATATCTAGAAGCAGGGCGTCCTTTGGCTCCGCGGTGCTTCGGAATATCCTTCCATAGGCCACCCAGGTTTCTTTGTTTAGGTAGCTGGGGACTCTGTCTCACAGGTCGCAGAACAAATGAAGTAACTACTTCAGATTTAGAAGTTATGTACTCACCATAACGTTCCATCTGAGTAGGTACTTCATTTGTCTGCAACCATCCCCCCCTGCCATCCCCCTAACCTGTATCGGGTTTCTAGGATCATTTATGATTCTTGAGAATATCTGAACCTGTTTATTACAGGTTTTTCAGGTGATACAGCAAAACCGATCTGAGGTAGTGTGGTGGTGACAGGGGATTGTGGGTAGAGGGGAGGAGCTAGGAGCTCAGATCTTGAAGCTTGGAAAGCTGCCGGTCGGATCAGAGACCCACAGGTTGCAGACAAATGAAGTACCTACTCAGATGGAACGTTATGGTGAGTATATAACTTCTAATTTTCGAGTTTCAGAGCCGAAGACTTCAAAAGGATAAGTACCCCGTTGGGGATCTTTTTTCTTGCTCCAACCGATGTCAGTAAAAGTTAACAATTGTCTTACCTGTGGAAAGCAAATACCTCATAAAGATTTTCATTCATACTGCATTCCCTGCTTAGGCCCAGACCACGACGTCCCTTGCTGTCGGTTTTGTGCCTTGTTCAACCCCCGAACTATTCGTCATCGGGCTATCTTTGCAGCAAATGATTTTGGTACTCTGTGTCCGTACTCCGAAATGGCTTCATTAAGCCATCCGACTACCGATCTTCCAAAAAAATGCAAGGATAAAGACAGAGATAGACTGCATAGGTCCAAAACTGCTGACGCTTACGTTAAGCTAGTCGCCAGTCCGCTGGTACTCAGCGAGGCTCTTTCACAGCCCCTGATATCTGCTACTTCAGATTCGCAGGCCTCTACTGAGACCCATTCGGAGTACGGTATGCCGCGAGATGCTTCGACTGTGGAACCTGCGGATGTCTCTGCCTTGGATGGGTCCGGAGCCACTGTGCAGGCACCGGCTTCTGAGGGTGTATTCAGGCCTACAGACTTGCATTTTAAACCAACGCCATCTTCTTCATCCAGGCCTAAAACTCGCACCACGCCTAGAAAACCGATGTCCAAACCGCATGCTCAGGCCCATATGCCTTAAATTCAAATGCTTAGAATGGCTGAAGACCTTATTACTTTAATTAGAGGAAGCCAGCCTTCCCCCTCTAAGAGACCTAGAACTGATTTTCCTTCTGATTCTTCTGATCAGGAGTCTGATATTTCTGTTCCTTCTGATTACCATGATTTGCCCTTATCTACCTATGAGGATTCTGATGCAGAGGATTCCATTCCCTCAGCTTCCCCTCCAGAAGATTTTTCTTTTGGTGAAACCTTATACACTCTTAGGGAGCATTTCCACTGGGAAAGCCAGGGTTACTCTGACTCCAAAAAGAGGCTTAGGGAATTCTTACTCCTTCCTCAACACAGGCCTTTAGCTATCCCTCCTGTTCTGGACATTGTAGATGATGCTTCCTTGGAATCTAGCCTTTCCCCAGACACCTTACCTCCAGCACCCAGAAAACCTGACCGGTAGTACAGAGTACCTGACTCTCTCAAGTTCCTCTTCAAGAATCTTACTGCGGATCCAGAGACCATTTCCCAAGGACCAAAAAAAAAAAAAATCCTACCCCTTCTGATAGAGATTCTAGAACCTTGGACAGATTGGGTAAGAAGGCACTTCTGCTACTTTGGTCATTAAGGCTTTAAATTGCCAGTTTCATATGTTGAAGTACAAGCAGCATATTATGGGACTGCTTAAACAGAAAATGATGTTGATTCCTGACTGTGCTGAACACGGAATTACAGGATTTAATGTATTCTGCAGAACAAGTTGGTAAACATACTTTGCAATGTGGTATTGACTCTTTAGAAACATCTTGCAGGGCTGCTGTCACTGGGTCTGTACTTAGAAGGCATGCTTGGCTTAAGGAGCAAAACTTGCCAGATCATGTTAAAGCTAAATTACTGGATGCTCTCTTAAACCAAGACTGCCTGTTTAGCAACATAGCAGAAGAAGTCCTCAAAAGAATGGAGGAAAAAGCTAAATCTATGCAGACTGTTAAAGATTTCCTACAAGTACAGCCTCCCAGATTTAGTAGGCATTGGCCTTCAATGAATTGGTCCTTTCCAGTCACTTCCAGGCCTTCTCAGTCCAATCCCAGGAACAGCAGACCATCTAAGTTACAGTCTCAGGCTACGCACAGGCCTAAGCAGTGGGGGGCTCCCACTTCCAAAGCAGGAAGTAGTAAGCCACCCCCTATGGAAAAATGGCACAATGACTTAACCTTAACCCTTCCAAGTCCTGCTCAACTGCCTGCTCCTTTAGGAAGAAAGCTCGCCCTGCATGCAACAAACTGGGAACTTATTACCCAGGACAAATGGGTTTTGAATATAGTTCCCCACGGATACAGATTCCACTTCCACACCCCACCAACCCCAAACTGTTGGCCAGACCTACCCCCAAATCAGTTGTCGGCGGCCGAACAGCAAGTTCTGTCTCTTCTAAGTATCAGGGCTATTCACCCAGTCCCAGCAGAACAAAGGGGGCAAGGTTTTTATTCAAGACTTTTCCTGGTACCCAGAAAAGACCGCTCCTGGCGTCCTATCCTGGACCTCTCTATTCTAAACACTTTTCTGGTAATCCCAAAATTCAAAATGCCAACACTTCAACAGCTGCTTCCTATGCCAGGCAAATATGCCTGGTTGGCAAACTTGGACTTAAAGGAAGCTTACCTGCACATTCCAGTAAGGGAATCTTACAGGAAATACCTACGCTTCAAGGCAGGCTCCATGCACTATCAGTTCTCTGCACTTCCCTTTGACTTATCTACTGCGCCAAGGGTATTCACAAAGTATCTAGCTCCAGCCATTGCATTTTGTAGGCAGAGAAATATTTAAATATACCCATACCTGGACGATTGTCTGATGCAGGCAGAAAGCCAGGACTTACTATTAAAACATCTGGCATTCGTAAAGAAACTTCTAACCTCAATGGGGTACACCAGAAACTAAAAGAAATCTCACCCAGTACCCTGCCAACAGATTGTATTCCTGGGAGCAAACTTGAACACAACTTCCCAGATGGCTTTCCTCACTACAGAGAACAAGTTTATTTGACAAACTACTTCATACTATTGGACACAAAGACCCAGCTATTTGCAAGGAAAATTCTGCAAGCCCTGGGGTTCATGGCATCTTGCATTCTACTAATTCCATATGCAAGACTGCATATGAGGGAACTACAATGGTATCTAAAAAGCCTATGGTGTCAACATTCACAGGACCTGGAATCAGTGATTCCTATCCTTCCTTGTATAAAGACAGATTTCCTTTGGTGGGCAAAGGCCTGCTACCACAACAAGGGGCTCCCTTTCACTCTCCCCCCTGCCATCCAAACCCTAACAACAGACGCATCAGACTCTGCATGGGGGGGCTCACTTGGCAGGGCTGTGCATTCAGAGCAAATGGAACCCGAGACCGATGTGCCTACATATCAACCAAAAAGAAATGTTAGCTGTACAGAGTTCCCTGACAGCCTTCAAAGACCGCATTCTTCCAGGACAACTATTGGTAAAGACAGACAACACCACAGCTATGTGGTCCATAAACTAGCAGGGGGAAACCCTCTCATACCCTCTCTGCAGATTAGCCATGGCTCTGTGGAACACAGCCTTGAGCTACCAAGTGCACCTACAAGCTTAATTCCTGCCAGGCAAGCTAAATTCACTGGCAGACCTAAGCAGAAATCTCATGGACCCACATGAATAGAAACTGGATCCAAAAATATTCAACCTCTTGAGGAACAAATGGGGGATTCCAGAGGTAGACCTGTTTGCCTCCCCTCAGAACTACCAATTGGACAAATTCTGCAGAAGGACTTCACGCGGTCAAGCTTGGAAAGTGGATGCCCTGTCCTTTACCTGGGAAATCCTCTCCCCTCTTGGTTTATGCCTTTCTCCCTCTGCCTCTCCTCTCGAAGATTCTGCAAAAGACAAACAGGACAAGCCAAGGACAATACTGATTGCACCAAACTGGCCACGCCAGCAATGGTACCCCCTCTTGCACAGTATGACACTGCTGGAACCATGGCACCTGGCTCAGACCCTTTCCCTGCTGTCCCAGCAGGTGGGCCAGATTCTGTACCTTCAGCTTCAAACCCTGAACCTAGCAGCCTGGCTAATTCCTTGAGCTCTCCAATAGCATCCCTCAGTAAGCAGTTGCTAGATGTCATTCTGGAGGCAAGGAGGTCTAGTACTAGAAAATCCTATACTGTAAAGTGGAAAAGATACTGTTCCTGGAGCCAGACTCAGGGGATGGGCACAACGGTGCCCAGCTTACCTCATATTCTTCAGTACTTAACAGAAATGCTGCACAAGGGCCTATCCTTCTCGTCAATTAAAATTCATGCCTCTGCCATTTCCACACATTATAATACTGAGCCACCCCTCTTCTCTCACCCCCTGCAAAAGCAATTCCTTAGACGGGCCAGAAATTTAAGAACCCCCCCCCCCAGGAGAGCCCCCTACTCCAGCCTGGGACTTTAACTTTGTATTGGAAAAGCTCACTTTCCCTCCCTTTGCCAACTGCAGAGTTGAAATTCCTTTCTTGGAAAACAGTCTTCCTTCTAGCCTTCACTTCAGCAAGAAGAGTGTCTGAATTACAGGCCCTCATTGCAGTGGAGCCCTTCATTATCTTCCATGAAGACAGGGTTTCCCTCAGGACCAATCCTTCCTTTATGCCCTAGGTGGTGTCTAGTGTGGCCCTAAATCAGTCCATTCATTTGCCTACTTTTTTTTCCCTAATCCACAAAACAAAGGAGAACGAATACTGCACTCTCTGGACGTGCACAGGCAGCTTAGATTTTTTTGGGACAGGACTAAGCCTCTCAGAAAATCTGAACAGCTGCTAGTTGGCTTTGCTGCAGGGGCAGAGGGGAAGGCCATTTCAAAGCAAACCATTTCTAAATGGATAGCCCATTGCATTAATTTCTGCTACCAGCACAATGGAAAACCTACCCCACAGGGGATAAGATCACATTCCACCAGGGCTGCAGCTACCACTACAGCCTTTCTCAGAGGAGTCCCTACCAGGGACATCCTAGAAGCTGCTACCTAGAGCTCTGTACATATCTTCACCAAGCATTACCACATGCCTGTTTTTCTAAATCCAGAGTGGTTTTGCCACTGCAGTCTTGCAGGGCTTAATAGCTGGCCCTAATGCTCTCTAACTTCCTCCTCCCTTCCTTAGCTTTGGGAATCAACCCAAATGGTGATGACTGCAGCAGTGAAACACGAAGAACATGGTACAGTTGTGTACACTTACCATAAATGTAGATGTTTCAGTGTATTCACTGTTGCAGTCCTGGTTACCCTCCCTCCAGCCCCCTGACTTCTCTTGGCTCTACATTTCCTTCTTGTTTGGTGAATTTAAGTTTTCTGGTGTATTTGCTTTTTGATGGTGCTGTACCATAACATATAATTGCTTCCCATTGTGGGGGCACCTGACATCTGGGACAAGAAAAACTGATGTAATGGTGTTGGCTGCATGTTTTATACCCCTGATGACCTGACGTCATGGAAGAAGAGACAGCATCTGACGCAGGAATCCAAGAATCTGGTATTCAGGCTGGCTGAGGGCTACCTGCAGGCAAATAACCCAAATGTGATGACTGTATCAGTGAATACACTTGAACATCTACATTTATGGTAAGTGTGCACAACTGTATTTTCCTCCAAGTCTCAGATCCAACTCTTGAGTTCCTCTCTTTTGCCGTAATGGCCTGCCAGCCTAAAATACCTCAGATCTTATTTGCCACTATATTGCTACAGACACAGATCCACTCTCTTTCGAAATATCTGTGAAATTTATTATAAAACAGTGAATTTTTCAACTTATTTTTTTCATCAGGCTGTCTTTTAAGCTTCTACATCCATCCACCCTTAATTCAGAGGTTTTGTTTTTCTGCTCGTCAGGTTATTTCCTTTCCCTTTCTACCAGACCTTCAGTATTTCTCTCGAGTGCCATTGTTGGTACCTCTGCTTTCTTTTTCCTCCTGTTTGTCTTTTTCTGTCAGGGTACTTCTCACTACCATTTTCGGTAGTTTAAAATAATAATTATGTCTTTTGCTTTTCTTTTTGATTTAAAATTCCTTGTACTTCATTATGGCAGACAGTCCAACTCGGACGAAGTTTCCCCAAGGTGTACTGTCATATCAAAATGAACAGGCAACTCCTGAAGCTATCCATGCTTCTGACTGGGAGCCAGTCATTCTCATCACAGTCTCCAGGGTATTCACCAAATGCATAGTGGTAGTAGCAGATGTTCTTTGTGTTTCACTGTTGCAGTCATCACACTTGGGTTATCTGCCTGCAGGTATCCCTCAGTCAGCCCGAATACCAGAGACTTAGTATTTCTGTGTTGGTTGCTGTCACTTCAGTACTGACATCAGGTCGTCAGAGGTATAAAAACAGGCAGCCGACACCATTACATCATTCTTTCTTGCCGAGGAGCCAGAAGTAGAAGCAGTTCTCACAAGTGCCGGTCGACCGCTACCTGAGTTTTCGTTTCCGAATTGAATCATCCTGAAGTCTTCTAAAGCTAACTACCCTGTTGGGGATCCTTTTTTCTTGCTCTAACCGATATTAGAAAAAGTTAACAATTGTCTTGGCTGTGGAAAGCAAATACCACACCGAGATTTCCATTCGTACTGCGTCACCTGTTTAGACCCAGAGCATGAATACCTCGCTGTCGGTTTTGTGCAGCATTCAATGCCCAAACTATTCATCGTCAGGCCCTTATTGTCGCTAAATACTTTCCCCTCTCGATTTTCGTATTCCAAAATGGCTTTGGTAAGCCATCCGACTGTCAATCTTCCGAAAAAACTTAAGGATAAAGACATGGATGGATTTGTAGGCCTCTACAGAGACCCGTTCAGAGTCCGGTATGCCGTGACACTCTTCTTTGACTACGGAACCTGCGGATGTCTCTACCATGGATGGGTCCGGAACCGCTGCGCAGGCACCAGCTTCTGAGGAAGTTCTTCGCATTACCGAAATTCTACACAAACTGACGACTTCTTTCGCATCTTCAGTTCTGTCTAAAACTAACAAGTTTCTAAGGCCAAGAGTACGAGCTACGCCTAAAAACCTGACGGCCCAAATTCAAGCACCTGCTTCCTTGCCACAAAATCAAATGCTTAAAATGGCAGAAGACCTGATTATGATGATTAGGGGAGGCCAGCCTTCCCCTGCTAAGAGAAAAAGAGACCTGTCCCCAGCAGCTTTAACTAACCAAGAGTCCGACGACTCTGAGGTTTCTGATTATGAAGACATGCCTTATTTTGCTTATGAGGATTCACATGCAGAGGAATCCATTCCCTCTGCTTCCCCTCCAGAGGATTTTTCTTTTGGTGAAACCCTTCATACTTTGAGAGCATTTCCACTGGGAATGCCAGGATTATCCTCAGTCCAAAAAGTGACTCGGAGAATTTTTAGATTTACCTCAACATAGACCTTTAGCAATCACTCCTGTTCTGGATGTTGTGGATGATGTCTTTATGGAATCCAGTCTAACTCCTGATACTTTACCCCCTGCTTCAAGGAAACCAGACAGGTACTATAGAGTCCCTGACTCACAAATATCTCTTCAAAAATCCTACTGCTGACCCAGAGGTTATTTCCCAGTGGCCTAAAGGTATAAAAACAACTACAGCTAAGAATCCCACCCCTTTGGACAGGGTTTCCCGAGCTTTAGACAGATAAGGTATAAAAGTATACACCTCTGCAACTCTCGCCATTAGGGCATTGAATTGCCAATTTCACATGCTGAAATACCAGCAGCATATTATGGAACTTATTAAGCAAAAATTATCTGCCTTTACAGACTGTGCAGAAAATGAAGAATTACAAGAGTTTATGCATTCTGCAAGCCAAGTCAGCAAGCATACCTTGCAATGTGGCTTTGATGCCCTTGAAGTTTCTTGCAGGGCAGCAGTCACTGGTTCTGTACTGAGAAGGCATGCTTGGCTTAAGGAGCAGACCTTGCCAGACTATGTCAAATCAAAATTACTAAACACTCCTTTGAACAAGGACAATCTGTTTGGCACCAAAGCAGAAGAGGTTCTAAAAAAGATGGAAGTAAAAGCTAAGCCTGTGCAGACAGTCAAAGATTTTTTGAAAGTGCAGCCTCCAAGATCCAGTAGGCATTGCCCCTCGAAACATTGGGCTTTTCCAGCCCCCTCAAGGCCATCTCAAACTAGACCTAAGGGAAACAGACCCCCAGATTACAGTCTCAGGATATGCAGAGATCTAAGCAATGGAGTGCCTCCACTTCTAAAACAGGGAATGCTAAGCTACCCCCTTACGGAAAGAATTCACAATGACTTTTCAGCTCCACTCCTCATGTTTGCCCATTTGCTCATGCCCCTAGGAGGAAAACTTGCCGATCATGCAAAAAACTGGACCTCCATCACCAAAGACCAATGGGTCCTCAACACTGTATCCCAAGGGGTACAAATTTTACTTCCACTCAATGCCAACCCCAAAAGGTTTCCCAGACCTTCCTCCAAACCAGTGGGCAGAGGCACAAAACCAAGTTCAATCTTTTCCTGCAGAACAGATAGGTCAAGGGTTTTATTCCAGACATTTTCTGGTACACAGAAAAGAGGGCACTTGGCACCCAATCCTAGATCTTTCCATTCTAAACATCTTCCTGGTGGTACCAAAATTCAAAATGCTCACCTTCAGCAGCTTCTTCCCATGCTGTCCAAAAATGCCTGGTTAGCCACCCTAGACCTAAAATAAGCCTATCTACACATCCCTATCAGGGTTTCATGCAGAAAATGCCTACATTTCAGGGCAGGATTTATGCATTATTAGATGTTCTTTGTATTTCACTGTTGCAGTCATCACATTTGGGTTATCTGCCTGCAGGTAGCCCTCAGCTGGCCTGAATACCAGAGTCTTGGGATTTCTGCATCGAATGCTGTCGTTTCTTCCATGACGTCAGGTCATCAGGGGTATAAAACGTGCAGCCGACACCATTACATCAGTCTTTCTTGCCGTGTGGTGCCCGAAGCAGAAGCAGTTCACAAGTGCCAATCGGCAGACTCCTGAAATTTTTGTTTTTCGAGTTTCAGACCTGAAGTCTACTAAAAGATAAGTACCCCATTGGAGATCCTTTTTTCTTGCTCTAACCGATGCCAGAAAAAATTAATAATTGTCTTGCCTGTGGAATGCAAATACCTCACAGAGATTTTCATTCTTACTGTGTCACCTGTTTAGGCCTAGACCTGACGTCGTCGGGCAATTTTGTAGCTAAATTCTTTCGCTCTCTATCTCTGTACTCCGAAATGGCTTCAGTAAGCCATCCGACTACCCATCTTCCGAAAAAATGAAAGGATAAAGACAGGAACAGACCGCATAGGTCCAAGGCTGCCGACGACGCTAACGTTGAGCTAGTCGCCAGTCCACCGGTACTCAGGGAGGCGCTTTTGCAGCCCCTGATATCTGCTTCTACAGATTTGCAGGCCTCTACTGAGACCCATTTGGAGTATGCCGCAAGATGCTTCTTCGACTATAGAACCTGTGGATGTCTCTACCTTGGATGGGTCCGGAGCCGCTGTGCAGGCACTGGCTTCTGAGGGTGTATGCAGGCCTTCCGGTTTTCATATTAAACCGATGTCTTCCTTTCAAACCAAAAATACCGAATTTCTCAGGCCTAAAGTTCTCACTACGCCTAGGAAACCGACGACCAAAATGCATTCTCAGGCCCACATTCCCCAAAAACAAATTATTAGAATGGCTGAGGACCTCATTACTTTAATTAGGGGAAGTCAGCCTTCCCCCTCAAAAAGACCCAGAACTGATTTTCCTTCTGATTCTTCTGATCAGGAATCTGATTTATCAAACTCTGATACTTCTAATTTCCAGGACATACCCTTATATACCTGTGAGGATTCTGATGCAGAGGATTCCATTCTCTCTGCTTCCCTTCCAGAAGATTTTTCCTTTGGTGAAACCCTGCACACCCTTAGAGAGCATTTCCGCTGGGAGAGCCAGGACTACTCCCAGTCCAAAAAGAGACTCGGGGAATTTTTAAGCTTGCCTCAGCACAGGCCTCTAGCTATTCCTCCTGTTCTGGAAATTGTAGATGATGTCTTCCTGGAATCCAGCCTTACCTCTTATACCTTGCCTCTACCTCCCAGGAAACCTGGCAGGTACTGTAGAGTGCCTGACTCCCACAAATTCCTTTTTAGGAATCCTACTGCGGATCCAGAGACCATTTCCCAGGGACCAAAAGGCATTAAGGCTACAACTCCCAAAAATCCTACCCCTTCGTACAGGGATTCCAGGGCTTTAGACAGATGGGGTAAAAAGGTATACACCTCTGCAACGCTTGCCATTAGGGCTTTAAATTACCAGTTCAATATGTTAAAGTATCAGCAGCATGTTATGGAGCTAATTAAACAAAAAATGTTGTTGGTTCCTGATTGTGCTGAACACAAAGATTTGCAAGAGTTAATGCATTCTGCTAACCAAGTTGGTAAACATACTTTGCAATATGGGTTTGATGCTTTCACGGCCGGCCTTAGGCATAGGCGAACTAGGCGACCGCCTAGGGCGCCGTACAGGCCGGCCTTGTAAAGGGCGCAATTTTGGCTTATTTATTTGTTTATTTTAATTAGTTTAATTAGTGCATTCTTTCTTCCCAGTGCCTGCAGCAGGTGGCGGGAAGAAAGAATGCACTAACTAAACCAATTAAAAAAAAATACAAGGGCGTCGGAACCATGGGGGGTGAGCGCCCTCCCACTTTTACAGCTGCAGCAGGTCGATTGCCCTGTTTGCTTTCGCCTCTCTGTATGTGCAGATTCCAGGTATATTAAGTTGTTCCATACGGAGTGGAATTGCTTTAGGTAAAGTAAAAGTTTAATGCAGCTAGTTTAATGTTGAACACTTAGCCAGGGTGTGGATTTGTAGTGTACACCCATTGCTGTATGACAGCATTGTATGATGAAAAGGTTAAAGTAGATAGTTTCCGATGGTGAATTGAAAATGCAGTTTTGTTGCAGCGGTAGTAATTGACTGAGGCGCCGATTTTGCATTTAAATGCATTATGAACTTTCTGCCGCTCCAATCTGTTGTAGCACATGTTTTATGGCAATGTTTCCCTTAGTAGAAGTGGTTCACAGCTGTTTGACTTGTTTTAATAAAAGTTTCGCTGGTTTTACAACTCCGTGGATACTTATTGAAGAAGTGTGCCTCGTATGCTTCGTGGTGCCAACAGTTTTTTTCTGTAGCTGTTTGAATTCTGTCGGATAGGTCAGGGGAGCAGATGTGTCATAAAATATACTGTTCAAAGGTGCTGTCCTGCCTTGCTATTTATCGGATCTGTCTGTGATTTCATGCGTATAAACATTTATTTTTTTCGTAGTTATGTGATTATACCACTGTTCCCGAATTTTTGGCCTTGAAGTACTAATGAACACTTTTGTCTCAGTGTTGCCAAGTTCCGCTTTTATCTTGTGCTGGTGTAAGTAGGCATACCCCTTGCATTCTTGCAGTCCGTCGTGTACAGAATATTTTAATGGTCTAGTTTTGCCAAGTTCATATGCATCAGATATTCTTATTTCAAGGACATAAATGACATCCACATGATTTGGAGAAACTGCATGGGTTATTCATGTTTGTACCCTATACAGTTTTACATCTTTAGGGCAATACTCTTTAATTCAAAATAGTTTGTTGATGTTGCAGGAGTTTGCACACAGACGTTTTGGTTTTGCGAATAATTACAAATGCTATGTGTTGTAATTGTTATACATTACTAAAAATGCCGCAATGTCATGTTTGCAATATACATGCAAAATTTATAAAAGTAATATTTTGAAATACAGTTTTCATGTATGTTTCTCTTGATATGCTGCAAAGCACTTCAATTGAAGTGCCAGAGAGGAATCAAGTATGTGGTAATTATGCAAACTGTGTTTGTAATTCAAAAAGTATCAGGTTTGATGTGTGTACAGGTGTGCAGTATGTAGGAACTGTGAAACTGTCCCACCACTTATGAGTGATGTTTGACCCTGATCTGGAAATTACAGGACCAGTTTTGTTAAAGATGGAAAACTTAGGGTTTTTTTCTATCCTAAATACAAGATTTGATGTCCTAAAAGGAGTGAAAGTTGGGAATGTTTGTTTAGCCTGTTGAGTCTGCTGTCAACAAAAAAAGTATATCTTGGCAAGTTTACCCCTATGAAGTTTTTGAAGTTTTGATGGGGAGTGTTTATCCCTTTCATGACTCCCTGTCTGAGGACTTCACCTCCAATTATTATTGTGAACACCGTGTATGTCACACTATTCTGAAAAATGAGATCAAACTCGAAGAAAAGGTAGGTCTGGCTAAGGGGGCATCTGTAGTTGCACCACAGTTGCATGCCACATTGTAAATCTTTAATGTGGGTTTAAGCATGGGGGGGGGACTTCAGAAGGCCATACAACATAAAGAAGAAAATCGGTCATAGCTTTCTTTAGTTATGTCCGTAGCCTGAAAGGATGTGCTCAGCAATGTACAGACCTAATTGTGAATGGAGCTCCCTACACGGATCCATAAGATATAGCCAAGTTCCTGGCTGACAAATTCAGCTTCAGTTTTAGCCTCTCTTCACCCTAGTCACCCCATGAAATATCATCAAACATACCCCTACCGTCATCACTAAGGATCTCCAGTCCTAAATGCACACTCCACTGCCAAGAATGCCTTGTCAATGGGCCCTGATAACATCCCAGGATGGTTCTTAAATAGAATAAAACATGGCCTCTCAGAACCATTAGAGTCACTAATTGTAGCCTCCAGTTAAGCTTCTGACATTCAAATGGAGAACTGCAGCAGTCATCCCATTGCATAAGAGCAAGCCTTGTATGGACCCCTGGACACTACAAAGCAATTAGTTTGACAATTCTTTCCATGGCTTTGCATAAATGACTAATCATAAAAATGATTAATAATGACATTGGAAACCTTTAGACACTGGATCCAACAGATATCGGTTTTGTCAAGGGAAGATCATGCCTTCCTGGTCTGGTAGACTTCGAGAAGTTCACCAAGGCAGTACACTAGAGCAGAACTCTGCATATTATCTACCTTGAGCTGGCCAAGGTATTTGTTACAATACCTCACTCTGGCATTAAAAAAATCTCAGGATTAGGCATAAACCCATATATTACACACTTAATTGCAAGCTGGCTCTCTGGTAGAATTCAAGTTAAGATAATGAAGTCTACCTCCATAAAATGACTAGTCACTAGTGGAGTCCCTCGGGATTCAGTCACTACATCCTCTCCTTTTTGGCATCTTCTTGGAGCAGTCATAGAATCCCCTCAAGATGCTAATATTCTCTAGGAAGGGCTAATGTAGACAACTGGTGCCATAAGCACGGCTTAAAACTCAATGCCAACAAATGCATTATAGTACCCTTTGAAATAGATTCATAGATTAGTACTAGACTAACTGCCCTTGCGAAACATTTTAAGCCTAGCCAATTATCCCTTGTGAGACTCAAACCCTGCACCTTCTGTTTGTAAGGCAAACACCTTAACCATTAGGCCACCCTCCCAACCTTGGTTACCCCAGGAAACTGCCTCATGGATAACACACCTTTAAGAGTAAATCCAGTAGTCTAGAATTTGGAGAAATATGTGTACAATAACCTGGCTTTCAACTAGAATATTTGTAAGGTAGTGTGGCATGTAGATCCACGGAAGTCATTGGTATACTATACTGTACCCTTATCAGACCCATCATTTAGTACAGTGCCTCCTTCAGTATGTACCTGAGCAAGCGTATGTAACAGCTGGAATGTCCACATCCACAGAGGTTCCTCACAGCAAGACTACAGGGTGTTAACATGTCTTGTGCAGATCATCTCAAAGCCCTATCTCAGTACTCCAGTCACCCCTCAACAGTCTGTTGGAGACAATATAAGGCATTCCAAGATCTCACTCTGGGTCTGTTGTGTATCTGCAAAACAAATGGCATAGGGACTATCCAATCTAGGGATTTGAACCATGTTTGCAACTTAAATAGGACATGTTGAAGGGGCGGGTATGTGAATCGGACAGTACCTATTGCATATGAATTTAATTATGGAGTAAAAGGCATGTAAGAATAAGATTTTGGCAGAAGGGGGTATAACAGATCAACAAGAATTGAATAGAAAAAAATAACTACCCACCAGCACAAATATAACAAAGTGGTAGTTCACGCAACAACTCCTACAGACAACATAGGCATCCATCCAGTTGTTATTAGTCCCTATTTTATTTATTTCTGTTTACTGGCATACTCTGACTGGGCAACCCTTCATTTCAGAAGAGTCCCTGGGGGAAAAGCTCCATGTAAACATTGACAATGGCAAAACAGATTGATGTGGATCAATAAGGTTTTATGGAGGGGGATATAAACATTCTATAACATTAACTGAACATTAATTATCCATACTGTGAGTTGTAAGATGCTGCCACTGTTGTTGGGTATTGATGCAGAGAAGACATTCAGTAGACTTGTCTGGCATTTTATGAGTAGGACAATGGCAGTGTTTGCTTTCCCTGGCAGAATAATTGGATTAATTAAGGTGATGTAGGAAGGATCAGAAGCAAGAGTTAAGGTGGGAGGGTCCCTCCTATGACAAACTATGCTTGAACCGAGAAACCAGACAGGTGTGTTCTCTTTCCCCTTATTTGCCTTCTACTTTGAGCCATTGGCTACAAAAATAAGGGATTCACAAATTCAAGAATATAGCTCTCTTGGTAACAAAGAAAAAAAAATATCCTTATTTTGCAGATGATAATTTTTACTTGATAAATCTAAAAAATAACATTTTGGTGTTGAATTGTTTTGAGACTGTTTCATTTTGGTGAGGGACTGTAAAACAAAGACTGAAAAAACAAAGGCTCTAGTGATAAAACTCTGTTCCTACACACACATTGGTGCAGCAAACTCAATATTTATGGGGATGTGATAAGATTATGTATTTAGGTATATTAATTAAAAAGTATTCTATTATGACAGCTGAAGAAATATGGGAAGAGACAAAGGCTAATACAAAAATTGGGAAATTGAAAGCTCTTTATTTGGATATGGATAATAAAGTACAAGAAGTGAAAAACGTTTATAGCCCTGTTTAAAATATGCCTGCTAATCAAAAAGATGAAAAGCTGTGAGCCATAATTAAAAAAAAAATACTTGGATTTGTTTACTGAGAGAGTCTTGACAGGGGAAATGAAGTAGCCCTTTTTCAGTGGAGGCCCTGGGGAAAAAGCTGCAGTACAACAGTTATACTTTATAACAAAGGCTCCATGAACAGTTTTACACAGCATAATAAATAAAATATTTCAGCAAATAATACAAATATTATCAATAAGAAATTTTAAGGGATGTCTGTAAATAAACTTAAAGAATTGAAGATTTATCCGGGAGGAAAAAGGACAAGAGTTAAGTTGTTTCTTTCAGTTGAATAAGGTGGTTAAGGATTACCAATTTGAAGGGATACTTTAAAGCTGCACAAGTAAGGCTCTTGTGCATAACACAAGCAGAACATTACAAACCAAAGTGGGAAAGTATTATTGAAACATGGGGGGGGGGGTCCTGAAAAACGGAGAAAATAGGGTTTTATGTAATTATAACATCTACATTTATGGTAGGTACAAAACTGTACTTTATAAAGTCGTTCGATTAATGGCTTTTTCAATGTGGTAATATAGACCGTTTAAATCACTGTTTGTCTTGGGACTTGTCCCATCAGGCCTCTTGCATTACTAATAGAAAACCAATAAAGTAATGGCTGCTAGAAGCAGACATGAGTAGAAAGTGGCTTCTGTAATTAAAAGTATTTTTTATAATGATTTTGCTTGAGAGGCATCTCACGGGCCTTGCTTAAGTAGTGTTGGGTAAAACAACTAGTAAGGCAGTAAGGAGAAGGGAGAGCAGCTGTGTACCACATTTAAGGGCAGACAGCAGCAGAATCAGTAGAAGACACTGGGTAGAACCAGTCCTGGAAGAAAGTGTAGGATCATACAAGGCTGTTACTAGTCTGAAAGATATCAAAGGCTCATTTTATCATCATTGTAATGAAAGAAGTTTTGTGTTGCATTTTTTTACTTTTAGTTTTACAGCAAGTGAAGAGGGTTGAGATTTTTGTGTGTGTGTGGTGTTGTATGATGTAGTTTGTCAAATATGTAACCCAAATAATCAGACTGCAGGAAAAAAACAGATCTTCAGGATCTGTTCTGGAACAAGCAGGTATGTGCAATTCACGTGGTTTGTGAGTGTATGCATGTGTACATAATTGGTCTGACTATATGCACGAGTGAGTGAGAGAGGGTGAGAGAAACCAGATTGGTGTGTGCCTTAACTTTCCACCATCCGTGAGTTTGCATCTATTTCTCATAAAATGTAAGGTTTTCTGACATATCTTTGTAGGCTGCAGTTGCTAAATGACAGACAATTGATGTCCTTCAGAAAATGCACATTAATGTTAAATCTATGATTATTATTACAACCTTTTCAGTGTTTAAGAGGATTAGTTAAAATTTCCATAGTAATGGATTTGTCCACTTATTCTTGAGCTAGAAGATTGTGTGCATAGGTGTGTGCTTGCATTGGTCAGGGGAGACTGCATATGTATGTATGTGTGAGAGACAAGGAAGAGATTGGTGAGTGGCTTGATTCTCAACTGTCCAAGTTCACAAAATATACATGATCTTATCTCAGGTTTTTGGTTTATGCCTTGTATAACTTTTGATGTGAGTTTTCCTGCTGTTTCAAGTGAGTTTTGCCATTGTTTCAATGAAAGTGAGTTTTGCCATTTCAATGAATATGAGTTTCAAGGGCAGACAAGTTTACTGCTCATGCTAAGTCTGTTTTCATTGTGAGAGTGTATTGTTTTGGCTATCTGTGTTTGTGATATTTCAATATCTGTAATCTTTGTAGAAGCAAATAATAGAATATATGCGTAGTAACTGGTGAGATAATCAAGTAATGGAATACTGGAATGTCTGAGGAGGGGGCTGCTGCTTGGGTTTGCTGCAGGAGCGGCTGCTCTGGGCTGGCGGCGTATTACCCTTCCTAGAACCCTATTTGACCATGATCTGGCTCTGGTATTTCAAGCAGAAAATACATATGCAAAGGTAGCTGCAGTTTAACTACATTACAAGGTATCTTTTTCTTCCTATGCATTTAAATAATTTAAAGAAATGACTGCAGTGGCTTTTTGGGGAATGACGCAGTGGGTGTGGCTCAAATAGGGGTGTTTCATGAGTGTGGTGAGGGTGGAGCTTAAGGGGCGCCGGAGCACTACTTCGCCTAGGGCGCTATTTCAGCTAAGGCCGGCCCTGGATGCTTTAGAAACATCTTGCAGGGCTGCTGTCACTAGATCTGTTCTTAGAAGACATGCTTGGCTTAAGGAACAGAACTTGCCAGATAATGTCAAAGCAAAATTACTGGATGCACCATTAAATTAAGAGCGTCTATTTGGTAATAAAGCAGAAGTTGTCCTCCAAAAAATGGAGGAGAAAGCTAAATCTATGCAAACTGTTAAAGATTTCTTACAAGTACAGCCACCTAGATTCATTAGGCATTGGACTTCAAAAAACAGGTCTTTTCCAGTCCCTTCCAGGCCTTCTCAGTCCAAGCCAAGGGGCAGCAGACCACCAAGACTTCAGTCTCAGGTTATGCACAGATCTAAGCAATCGAGTGCTCCCACGTCCAAAACAGGGAGTAGTAAGCCACCATCCTATGGTAAAATTGCACAATGACTTATCCTTAACTCCTCCAAGCCTTGCCCAAGTACTTAAACCTTTAGGAGAGAAACTAGCACTGCATGCCAAAACCTGGCAATACATTAACCAAGACAAATGGGTCTTGAACATTGTTTCCCAGGGATACAGATTCCAGTTCCACTCACTCCCATCCATAAGCAGATGGCCAGACCTCCCCCCAAACCAGTGGGCAGAGGCCCAAAAGCAAGTACTTTTTCTTCTCAGTATCAAGGCTATTCAACCTGTCCCAGCAGAACAAAGGGGAACAAGGTTTTTATTCCAGACTGTTCCGGGTCCCCAGAAAAGAAAACTCTTCATGTCCTACCCCAGATCTGTCTATTCTCAACACCTTTTTGGTGGTTCCAAAATTCAAAATGCTAACTCTCCAGCAGCTGCTTCCTGTGCTAGCCAAGGACTCCTGGCGAGCAACCCTAGATTTATAAGAAGCTTATCTGCACATCCCCATTAGGGAATCTTGCAGGAAATACCTACGCTTCAGAGCAGACAATAGCCTGATTCTGGCGGACAATCAGGAATTGCTACTTTAGCACCTGGCATTTGTAAAAAGACTTCTAACTTCACTGGAGTACACCATCAACGAATAGAAATCACAGCTGGTACTTGGCCAACAGATTGCATTCCTGGAAACAAGCTTGAACACAACTTCCCAGATGGCATTCTTCACTCTAGAGAAACAAATTTATTTGACAAACTACTTTAATCTACTGGCCACTAAAACCAGGCTGTCTGCAAGAAAAATACTGCAAGCCCTAGAGTTCATGGCCTCTTGCATTCTGCTAATTCCATATGCAAGACTGCATATGAGGAAACGTCATTGGTATCTAAAAAGTCTATGGTGTCAACATTCTCAGGACCTGGAAACAATATTTCCTATCATTCCGTGTCTAAGGGCAGAGTTCCTTTGGTGGTCAGAGGCCTGCAACCACAACAAGGTACTGTCTTTCACTCTATCCCTGCTGCCCAAACAACAGACGCATCAGATTATGCATGGGGGGTTCACATGGCAGGGCAATGCATTCAGGGCAAATGGAATCCAAAACAGATGCACCTGCATATCAATCAAAAAGAAATGCTAGCTGTACAGAATGCTCTTACAGCCTTCAAAGGCCTTATTCTTCCAGGACAACTATTGGTACAGACAGACATCACCACAGTTATGTGGTACATAAACAAGCAGGGGTGAACACATTCCTACCCACTCTGAAGACTAGCCATGGTTCTGTTGAACACAGCCTCGAGCAACCAAGTGCACCTACAAGCTCAATTCCTGCCAGGCAAACTAAATTCACTGGCAGACGACTTAAACAGAAATCTCATGGACCCACACTAATGGAAACTGGAACCCAAAATATTCAAGCTTTTGGGTAACAGATGGGGGACACCAGAGGTGGACCTGTTTGCTTTACCTCAGAACTATCAATTGAACAAATACTGCACCAAAAATACCCACAGCCAAGCTTGGAAGGTGGATGCCCTGTCCTTTTCCTGAGAAAGCCTCTCAGTCTATGCCTTTCCTCCTCTGCCTCTCCTCTCGAAGGTACTACTAAAGATCAAATAGGACAAGCCAAGGACAATCCTTATTGCACCAGACTGGCCATACCTGCACTGGTATCCTCTTTTGCGCAGTCTGACAGTGCTACAACCATGGCATCTGCCTCAGTCCTCTTCCCTGCTGTCCCAGCAAGAGGGCCACATTCTGCACCCTCAGCTTCAGACCCTGAACCTTGCAGCCTGGCTAATCCCCTGAACTCACCTCTACCAGCTGTCAGTAAGCAGGTGCTACATGTCATTCTTGAGGCAAGGAGGCCTAGTACTAGAAAACCCTATTAAGAAAAGTGGAAAAGTTACTGTTCCTGGAGCCACTCTCAAGGGATGGGCACAACTGTGCCCAGCTTACTTCATATACTAGATTACTTAACAGAAATGCTCCACAAAGGCCTATCCTTTTCTTCAATTAAGATTCATGCCTCTGCCATCTCAGCTCATTATAATACTGAGCCACTACTCTTCTCTCATCCTCTGGTAAAACAGTTCCTTAGAGGGGCCAAAAATTTAAGAGACTCCAGGTGAGCTCCCTCTCCAGCCTGGGACCTTAACTTTGTATTGGAAAAACGTACACTTCCCCCTTTGAACCGGCTGCTACAGCAGAATGGAAATTCCTCTCATGGAAAAAAGCTTTACTTCTAGCCATCACTTCAGCAAGAAGAGTGTCTGAACTGCAGGACCTTATGGCAGTGGAACCCTTCATTATCTTCCATGCGGACAGGGTTTCCCTCAGAACTAACCCATATTTTATGCCCAAGGTGGTGTCTAGTGTGGCTTTAAACCAGTAAATTAATTTGCCTACTTTTTTCCCTAATCCCCAAAGTAAAGGGGAAAGGATACTCAATTCTCTAGACGTGCACAGACAGCTTAGGTCTATTTGGGCAGGCTTAAGCCTCTCAGAAAATCTGACCAGCTGCTAGTCAGCTTTGCTGCGGGGGCAGAGGGGAAGGCCGTTTCAAAGCAAACAACATCTAAATGGATAGCACACTGCATCCATTTCTGCTACAAGCACCATGGAAAACCTACCTCACAGGAGATAAGAACACATTCCACTAGGGCTACATGTACCTCTACTGCATTTCTCAGAGGAGTCCCAACCAGGGACATCCTGGAAGCTGCAACCTGGAGCTCTGTACACACTTTCACCAAGCATTACCACTTGCCTTTCTTTTTTAAATCCAGAGCTGGATTTGCCACAGCAGTCTTACAGGGCCTGATTGCCAGGCCTAGTGCTGCTTAATCTACCTCCACCTTTCCTTAGCTTTGGGAATCAACCCAAATGTGATGACTGCAACAGTGAAACACGAAGAACGTAGTACAGTTGTGTACACTTACCATAAATGTAGATGTTCGAGTGCATTCACTATTGCACTCCTGGTTTCCCTCCCTCCAGCCCCCTGATTGTCTTTGCTTTCACCTTTTTTTTTGGTTTGGCATATCTTATACTATGTGTATTTGCTTTTTGCTGGGAGTGTTCCACACCACATAATTGCTTCCTATTTTGGGGTCACCTGACATCTGGGGCAAGAAAAACTGATGTAATAGCATCAACTGCATGTTTTATACCCCTGATGACCTGACATCATGGAAGAAGCGACAGCATCCGATGCAGAAATCCCAAGAGTCTGGTATTCAGGCCGGCTGAGGGCTACCTACAGGCAGATAACCCAAATGCGATGACTGCAAAAGTGAATACACTCTAACATCTACATTTATGGTAAGTGTACACAACGGTTCTTTTCCCACCCTCCAGCCCGTTTGTCACTCTCTCTCTCTCCTCTCTGTGTCTATTACTCACCCCTTACTGGGTTATTGGTATTTACTTTTTATTGGTGTTGTTTTTCCACCATAACTTTGCTCCCTATTTGGGGGGCTCCTGATATTTGGGGCATGAAAAACTGATGTAATTGCATTGTCTGCCTATTTTTATACTTCTAACGATCTGATGTCAGTACTGAAGCGACAGTAACCGACGCAAAAATATTAAGTCTCTGGTATTCGGCCCGACTGAGGGCTACCTGCAGGCAGATAACCCAAGTGTGATGGCTGAAACAGTGAATACACTCAAACATCTACATTTGTGGTAAGTGTACACAACTGTACTTTCACCTGAGACTTTTGGGATTCCAAGTGTTTCCATACCTACACGACTGGCTCCTAACTGCCCCAACCAGTCTTCTACTTCTGCAGGCAAGGGACTACTTGCTCCAGTTGTGTCTTCACCTAGGCATCACAATCAGAGCAAATCACAGCTCACATCTGCTCAGTGTCTAGATTTCATGGGTGCTCATATAGAGACGGTCAGTCAGATAGCATTTCTGCCTCCAGCACGAATTCAGGCAGTCTGATCCCAGGTCAGGAAAGTGATCTCTCATTCTTCTCTTCCAGCACGACTAATCTTTCAAACCTTATGACAGCAGCTATCACCCTAGTTCTTCTGTCCAGGTTTCACATGTGAATTTTACAATGGATTCTCTTGGTATAGCGGTCTGTTCTTCAGCAGCCTTTACTCATCCCAGTCAATATCACGCTGTGTTGCAAAAAATATCTTCTTTTATGGCTTCACTCATACGAAGTTTCCCAAGGCCATCCATTTGTTGTTCCCACCCCATGGCCATGGTGACCACGGGCACCTCCCAACTGGGATGGGAGTCGCTACTTGGGAGGGACAGTCCAAGGTACATGGTCCCCAGAAGAGGCTAAGATATATATCAGTGTCCTGGAAATGAGAGCAGTCCTCCTAACATCGTAAACCTTTCAAGACACATTTCCTTCTGGGGGTGATTGTTATTCAGATGAACAGTATGTCTTTAGTCGGGTACATCAGCAAACGTGGAAGAACCAGATCTTGCGTGTTATGTCGAGAAGCAGTGAGAGTGTAACACTGGCGATCTCTTCCAGTTGCTCATAGCAACGCACATACCAGGGAAAACCAACATTATTGCAGGCAAACTCAGCAGGTCCATTCTGATGCCTCACAAGTGGTATCTCAATGTCAAAGTGGTAGAGAGAATTTCCTGTTGGTGGGGGTCAGCTATGTTGCAACCTTTTCATGCTTCTCCCCTCGACAACAAATGCAGCAGGTTCTTCGCCCTGGTCACACCGGGGGGGGGGGTCACCGAGAGATGTCCTACTCCATGATTGGCCCTCTGGTCTCCTCTGTGCTTACCCCCACTCCCCCCCATTACCTCTAATCCCCAAATTTCTACAGAAAGCATACAAGTTGAAGAGCACAGTTATCCTCATTGCATTGCACCCTTTTGGCCTTGTCAAATTTGATTTCCCTTCCTGTGGCCTCATCTTCTGGATTTGCCCTAGATACTGGATCCCAATCCAGACCTGCTGACTAACCTGACAAGGATGACCTGTCCAAACATAACAGGTCTCAAACTGACCTCATGGTTTCTCTAGTTCCACTGATTGCTAGACAGCCCAAGCTTTCCTTCCTGTTCTGTCATATTTTATTATCTTCTCAAAAGATTTCTACTAAGAGTTACGGAAGTAAATGGAAGAGATTTGCTTTCTGAAACCTTTGAGAGATTTGGACATTTTGTCTGCCCCTATACCAGATGCACTTGAGTGTTTAGCTTCAATTTTCAATGAAGGGGCTAGTTTTTCTACTATTAAGGTTAATTTGCCTGCTGTTTCATACATTCATCTGGCAGAAAATAATTCTTCCTTAGTTTCTTTTAGATTATGCAAAGTCTTTCTCAAAGGAGCTTTTTTACTTAGGCCTTCAGTAAAAGATCCTACTCCTCCTTGTGATTTAACTGTCCTGCTTCACAGTCTGACCTAATGCCCCTTTGAACCTTCAGCAAAGCCAGACTTTAAGTTTTTGTCCTGGAGCACCATTTTTCTAGTTGCTCTTACATCAGCTAGACAAGTATTCAAACTCCAGGCGCTCTCCTCCAAGCGTCCTTGCCTGGTTTTCAATAAAGACAGAGTTTTCTCATGGATTAATCCGGTCTTTTTGCCCAAGGTAGCTTCTTAGTCTAATATCAACCATGTCATTAATCTCCCAGTTTTCTTTCCAAGTTTCTCAAGTAAAAGAGAATGCATGTTTCATCTTTTGGATGTGCATAGACCACTTTAGTTTTATCTCCATCAGATTGACTGAGTTTTTTGTACCCTTCTCACCTAACAGGTTGGGAATGCCAGTTTCTAAAGTTACTCTGGCCATATAGTTAACTGATTGCATATCTTTCGTCTATAGTAAAAGAAGCTTGTCCTTGCCTAAGCCTCCTAGAGCTGATTCTACAGGGTCTATGACTGTATTTTCAGCTTTTTGGTCAAGAACTTCCATAGATGGCATTTGTGCAGCTGCCATTTGGTCCAGTGCTCATACTTTTATTGCTCATCCAAACTGGATTTAGTTTCTAGAAACCGAGCTGGTTTTGGCTCCATAGCACTCCAAAAAAGTCTTTCCGAGAGGACCACCCAAGGTTTATCTGACTGAGGACTATGCCCCATCAGTTGAGGAATAAATGAAAATGATATCATAAGATGAAAAAAAAAAAAAGTTATGTACTCACTGCAACATTACATCTGTGTTGTCCATTTTCTTTCTTCCTCAACTTCCCGCCCTCCTACCTTGCTTCCCTTTGCTTCTGGAGAGACGTAAGGGATATCACTTTGGGAACTATTTTCCCTGTTTGAGCTCCAGCTCTGTCCTTTTCATCTATACCTTTTTAAGTTTTCTTAAGGTATTATTCATTGTCTATTAAAGGCAGCAAACTTGATCTGAGATATGTTAGGCTGGTTGGGCATTATGGGTAAAAGGACGGGCTCAAGTTGGATCCAAGGATCTGGAAGAAGTGGCCAAGTCAGATCTGAGATTTGTCAGTTCAGGAAGAATGAAAATGGACAACACAGATGTAACTTTATGATGAGTACATAACTTTTTTTTATTATAGTCACACACACATTTGAATGTAAGGAAAGTAGGATAACATAAAAGAAAGTTGAGAGACTACTAGTTAGGTAGATTAGAGAGGTATACATGGCTCCCTGTTTTCATTAATTTAATTGCTAGAAATGGCAGGTAATGTTGAAGTAGCTTTTGCATTGTTGTCTCTCTCTTTGCTATATACAAGTCTATTTCTAATGAATGTTCAACACTGTATGTACCTATGTAAGCTATGTATAGGCTCTGTTTCTAAATGATATTTATGTAAGCTGTTGTAAAGCTTTTTCTTTCAAGTATGTACACTTCTTTTTGTATATTCCTTCTGATATGATATATAACTGCGTTTTATGCAGTAGCGCAGCTAGGGCAGAGTGAAGGGGACACACTCACACCTGATGCATCATCCCCATTCCCAGTCACTCTTTAGTGCGATACTAGCTTTTAAAAGACAGTATTGCATTTGAGGTCAAACCTGAGCACTGTGTGGTCTAAACTGAAAATTGCAGCAGTTGCTTGCTGCATTTTAAAAATAAAATATTTTTTTCTTTCTTTTCTTTTTTAGTAAAACCTGAGTGCTGTAGATCTCCGTATGTGACGGAGACATGGAGTATCAAAACTGATGTTAAATGTGGTGCTTTTCTCCCTGGGCCTCCATAGAAAAAGAGTTTTATCTCAGTCGGACTTTCCCAATAAACAAAGATGAATAAATTAAAAATAAATGTTCGTGTCTTTGTAGAAAAATTAAAGAGTGGTTGTGATACCTACCTCTTAGCCTCATAGAGAAAAAAGCTCTGAACAAAACAGAAATTAATGGGAGGGGGGGAGACAAAGCCCAAAATCAAAATACTACTTTTATAAACTTAAGACATTTGCTAGAATAATAGGTGTTTCATTGGCATGCATTTTCTGATGAATATAAAGTCTGTCATTATTTTGTGACTTCAGACCTCAGTGATTTACTAGAAGACCCCAAGTTTTGAGGAAAAGGCCAAAAGTAAGAGGCAAAAATCTGGCGTTCTGCGCGATTCTGGACAGTTGAACGGCTTGTAATATGACTACTCACTGCTTACCAACCAGTATTGTCTGTGTTGTGTAACTAAAACATTCTGTGTTAATTGTGCACCACTGTTACTATTAATTTGTCACTTAGCCACTTCCAGCTGACCCACAGCATCACCATACCAGAGAGCTGACATACATCAGGTCTGTTTGTGGCCCTATAAGTTTTGGGATACACCTGCACACTGTACTTCTGTTATTTACATATATTTGTTAATTGTGAAATGTAGTTTTAACTTTATTTGCATAAATACAGCATATCTGATTTTTATAGCTATATGTGTGTGTGTGTGTGTGTGTATATATATATATATATATATATATATATATACACACACACACACACACACACACACACAGAAATTTAAGCATATATATATATATATATATATATATATATATATATAGGAGTGTAACAAGATGTTTTTGAATTGTCTACGTCCCTGGTATGTGGGTATTGTCACATACCATATCTGTGCAGTTATATACTATGTTTATGAATACCACTCATAGCCTGAAGTGTGATGACATAGTTTTTAATAGTGGGAGGCAGAAATGCCCCGAAGAATAATGATCACAGAGGAGAAAAACATAATAGCTAAGCTGAGGATGTCAGGAGGTGCAATTCTGTTACCTGTGCACAGGGGTTGCAACAAGTCAACTAGAATGGTGATTGTATCTGCGTTAGATCCATTTGTCATTTTACCCTCATCCTCAGCACACTGTGGAAAGGATTTTGCATCTTATAGATTTTAGAAAGCAACTTTGGACTTGTATTTCCAGGACTTACATCTTATAAAATCATGCCTACTGTTTGTTTCCCTTGCTTTATACAATTTGCTCACAAACTGTGTCACTGGTTTTGCTACTGCTTTGTCAGAAAGTCTGCTCAGTGGCCTGTTCGAACTCATTCCTCCAGAGATGGCCTTTTTGGGTGTCTCAGCAGAGGATATGTACATGGAGGTGTCCATTTTTCCTCTTTGCACTCAAGTATTGCATTTTGGGACTGTCATTGTGAAGCTAGAAGTATTTTTAATATGGCATGGGTTCATAGGAGGTCACTAGGCTAATGGCCCTAGGGCCTTTACAAGCCTACCCATGTTCCCTAATTGACCCTTGTTAGATGGTTATTCACAGAGCGAGTCTGTGATCAACACTGACTGTTCCTGTCCATAAGGGACATAAGTGCCCACCCTGGGTCTTAATTTATGGTTTTCCATCCAGTGGTCTAGGTAGAGCTTGAATATGGTCATTAATGAGCTCTGCTTCACATGAATTGGGAGTTTATTCCAGAGAATCTTCATCTCTGGGAGCTGTATCTGTCTCTCCAGCATGTTCTTTGAATGTCACGCAGTAAGTTGAGATCCCTAGAGTGAGTGACTCTTGTCCCATTTGATTTGCAGATGTGCAACATTTCCATTAGGGCAGAGTCCAGAGACTGCTCTGTAGGCCAGGCACAAGTTGCCTGTCAGCAGCCTGTATGATACAGAGTACATTGACAGGACTTTCAGTCTTTCCATGTAGGTCATGTTTTGGAGGCCCTACATTTCCTTGATGAGAAACCTCTGTGGTCTCTCCAGCTGCTGAAGGTGTCTAATGAGGTACATGCAAAAGGGAGCATTGTACTCTATTAGTGGTCTGATGAGGGTTTAGTACAGAGGAGTTATAGCATCCTTAGTCTTGGATGTCATGCCCTTACTTATGAGATGCGCAATGTAGAAGGCTTTCCTTATCATTGTGGACACATGGTGATCAAAGTTTAGATTGCTGTCAGCCTGTGTGTTCCCAAATCTCACACCACTGGGTTTGAGCTTGGGTGGAGGGGTGCTGTCAATATTGTTTTTTGCAGGGACTTCCTCTTTGCCAAAGAGGGTAATAATAGATGTTAAGTTGTCAATCTCGCCTTCATTCTTGCTGGATGGGTTCGGAGCCGATCCTCGGCTCCGACTCGGCACTTGCTTTAGCTCGAGAACTCCTTTTACCAGCTCGAGGCAACCCTATATCCCATGATGCAAGGCGGAACTACCCCAGATCTCGTTTGCCGCTTAGCGAAAGAGGTCTCCTTTGCCAGCTGAGGTAAGTTTTTTCTTAGTGAAATAAGAAAAAGTGTAGTTAGGGGTTTATTTTTCCCTGTTAGTGTTAGTTTAGTCTGTACTTAGTTACAGCCCACCCTATTCCCTTCTTTTCAAACTTTTTATAAATTTTTAGTCTAAAGTTCTTTAGTCAGGCCTAGTTCCCCTTTGGTTTTTCCCTTTCTGTGTGTTTGTGTAAGGGATTAATTTGTGTGTTTGTGGGGACTGTTTGTGTTTCTCCCTTCTAAGATGTCAAAAGAAGGCAAGGTCTCAGGCTTCAAGAAGTGTGACCAGTGCTGTCAGAAAATGTCTCTGACAGACGGTCACACTTCTTGTGTTTATTGCCTGGGGCCTTTGCACCTGCAGGACTCCTGTGCGTTGTGTCATGCTTTTAGCCAGAGAGTCCTGCAGGAAAGGAGGAATAAGCTCATCCTCCGAGGCTTACTTAAGCCAGAAGGTTCTCCTCCTAAATCAGGGTCAGGAAAACCTCATAAGCCACCGAAGGCTCAGGCTACAGTGTCCAAGCCTCCTCCGGTGCCGGCTCCGTCGGAGCTGACATCGGCTCCGGCTGGAGTCGATACATCTTCTGCTCAAATAGTGGGTTCGGTGCCGGCCGGCTCCGATACCCTGACTACTGTGGCCTTGTCGGCTCCGGCTGGAGCCGACACTTTATCCAGCATCGGAGCCGAGATATCCTCGGCTCCATCTGGAGTTCAAGGGACCTCGGCTCCGATGGTTTCGACCCGTAAGAGATCTCGGTCCCCTTCGATACTGAGTATCCACTCGGCTCCGGGATCTCCTCTTTTGTCGGAGCGGAGCCATCGGAGCCGATCTTCGAGATCTTCCAGGCTGTCTGACCACGATTTGGAGAGGGTGGTAAGCAGGCTGTTGAAGTCTCAGGCACTGGCCCAAATGCTCCATAGCCCGTCTCAACAGACTTCGGCTATAGCCCCAATCCTTGAACTTCCTCCTCCGACTCCACACCAGAGTTCGGAGCCGGAGCTTCTCGGGACAGCGACTGTTTCGATGCCGGAGCCGATACATCCTTCGGCTCCGTCGTCCCCGGCTCCGATCTCCTCCTTGAGACCTTCCTTGGAGGGATCCGGTCGTCGGGTTTCCACTGTCGGCTCCGAGGGGGCTAGTGGCATCGGACCCTTGTCCGACCCCGCTCTCCCTCTTGGGGCTTCGGCTTTGGTAAGCTCGGCGCCGACATCTGCCTCGGAGCCTTCTCTCTCTTTGGAGCCGACCATTCCTGTTTCTTCGGAGCGGGGATGTTCCGGCCTCCCGGGGAGGGGAGCCTTTGAGGTGATGAGGAGTGTCCTGGCCTCTGAGCCTGGTCAACGGTCCATCCCTCTAGCTCCTCCCTCATCAGTGCCTGCAGATGCCTCTTGCCAGCCTCTTGCTCACAGGCCCAGGGATCCATCGCCCCAGGTTTCCCCACTGGGAATTTCCTCTTCTTCGAGGTTTCTCCTGATCCTGCAGGGGAACCCCTCGGAAGAGGACGTGTAAGAGGAAACACACAGACTCCCCTGAGTCTACTACATCTGATACCGACTTAGATGAGTCGGAGGGTTCCCCATGGTCCCCCTCTGAGGATGTCTCCTTTTCAGACATCCTTGAGCTTCTCAAACAGAGGGGAATTGGCCCTCCATTGACCCCTCCGAGGATGAGTCGGTATACCTGGAGGCTTTTGGATCCCGACCCTCCACCTCCTGGGTGTCTCCGCCTTTCGACCCACTTATGCAGGTAGTGGCTCGGAAGGCGTGGCTCCAGATTCTGTGGAACCTGTCCCCAGAAGACCATCCAAGTTCATTACGGCCCCTTCGGATAAACAGTTCCTTTCCAAAGGTGTCTCTGTGGATGCTATGGTGGTGGCGGCCACTAAGAAGGAACTGGCGGATCCTTCAGTACCTGTCCATCCTCCTAACAAGGATTCTAGGACCATGGACAGGTATGGAAAGCGGATGTTTTCTTCAGCGACCTTTGCTATGCGTTCGCTGAATTACCTTTGTCACTTCACCAGGCTTCAACGAGATATTCTCAAAGAACTGGGTGAAGTAGTCCAGGATCCTTCTGCTGCTGGGGCTCAGGAAAAGATTGCCTCACAGCTTGCTATCCTGAATTCCATATCTAACTCCTCCATGCGGCTCATATCTTATGCGGCCGATGGAGCGAGCAGGGCCGCAGGCACAGGAGTTGCTCTTAGACGCCAAGCCTGGATGCGGCTGTGTAATTTTGCGGACCCCTTTAAGGCGTCCTTCACTAATACCCCCTTTGATGGTTATGCTTTTTCGGACCTCAGGTGAAGGATACCTTGACCAGGTGTGAGCAGGACGGTAAAACTCTTTCTGCCATTGGAGTCCAATTTTCCACTCCTTCTAGACCATATCCCAAGGGTCAGAAAGGGGGGAAGATGTGGTTCCGTAAAGCCCAAGGAGTTACACCGGACACACGTGGTCAGTTTACCCCCAGAGGCAGAGGGGGTAACAATAATAGACGCCGCCCTAGAGGCAGGGGGGGTCCTCAAAACCAGGGCAACAGGGAGTCTCTTCCTGAGAAGCCCTTTCAGCATCCCTGAGGTGTTGCCCGACTGTCCACCCTTGGAGGCAGTCGGGGGAAGGATTTCACTGTACCCAGTAGCCTGGCAATCCCTATCCCAAGAGAAGTGGGTGCAGTCTATTATATCCGAGGGTTACAAGATCCCCTTCGAAAGGTTTCCCGTACCTCTTCAATCCCTTCCAGACATCTCACCCGGTCAAAGGGATTTGGCAAAACAGGAGGTTTCAAAGCTCCTAGAAAAAAGAGCCGTCCAGACAGTGCCGGCAGACCAAGTAGGATCCGGCGTCTACTCAAGATTCTTTTTGGTCCCCAAAAGGACGGGAGATTGGAGACCAATATTAGACCTGAGCAATATAAACAGATTTGTCAAGAAGGCAAGATTCCGGATGGTCACGCTTCAGTCCATTCTACCCTTTCTGGGCAAGGACAACTGGATGTGCTCTATAGACCTTCAGGATGCGTATTATCACATAAAGATTCACAGACGCTCCAGAAGGTTTCTCCGCTTTTGGCTAGGGACCAGTCATTACCAATTCAGAGCCCTGCCCTTTGGCCTCACTTCAGCCCCCAGAGTGTTCACCAAATGCATGGCAGTGGTCACAGCTCACCTTAGACGTCTAGGAATTCCAGGTGTTTCCTTATTTGGACGACTGGCTCCTCCCCACCACCACCAAGTGTCAGCTTCTTCAGTCCAGAGATTACACCCTACAGCTTTGCAGGAAACTGGGAATTTCAGTAAATTTCGAAAAATCTTCTCTGCTGCCTTGCCAATCTATCACCTTTATAGGCGCAGAATTAAACACCGTCAAAATGTTAGCCAGACTAACAGATCAAAGAATTCTGGACATCCAAAAATTTGTTCGGCTTCTGTTACAAAGCAACAAGATCAAAGCCAGGTTTGTCCTGAAAGTTCTAGGTCTAATGGCTGTGGCCATTGTTCTTCTACCACTGGCTCGCTTCCACATGCGTCTCTTGCAGTGGATGTTATTCACGCAGTGGTCATACCACAATCTTCCGATGAGACACGAAATCTTAGTAACACAGTCGTGCAGGGCTCATCTGGACTGGTGGATATCTTCCCCTCTTCTTCATCAGGGCCGACCCTTTATTCCCCCTCCTCCAGTTGCCACAGTCACTACGGATGCCTCTGATCGGGTGGGGGGGGCATTATCAGGGCAGGATGGTCCACGGGACGTGGCAACCCATAGAATACCATCTGCACATAAATGTCCTGGAGATGAGAGCAGTGCTTTTAACGTTGCAAGCCCTCGACGACTTTCTTCCCACGGGGACTATTGCAGTACAAACGGACAACATGTCCGTGGTCTGGTACATCAACAAACAGGGCGGAACCAGGTCCTATCCGTTATGTCGAGAAGCTCTCAGACTTTGGCAATGGGCGATCTCTTCTCAGCGGTTTCTGATAGCAGCGCACATCCCCGGCAGGTCCAACCTATTGGCGGACAGGCTGAGCAGATCTATTCTGATGCCTCACGAGTGGTCTCTCAATCAATCTGTAGTGGATCAGATTTTTCTGAAGTGGGGCACTCCTTGTTGCGATCTTTTCGCTACACCTCAAAACAACAAGTGCCCAGACTATTTCACTCTATTTCCCCTTCCAGGCGAACCCCTGAGAGACTCTCTAACCCAGGATTGGCCTCGGGGACTTCTTTATGCTTTTCCTCCCTTTCCATTGATTCCACAAGTCATTCAGAAAGCCACCGTTTTGAGAGCCAAATTGATCCTCATTGCTCCATATTGGCCTCGACAAATTTGGTTTCCGTCTCTGCATCGTCACCTTCTGGTGCAGCCCTGGCATCTGGACCCAGTTCCGGATCTTTTGATCCACCAGTCGGGTCAGCAGCACCGGGCCATTCATTCTCTCAACCTCACTGCTTGGTTGCTCCACTTCCTTCCCTAGCCAGGCTACCAATGATTTCTGACTCAGTCAGAGACATTTTAGTGTCTTCTTTGAAGTCGTCCACTAGGACTATTTACGCTAGCAAGTGGCGACGTTTTTCGATTTGGGCAAACTCCAGGAATATTGATCCTTTTACTGCTCCCGTACATTCTGTTTTAGATTTCCTGGCGGAGGTTTTTCATTCAGGATCCTCGTCATCTACAGTCAAAGTACAACTGGCTGCTATTTCCAAGTATCATGTTGGCTTGCATGACAATAACATTATGTCTCATAGATTATGCAAGGCCTTTTTGAGAGGAGTTTTTCTCCTAAAACCACCTATAAAGCATCCTCCTCCGCAATGGGATCTAAACTTAATGTTGGCATCCTTGATACTACCTCCTTTCGAACCGTCTGCTTCATGTTCTTTGAAGTTATTGACGTGGAAAACTATATTTTTACTGGCTGTCACTTCTGCAAGAAGGGTTTCCGAGATTCAAGCTCTCTGTGTTCGTTCACCTTATTTGGTTTTTCATAAGGACAGAGTTTCGTTAAGAACTAACCCTTCCTTTCTCCCCAAGGTTGTATCTCAAACCAATATTAACCAATCTATAGATCTACCAGTCTTTTTCCCTAACTATTCTGACAGAGCTGAACAGAAACTGCATTTTTTGGATGTCCATCGTCAGCTCAGGTACTACTTGCATAGAACTAAACAAATTAGAAAATCGGACCAATTGTTTGTCTCCTATGCAGAAAACAGGTTAGGTCTTCCAGTTTCTAAAGTGACCTTATCCAGATGGTTGACTTCCACCATTTCCTATGTGTACTCTCTCAGAGGCAAACAACTATCTTCTAAGCCAAAAGCACACTCGACCAGGAGTCTATCCACTTCTGCAGCCTTTCAGGATAGACTACCCATTGATACCATTTGTGCAGTGGCTACTTGGGCCACGCCTCATACCTTTGTCTCTCATTACAAGTTGGATTTGGCCTCCAGAGATAGGGCCAGTTTTGGTTCCACAGTTCTCAAGAGTCTGTTCCATTGAGCCACCGGGATACAGGTGCTAGGGACGTGGTCCCATCCAGCAAGAATGAAGGCGAGATTGACAACTTAACATTTAGAAGTTATGTACCTACCATAACGTTCCATGTTAGTTGTCTTCTCTCGCCTTCTTTCTGCGTCCTCCCTCCTTCCCCCTGGCCTGGACAGATCTTGAAGAGTTCCTATTAGTTGTTTCCTCCGGATCATTGTTATGAGGACTTCTTTGAGGAACCATTGTTCCTAATTCTGTTAGGATGATCTTTAGCAGGGTTAGTTAGCTGCCAAACGAGATCTGAGGTAGTTCCGCCTTGCATCATGGGATATAGGGTTGCCTCGAGCTGGTAAAAGGAGTTCTCGAGCTAAAGCAAGTGCCGAGTCGGAGCCGAGGATCGGCTCCGAACCCATCCAGCAAGAAAGAAGGCGAGAGAAGACAACTAACATGGAACGTTATGGTAGGTACATAACTTCTAATTTTAGCCTGCGGCTTTGGCACCAGTCCTTTGCCTATGTTAGCCCCTTTTATAATATATTAACATCGTTTGTGGACTCGGTGATTGCACCCAGTTTGCAGTCATCAGTGAACTTGGTAATCCACAGGCCATCTACTTTCACCTGGATTTCTGAGAAATAGATTCTAAAAAGTAGAGGGCCCAAAAAAGATCCGTTTATTCTTAGTATGCTGATTCAGGCTTCTGACCACCTTTTAGCTTCATAGTCTGCTCTTCTCCTCCTGCAAAATGATTGCCACAAAAACAAGAGTAAATTAAAATATTGGAATAATTTTGAACCCACTGTAATAAGTTCACAGATGTATACTAGGCCAACTAGAGCTTTTATAAGCTTAGCCATGATAACCAAAGTAATTCATATTTTTGGTTGTTAGCTTCCACAAATTCTTTTGTGGGCTTTGTGCTTCCTTTTATGTGGTGTGTTGTTCTGGTGATTTTTCTGGAGTTAAGTGGTTGAGTGCCTGCAGTAGTGTTGAAATAATTTGCAGTCTAGCAAAACAATTGTACTGGCACAGCTTAAAATGAAAGTAATGAAACTAGTTGGTATAAAATGTATGACATCTTGAAAGTGCATGAACAAACCAAAAGAACCAGCACCAAACTCGAAAAACCAATAAGGAGATCCACAAACTCTTGGCAAGCAGGAAGCCTTTAATATAAACCTTTAAAACCACAAACTGAAAATATGTAAACCAATACCACAAGATAAGTGCTTTTGTTTTGATGAATTCAAAACTTCGTCAGATGTTGACAATTTTCAAACATTGTATTTAAATCCCCCTTCATTTCCCACATCAGTTCATTACTAACCAGTCAGTGAACAGATGTGCTTCGTGTTTCACTTTTGCAGTCATCACATTTGGGTTATCTGCCTGCAGGTAGTCCTCAGCCGGCCTGAATACCAGAGTCTTGGATTCCTGCTTCGGATGCTGTCTCTTCTTCCATGACATCAGGTCGTCAGGGGTATAAAACATGCAGCCGACACCATTACATCAGTCTTTCTTGCCGTGCGGTGCCCGAAGCTGAAGCAGTTCACAAGTGCCGGTCGGCCAACTCCTGAAATTTTCGTTTTCAAGTTTCAGAACCAAAGTCTTCAAAAAGATAAGTACCCTGTTGGGGATCTTTTTTCTTGCTCCAACCGATGTCAGTTAAAGTTAACAATTGTCTTACCTGCGGAAAGCAAATACCTTATAAAGATTTCCAATCGTACTGCATTCTCTGCTGAGGCCCAGACCATGACGTCCCTAGCTGTTGGTTTTGTGCCTTGTTCAACCCCCGAGCTATTCGTCGTCGGGCTATCTTTGCAGCAAATTATTTTGGCACTCTGTATCCGTACTCTGAAATGGCTTCGTTAAGCCATCCAACTACCAATCTTCCGAAAAAACGTGAGGATAAAGACAGAGACAGACCGTAAAGGTCCAAAACTGCCGACGCCGCTTCTGTTAAGCTAGTCACCAGTCCGCCGGTACTCAGTGAGGCACTTTCCCAGCCCCTGATACTACTTCAAATTCGCAGGCCTCTACTAAGACCCATTCGGAGTCCGGTATGCTGCGAGATGCTTCTTCGACTATGGAACCTGTGGATGTCTCTACCTTGGATGGGTCCGGAGCCGCTGTGCAGGCACCAGCTTCTGAGGGTGTATTCAGGCCTGCAGACTTTGCATTTTAAACCAATGCCATTTTCTTCATCCAGGCCTAAAACTCGCACTTTGCCTAAAAAAATTACGTCCAATCCGCATGCTCAGGCCCATATGCCTAAAAAAACAAATGCTTAGAATGGCTGAAGACCTTATTACCTTAATTAGGGGAAGCCAGCCTTCCCCCTCTAAGAGACCTAGAACTGATTTTTTCTTCTGATTCTTCTCATCAGGAATCTGATATTTCTCTTCCTTCTGATTACCAGGATTTGCCCTTATCTACCTATGAGGATTCTGATGCAGATGATTCCATTTCCTCTGCTTCCCCTCCAGAAGATTTTTCTTTTGGTGAAACCTTGCACACTCTTAAGGAGCATTTCTGCTGGGAAAGCCAGGATTACTCTGACTCCAAACAGAGGCTTAGGGAATTCTTACTCCTTCCTCAACACAGGCCTTTAGCTGTCCCTCCTGTTCTGGACATTGTAGATGATGCTTTCTTGGAATCTAGTTTTTCCCCAGACACCTTACCCTCCAGCTCCTAGAAAACTTGACGGGTATTACAGAGTACCTGACTCTCACAAGTTCCTCTTCAAGAATCCTACTGTGGATCCAGAGACCATTTCCCAAGGACCAAAAGGCATTAAGGCTACTGCTGCCAAAAATCCTACCCCTTCTGATAGAGATTCTAGAGCCTTGGACAGATGGGGTAAGAAGGTATACACTTCTGCTACTTTGGCCATTAGGGCTTTAAATTGCCAGTTTCATATGTTAAAGTAATAGCAGCATATTATGGGACTGCTTAAACAGAAAATGATGTTGATTCCTGACTGTGCTGAACACAAAGAATTACAAGATTTAATGCATTCTGCAGAACAAGTTGGCGAACATACTTTGCAATGTGGTTCTGACTCTTCAGAAGCATCTTGCAGGGCTGCTGTCAACAGGTCTGTACTTAGAAGGCATGCTTGGCTTAAGGAGCAAAACTTGCCAGATCATGTTAAAGCTAAATTACTGGATGCTCCCTTATACCAAGACCGCCAGTTTGACAACAAAGCAGAAGAAGTCCTCAAAAGGATGGAGGAAAAAGCTAAATCTATGCAAACTGTTAAAGATTTCCTACAAGTACAGCCTCCCAGATTTAGTAGGCATTGGCCTTCAATGAATTGGTCCTTTCCAGTCGCTTCCAGGCCTTCTCAGTCCAAACCCAAGAACAGCAGACCACCTAGGTTACAGTCTCAGGCTACGCACAGGCCTAAGCAGTGAGGGGCTCCCACTTCCAAAGCAGGGAGTAGTAAGCCACCCCCCTACGGAAAAATGGCACAATGACTTAACCTTAACCCTTCCAAGCCCTGCCCAACTGCCTGCATCCTTAGGAGGAAAGGTCGCCCTGCATGCAAAAAACTGGGAACTCATTACCCAGGACAAATGGGTTTTGAATATAGTTTCCCAAGGATACAGATTCAACTTCCACACCCTACCAACACCTAACGGTTGGCCAGACCCACCCCCAAATCAGTGGACAGAGGCCCAACAGCAGGTTCTCTCTATTCTAAGTATCAGGGCTATTCAACCTTTCCCAGCAGAATAAAGGGGGACAAGGATTTTTATTCAAGACTTTTCCTGGTACCTAGAAAAGACAGCTCCTAATGTCCTATCCTGGACCTCTCTATTCTAAACACCTTTCTGGTAATCCCAAAATTCAAAATGCTAACACTTCAACAGCTGCTTCTTATGCTAGGCAAAGATGCATGGTTGGCAACCTTGGACTTAAAGGAAGCTTACCTGCACATTCCAATAAGGGAATCTTACAGGAAATACCTACGCTTCAGGGCAGGCTCCATGCACTATCCGTTCTCTGCACTTCCGTTTGGCTCATCTACTGCACCCAAGGTATTCACAAAGTGTCTAGCTCCAGCCATTGCATTTTGCAGGCAGAGAAATATTCAAATATACCCATACTTGGACGATTGTCTGATTCAGGCAGAAAACCAGGACTTGCTATTAAAACATCTGGCATTTGTAACAAAACTTCTAACCTCACAGGGGGTACACCATAAACAAAAAGAAATCTCACCCAGTACCCTGCCAACAGATTGTATTCCTGGGAGCAAGCTTGACACAACTTCCCAGACTGCTTTCCTCACTACAGAGAAACAAGTTTATTTAACAAAGTATTGGCGACAAAGACCCAGCTATATGCAAGGAAAATTCTGCAAGCCCTGGGCTTCAAGGCCTCTTGCATTCTACTATTTCCATATACAAGACTGCATATGAGCAAACTACAATGGTATCTAAAAAGCCTATAGTGTCAACATTTGCTGGACCTGGAATCAATGATTCCTATCATTTCTTGTATAAAGACAGAGTTCCTTTGGTGGGCAAAGGCCTGCTACCACAAGAAGGGGCTCCCTTTCACTCTACCCCCTGCCGCCCAAAACCTAACAGACGCATCAGACTATGCATGGGGGGCTCACTTGGCAGGGCACTGCATTCAGGGCAAATGGAACCCGAGACAGATGCACCTGCATATCAACCAAAAAGAAATGTTAGCTGTACAGAATTCCCTGACAGCCTTCAAAGACCGCATCCTTACAGGACAGCTATTGGTAAAGACAGACAACACCACAATTATGTGGTACATAAACAAGCAGAGGGGAACCCACTTGTACCCTCTCTGCAGACTAACCATGGCTCTGTGGAACACAGCCTTAAGCTACCAAGTGCACCTACAAGCTCAATTCCTGCCAGGCAAGCTAAATTCACTGGCAGATGACCTAAGCAGAAATCTCATGGACCCACATGAATGGAAACTGGAACCAAAAATATTCAACCTCTTAAGGAACAAATGGGGGGGACTCCAGAGGTAGACCTGTTTGCCTCCCCTCAGAACAACCAATTGGACAAATTCTGCACAAGGACTTTCCGCAGTCAAGCTTGTAAAGTGGATGCCCTGTCCTTTACCTGGGAAAGCCTCTCGATTTATGTCTTTCCCCCACTGCCTCTCTTCTCGAAGGTTCTGCAAAAGATCAAACAGGACAAGCCAAGGACAATACTGATTGCACCAGACTGGCCATGCCAGCACTGGTACCCCCTCTTGCGCAGTATGACACTGCTGGAACCATGGCACCTGCCTCAGACCCCTTTCCTGCTGTCCCAGGAAGCGGGCCAGATTCTGCACCCTCAGCTTCAAACCCTGAACCTTGCAGCCTGGTTAATTCCTTGAGCTCTCCAATAGCATCCTTCAGTAAGTAGGTGCTAGATGTCATTCTGGAGGCAAGGAGGCCTAGTACTAGAAAATCCTATGCTGAAAAGTGGAAAAGATACTGTTCCTGGAGCCAGACTCAGGGGATGGGCACAACGGTGCTCAGCTTACCTCATACTCTTCAGTACTTAACAGAAATGCTCCACAAGGGCCTATCCTTCTCGTCCATTAAAATTCATGCCTCTGCCATTTCAGCACATTATAATACTGAGCCACCCCTCTTCTCTCACCCAATGCTAAAGCAATTCCTTAGAGGGGCCAAAAATTTAAGACCCTCCCCCCCCCAGGAGAGACCCTACTCCAGCCTGGGACCTTAACTTTGTATTGGAAAAGCTCACTCTCCCTCCCTTTGAGTCAGCTGCAACTGCAGAGTTGAAATTCCTTTCTTGGAAAACAGCCTTCCTTCTATCCATCACTTCAGCAAGAAGAGTGTCTGAATTACAGGCCCTCATGGCAGTGGAGCCCTTCATTATCTTCCTTGCAGACAGGATTTCCCTCAGGACCAATCCTTCCTTTATGCCCAAGGTGGTGTCTAGTGTGGCCCTAAATCAGTCCATTCATTTGCCTACTTTTTTCCCTAATCCACAAAACAAAGGAGAACAAATACTGCACTCTCTGGACGTGCACAGACAACTTAGATTTTATTTGGACAGGACTAAGCCTCTCAGAAAATCTGAACAGCTGCTAGTTGCCTTTGCTGCAGGGGCAGAGGGGGAAGGCCATTTCAAAGCAAACCATTTCCAAATGGATAGCCCATTGCATTCATTTCTGCTACAAGCACCATGGAAAACCTACCCCACAGGGGATAAGATCACATTCCACCAGGGCTGCAGCTACCTCTACACCCTTTCTCAGAGGAGTCCCTACCAAGGACATCCTAGAAGCTGCTACCTGGAGCTTTGTACATAGGTTCACCAAGCATTACCACATGCCTATTTTTTCTAAATTCAGAGCTGGTTTTGCCACTGCAGTCTTGCAGGGCTTAATAGCTGGCCCTAATGCTCTTTAAATTCCTCCTCCCTCCCTTAACTTTGGGAAGCAACCCAAATGTGATGACTGCAACAGTGAAACACGAAGAACATAGTACAGTTGTGTACACTTACCATAAATGTAGATGTTCAAGTGTATTCACTGTTGGAGTCCTGGTTACCCTCCCTCCAGCCCCCTGACTTCTCTTGGCTCTACCTTTCCTTCTTGTTTGGTGTATTTAAGTTTTCTGGTGTATTTGCTTTTTGATGGAGGTGTACCATAACATATAATTGCTTCCCACTGTGGGGGCACTTGACATCTGGTGCAAGAAAAACTGATGTAATGGCGTCGGCTGCATGTTTTTATACCCCTGACGACTTGACGTCACGGAGGAAGAGAGAGCATCTGACGCAGGAATCCAAGACACTGGTATTCAGGGCGGCTGAGGGCTACCTGCAGGCAGATAACCCAAATGTGATGACTGCAGCAGTGAATACACTCGAACATCTACATTTATGGTAAGTGTGCACACCTGTACTTTTTACATGTACACCCTCAACCAGGTTTTTCCTCTTAAAGCACTCACACTTGTTCCAATAAAAATATTTTTTAATAATATGGACAATGGGGGCGAATGGCAAGGACTTATGGCCAAAGTGGAGTCTACTCCCTTTGGTAATAAACCAACAATAATGAAACAAACTATGGTATGTACACAGAATAACAGTTATATCTTGAGACTCTTGATTTTTTGGGTCAAATGCAAGAGGGTGTACCGATTTTGGAAGTCAGTGGTAATATAACTCCTTGTCCAGGACCATCAGTGGATGGTTAGAACAGGCGAGGTTCGAACATTAAACTACCTTATGAGAAATTGACGATGATTATGAATGAAAACGATTTTAAAATATTTGACTATATGGACATTGTTGTTAATAAAAAAAACTTGGTTAGAACAATGACAATAGGACTTAATTTTGTGGGTGGTATCGAAGCATGTTGATATTGCATAATTGTTGATGGATTTTAAAATTTATATTAGAAAGCTGAATTTTAAATTTATGTTTGACTATACAGTCATAGTGGACACATGTATTAAGACATCTAGTACTTTTAATCCCCCTATACATCCCATCTTAAAATGTATGAAAATAATTCTGAAAACGACTTTAGGTTTTTAAGTAAACATTGTACAAATAATAATTACAATGTAATGAATGAAGACCTGTAGGAAACTGAATACATATAAAGACTGAAAGTTCAGTTTAGGAAACCGGACAAGGGAGGGGGCATGGTCTTGATGTCAAAAACATGAACAATAATAAAATGCTGGAAGTTTTAAATGGTGTGTATGTTCTAGCCAACAGTTTGGAAGTAAGGAAAGCTTATGATTAGGGATTTATTGATAGAGAATAGAATCACAGTTGAGCAGTTTCATTACTTGAATGTGGACTTCCCGCTAATACCCAGTATTTTTGGAATACCAAAGGTGCATAAAGGTCTGAGACCCCCCCTCCCCTAGACCTGTTGTAGACACGAGGGGGTCCCTAACAAGTGCATGTGCTAACTTTTCGGATATAAAGCTCAAGCACCTGGTGGGAAAAGAAAAACAATTTTTTAGGGTCTGTTGGGATTTTCTTAGCAAAATTAATAACGTGATATTTGAGGAAACAGACCTGTATACAGTGATTCCGCATGAAGAAGGAATTTAACTGGTTTTGTGAGTTCTTACATATATTTCAGCTCGACCAGTCTCAGGTGAACCTTTATGAAGAGTTGCTAGAATTGGTCTTAAAAAATCATTATATATTTTTTTTGAGGGTGGACATTATTTACAAAAAGGAGTAGTGATGGGGGCAAGTTGTGGAGCATTGTTAGTGAACATAGTGATGGCAATGTGGGAAAGGAAGTTTTTGCTGGATAGCGAGTTTAAGGAATATTTGAAAGTATATGTACGTTACGTGGATTATATTTTTATTTTATGGAAAGGGAACAAACTCAAACTGAAAAGGTTCCAGGAATATAGTAACGAAACTACCACGTTCCTAAAGTTCATGTTCCGGATTGAAAAGACAACAATTCCATACCTTGTTGCATTACTAGAAAAGGATAGTGAGGAGGGTAAGTATGTGACATCCATTTACAGAAAACCCACATATTCTAATGGGTTATTGCATTACAATAGTGCACATCCTGCAACTCAGAAAAAAAGTCAGTAGTAAAAGACCAATATGTTAGAGCAGCCCAAATGGTAACTAGAACAAAAGATTTTTTTGGAAGAATGCAATACATTAAAAAACATGATGTTATGTAGTCCTATCTCGCCTACATTCTTACCCATGGGTTCGGAGCCGAATATCGGCTCTGACTCAACCTATTTTACTAGCTCAAAAGTCTCTGATTGGCTGGGTAAGAGGGTATCCCATGGTACCCTGCTTCGTATCCCCAGATCTCGTTTGCCGCTTGTACAGCTCGGGCATGGTCTCACTTGGCTGTGGCTAAGTACCTCTTTTGATTTATTTCTCTTGAGAAATTGGTTGCTTTATACTCAAAAGCTATTTTAATAGCTAGATCTTGCTGCTGTCGCTGAGATTGTGTGTTTTTTGGTGTTTTTGTGGTATCCCTAACTGTTCCCACAGGCTAGGCCCGTTTTAGTTAGAGGACCTAGTCCTCCCTTAGTGAGTTGTTTGTGTGTTTGTTTCCGTATTGTTTAAGAACCGTTTTAGTTAGAGATCTTTTAGTGGTGTCATTTGTTGCTATTTGTTTGTTTAGGGCTTCGCTCAGTCTGTGTAGTACTGTTTGCAGTGAGCGTGTGGGCTTCCCGCCCGTTTGGAAGTTCGTTAATTGTAATGAACGTTTTGGAAGTTTGTTAACTGTTTCTCTACAGTAGCAGATAATGTCTAAGGATCAGAAAGAACATAAGCCTTCAGACTTTAAAAAGTGTTCAAAATGCGGATATAAAATGTCCATCACAGATGGACAACTCTGTATGTGTCTACTGCCTTGGAGCCATCCATTTACAGGAGTCGTGTAGCTTTTGCCACGCCTTCAGTCCCCGGGTGCTCCAAGAGAGGAAAAACAAATTGATTTTAAAGGGACTGCTTAAACCATCTTTTGAGGAGGCTATAGATTCGGCTTCCAGCTCTCATTCGAAATCTAAAGCCTCCGAGTCCAAGAAAAGGTCTCCGGCTCCATCTGCATCTTCGGAACCTCCAGAGAAGATCACTATATTGGACTGTGTTTCCTCAGCTCCACTGTCCTCGACGCCGCAGGAGGTATCTGTGTTAGGTGAATCGGCGTCCGCTCCGATCATTCTCGAACCCATTCAGAGCCGGTCGCCTAGTGTTGAGGCGTGGTTCACCAGGTCAGAGATCCCAATCCCCATCCATCTCCTCCAAATCCTCCAGGCTTTCTGATTTGGATGTGGATAGGGTAGTGCAGAGGCTCCTACAGTCGCCGGTGTTGGCTAAATTGTTTTCGGCTCTGACCCAGTCGGCTCCGGAGCCAGTTCCTATGGCTGTTTCAATGATTCCTCCTCCGAGCACATCCTTGTCGTCGGAGCCGGTATGTTCTGCTCTGAGTGATGTTCTTGCGCCGGCTCTGATACCCCCCTTGGGTTTATCGGTGCCGACCTCGGCTCCGACCATGTCGGTCCTGTCCACAGGTTTTGAGACTCGGGTCTCCTCGGTTGGGCCCGAAGGGGATACTTCAGGACATCTTTCAATTCCGAGTCTCCCACTTGCTGCATCGGCTCGGGGGACCCAGGTCCTGGTCGTGGCCTTGGAGGTCGGTCCTTGGACTCGGGGGGGGGGGGGGCTGCCTTTGAGGCCATGAGGAGCACGCTGGCCAGATTGCCAGCTACTTCATTCAGGTCGGTCATCCCATCCCCTACCACTCCAGCGAGAGCTTCTGACACTCACCTATCATTGGACAGTAGAGCGCCAGGCCCTAAGGACACCCCCACGAGCTGTCCCTCACTTTCTGAAGGTTTCTCAGAGCCAGTGCCTGAGGAACCTCCCAGAAAGAAGTTGTGCAAGAGGAAGCACATAGACTCCCAGGACGAGTCTTTCACTTCTGATACTGACCTCGAGGAATCGGAAGGGTCTCCCAAGTCTTTCTCTGATGATGCTTCCTTCTCCGATATCCTGGAGATACTGAAACAAAGAGGAGACTGGCCTTCCAAAGCCCCTTCTGAGGAGGAGTCAGTATTCCTTAAGGCTTTTGGCGCTCAACCCTCCGCCTTCTGGGTGTCTCCACCCTTCGATGAACTTGTTGACCTTATTTGTCGAAGGGTATGGGAAAAACCTGATTCTGTGGAGCCCGTACCCAGGCGCCCCAACAAATTTCTTTCCGCCCCTCAGGGAAAAGAGTTTCTGTCAAAGGGAGTCCCTGTAGATGCCATGGTGGTGGCGGCAGCCACCCAGAAGGAAGTTGCAGAATCTTCCTCATCGGTCCATCCTCCTAACAAGGAGTCTAGGACTATGGACCGGTACGGGAAGCGTACCCTGTCTTCAGCCACCTTCACTTTACGGTCGCTGAATTACTTGTCTCATTTCACTCGGCTCCAGAGAGATCTTCTTAAAGAACTGGGAGATACTCTTGCGGGTAATATACCTGAGGCGGTACCTCAGACAGTTAAGACATAGATGTTAAGTTGTCAAACTCGCCTTCATTCTTGCTGGATGGGTTCGGAGCCGATCCTCGGCTCCGACTCGGCACTTGCTAAGCTCGAGAGCTAATTTTACCAGCTCGAGGCAACCCTGTATCCCATGATGCAAGGCGTGACTACCTCAGATCTCGTTTGCCGCTTCGTGAAGAGGTCTCTTTTTACTAGCTCAGTTAAAGTTTTTGGATTTATACAGAGTTAGTCAGAGTATTTTTTCCCCCTTTTTTTCTAGTTTTCACTATAGTGTTAGCGCTTTAGATTAGATATCCTTTTACCCTATATTCCCCTTTTTCTTCCTTACATAAGGATAATTTTTCTCCCCTCAGGCCTTAAGCCTCCCTCCCAGTTATTTCCTGTCAGGGAGAGTGTCTGTGTTTTCAGTTTTTCTCTGTAGATAACTGTGTGACTGTTGTGTGTCTGTGTGTTTTTTGGGCATACTATGTCTAAGGAAGTGAAGGTCTCAGGCTTCAAGAAGTGTGACTCGTGCTGTCAGAAAATGTCTCTGACAGACGGTCACACTTCTTGTGTGTACTGCCTGGGGCCTTTACACCTGCAGGACTCCTGTGCTATTTGTCACTCCTTTAGCTAGAGAGTCCTGCAGGAACGTAGAAACAAGCTGATTCTACGTGGCTTGTTGAAGCCAGAGGGTTCTCCGACCAAGACTGGGTCAGCTAAACCCTCTAAGCCACCTAAAGCCCAGGCTGTGGTGCTTAAGCCTTTGGCGGTGGCTCCGACTCCTTCGGAGTCAAGATTGGCTCCGGCTGGAGCCGATCTTTCCACACTGGAGGTAGTGGTATCGGCTCCGTCTGGCTCCGATACACAACTACCTATGACTATGTCAGCTCCGGCCGGAGCTGACGCATCTTTAACCAGCATTGGAGCCGATAAGCCTTCGGCTCCATCTGGAACCGAAGGGTCTTCGGCTCCGATGGCTCTGTCCAAGAATAGATCTCGGTCTCCTTCCCTGGAGTCGATTTGTTCGGCTCCGGGATCTCCTCTACTTTCGGAGCGGAGCCATCGGAGCCGATCTTCAAGGTCTTCCAGGCTATCAGACCATGACTTAGAGAGGGTGGTAAGTAGACTGTTGAAGTCACAGGCACTAGCCCAAATGCTCCATAGCCCTTCTCAACAGACGACTGCTATTTCTCATCCCCCTGAAATTCCTCCTCCGACTCTCCTTCAGAGTTCGGAGCCGGAGCTTCTCGGAATGGTGACCGTGAGTGTGCCGGAGCCGATACTTCCCCTGTTGGCTCCGTCGTCTTCGACTCCGATCTCCTCCATGAGACCTTCCTTGGAGGGATCCGGTCATCAGGTCTCCCTTGTCGGCTCCGAGGGAGCGAGTGGCATCGGACCCTTGTCCGACCCCGCTCTCCCTCTTGGAGCTTCGGCATTGGTGAGCTCGGCACCGACATCGGCCTCGGAGCCTTCTCTTTCGGTGGGACCAGGGATTCCTGTTTCTTCGGAGCGGGAGTCTTCTGGCCTCCCTGGGAGGGGAGCCTTCGAGGTGATGAGGAGTGTTCTAGCCCCGGAGCTGAGTCAACGGTCTGTTCCATTAGCTCCTCCCTCTTCGGTGCCTGTTGATGTCTCTTGCCATTCTCTTGCTCCCGGACCCAGAGATCCATCGCCCCAGGTTTCCCCATTAGGAAGAACTTCCTCTTCCGAGGTTTCTCCTGATCCTGCTGGAGAACCCCCGCATAAGAAAGAGGACGTGCAAGAGGAAGCACACAGACTCCCCTGAGTCTACGACATCAGATACCGACTTAGATGAGTTGGAGGGTTCCCCACGGTCCCCCTCTGAGGATGTTTCCTTTTCAGACATCCTGGAACTCCTTAAGCAGAGGGGGAACTGGCCTTCCATTGACCCCTCCGAGGATGAGTCAGTATATCTGGAGGCTTTTGGATCTCGACCCTCCACCTCCTGGGTGTCTCCGCCTTTCGACCCGCTCATGCAAGTGGTGGCTCAGAAGGCGTGGACGGCCCTGGATTCTGTGGAACCAGTCCCCAGGAAGCCCTCTAAATTCATCACGGCCCCTTCAGACAAACAGTTTCTTACCAAGGGTGTCCCGGTTGATGCCATGGTGGTGGCGGCGGCCACCAAGAAGGAACTTGCTGATCCTTCTGTACCTGTCCATCCTCCTAATAAGGACTCTAGGACCATGGATAGGTATGGTAAGTGGATGTTTTCTTCAGCGACCTTTGCTATGCGTTCGCTGAACTATCTCTGTCACTTTACCAGGCTTCAGAGAGACATTCTCAAGGAACTAGGTGAGGTGGTTCAGGATCCATCAGCTGCTGGGGCTCAAGAAAAGATTGCCTCACAGCTAGGAATCCTAAATTCTATAACTAACTCCTCCATGCGGCTCATTTCTTATGCAGCCGATGGAGCGAGTAGGGCCACAGGCACAGGAGTGGCACTTAGGCGTCAGGTCTGGATGCGGCTTTGTAATTTCGCAGATCCCTTTAAGGCGTCCTTCACTAATACTCCCTTCGATGGTTCGGCTTTGTTCGGGCCTCAGGTGAAGGACACATTGACCAGGTGTGAGCAAGACGGCAAGACCCTTTCTGCCGTAGGAGTCCATTTCTCCACCCCTTCAAGACCCTATCCAAAAGGTCAGAAGGGAGGGAAAATGTGGTTTCGTAAATCTCAGGGAGTCACGCCTGATACACGTTGTCAGTTTACCCCCAGAGTCAGAGGGGGTAATAACAATAGACGCCGCCCTAGGGGCAGAGGGGGTCCGCAGAATCAGGGTAGCAGGGAGCCTCTCTCTGATAAACCCTTCCAGCATCCCTGAGGTGTTGCCTGACTGTCCACCCTTGGAGGCAGTCGGGGGAAGATTGTCGCTGTACCCAATAGCCTGGCGTTCCCTATCTCAAGACAAATGGGTACAGTCGATCATATCCGAGGGATACAGTATTCTTTTCGAGAGATATCCCATTCCTCCTCAGTCCCTTCCAGACGTTTCACCCGGTCTAAGGGAATTGGCAAAGCTGGAGGTATCAAAGCTCCTAGCAAAAAGAGCCGTCCAACTAGTTCCAGCTGACCAAGTAGGATCCAGCATCTACTCAAGATTCTTTTTGGTCCCCAAAAGGACGGGAGATTGGAGACCAATTTTAGACCTCAGCAAACTAAACAAGTTTGTCAAGAAGGCAAGATTCCGGATGGTCACGCTTCAGTCCATTCTACCCTTTTTGGGCAAGGACAACTGGATGTGCTCAATAGACCTTCAGGATGCGTATTATCACATAAAAATTCACAGGCGCTCCAGAAGGTTTCTCCGCTTTTGGCTGGGGACCAGTCACTTTCAATTCAGAGCCCTGCCCTTTGGCCTCACTACAGCCCCCAGAGTGTTTACCAAATGTATGGCAGTGGTCACGGCTCATCTGAGACGTCAAGGATTCCAGGTGTTTCCGTACCTAGACGACTGTCTCCTCTCTGCCACCACCAGGCATCAACTTCTCAAGGCCAGAGACTACACCCTTCACATCTGCAACCAATTGGGGATTTTTGTAAACTTCGAAAAATCTTCTCTGTCGCCTTGCCAATCTATTACCTTTATAGGCGCAGAATTAGACACTGTCAGTATGTCAGCGAGACTCACAAACCAAAGAATTCTGGACATCCAAAAGTACGTTCGAATCATATTACTCAACAAGAGAATCAGGGCCAGATTTGTCCTGAAGGTTCTAGGTCTTATGGCTGCGGCCTTTGTTCTACTGCCGTTAGCCCGATTCCACATGCGTCTTCTGCAGTGGATGTTGTTCACCCAGTGGTCATTCCAGCAGCTCCCCATGCGACATGAGATATTTGTGACACAATCGTGCAAGAGTCATCTAACCTGGTGGAGGTCTTCCCCGCAACTCCATCAGGGCCGACTGTTTGTTCCCCCAGTCCCGGTTGCCACAGTCACTTCGGATGCCTCTCTGATCGGGTGGGGGGGGGCATTGTCAGGGCAGGATGGTCCATGGGACTTGGCAACCAATAGAATACCATCTGCACATAAATGTCCTAGAGATGAGAGCAGTGCTTTTAACTTTGCAGGCCCTCAACGACTTTCTTCCTTTAGGGACTATTGCAGTTCAGATGGACAACATGTCCATAGTCTGGTATATCAACAAGCAGGGCGGGACCAGGTCCTACCCACTGTGTCGAGAAGCTCTCAGACTTTGGCAATGGGCAATCTCCTCTCATCGGTTTCTGATAGCAACGCACATCCCCGGGAAATCCAACCTCTTAGCGGACAGGCTGAGCAGAGCTATTCTCATGCCACACGAGTGGTCTCTCAAACAATCGGTAGTGGACGAGATTTTCCAGAAGTGGGGCGTCCCTTGCTGCGACCTTTTTGCTACACCCCAAAACAGCAAATGCCTAGACTTCTTCACTCTCTTTCCTCTACCAGCCCATCCCCCGAGAGACGCTCTAACCCAGGATTGGCCCCGGGGACTTCTTTATGCTTTTCCTCCATACCCACTGATTCCTCAAGTAATTCAGAAAGCTACCGTATTGAGAGCCAAGTTGATTCTCATTGCCCCTTACTGGCCTCGACAGATTTGGTTTCCGTCCCTGCATCATCATCTCGTGGTACAGCCTTGGCATCTGGACCCAGTTCCAGATCTTCTGACCCACCATTCGGGTCAACTGCACCGGTCCATTCCTTCCCTCAACCTCACTGCTTGGTTGCTCCACTTCCTTCCTTAGCCAGGCTTCCTATGATCTCTGACCCTGTTAGAGAGATCATAGTAGCTTCTCTAAAGTCCTCTACTAGAAGGATTTATGCTAGTAAATGGCAACGTTTTTCCTTCTGGGCAAAGTCTAGAGGCTTAGATCCCTTTACTGCTCCTGTGCATTCAGTCTTGGAATTCTTAGCTGAGATTTTTCAATCGGGTTCTTCTCCATCTACAGTTAAGGTTCAATTGGCAGCTATCTCAAATTTTCATGTGGGCTTAGCGGATCAAAATATTATGTCCCACAAGCTTTGCAAAGCTTTTCTGAGAGGGATATTTCTCCTAAAACCTCCTATCAAAGATCCCCCTCCACAATGGGATTTGAATTTAATGCTGGCATCCTTGATATTACCCCCCTTTGAACCGGCTGCTTCATGCTCATTAAAACTTCTTTCCTGGAAGACAATTTTTCTAGTTGCTGTTACTTCAGCCAGAAGGGTGTCTGAACTTCAGACTCTCTGTGTCCGTTCCCCATACTTGGTTTTCCACAAAGATAGGGTATCATTAAGAACCAATCCATCCTTTTTGCCCAAGATTGCTTCCCAGAAGAATATCAACCAATCTATTGATTTGCCAGTCTTTTTCCCTAATTATTCTAACAAGGCGGAACAAAAACTTCACTGTTTGGATGTCCATCGTCAACTCAGGTATTACTTGGACAGAACTAAACAATTCAGGAAATCTGATCAACTGTTTCTTTCTTATGCAGAAAACAGGAAAGGTCTTCCGGTCTCCAAAGTGACCCTGTCTAGATGGCTGTCTTCTATTATTTCTTATGTTTATCTTCTTAGGGGCAAGCAACTGCCCTCGAAACCAAAAGCACATTCTACCAGGAGCCTAACCACTTCCACAGCTTTTCAGGATAGGCTACCTATTGACACCATTTGTGCAGCAGCCACTTGGGCCACTCCTCACACCTTTGTTTCTCATTACAAACTGGACTTGGCCTCCAGGGACAGAGCTAGGTTTGGTTCCACAGTTCTCAAGAGACTGTTCCATTGAGCCACCCAGGATAGAGGTGCTAGGGACGCGGTCCCATCCAGCAAGAATGAAGGCAAGTTTGACAACTTAACATTTAGAAGTTATGTACCTACCATAACGTTCCATGTTAGTTGTCTTCTCTCGCCTTCTTTCTTGCGTCCCTCCCTCCTTCCCCCTAGCCTGGACAGACCTTGAAGTTGTACTCTTTCTGGGGTTGGTTCACTCTTTCCATGAGCTCCCAGTAGGAAGTGTCACTACTGTTACTGGTTTTTGACCTTGTTTCTTCTACATTTAGTTTGTTTTCTTCCTTGTGTAGAAGTGTTTATGGCAGGGTTTTTCTTGTAGCTACCAAACGAGATCTGAGGTAGTCACACCTTGCATCATGGGATATAGGGTTGGCTCGAGCTGGTAAAATTAGCTCTCGAGCTTAGCAGTGCAGTGGAGCCGAGGATCGGCTCGAACCCATCCAGCAAGAAAGAAGGCGAGAGAAGACAACTAACATGGAACGTTATGGTAGGTACATAACTTCTAAGTTTCTACCCTCAACTCCATCGCAAACTCGTCCATGCGACTCGTATCGTATGCGGCCGAGGGAGCGAGTAGGGCAGCCAGCTCAGGGGTAGCCCTTAGAAGTCAAGCCTGGCTACGCCTGTGTCACTTCGCGGAGGCCTTCAAGTCTTCCTTCACTGATGCCCCTTTTGATGGTGCCTCCTTGTTTGGGACCAAAGTGAAAGACACCCTCACCAGGTGTGAACAAGAGGGAAAGACCCTGTCTGCCGTAGGGGTCCGTTTTTCCCTTCCATCTAGGCCTTATCCCAAGGCCCAGCGGGGGGGGGGGGGTTCAAGAAATCACATAGGTTTTTTCCTGCCGCACAAGGTGAACCCCCCCTCCAGAGGCAGGGGAGGGGGGAGTTATTCAGGGAGATGTCGCCCCAGAGGCAGAGGGGGCCCCCGCAATTCCGGAGACCGCAACTCCTTCCACGGCTCTCCATACTCTCATTCCTGAGGATGTGCCCGACTGTGCTTATCCAGAGCCAGTCGGGGGTCGAATTTCCTTGTATCCGGAAGCCTGGGAAAGCATCACCCAGGACCGATGGGTATTAAGGATAATTTCCGGAGGTTACCTCATTCTATTCTCTTCAGTGCCCCCTCCAATAAGAAAAATCCCGGACGTTCCACCCAGTCAAAGGGATCAAGCAGCCTCAGAGATATCTCAGCTGCAAGAGAAAGGAGCCATCCAACCAGTCCCCTCAGATCAAATTGCATTAGGGACTTACACAAGATTCTTTTTGGTGCCGAAAAGAACAGGGGACCTGAGACCCATACTAGATCTCGGTCAACTCAACAATTACATACACAAGTCCAAATTCCGTATGGTCAGTCTACAATCCATTCTCCCATTGTTGGGAGAGGAAGTATGGATGTGCTCCATCGACCTCAAGGATGCTTACAACCATGTCAAAATGGACAGGGCATCCAGGTGTCACCTACACTTCCAGCTGAGAGCCAATCACTTCCAGTTTCGAGCCCTGCCCTTTGGTCTCACCACAGCCCCCAGGGTTTTCACCAAGTGTATGGCAGTGGTGACGGCTCACTTGAGATGTCAAGGATTCCAGGTGTTTCCGTACCTGGACGACTGGCTCCTCACTGCCCCCACCAGGCATCAACTAATTCAGACCAGGGACGCTACCATCAGTCTATGTCACCAACTAGGCATCACAATAAACTGGAAAAAATCTGCCTTATTGCCCTTACAGCGTGTCACCTTTATAGGAGCAGAGTTGGACACCATTCAGATGCGAGCATTCTTACCACAGGAGAGGATCACAGGGTTGCAACAACAAATTCTCACGCTGATGCCCCTGAGACGTGCGAAGGCAAGACTGATTCTACAACTCCTAGGTACCAAGGCGGTGACTATCATGTTGGTTCTTCTAGCGAGATTACACATGAGACTTCTTCAATGGCTCCTCTTTGTCCAAAGGTCTCTCCAAAGACTTCCGCTATCCCATCCAATCTTAATGACAGACAGATGCAAACAGGACCTCTGTTGGTGGCTGTGCACCAACAACTTGAACGGGGCAAAGCCCTTTGTTCCACCCGTCCCTGTTGGCACGTGACCACGGACACCTCCCAGATGGGGGGGGGCATTATCTCGGCAGGATGGTCCAAGGCACATGGCAGGAACACAAGATACATTTGCACATACATGTCTTGGAGATGAGAGCAGTTCTTCTTGCGTTGCAGGCACTTCAAGAAGTTCTTCCTCTAGGGACTATTGCGATACACTCAGACAACATGTCAATAGTGTGGTATCTCAACAAGCAAGGGGGAACCCGATCTTACCCACTATGCAGAGAGGCCATGCGCATGTGGCATTGGGCAATAGCGGACAAGCTAAGCAGGGCGATCCTTATGCCCTACGAGTGGTCCCTGAATCACCTGGTTGCAGAGCGAATATTCAGCAGATGGCGTCAACCTTGATGCGACCTTTTTGCCAGCCCTCTCAATGCGAAATGCAGCAACTACTTCTCGCTGATCCCCCCACCGGGGGAACCACACAGGGACGCTCTGGCTCACAATTGGCCCTCCAGTCTGCTTTATGCTTTCCCTCCGTTTCCCATTCTCTCAAGTGTGATTCAGAAAGCACAATCTTTGGGAAGCAGAATGATTCTGATTGCCTCACACTGGCCTCGTCGGGTATGGTTCCCCTTCCTTCAACCTTACATTGTGGACACACCTTGGATTCTGGAACCCCTTCCAGATTTACTGACGCACATGTCGGGACAGTTCCACCCCTCTCTGAGGACACAGCCTGGCTGCTCCACTTCCATCGTTAGTCAGATGTCACAGTTTTTCACCGGAAGTAGTCCATATATTATTGTCTTCTCATAAACCATTCACTAGAAAAATCTACTCTAGCCAATGGAAAAGGTTCTCTATCTGGGCCCATTCTAGAGGCATTGATCCTTACACGGCTCCAATTGATTCGATTCTGGAGTTTTTGTCTACGCTGTTCTATCAAGAGTCCACATCAGCCACCATCAAAGTTCAGCTGGCGGCTATATCAAATTTGCACGTGGCCAATGAGCCTAGCCTTATGGCACACAGACTATGTAAAGCATTCCTTAAAGGTACTCTATTACTTCGTCCCCCAGTATCCCAACCTGTCATGCCCTGGGACCTCAGTTTTGTCCTTCAAGCCCTCACTCTTCCACTATTCGAGCCTGCAGCTACCTGTGAGTTAAAATTCTTGTCATGGAAAACAGCATTTTTAACAGCAGTCACTTCAGCAAGGCGGGTCTCTGAGATTCAAGCCCTCTCCATCAAACTCCCATATTTGATCTTCCATAAAGATAGTCTCTCTCTCTCTTAGACCAAACCCATCATTCCTTCCCAAAGTGGCTTCTGTGTCTAATAGGAATCAGTCTATTGAGCTGCCAGATGTTCATCGTGCATACAGCTGCAGTCATAACAGATGGGTTGTCCTGCCGTCAGGCGGGTCCTCGGTCGGCCGAATTCCAAAGTCTAGGTCCGGCGTCGGTTGTCGTCGCTTCTTCCCTGACGTCAGTGCGGCAGGGGTATAAAAGAACCAGCCGACGCCATTTTCTTCAGTCTTTCTTGCCGCGCGGTGCCCAAGCAGAAGCAGTTCGCAAGTGCCGGTCGGCCAGCTCCTGAGATTTACGAAAAATATTTCAGCCGAAGTCTTCTTGAAAGCTAAGTACCCCGTTGGGGAAACTTTTCTTGCCTCAGACCGATGTCAGACAAAGTTAATAATTGCATTTCATGTGGGAAGCAAATACCGCATTACCGCATAAGGATTTCCATTCCTTCTGCATTCCTTGCTTAGGCCCAGACCACGACGTCTCGGCCTGTCATTTTTGTGCTAGATTCAACAAACGCACTATTAAGCGTCGGGCGGAGTTCGCCCAACACTATTTTGGTAAAAAGTTTAATTACATTATGTCGTCGGATTCTCCGACTCCAGTTTTGAGTAAAAGACGCCCAATTCCTATACAAAAGCCATGCTGCTGACCCAGAAACTATTTCACAGGGTCCCAAGAGAATTAAGGCCTCTACTGCCAAAAATCCATTACCTTCAGAGAGAGATTCCAGAGCTTTAGAAAGGTGGGGGAAAAGGGTATACACCTCGGCCACTTTAACCATGAGGGCATTAAAGTGTCAGTTCCATATGTTAAAGTATCAACAGTTTATGTTATCTCAGTTGAAAAGCAAAATGACACAACCTGAGCAACCAGATGTAAAGGAGTTGCAGGATTTGTTGCATAGTGCAGAGCAAGTGGGTAAACATACCTTGCAGTGTGGTTTTGACGCTTTAGAGGCCTCATGCAGAGCTGCTGTTACAGGGTCTGTCATACGTAGACATGCTTGGCTCAAAGAGCAAACCTTACCAGATCATGTCAAAGCTAAATTACTAGATGCACCTATTCAAAAAGATGTATTGTTTGGTGTTAAAGCTGAGGAGGTACTAAAGAAAATGGAGGAAAAAGGCAAGATCAATGCAAACAGTGAAAGATTTCCTACAGGTACAACCTCCACGTTTCAGCAGAAAGTGGCCTTCAAAAAATTGGTCCTTTCCAGCCACGGACAGACCTCAGATAGGTAGATACAGGCGCCCAAGGGGTAGAGGGCAATCTCAAGGATCATTTAGAGCCAGACAATGGCAAGCACCTACACCAAGAGGTGGAGAAGATAGATCACAGTCATTCAGAAAGCAGACACAATGACTTTCCCCTCTGAATGCCAAGCAAAGCTTTATTGGCAGCACCTTTAGGCGGAAAACTGGCTTTATTTTAAAAAAATTGGCATATTGTGACAAAAGACAAATGGATTTTGGACATTATAGACAGAGGCTACAGATTCCACTTTCACACCCTTCCAAAAATGAGAGGCATGCCAAACCTGCCACAAAATCAAAGGGCAGAGGCACAAAAACAAATTTCAGCTCTCATGGACATGAAAGCTATTCAAGAGGTACCTGCAAAAGAACAGGGTCAAGGTTTTTATTCCAGACTATTCCTGGTACCAAGGAAGGACAAAGATTGGAGACCTATTTTAGACCTATCCATCCTAAACACATATTTACTCGTACCAAAATTCAAGATGCTCACATTACAGCAGCTTCTTCCCATGCTGGGCAAGGAATCTTGGCTGGTAACATTTAACATCAAGGAGGCATACCTGCATGTCCCTATCAGACAAGATTGCAGAATATACCTCAGATTTCTTGCAGGTTCAACCCATTATCAATTCTCTGCATTGCCCTTTGGCTTATCTACTGCGCCCAGAGTGTTCACAAAATGCCTGGCATCAGTAATTGCCTTCTGCAGACTTCAAGGGATACAAATATACCCATATCTGGATGACTGCCTGATCCAAGCGGACAGCAAGCACATACTTCTGAAACACCTGGCATTTGTAATACAGTTGTTGAACTTTCTGGGATACACAGTCAACAAATAGAAATCAAAACTAATACCCTCTCAGACAATAATTTTCCTGGGTGCCAGCTTGAATGCAAACACCCAGATGGCCTACCTCACACCAGAGAAGCAAGGGCAACTATCTCAATACTTCAGAAAAATGGCAACCTTCACCAGGCTGACTGCAAGGAAAATCCTGCAGGCTCTGGGATTCATGGCATCTTGCATACTGCTGATCCCGTGTGCAAAGCTGCATATGAGGAAACTTCAGTGGTACCCAAAAAACTTATGGTCTCAACACAGCCACAGTTTGGAAACAATTATACCACTCATTCCATGTCTTCAAAAGGAATTTCTGTGGTGGGCTCAAGCATGCCAAAAGAACACAGGTCTCCCCTTCTGCATGCCTCAAGCAAATCAAATCATCACAACAGACGCCTCGGACTACGCCTGGGGGGCGCACATGTCAGATCAGTGCATTCAGGGCAAATGGTCCCAAAAGGAAAAGCACCTACACATCAATCAAAAGGAAATGCTAGCAGTACAAAATGATATTATGGCCTTCAAAGACCTACTGCATCCAGGCCAGCTATTGATAAGGACAGACAACACCACAGTGATGTGGTACATAAACAAACAGGGAGGAACTCATTCATACCCCCTGTGCAGACTAGCCATGTCCCTTTGGAACACGGCCCTGGAATTGCAAATCCAACTTCAAGCACAATTCCTGCCAGGGAAGGAACACACGCTGGCAGACATCCTAAGCAGAAATATGACAGATCCTCACGAATGGAAGTTGCATCCTCAAGTTTTCGCAAAGATAATTCAGGCATGGGGATGGCCAGACATAGATCTCTTTGATACCCACAAAAATTACCAACTGAAAAAATTTTGCTCAAGGACCTACCATCCACAGGCCTGGAAAGTGGACGCACTTTCCTTCAATTGGACAACAATGACAGTCTATGCCTTTCCACCTCTTCCTCTGCTGCCCAAAGTTCTATTAAAAGCCAGAGCAGAGAGGCCAAAGATGATTCTCATTGCTCCAGACTGGCCAAGACAACACTGGTATCCACTCCTGAAGAGCCTGATGCATTCCCCACCATGGACCCTGCCTCTAGTGCCTCTTCTGTTGACCCAGCACAGTTTCAAAACTCTTCACAGTCAACTGAAAACCCTCAATCTAGCCGCATGAAGGATTCCTTGATTTCCCAACAGACTCTCCTCTCCCAGGAGGTGCAGGATATCTTCTTGGAGGCCAGAAGACCTTCTACTAGAAAAGCCTACTCTGCCAAATGGAAACGGTTTTGTGCCTGGAATCAGAAAAAGGGCCAGAATCCTTGGGTACTAAATTTACCTCAAATATTACAGTACCTAGCTGAGATGTTAAACAGTGGACTTTCCTTCTCCTCCATCAAGATCCATGCTTCAGCCATTTCTGCACAATACAACACTGATCCTCCTTTATTCTCTCATCCTCTCTTAAGACAGTTCCTCAAAGGGGCTAAGAATATAAAACCCCCAAGGAAACCACCAGTACCTGCTTGGGACCTCAACTTCATTTTAGAAAAACTGACCCTGCCTCTATTTGAGCCAGCTGCTTCAACAGAACTGCAATATTTGTCATGGAAAACAGCCTTCCTTCTGGCTATCACCTCAGCACGCAGGGTTTCGGAACTACAAGCCCTCATGGCTGTGCAACCTTTCATCATTTTCCATCAGGACAGAGTTTCCTTATGAACCAACCCTTCCTTTATGCCAAAGGTAGTATCCAGTGTAGACTTGAATCAGACTATCCACTTACCTACCTTTTATCCTAACCCACAAAACAAAGGGGAAAGACTACTACATTCCTTGGATATTCACAGACAACTTTGTTATTATTTGGACAGAACAAAGCCATTCAGAAAATCAGAGCAACTCTTTGTGTCCTATGCTACAGGTGCTCAAGGAAAGGCTATTTCCAAACAGGCAATCTCAAAATGGATAGCCCACTGCATACGTTTTTGTTACTCATTTCATGGAAAAACTGTACCTACAAGCATCAGATCTCACTCCACAAGGGCCACAGCTACCTCTGCAGCTTTCCTTAGGGGGGTTCCTACCAAAGATATTTTGGAAGCAGCTACTTGGAGTTCTGTGCACACTTTCTCCAAACACTATCACCTTCCACTATACTCTAATTCTAGAGTGGGCTTTGCCACAGCAGTCTTGCAGGGCATCCTTGCTCCTCCTAGTTCCACTTAGTGCCTGCCACCCCTTTTTACCTTTGGGATTCTACCCATCTGTATGACTGCAGCTGTATGCACGATGATACAGTACAGTTTTGTACCTACCATGAATGTAGATGTTCGAGTGCTAATACAGCTGCAGTCCAGGTTTCCCTCCCTCCATCCCCACTTGGGACAGGCCTTATGACAAACACCTCCTCATACAACCTGATTGGGGTATTCTTTTATGGTGTATTTGCTGACACACTACTGTTTTTTGATTATATTGCATTGCATTATTACATAAGTTATGTTTTGCCTTCCTTCTGGGGGCACCTGACATCTGGGGCAAGAAAAACTGAAGAAAATGGCGTCGGCTGGTTCTTTTATACCCCTGCCGCACTGACGTCAGGGAAGAAGCGACGACAACCGACGCCGGACCTAGACTTTGGAATTCGGCCAACCGAGGACCCGCCTGACGGCAGGACAACCCATCTGTTATGACTGCAGCTGTATTAGCACTCGAACATCTACATTTATGGTAGGTACAAAACTGTACTTTTTCTTCCCCGATTTTTCTAACATGGCAGAATTCAGATTTCACCAATTGGATGTACATAGACAGTTACGCTTCTATCTACACCGGATGAAAGATATCCAGAAATCTGACTAACTCTGTCTCCTTTTCGGAGAACCGATCTGGATGTTCATCGTGCATACAGCTGCAGTCATAACAGATGGGTTTTTCTGCCGTCAGGTGGGTCCTCGGTCGGACAAATTCCAAAGTCTAGGTCCGGCGTCGGATGTCGTCGCTTCTTCCCTGACGTCAGTGCGACAGGGGTATGAAAGAACCAGCCGACACCATTTTCTTCAGTCTTTCTTGCCGCACGGTGCCTGAAGCAGAAGCAGTTCGCAAGTGCCGATCGGCCAGCTCCTGAGATTACGAATATTTTTCAACCGAAGTCTTCTTGAAAGCTAAGTACCTCGTTGGGGAAACTTTTCTTGCCTCAGACCGATGTCAGACAAAGTTAATAATTCCATTTCATGTGGGAAGCAAATACCGCATAAGGATTTTCATTCCCTCTGCATTCCTTGCTTAGGCCCAAACCACGACGTCTCAGCCTGTCGTTTTTGTGCTACATTCAACAGATGCACTATTAAGCGTCGGGCGGAGTTCGCCCAACACTATTTTGGCAAAAAGTTTAATTACATTATGTCGTCGGATACTCCGACTCCAGTTTTGAGTAAAAGACGCAAAGATAAGGACCGACATACGAGGTCCGTGACTTCTACCGACACCACGCTAAAGCCGACTACAGGTGCTCCGGTTCTCAGCGAGGCGCATACGCAGCCCCTGACTACCGATGACACTTCATTGGCGGTGTCTTCTGTGCCCGAGGTCGCAGGCTCTTCAGCCCACATCCCAACTACTGATACAGAAGCCACTCTTGGCGGGGAAACTCAGAGATTAGACAGGCCTGCCACCTCTCAAGGTGTCTTCAGGCCTTCTTCTTCTTTTTCCATCAAGGCTTTCACTAAGTCTAAAGCAGCCATGCATACTAAAAGACAAGCTCCACAGGGCCCCTCTCAAGGCCCCATGCCTAAAAAGCAGATGCTCAAAATGGCTGAGGATTTGATTACCCTTATCAGGGGTTCTCAACCCCCCTCGGACAAAAGGCCCAGAGTGGAGGAAGAATACCCTTCCTCGGACCAGGCCTCCATTACTTCAGAACATTCTGAAGACCAGGAACATTCATACTCCCCTTTTGAAGATTCTGATGCAGAGGAGTCCATTCCCTCCGTCTCCCCCCCTGAGGATTACTCTTTTGGGGAAACCTTACATACCTTGAGGGAACACTTCCACTGGGAAGGCCAAGAGTACTCAGACTCCAAGAAAAGGCTTAGGGATTTCCTCTTGCTCCATCAACACAGGCCTCTGGCTATATCTCCTGTCTTAGACATACTAAATGATGTGTATTCGGAGGCCAGCCTTAACCCAGATTCTTTACCTCCAGCTCCAGTCAAGCCTGACAGGTATTAACGGGTTCCTGATTCACACCAATTCCTATAGAAAAGCCATGCGGCTGACCTAGAAACTATTTCACAGGGTCTCAAGGGAAATAAGACCTCCACTGCTAAAAATCCATTACCTTCAGAGAGAGATTCCAGAGCTTTAGAAAGGTGGGGGAAAAAGGTATACACCTCGGCCACCTTAACCATGAGGGCATTAAACTGTCAGTTCCATATGTTAAAGTACCAACAGTTTCTGTTATCACAGTTGAAAAGCAAAATGTCACAACCTGAACAACCAGACTTGAAGGAGTTGCAGGATTTGTTACATAGTGCAGAGCAAGTGGGTAAACATACCTTGCAATGTGGTTTTGATGCTTTAGAGGCCTCATGTAGAGCTGCTGTTACAGGATCAGTCATACGCAGACATGCTTGGCTCAAAGAGCAAACCTTACCAGATCATGTCAAAGCTAAATTACTAGATGCACCTCTTCAAAAAGATGTATTGTTTGGTGTTAAAGCTGAGGAGGTATTAAAGAAAATGGAGGAAAAGGCAAAATCAATGCAAACAGTGAAAGATTTCCTACAGGTGCAACCTCCACATTTCAGTAGAAATTGGCCTTCAAAAAATTGGTCCTTTCCAGCCACGGACAGACCCCAAAGAGGTAGATACAGATGCCCGAGGGGTAGAGGGCAATCTCAAGGCTCATTTAGAGGCAGACAATGGCAAGCACCTACACAAAGAGGTGGTGAGGATAGTTCACAGCCATTGAGAAAGCAGAACCAATGACTTTCCCCTTTGCATGCCGAGCAAGGCTCAAATGGCAGCACCTTTAGGCGGAAAACTGAGATTTATTTTCGAAAAATTGGCATATTGTCACAAAAGACAAATGGATCCTGGACATTATAGACAGAGGCTACAGATTCCACTTTCACACCCTTCCAAAAATGAGAGGCATGCCAAACCTGCCACACAATCAAAGGGCAGAGGCACAAAAACAAATTTCAGATCTCATGGACATGAAAGCTATTCAAAAGGTACCTGCACAAGAACAGGGTCAAGGTTTTTATTCCAGACTATTCCTGGTACCAAGGAAGGGCAAAGATTGGAGACCTATTTTGGACCTATCCATCCTAAACACATTTTTACTCGTGCCAAAATTCAAGATGCTCATATTACAGCAGCTTCCTCCCATGCTGGGCAAGGAGTCTTGGCTGGTAACATTGGACCTCAAGGAGGCATACCTGCATGTCCCAATCAGACGAGATTGCAGAAGATACCTCAGATTTTCTTGCAGGTTCAACCCATTATCAATTCTCTGCATTGCCCTTTGGCTTATCTACTGCACCCAGAGTGTTCACGAAATGCCTGGCATCAGTAATTTCCTACTGCAGACTTCAAGGGATACAAATATACCCATATTTGGACGACTGCCTGGTCCAAGCGGACAGCAAGCACATACTTCTGAAACATCTGGCGTTTGTAATAATGTTGTTGAATTCTCTGGGATACACAGTCAACAAAAAGAAATCAAGGCTAATACCCTCTCAAACAATAATTTTCCTGGGTGCCAGCTGGAATACAAATACCCAGATGGCCTACCTCACGCCAGAGAAAAAGGGCAACTAACTCAATACTTCAGAAAACTAGCAACCTTCACCAGGCTGACTGCAAGGAAAATCCTGCAGGCTCTGGGATTCATGGCATCTTGCATCCTGCTAATCCCATGTGCAAAGCTGCACATGAGGAAACTTCAATGGTACCTAAAAAACCTATGGTCTCAACACAGCCACAGTTTGGAAACAATTATACCACTGATTCCATGTCTTCAAGAGGAATTTCTGTGGTGGGCTCAAGCATGCCAAAGAAACACAGGTCTCCCATTTTGCAAGCCTCAAGCAAATCAAGTCATCACAACAGATGCCTCTGACTACGCCTGGGGGGCACATGACAGATCGGTGCATTCAGGGCAAATGGTCCCAAAAAGAAAAGCACCTACACATCAATCAAAAGGAAATGCTAGCAGTAATAAATGCTATTATGGCTTTCAAAGACCTACTGCATCCAGGCCAGCTATTGATAAGGACAGACAACACCACAGTAATGTGGTACATAAACAAACAGGGAGGAACCCATTCATATCCCCTATGCAGGCTAGCCATGTCTCTTTGGAATATGGCTGTGGAATTACAAATCGAACTTCAAGCACAGTACCTGCCAGACAAGGAAAACACGCTGGCAGACAACCTAAGCAGAAATATGACAGATCCACACAAATGGAAGTTGCATCTTCAAGTTTTTACAAAGATAATTCAAGCATTGGGAAGGCCAGACATAGATCTCTTTGCCACCCACAGAAATCACCAATTGACAAAATTCTGCTCAAGGACCTTTCATCCACAGGCCTGGAAAGTGGACGCATTCTCTTTCAGTTGGACAACAATGACAGTTTATGCCTTTCCACCTCTTCCTCTGCTGCCCAAAGTTCTATTAAAAACCAGAGCAGACAGACCAAAGATGATTCTCATTGCTCCAGACTGGCCAAGATAACACTGGTACCCACCCCTGAGGAGCCTGACGCATTCCCCACCATGGATCCTGCCTCTAATGCCTCTTCTACTGACTCAGCACAACTTCAAAACTCTTCACAGTCAGCTGAAAACACTCAATCTAGCCGCATGGAAGATTCCTTAAATTCACAACAGACCCTACTCTCCAAGGAGGTGCAGGATGTCATTTTGGAGGCCAGAAGGCCTTCTACTAGAAAATTCTACTCCGCAAAATGGAAACGGTTTTGTGCCTGGAATCAGAAAAAGGGTCAGAATCCTGGAATACTGAATTTACCTCAAATATTACAGCACCTAGCTGAGATGCTAAGCAGTGGACTTTCATTCTCCTCCATCAAAATCCATGCCTCAGCCATTTCTGCAGAATACAACACGGATCCTCCTTTATTCTCTCACCCCCTCTTAAGACAGTTCCTCAGAGTGGCTAAGAATATAAAACCCCCAAGGAAACAACCAGTACCTGCTTGGGACCTCAATTTCATTCTAGAAAAACTGACCTTGCCTCCTTTTGAGCCAGCTGCTTCAACAGAACTGCAATATTTGTCCTGGAAAACAGCCTTCCTTCTGGCTATCACCTCAGCACGCAGGGTTTCGGAACTACAAGCCCTCATGGCTGTGCAGCCTTTCATCATTTTCCATCAGGACAGAGTTTCCTTACGAACCAATCCTTTCTTTATGCCAAAGGTAGTATCCAGGGTAGCCTTGAATCAGGCTATCCACTTACCTACCTTTTACCCTAATCCTCAAAACAAAGGGGAGAGACTACTACATTCCTTGGACATTCACAGACAGCTACGCTATTATTTGGACAGAACAAAGCCTTTCAGAAAATCAGAGCAACTCTTTGTGTCCTATGCTACAGGAGCTCAAGGGAAGCCTATTTCCAAACAGACAATCTCAAAATGGATAGCCCACTGCATACGCTTTTGTTACTCTTTTCATGGTAAAACTGTACCTGCAGGCATCAGATCTCACTCCACAAGGGCCACAGCTACCTCTTCAGCTTTCCTCAGGGGGGTTCCTACCAAAGATATTTTGGAAGCAGCCACTTGGAGTTCTGTACATACTTTCTCCAGGCACTATCACCTACCATTATACTCCAAATCTAGAGCAGGCTTTGCCACTGCAGTCTTGCAGGGCATCCTGGCTCCTCCTAGTTCCACCTAGTGCCTACCACCCCTTTTTTAGCTTTGGGATTCTACCCATCTGTTATGACTGCAGCTGTATGCACGATAAACATAGTACAGTTTTGTACCTACCATAAATGTAGATGTTCGAGTGCTAATACAGCTGCAGTCCAGGTTTCCCTCCCTCCTTCCCCTCTTGGGACAGGCCTAATGGCTAACACCTCCTCATACAACCTGATTGGTGTATTCTTTTATGGTGTATTTGCTTGCAACTACTGTTTTTTGATTATATTGCATTGCATTATTGCATAAATTTATGTATTGCCTTCCTTCTGGGGGCACCTGACATCTGGGGCAAGAAAAACTGAAGAAAATGGCGTCGGCTGGTTCTTTTATACCCCTGTCGCACTGATGTCAGGGAAGAAGCGACGACATCCGACGCCAGACCTAGACTTTGGAATTCGGCCGACCGAGGACCCGCCTGACGGCAGGAAAACCCATCTGTTATGACTGCAGCTGTATTAGCACTCGAGCATCTACATTTATGGTAGGTACAAAACTGTACGTTCTCCAGTTTCCAAGGTCACACTCTCTAGATGGATAGCCAGCTGCATTTCCTTCATCTATCAGACAGCAGGTAAAAATATGCCTTTTCCAGCTAAAGCCCACTCCACAAGAGCGGTCTCCACATCCAGAGCCTATCAAGCTAGATTGTCAATGGATGATATATGTTCTGCGGCCACTTGGGCTTCTCCTCACACCTTTGTTTCTCATTACAAATTGGATGTAGTTTCCAGGGGGCAGATCTTCATTTGGCTCCACAGTTCTCAGGAGTATTTTCCTATGAGCCCCCCAGGATGTTGGTGCTAGGGACGCTGTCCCACGGGTAAGACTGTAGGCAAGATAGGACTACATAACATCAAGAAGTTATGTACTCACCATAACGTTTGATGTATGTAGTCCATCTCGCTTCACATTCTTACTTACCCTCCCGCCTTCCCCTGCCTGGAGGATTTGGAAGTTAGATTGTATCCTGCAGAGTCCCTTTGAATAGTTTTTGTTGGTATGGATGCGTGGTATGTATGCAGTAGATGTCCTTCAAGGATGCATCTGCAGTCCTTACAAATGGGTTGTCCTGTCGTCAGGCAGCCCTTTGGTCGGCCGGATTCCAAAGTCTGGGTCTGGCCTCGGCTGGTGTCACACTTCACCCGACGTCATCTCTGCTGGTCTTCGGGTATAAAGGCATCAGCCGACGCCATTTTCCTCAGTCTTTCTTGCCGCGTGGCGCCCGAAGCAGAAGCTGTTCGCAAGTGCCGGTCGGTCAGATCCAGAGATTACTACTACCGAATACAACTTCGAAGACTTCTAAAAGCTAAGTACCCCGTTGGGGACTCTTTCTTGCCTCAGCCGATGTCAGAAAAAGTAAATAACTGTTTAACTTGTGGGAAACAAATACCTCATAAAGATTTCCACTCTTACTGTTTACCTTGTTTAGGCCCAGACCACGACGTAGCAGCTTGTTTAGCCTGTGCTTCCTTCAATCGACGAACGCTTAGGCGTCGGTCGGAGTTTGCTGAACAGTTTTTTGGCTCAGATTTTGCGTACATTATGCCGTCGGATCCTCCGACTACACAAATTGTTAAGAAACGCAAAGAGAAGGACCGACACTCGCGGTCCGCGGTTTCGGCCGAAACCACGGTTAAGCAAACCGCGAGTGTCTCGGTTTCGGCCGAAACCGAGCAAACGGTTCAATCCTCAGCCGAATCCATGACTACTACCGAGGCCCCTTCTACCCTAGTTGAATCGGCCTCTGAAGTTTTGCCTACTAATGTGGTTTCTCAAGAATTATCGGATACCATCCCTTTGGATGTCTCTACCCCAGCACGTGGTGCTGCTAGGCCTCCTGCAGCCATGTCTATAAAGGCCTTTGCCAGGGCTAAAGCAGCCAAATCTGCTAAGTCTGTGCCTGTTAAGCCCCCCTCTCACAGGCCCAGTTCCAGTTCCCAAATGCTTACTCTGGCAGAGGATCTCATCTCTTTAATAAGGGGATCCCAATCTCACCCAGACAGGGCCTCTCAACCTCCAGAAAAGAGACCTAGAGCAGAGCACCCTGAGACAGTGTCCTCAGATGACTCTTCTGATGATACAGACAATACAGACCATCCAGAGGCTCCTTTTTCTACATATGAAGATTCCGATGCTGAAGAATCTATTCCTTCTGCCTCTCCACCAGAGGAATTTTCCTTTGGGGAAACCTTACATGCCATGAGAGAGCAATTCCAATGGCAAGGACAGGATTTCTCAGATTCAAGAGAAAGGCTTAGGACCTTTTTACACTTACCGCAACATAGGCCCTTAGCTATACCTCCAGTTCTTCCTGTTGTGGATGATGCATTTAATGATGTTTGCACTGCTCCAGATACTTTACCTCCAGCCCCTGCTAAACCAGATAGATTTTACAGGGTACCGGACACTCATCACCACTTATACAAGGCTCCTCTTGCAGATCCTGAAACTATTTCCCAGGGACCTAAGGCAATAGCTTCGACCTCAAAGAAAAATCCTGTCCCTTCTGAAAGGGAATCCAGGTCCTTAGAGAGATGGGGTAAAAAAGTATACACCTCTGCTACTCTCTCAGCTAGAGCTTTGAACTGTCAGTTTCATATGATCCAATACCAAGAGTTTATGCTTGATCAGTTAACTAAGAAACTGTCTTCTGATGATCCCTTAGATAAGAAATATGTTCTAGAGATGGTCAATAACATTCAGCAGGTTAGTAACCATTCTTTAAAATGTGGCTATGATGCACTGGAGGCTTCATTTAGATCAGCCATGACTGGCACAGTTATAAGAAGGCATGCATGGTTGAAAGAACAGGTCTTACCGGATCATGTTAAAGCAAAGCTATTAGATGCTCCTATGGATAAGGTCAGTCTATTTGGTTCTCCTGCCCAACAAGTAATGAAGAAAATGGAAGAGAAGGCAAAATCTGTACAAACAGTTAAAGATTTCTTACAGGTTCAGCCCCCAAGGTTTAGCAGGAACTGGCCTTCCAAAAATTGGTCCTTTCCAGACTCCTGTAAATCTCAGAGAGGCAGGAATAGACGTTCCAGAGGCAGAAATCAACCCAGAGGAGGTGCCTACAGGGGACGCCAGTGGCAAGGCAATACCCAACGAGGCACAGATTCGACCACTGCCACTACAACACAATCACAGTGACTTGGCACTGACACCGCCTACCAGGGAACAAATAGCAGCACCCTTAGGCGGAAAGTTAGCCTTATTTTCAAAAAAACTGGCACTATATCACAAGAGACAAGTGGATTTTGCAAATTATAGATCAAGGCTACAGGTTTCATTTCCACACCTTACCAGTAAAAAGAGGAATGCCAAACCTGCCACCAAATCAAAAGACAGAAGCTCTAAAACAAATAACTCAATTAACAAAAATGAGAGCTGTCAAAAGGGTACCACCTACAGAACAGGGCAAGGGATTCTACTCCAGACTCTTCCTAGTACCAAGAAAAGAGAAAAGTTGGAGGCCTATTCTCGACCTGTCCGCCTTAAACACATTCAACATTGTTCCAAAATTCAAAATGCTGACCCTACAGCAACTTCTTCCCATGCTGGGCAAGGAGTGTTGGCTGGTAACTCTAGATCTCAAGGAGGCATACCTGCACGTCCCCATTCGACCAAACTTCAGAAGATACCTCAGATTTCTTGCAGGATCAGAGCATTATCAATTCTCAGCATTGCCCTTTGGCTTATCTACTGCGCCCAGAGTGTTCACGAAATGCCTGGCATCAGTAATCGCTCATTGCAGGCTTCAGGGAATCCAAATTTATCCATACCTGGACGACTGCCTGATACAAGCGGACAACCAAAGCAAGCTGACACAAGACTTACAAAGGGTCATTTGCTTACTACAAGCCCTGGGATACACAGTCAATTTAAAAAAAGTCAAGACTGATTCCATCCCAAACAAGAACATTTTTGGGTGCAAAATTGGACACAGTAAAACAGATGGCATTCTTAACTGCAGAAAAACAAGAACAACTTCCTCTTTATTTCTTGGCATTAACAAAACAAGACAAACTAACAGCAAGGAAAGTACTGCAGGCCTTGGGCTTCATGGCCTCCTGCATAATCCTGGTCCCCCATGCCAGACTGCATATGAGAAAGTTACAGTGGTACCTAAAGAATTTATGGTCTCAACACAGGCACAGCTTAGAAACCGAAATACCACTAATCCCATGCCTGAAACAAGACTTCCTATGGTGGGCTAAGGCATGCCAGTCAAATCCAGGTTTGTCCTTCCACAACATTCAAACAAGCCAAACCATCACAACAGACGCCTCGTACCTCGGTTGGGGGGCCCACATGCTGGACCACTGCATTCAAGGCTTATGGACTCCAGAACAGCTGCACCTGCACATAAATCAAAAAGAAATGCTGGCAGTAAAACTAGCAATCCAGAATTTCAGACCATTCCTCAAAGAAGGCCAATTGATGATAAGGACAGACAACACCACAGTCATGTGGTACATCAACAAACAGGGAGGCACTCATTCATACCCCCTATGCCGAATGGCTCTGGACCTATGGAATATGGCTCTGAGCTACAACATTCAGTTAAAGGCAATATTTGTGCCAGGAAAAGAAAACATCCTAGCAGACATGTTAAGCAGAACTACCTTGGATGCTCACGAATGGATGCTACACCCGGACATCTTCAAGACCATCATAAAGAAATGGAGGATACCACAAATAGACCTATTTGCATCCCCACTCAATCACCAGCTCAAGAAATTTTGCACCAGGATATACCACCCACTTGCTTGGAAGGTGGACTCTCTATCCTTCAGTTGGAAAGGCCTGACAGCATACGCATTTCCACCTCTTCCTTTGATGCACAAGGTACTACTGAAAATCAAAGAGGAACGTCCAAGGATAATTCTGATAGCTCCAAATTGGCCAAGGCAACATTGGTATCCATTACTAAGGACCATGTCTCAAGGGGAAACGTGGACACTACCCCTGATTCCTTTGCTGTTAACTCAGAGCAACTACAACATCCTGCATCCCAACCTGAAAACTCTGCAACTAACTGCCTGGAACATTGCATAAGAGCAACTATCCCAGATTTATCTCAAAGGGTTAAAGACATTATCCTTGAGGCCCGCAGACCTTCAACAAGAAGGAACTATGCAGGAAAATGGAAAAGGTTTGTCATTTGGAGTACTGAAAGAGGGAAAGATGTGTCAAAGGTAGATATTGCCAACATCCTGGAGTACTTGGCAGAGCTTCTCCATACAGGCCTGTCCTACTCCTCCATCAAGATACATGCATCAGCTATTTCTGCAGAATATAGCTTTGATCCCCCTGTTTTCTCACATCCTCTGCTCAGACAGTTCCTGAGAGGAATTAAGAATGTAAAACCTCCTAGAAAACCACCATTACCAGCATGGGACTTGAACTTTGTGCTAGAAAAATTGACACTCCCTCCATTCGAACCAGCAGCAACAGCAGATCTTCAACACCTATCCTGGAAAACTGCTTTCCTACTGGCAATTACTTCAGCAAGAAGGGTTTCAGAACTACAGGCTTTAATGGCAGTACAACCCTTCTTAATCTTCCATCAAGATAGAGTATCCATGAGAACTAATCCTACATTCATGCCTAAGGTGATATCCAGAGTGTCTCTAAACCAGGCAATCCACCTACCTACCTTCTTCCCCAATCCACAGAACAGGGGGGAAAGACTCCTGCATACCTTGGATGTACGTAGACAGTTGCGCTACTACCTGGACAGAACCAAGGGTAATAGAAAAACAGATCAGCTTTTAGTAGCCTATGCAACAGGAAGGGAAGGAAAAGCAATTTCCAAACAAACAATCTCCAAGTGGATAGGAAATTGCATAAGATTCTGTTACTCCTACCATGGAAAGCAAATTCCACAGAACATAAGGCCTCATTCTACAAGGGCTACTGCCACTACCACAGCTTTCTTACGAGGAGTGGCTACCAAGGACATTATTGAGGCTGCTACTTGGACCTCCGTGCATACATTTGCCAAGCATTATAACTTACCTCTATACTCTAGATCCCGAGCAGGGTTTGCCACTACTGTTTTGCAAGGGATCCTAACTACACCATAATTCTTCTTCCTCCTCCCCTAGTTTGGCTATGGTATTCTACCCATTTGTAAGGACTGCAGATGCATCCTTGAAGGACATAGTACAGTTTTGTACCTACCATAAATGTAGATGTCTGAACAGGATAGCATCTGCAGTCAGGATTACCCACCCTCCTTCCCCTCTGTGGTACTCCTAGGGTATTTACCCACCTAATAGCTAGCTGGGGGGGGATCTCTCATGGTGTATTTGTTTGTATATATGTACATACATGCTTATTTGTTGTGTTTGCCTTCTACCTTTTTGGAAACATTGGCATTTACCCAAAAATTTAGCTTTCCAAGAGGGCAACTGGCATCTGGGGCAAGAAACACTGAGGAAAATGGCGTCGGCTGATGCCTTTATACCCGAAGACCAGCAGAGATAACGTCGGGTGAAGTGCGACACCAGCCGAGGCCAGACCCAGACTTTGGAATCCGGCCGACCGAAGGGCTGCCTGACGACAGGACAACCCATTTGTAAGGACTGCAGATGCTATCCTGTTCGGACATCTACATTTATGGTAGGTACAAAACTGTACTTTATGTTGTTAGCAGCAAACTAGATCTGGGGATACGAAGCAGGGTACCATGGGATACCCTCTTAGCCCAGCCAATCAAAGACTTTTGAGCTGGTAAAATAGGCTGAGTTGGAGCCAATGTTTGGCTCCGAACCCACAGGTAAGAATGTGAGGCGAGATGGACTACATACATCGAACGTTATGGTGAGTACATAACTTCTTGTTTTTGAACAGAGGGTATCCTCTTAACTTGATTAACAATGTTGAACAGGAAGTAGTAGAGAAAATAAACATTGGGTTTTACTAGCCATTGCTTGGTAAAAAAGACGAGGGTGAAGAGAGTAATCTTAAAACATCTGGAAAAAATCAAGAACATTTTAAATGTGGGAGAGTAATAACTTTTAATGTAGAAACTGAAAGGATTGGAAGTATTTGGACTAAAAATTGGGCATTCTTGATGGAAGAACCTAATATTCCGTTGAAATTGGATGAGTGTCCATGTATCATTTCTAAAAAAGGGTTGACTCTGAAAAGTATTGTAGCGGGACCAGTTTTGGAGTTTAAGCCTACAAATTATTGTAGGATGCATTGTTGTGGTCGATGTAATTACTGTAAATATATATTGATGGGGAATAGCATTTGTGTTGAGACAGAGAGTGCAGATTAAAGATAGATATGTCTCCCCATCGAGAGGGGTGGTGTATATAGCACTTTGCCTGGTGTATATAGCACTTTGCCAGCTATGCGTTGCATTTTATGCAGGCAAGACCGAAAGGTCAATTAAGGAACGTATTTATGAACACTGCTATGACATTAAGGAAAACAACACTAATAATTGTTTGGCCAAACATGTAGGGTTGAACAATAAACAATGGTTTCAAATGAAAAAGAATGATAGGGGTGGACCTTGGGCAATACTGTTAGAAAACAAAGAACTATATTGGCAGCTACGTTTAAATGCTACTAATTACCCGGGACTGAACAAGCATGTATCTATAACTAGTATTTTAAGGTTAAAATCTCTGGAAATATAAAAATGTCCCAATGGACTTGTAGTGCAGTTGGTCAAGAATTAGGGAAGGGGAATATGTATTTTAAATGGTACTCCAAACATAGTAGTTCTAAAAAAATTTATTGGAACAAGTGTGAGTGCTTTAAGAGAAAAACTTGGTTGAGGGTGTGCATGTAAAACTGTTCATTGATTGGTTAGTAATGAACTGATGTTGGAAATGGAGGAGGATTTAAGTACAATATCTGAAGATTGTCAATATCTGTGGAAGTTTTAAATTCATTAAAATGAAAGCGCTTATCTTGTGTTACTGGTTTACATATTTTCAGTTTGTGGTTTTAGAAGTTTATATTAAAGGCTTCGTGCTTGCCAAGACTTTGTGGATCTCCTTACTGTTTTTTTATTCTTGAAATGCATCACTGCCCTGATTTATAAGATTGGTAATAAAGTAGTTGAATATATTTTGTATGGTTACATTAAGTACTTTGTCCTGAGGTAGCAAGAGAGGCATTTTCTGTGTTTACTTCTGCATGCTTGGGATGAGGGTAATTGCAGAGATTCATATGGAGCACTTTTTTTCCTTCATTGGCCATGAGAAGTGTATCCAAAGGCTTTCTTGTTGTTAGTTTAATATAAACTGGACAAAGTTTTTAAATCTCAAATGCATTTCCTTTTTCACCATCTAACCAGTTGCTGTTCTCCATAAGAAGTCACTACCAGTGTCGTTTCTGTTTGTATACTGGTGTTCATTTAGACTTCTTATGCTTTTTCCGTAACAACTGAAGCCCAGCTGGGATTCCAAGAGAACATTCAAAAGTCTTTTTTGACTTTGTCACACAGGATTGCGTTCCTGGAGTGTCAGCTGGGCGCATTATATCAAAGAGCTTTTCTTCCATAGGAATAAATAGATCTATATATAGATCTATGCCTAAGGTTTTCCACTCAGACTTTGTTCACTGTGAGGGAATACATCAAGGTTTTGGGTCGTCATGGAGTCTGTGATTATAACCCTGGCAATACTCTCTGCAGTGGTAGGCAGTACTCTCTGCAGTGGTATCCGAAGTCTGTTTGGTCCCAGCATTAACATCCCTTGTCTTCTCAAATCACAGTGCTGGCGTTTGTTATTAGAAAAATTACTTGGTTGGAGGCAGCAAATATCCCAAAATTCGGGCCTCCCTTTATCCCTCCCTGTTCCAAAGCAGTCAGTCATCCTGGATTTTGCTTCTGTAGCAGTTTCATGAGGGATAATGATGCAGGACGTATGGGATACCTAGGACAGATGCAAGCATATAAATATGAAAGGGATGCTTGCCCTGATCAAGGCATTCAATGCTCTGGATCATCTTTGGTCCTGAGGACCTCTCTTAAATTGTTTCATACAATACCAGTCATGTGATACATCTTTGCGCAGGTGGGAACCAGGTCGTACCCCCTTTGCAGATTAGCTGTGTTAGCCTGGTATATAGCTACACAACACAGTGTCACTCTACAGGCATCCTTCATTAAGTCAGAGCAATGTTGTATGGCAGGGGAGCTGAACAGGCCAGGTCAGACCATCACGTATTCAAACCAGATTAGGGGGTCTTCCAAGATTTGATCAATCTATGGGAGTTGATCTAGTAGACCCATCTGCCTCCTCTCCAAATAACCAGCTGGCAACATTCTGCTCCAGGACTCCATGCTAGAAGGGCATGGAAGACAAATGCCTTTTTCTTTTTTTTTTTTTTGACAGGAATGTTCCTCACTGTTTTTCTACCATTTCCACTGATGTCCAGGGTACTTCTGAAGATTCAGAAGAAATCCATCCTCCAAGATCTTTGTGATGATTGCCTTTCTGGCCCATGCAGGCAAGTGGTTCTCCCTTCTTTTGGAAATGGCCAGAGGCAATTACCACACGCTTCCTCTTAGAATGGATCTACTGATACACGATGCACTGCAGTCCCATACAACTTCAGCTGACTGCCTGGATGATAGCATCCTGTTTACTATGCAAATGCAACAGATACTAATGAAAGCAAGAAAGCCTGCTACTAGAAAATCATATGTTAACATATGGAAAAGGTTTTCTAATTGGTGCCAACATCAGCATAATCAGCACTCATTCAGGGCTGTTTGTTCTCTAGATGTTCTTCGTGTTTTACTGTTGCGTCGGTTGCTGTCTCATCTTCCATGACATCAGGTAGCCAGGGGTATAAAGCTTGCAGCCAACACCATTACATCAGTCTTTCTTGCCGTGTGGTGCCTGAAGCAGAAGCAGTTTGCAAGTGCCAGTCGGCCGACTCCTGAAATTTTCATTTTTGAGTTTCAGAACCGAAGTCTTCAACTAAAGCTAAGTACCCCATTAAGGAAACTTTTTCTTGCTCTAAACCGATGTCAGTAAAAGTCACTAATTGTATTTCTTGTGGAAAGCAAATACCTCATAAAGATTTTCATTCGTACTGTATTCCTTGCCTAGGCCCTAACCACGGTGTACCTCACTGTCAGATGTTCTTCGTGTTTCACTGTTGCAGTCATTACATCTGCTTGCAGTAGCCCTCAGTCGGCCTGATTAACAAAGTCTTGGTCCTGCATCGGATGCTGTCCCTTCTCCCATGATGTTCATAGGTTGGTACTAGGCTATCAGCCCTAGGGCCTATACAAGCCTAGCCATAACAATTTCCCTGGCTATTTCTTCCCACATTATTTACTTTCAGATTGTTAGGGGTATAAAACATGCAGCCGACGCCATTACATCAGTCTTTTTTGCCGTGCCCGAAGCAGAAGCAGTTCGCAAGGACTGGTCGGCCGACTCCTGAAATTTTCGTTTTAGAGTTTCAGAACCGAAGTCTTCAGCTAAAGCTAAGTACCCCGTTGGGGAAACTTTTTTGTGCTCCTTACCGATGTCGGTAAAAGTTAATTGCATTACTTGTGGAAAGCAAATAACTCACAAAGATTTTCATTCGTACTATATTCCTTGCCTGGGCCCTGACCACGATGTACCTTGCTGTTGGTTTTGTGCTTTATTTAATCAGCGCACTATCCATCGTTGGTATATGTTCACCTCTAAATATTTTGGTTCTCGGTTTAATTATCCAGAAATGTCGGTTAGTCATCCAACTACCAGGATTCTGAAAAAACACAAAGATAATTTTATTTATTTATTTATTTTACATTTGTTGACCGGGCTGGTCTTTACTGGATATATGTCCATTTTCAGTAGAGGCCCGGGGAGATGAGCTTCAAGACATAAACAATCACATACAAATAGAGCAGCAAATAGCAAGTAGTATAAAAAATATATACAGCAGTAACATATGCAGTACAGCGTACAGGTTGGCACAGGATATTCAATGAGGGCAAGAATCATAACAGTGCAATTCACAGGTACAAAACATTATACAGGTAGAATCAGTAGTAAAAAAGGAAGTTAATTTTGTAGTGATATTGATAAAGGAATTACTTAAAAATAAATTTCCACAGAGCATAGAAATAATTTAATATAGAGAGAGATGATAAATAAATAGTAATAGGAAGATAAAACCGTAGGTGAGCGGTAATGGATAGGGAAATCCAAGTTTGAAAAGATAGATGACTAGTCAGGTTTGGTACAGGGGCATAGCCAGTGTGTTTTGAGGTAAAGTCTGTTTTTGAAGAGTGGTAAGGAGGTGAGTGAGGAGAGGTCACTGGGAAGAAGATTCCAGGATTTCCCAACAGCATTAGACAAGAGAGGATCCCCAGCCCTGTTGTTAGGTTTAGAGGTGTGTACAAGAAGTTTGTTTGATGACTGTAAGGACCTCAGATTTTTATAAGGGGTGATGAGGGTAGATAAAATAAGAGTATTGGAAGGTTTATAAAGAGTGTTACAGGCAATGGTTAATTGGTGGAATTTAATCAGGTTTTGTAGTTCCAGCCATCCTAGCTGCTTTAAATTTATACAATGGTGGGTTCTATATGGGTTACTTGTAGCAAATCTGGCAATGTTATTGTATGACATTTCCAATTTACTGAGGTTATTCTTGGATAGATTAGTGAAAATGGGTGAGGCATAGAGGAATGTAGAGATTAGACGAGTGTGGGCTGTAGTAGTTTTGGTTATAGGAGAAAGGATGGGTTTAATCCTATAGAGTGCCAAGTTTTTTGTTGACAGTCTGTATAGCATTGTTGATATGGATGTCGAAGTTCAGATTGTTGTCGATAGTAATACCAAGTAATTTGGTGGTAAGGTCAGGTGATATTATAGTACCATTGGTGGATGTCACAGAGAAATTAAGAGGAGAAGACTTTAGAGTAGGATTGAAGAGGAGGAGTTTTTTTTTTTTTTTTTTTGGGGTTCAAAAGAAGACAATGCTGTGTGAACCATTGTTCAACTGTGTTAAATACCTTCTAAGAGAGTGAAGGTCTTGGATGGAAGTAGCTGAGCATTTCAGTGTAGAGTCAGCATACTGTATGCATGTGGCTTGGGGATGGCTAGATGAAGGTCGTTAATAAATATGGAGAAGAGGAGAGGTCCTAGTGTCGATCCCTGAGGGACCCCTAGGGTAACAGCTAGGTGGGTGGATAGAGTGTTATGCCATAATACTACCTGCTATAATTTGTCAAGTTAGGACTGGAACCATTTAATGGAAAGAGGGTCTAATGATAGAGGTTTTAGTATGTTTTATGAGAATCTGGTGATTTTACCATGTCAAATGCTTTAGACAGGTCAATAAATAGAGCAGAAGAAAGATTATTGTGGTTGCGGTTACTGTTTAATGCAATCAGTAAAGGAAAGGAGGGCAGTGGTAGTGCTGTGTGAGGGTCTGAAGCCATGTTGACAGTTGGAAAGTAAGTTATTATCAATTAAGTGGTCGAGTAATTGCATATGGATACATTTCTCCATGATCTTAGCAAAAGGAGAAAGTAGGGCAATGGGGCGGTAGTTTGAGAGCTCAGTGGAATGTCCACCTTCATGCAGGGGGATAATATGGGAGACTTTCCATAAGGTAGGGATGTGACCTTCGGTAATGGTTCTATTGATCAGTATGGGAATGGGGTAGGCAATAGCCTTGGCTGATAGCTATAGATATTCAGAAGGCAGTTGGTCTGCTGAGGGAGAGCATGGTTTCAGTTTATTTAAAAGGGTAAAATAAATGTGGTTGGGACAGGTTTGAAATGAAAAAGAGGGGGTGGGGTTGAAGTATAAGAAGGTAGAATGAAGGTGATAGTTGACTAGCTAGTGTTTGGATAACATCTGTAAAGAAGGTATTGAAGGTATTAGCTGTATGGATGGGGTTTTCCTGTATTCTGAGGGTTAGGTGTAGTGGATTGACCTGGGTGGAGTAGCTGGTTAATGCTTGCCCAGAATTTTTGTGGGTTGTTATGATTAGGTTGTTGGAATTGTAGGTAGTAGTTCTGTTTATCAGAAAATATAGCTTTCTTAGTGCCATTTCTTAGCTGTCTATAGGTTTGTTGGTCTACAGGGTTTTTAGTCATTCTCCATTTGGCCCAATATTTATTTCTGAGATGAATTTTGTGTTTGGTTTCATTAGAAAGTCATGGGGCAGAATTGGTTTTAATTCTAATGGATCTGGTTGGAGTGTGGCGGTTAAAAATGGTGAGGAAGGTAGAATTTAAGTAATTAACGGCTTCATCTAAAGGGAGGTGTCTTAAGGGAACCCAATTGCATGCTCTTAGTTCCATTTGGAATAGATCAAGGTTAATTTTTTTTGGAACTGATATTTCTAATAGAGGTTGGGATGTGAGTATTGGTTTTATGCCTGATGATGTAGGTAAGTGAGTGGTCACTTATATCATCAGGGAGGGTTCCAGAATTATAAATGTGAGTATGATTGTTTGTAAGAATCCAGTCTAATATGCTTGCTTTCTTGTTAGCTTTATTTTTTCTGGTAGGGGAGGTAATAGTTTGAGAAAAGCCATATATGTTAATGTGGGTGGTAGGGAGGCTGCTACAGTAAGAGTTCCAATCTATGTTTATATCACCTAGGATTATGGTTTCTTGCGGTAGGTGTTGGGACAGACATCAAAGACTATTTTCCATGGTGGCTATGTTGTTTCCAGGAGGTAGATACATACAGATAATACAGATAAATTTGGCATTGTTAAGTTCAAGTTTGGAGATAAGAATCTCAGCATTGGAAACAAGAGGTAGATTACAGTTGTATGTGGTTAGCTTTAAGTCAGATTTAAATAGAATAGCAACCCCACTGCCCTTCTTGACTACTCAATCAATTCTTAGGATATTATATCCAGGTGGGATAATTTCATTGTCTTTGATAACAGGTTTTAGCCATGTTTCTGTTAGGCAGATAATGTCAAAGGAGTAGACTTCTAATAGAGCTTGGATTTGGGTTACTTTGTTGTTAATGCTACGTATATTAAGATGAGCTAGTAGGAGGGAGTTAGATGGTTTAGTAAGAGGATAATTATTAGATTGATTGTGGTTTTGTAGAGTGATAGGAGTTGTTGTTGGGCCAGGGTTATGGTGAATGTTACCATCCTTTAATGAGAGGAGTAGTCCTAGATAGCTTGGGTTAGGGAACCTGCTGTACAGAAATAACACTCTCCTGAGATGATGTGTGTTATATTTAATGTGTAGTATTCTATGATATTTGGCAAGTAGGTAGCTGGGTGAGCATGTTATGTTTGCATGGCTATGCAGGACTGGTATGGCTGGAGAGCTAGTTTATTGATTGGGGTAATGAATGTCTGGATGTAGTGGGTGCTCATAGGAGGAGAGTAAGTAGACAAAGGTTAAAAGTGGAAGTGGTAAAAGAGTGAAGTAGAGTAGGACATGAAATGGTGTGGGTGGCTTAGACATTGGGAAGGATTAGGTATTGGATTTATGTATGTGGATATGGAAGTAGGTAGAGTGAGAGTGTGTGAAGGTAGTAGGGTGTGTTGAGATTGGAGGGGAGTGGTAAGATATGGGAAATAAAAGAGAAGATGGCCAATGGGAAATGTGTAGAGAGTTATGGGAAAAGGAAGAGGTGTGGCTAGTAAGTATCAGTAGGACCCCTGGGGTGGGTGGGAATTGGGGGTAGGGAGGGGAGCGGAGTGAGCCCGCAGGGCGAACGGAGCGGGTAGAGACAGACTGGATCAGTTGTAGAAGAAACAATCAGCAGGACTGATGTGTTATGGTAAGTTGGAAAAGTCAGATTTGGTAAAGTCTAGTGAGAAGTGAGCCTAGAAAAGGTAGTAGTAGTAGACAGAAGTAGTAAAGGGTAAGGTGAGGGAATTGGATAGCAATGCAGGTACAACAGGAGAAATAAGGTAAGTAGCTATATAATAGAGAAGATAAAGAAGGGGATGTGGCTGGGTAAAGGGTGCCACCTAGTGGACAAGTCTAATACTGCAGGCTGATTTGAGAGGGAGTCAGTTGGAGTACAACAAGGGAAAGGTGGGTGCTAGACAAAAGGAGGTATCTATAGAGGATGGGGTTGAGAGAGAGATTAATGTATAGAAGAAAGGGGGTGGAGGTTGCTGGCTGCCCTAGCTCAAGACGTACTGTACCTCCTGTAGCAGTATTTCAACAGTAGTTATATGCTCCTAGGTAGTAGCAGAAATGAAAGGATTGTAGTATATGTTAATCCTACCTATTTAACAGCTGCATTAGATTAAACCATCATAAAACAGACACTAAAAAGGACTGTGCTGATAAAGGACGGTGTGTGAGGGCCAGTAGGACTACTTTTTACAAGATGAGATACTTAGTAGTAGTGCAGCACACAGAGAAAGGAAAAATCAGTTCCTAGCACAGCTAGTGCAATTAAAGGACTGCTACCCAAGGGAGCTCTTATAAGTATTTTCGCTTCTGTGCGGTATAACAGTGATCGTCGGCCTTACACACTACTTTTATCAGTAAATCAGCTACTATGGGGTATATAACTAATTAGCAGCATAAAGGCACTACTATAGGGAGGTACTTTGAGAACAAGGTATATAAAGACAGAGACAGGCCACCTAGGTCCAAAACTGCTGATGACGCTTCTCCTAAGCCAGTCTCCAGATCGCCGGTACTCATTGAGGCACTTTTGCAGCCCCTGATACCCACTACTTCTGATTCGCAGACCTCTACTGACACCCATTCAGAGTCCAGTATGCTTCGAGATGCTTCAACTGTGGAACCTGCAGATGTCTCTTCCTTGGATGGGTCCAGAGCCGCTGTGCAGGCACCGGCTTCTGAGGGTGTGTTCAGGCCTACCGACGTGCATATTAAACCGACACATCCTTCATTTAGGCCTAAATCTCAAACCATGCCTAAGAAACCGGCTCCCAGGCCGCATGCTCAGGCCTCTATGCCTAAAATACAAATGATAAGAATGGCTGAAGATCTTATAACTTTAATCAGGGGAAGCCAACTTCCCCCTTCTAAGAGACCTTGGACTGAAGTTGTTTATGAATCTTCTGACCAGGATTCAGATTTTTCTAATTATTCTGATGATCTGGATTTGCCCTTATCTACTTATGAGGATTCTGATGCAGAGGACTCTATTCCCTCTGCTTCCCCTCCAGAGGATTTTTCTTTTGGTGAAACCTTACATACTCTAAGGGAGCATTTCCACTGGGAAAGCCAGGATTTTTCTGATTCAAAAAAAGAGGCTAGGGATTTCTTACTCCTGCCTCAGCATAGGCCTTTAGCTATACCTCCTGTACTAGGCATTGTTGATGCCTTTTCGGAATCTAGTTTGGCCCCTGATTCTTTGCCTCCTGCTCCCAGAAAACCTGACAGATATTACAGGGTTCCTGATTCACACAAGTTTCTTTTTAAAAATCCTATTGCAGATCTAGAGACTATTTCACAGGGATCCAAGGGCATTAAGGCTTCTACTACTAAAAATCCTACCCCTTCTGATAGAGACTCCAGGGCGCTGGATAGATGGGGTAAGAAGGTTTACACTTCTGCAACCTTGGCCATTAGGGCTTTAAACTGACAGTTTCATATGTTAAAGCATCAACATGTAATTGGATTGCTTAAACTGAAAATAATGTCGATTCCTGACTGCTGAAAATAAAGAATTACAGGATTTAATGCATTCTGCTGAACAGGTTGGTAAACGTACTTTGCACTGTGGATTTGATTCATTATAGGCCTCTTGCAGGGCTGCTGTTACTGGGTCTGTGCTCAGAAGTAATGCTTGGCTTAAGAAGCAGTCTTTGCCTGATCATGTTAAAGCTAAACTGTTGTATGCTCCCTTAAATCAGGACCGCCAGTTTGGCAACAAAGCTGAGGAAGTTCTTAAAAAGATGGAAGATAAAGCTAAATGTATGCAAACTGTTAAACATTTCTTGCAAGTTCAGCCTCCTAGATTTAGTAGGCATTCTCCCTCTAAGAATTGGTTCTTTCCAGCCCCTTCCAAGTCTTCTCAAGCCAAACCCAGACACAGCAGAAGCTCCAGATTTCAGTCCCAGGGGGCACACAAGACTAAGCAGTGGGGGATTTCCACACCCAAATCTGGGAGTAGTAAGACTCCCCCCTATGGAAAACTGTCTCAATTACTTGCTTTTAAAACTTCCAAGCACTTCCCAACTGAATGTTCTTTTAGGCGGAAAGATTGGTCTGCAGGCCAAAAACTGGGAACTCATTACCCAGGTCAAATGGGTTTTAAATATAGTGTTCCAAGGATACAGATTTCACTTCCACACGTTACCAACACCAAGCGGGTGGCCAGATCTACCCCCATATCAGTGGGCAGAAGCCCAAAATCAAGTTTCTCTCTCTTAAGCATGGGGGGCTATTCAGTTGGTACCAAAAGAGGAAAAAGGACAAGGTTTCTATTTGAGACTTTTCCTGGTACACAGAAAAGGCAATACATGGCGTCCTATCCTGGACCTTTCTACTCTAAACACCTTTCTGGTGATTCCAAAATTCAAAATGCTGACTCTTCACCATCTGCTTCCTATGCTAGGCAAAGATGCGTGACTGGCAACACTAGACTTAAAAGAAGCATACCCGAACATCCCTATCAGGGAGTCTTGCAGAAGATACCTCCGCTTCAAAGCAGGCTACTTGCGTTACCAGTTCTCTGCACTGCCCTTTGGCTTATCTACTGTGCCCAGGGTCTTCACCAAGTGCCTGGCACCAGTAACTGCATTTTGCAGGAAAAGAAATATTCAAAGTTATCCATACCTGAACAATTGTCTAACTCAGGACGAAAACAAGGACACTCTTCTAAAGATTCTGGCGTTCGTAAAAAGGGTTCTAACTTGTCTAGGGTACACCATAAATGAAAAGAAATCACAACTGGTACCCTCTCAAAAAATTACATTCCTGGGTGCAAGCTTGAATACAACTGCCCAGATGACTTTCCTTACGCCAGAAAAGCAAATTCAGTTGATGACTTACTTCAAACAGGTGGCCACAAAACCCCAGCTATCTGCAAGACAATTTCTGCAGGCCTTGGGGTTCATGGCCTCCTGCATTCTTCTAATTCCATACGCAAGACTGCATATGAGGAAACTTCAGTGGTACCTAAAAAGTTTATGGAGTCAACATTGTCACAGCCTGGAAACAATGATTCCTTATACCTTGCCTGCAACTAGAGTTCCTATGGTGGGCAGAGGCCTGCCACCAAAATAAGGGACTGCCATTCACTCCACCCCTGCCGCCCAAACCCTAACTACAGATGCATGAGACTATGCTTGGGGGGGGGGGCATCAGGCAGGGAAATGCATTCAGGGCAAATGGAGCCCAAATCAAATGCACCTACATATCAATCAGAAAGAGATGCTGGCTGTACAGAATGCTCTGACAGCCTTCAAGGACTACCTTCATCCAGGACAACTACTGATAAAGACAAACAGCACCACAGTTATGTGGTACATAAACAAGCAGGGGGTTACACATTCCTACCCACTTTGCAGACTAGCCATGGCATTGTGGAACACGGCCTTGACTTATCAAATACATCTACAAGCTCAGTTCCTGCCAGGAAAGCTAAATACTCTGGCAGACGAACTAAGCAGAAATCTTAAGGACCCACACAAATGGAAACTGGAACCACAAGTTTTCAACTTGTTGACACGCAAATGGGGGAGCCCAGACATAAATCTCTTTGCCACACCCCAGAACTATCAGTTGGACAAATTCTGCACAAGAATTCATCACAAAAAAGCTTGGAAAGTGGATGCTATATCATTCAGCTGGAAAAAACTATCATCATATGCTTTTCCCCCTCTGCCTCTGCTCTCCAAAGTCCTACTAAAAGTCAGACAGGACAAACCAAAAATGATTCTGATTGCTCCAGACTGGCCTCGCCAACACTGGTACCCACTCCTGCGCAATGTGTCGCACCTTCCTCCGTGGTGCCTGCCTCAGACATCTTACCTACTGTCTCAGCAGAACTACCAAATTCTGCACACTCCACTCCAAACTTTGAATCTTGCGGCGTGGCTAATCAACTAATTTCACCCTTGGCATCTTTCAGCAAACCTGTGATGGATGTCATTTTGGAAGCTAGAAGGCCTAGTACTAGAAAATCTTATGCCGACAAATGGAAAAGATTCTGTGCCTGGAACCAATCACAAGGAATAAGCACAGCAATGCCCAATATTCCTTAGATTCTACAATACTTAACTGAGATGCTTTACAAGGGCCTATCTTTTTCTTCCATAAAAAATCGATGCCTCGGCCATTTCAGCTCATTACAACAGAGAACCTTCCCTCTTCTCTAATCCTCTGCTAAAGCAGTATCTCATAGGGGCCTAAAATTTAAGACCTCCCAGGAGAGCACCAACACCTGCATGGGACCTCAGTTTTGTTTTGGAAAAACTCACTCTACCTCCTTTTGAGCCAGCTGCTACTGCGGATCTAAAATTTCTCTCTTGAAAAACAGCTTTCCTTTTAGCAGTCACTTCAGCTAGAAGGATTTCAGAATTACAGGCTCTTATGGCAGTGGAGCCTTTCATTATTTTTTATCCGGACAGGGTGGCTCTCAGGACCAATCCATCCTTTATGCCTAAGGTGGTATCCAGTGTGGCTTTTAATCAGACCATTCATCTGCCAACTTTATTCCCCAATTCACAGAACAAGGGTGAGTGGATTCTGCATTCATTGGATGTACACAGACAACTTAGATTCTACTTAAACAGGACAAAATCTCTAAGAAAATCTGAACAACTATTGGTGGCATTTGCTGCAGGGGCACAGGGAAAGGCTATTTCAGAGCAGACTATTTCCAAATGGATAAGCCATTGTATTAATTTCTGCCATATGCACCATGGTAAACCTATCCCCAAGGGGGGGATCAGATCTCATTCCACCAGGGCTACATCTACTTCTGCAGCCTTTCTCAGAGGGGTTCCTACCAAAGACATTCTAGAAGCTGCTACCTGGAGCTCAGTTCATACATTCACCAAACATTACCATTTACCTCTCTTCTCTAAATCCAGAGCTGGCTTTGCAACTGCTGTCCTGCAGGGCCTTATAGCTGCTCCTAATGCTGTATAAATCCATCCTCCCAACCATAGCTGTGGGATTCTACCCAAATGTAATGACTGCAACAGTGAAACACGAAGAACATAGTACAGTTGTGTACACTTACCTTAAATGTAGATGTTCGAGTGTATTCCCTGTTGCAGTCCTGGTTACCCTCCCTCCAGCCCCCCTGTTTTTCTCTAACTATACCTCTCCTTTCTTTTACTATGATTAAAAGCCTTTTTGGTGTATTTGCTTTTGTTTGGAGGTATATGTTTTGTGTTTTAAATTATATGCATATATATATATATATATATATATATATATATATATATATATATATGTATAATGTATATATATATATATATATATATATATATATATATATATATATATATATATATATATATATATATATATCTATATATATGTATATATATATATATATATATATATATATATATATATATATATATATATATATATATATATATATTGCTCCCCATTTGGGGGGCACCTGACATCTGGGGCAAGAAAAACTTATGTAATGGCGTCGACTGCATGTTTTATACCCCTGACGATCTGACGTCATGGAAGAAGGGACAGCAACCGACGCAGGACCCAAGACTTTGTTAATCAGGCCGACTGAGGGCAACCTGCCAGCAGATTTCCCTAATGTAATGACTGCAATAGTGAATACACTCGAACATCTACATTTATGGTAAGTGTACACAACTGTACTTTCCTCAAAGGGGCCAAAAAGTTTAAGGTCACCCAAGAGAGCTCCAACTCCAGCCTGGGACCTTAACTTTGTCTTGGAGAAACTTACTCTTCCTCCTTTCAAGTCAGCTGCTACTGCATATTTAAAATTCCTTTCCTGAAAACAGCTTTCCTTTTAGCAATCACTTTTGCACGAAGGGTATCTGAATTACAGGGCCTAATGGCAGTGGAGCCTTTCATCATCGTTCATGCGGACAGGGTGTCCCTCAGAACCAATCCCTCCTTCATGCCCAAGGTGGTATCCAGTGTGGCTCTTAATCAGTCCATTCATTTGCCTACCTTCTTTCCTAACCCACAGAATAAAGGGGAACGGATACTGCACTCAGATGTGTACAGAGAACTTAGATTTTACTTGAACAGGACTAAACCTCAAAGGAAATCTGAACAACTGCTGGTGGCATTTGCTGCACGGGCAGAGGGGAAGGCCATTTCAAAGCAAACCATTTCAAAATGGATAGCCCATTGCATTCATTTCTGCTATATAAACACCATGGAAAACCTAACCCACAGGGCATCAGACCCCATTCAACCAGGGCAGCATCTACCTCCACAGCCTTTCTCAGGGACGTTCCTACCAGGGACATCCTAGAAGCTGCTAACTGGAGGTCTGTACATACTTTCACAAGCATTACCATTTGCCAGTTTTCTGTAAATCCAGAGCTGGTTTTGCCACTGCCGTCTTGCAGGGCCTTATAGCTGGTCCTAATACTATCTGAATTCCTCCTCCCATCCTTAGCTTTGGGAATCTACCCAAATGTGATGACTGCAGCAGTGAAACACGAAGAACATAGTACAGTTGTGTACACTTACCATAAATGTAGATGTTCGAGTGTATTCACTGTTGCAGTCCTGGTTACCCTCCCTCCAGCCCCCTGACTTCTTCTGGCTATACCGCTACTCTCCTTCACTGTGCTTAAAAGTTTTTGGTGTGTTTGCTTTTTTTGTTGGAGGTATAACCATATATATATATATATATATATATATATATATATATATATATGTTTTTTTAATTGCTTCCCATTAAGAGGGGTACCTTACATCTGGGGCAAGAAAAACTGATGTAATGGCATCGGCTGCATGCTTTATACCCCTGACTACCTGATGTCATGGAAGATGAGACAGCAACCGACGCAGGACCCAAGACTTTGATAATCAGGCCGACTGAGGGCTACTGCACGCAGATAACCCAAATATGATGACTGCAACAGTGAATACACTCGAACATCTACATTTATGGTAAATGTACACAACTGTACTTTTTACAATATTCATGTCAGTTACTTTTCAGTAGCCTTTCTTACTCCCATCAAGGTTCAGTTATTGGCCATTTCAGCTTGTCTACCCATGGATCCTCCTCTTTCAAGACTTTCTTATGTCAGAATGTTTTTGAAAAACGTTTTACTTAAGGGGGCCTTCAAGAAAACCAGTGGCCCCTTCCTGGGATTTTAATTTTTGTGTTAGAGAAGCTAGCGCTTGTTCATTTAAACCTGCTAATCTGGCTGACCTGAAGTTTTTAACATGAAAAAAACATGACTCAACCCTGTGTTATTTTCCACAGAGAGTTTTTTTTAGAACTAATCTGTCTTTTCTGCCTAAAATAGTATCCAAGTTTACTTTAACTCATAGTATCCATTCCCTCATTTCTTTACTGATTGTAAAAATGAGGGAGGAAGGATATTCCATACCTTGGATGGCCAGTGACACCTCTGGTACTCTCTTCTTGTGAAGGTAAGAAGGGGACAACTTGTGCCAGTATAGGCTGTTTCCAAATGGTTGTCTAATGCTGTTACCTTTTTATACTCACCTCAATAATGTTTTTTTCCAAGCAGGGTCAAGGTCCACTCTACCACTGCCTTGGCTTCATCTATGGCTTTTTGGAAGGGGTTGTATTCTAGAAGTATTTTGGAAACTGCAACTTGGTTTTCTGTACATACTTTTACAAAGGACTATAAGCGTGATTTTTTTTCTGTAGGTGTAGATCAGGCTTTGCGAGGACCATTTTCCAGGGGCTCCTGGACCCTTCTTCCATCTCTCAAATGTAATAAGCTACCTGTATAGCAAAGGCTACTGCAGCAAAGATCAGTATGATGAACATAGTACAGTTATACAAGTTAACTTACAGTAACAGTAGATGTTCAAATAACCACTCTGTAGTGTCCGCTCCCCCCATCCCTGTGTTGTTAATGACAGGGGTGGTGGTTTATTTTTTGTTCTTCGTAGTACTGTCATTTCAGAGCATTGCATCCCTCTCCCTGATGGCAGGGAAGGTCTGAAAGGCACGACACCCAGACCTTTCTTTTAATCAGCTTTGCTTGAGCTGCTTGAGAGTTTGGGAGAGTGGAAGGTGCCCTGAAGCTTTGGAAGTTGACTGGCTGTTAGATATTTGGGAGGATGTAACCCATGTAGCTAAGGTTACTGCATTAGTGATCATTCAAAAATCTGCTATTATGGCAGGTTTGCTTAAACAGCTGTACTTTTCTACAATTTCCTTTTATTTCTATGTAATTTTCTCCTTCCCCTTTCCAGTATATCTTCTTTTTATAATATTCAGTACTTCAAATTCATTTGGTTTAGACTTTG